>NC_080689.1:45971958-47171958 GCF_030445035.2 Dasypus novemcinctus
ACATTGAAAGAATAATACCAGAAAGATTTGATCAACATGGAGAGGTCATCAAAAGCAAAACATTTCCTAAAAAAATATTGAGACCTTAAAAAAAAAGTCTGTTAACCATAAAATAGATGTAGGTTGGAGAAGATTGGCTAAGAAACTCCAGGTAGAATTAAAAATAAACAGGTATAAAGACAATTGAGCTTATAGATGAGACAGGTAAGTCAGAAGAGAAGTTGGAAGAAGATAATTTACCTTGGTGTTCCAGGAAAAGCTTAGGAAGAGAGAATTTCAGGGGAGAAGTAAAAAATGTTAAATGCTGCTGAGTTAAAAAAAAACAACACAACAACACAGGAAGAAAGTATCTTGAATTTACCACTCTATAGATAACGGAGGCCTTAGTAAGATTTGTATTGTAAGAATGATAGGACTGAAATCACCTTGGAGTAGCTCTTGAGTGAGAGGAAGGTGAGGGAATAGGAGGTAAAGAAACAGGATGTAGGTTACTCTTGCAATATCCTTTATTATGAAAGCCAAGAAGTTATATCACAACTAGGAAACTATGGCATCAAATTTTATTGGCTTATTTTTTGTTTGTTATTATTGTTTTTTGCAAGGGAAGAAATTGATCTTAAAAGCCAGCAGGAAAGATATTTTGCCTGTGATAAGTTGATTATACAAAATAATTAATATAGAGTCTCTGAGAATAGAGGAGAGAACAAGAACTAACATATAGGTAGAAAGAGTAGCCTTAAATGGAAGGTAGAAATCTTTCTATTATAAGAGATAGGAAGGGCATGAATCAATAAAGTTTTGAAATATGTGGTAATTTTACAGTAGAAAAATGAAGATGCAATCAGAGGATGAAGCAAGAGATTAGATTATCTGCTGTGAGTATAAAGACACTGAATGGTTGAATGACATTATTCAGAATAAGGTGATAATATTTTTTATACCCATTTGATGTTTGTGATTAAAGAAAACTATTATTTCCTCTTGTGTAGTCATTTCCAGAACTTTTAATTTGGCTTGATACAAGCATAGAAATATCATTTTTGTTCACCCAGGGTTGAAATTTTTCCATATGGGATAGTTAAGAAATACAGAAAACATTTTGCCTTTGATGACAAAATAGGGAAAAAAATATAAATCTATAAGCCAGAAACCATAAAGAATTATGCTTCAATACATGAAGAAGAGTCACCCACAAAAGTTAACTGATAGCAGCAAGAAGGGGAGCATCATAGCATCAAAAGAGGACATTTCCAAGAAGGTAAGTGGAAAATGTTTCTGGATGGAGTGAAAGGAAGCAATGAGAATACTTGCATTATCCTCTGAGCCTGAGATATTTTAAGGTAGAAGAGGAAAATAATCTTGCCCTTGAGAGGACTTCCAGGGATAAAGTGTTCTCAGGGGAACTTGTTTCATTTGAGGCAAGAAGAAAAGAGAGTACTGAGGCACAGATTGAGTAGGTAGGCATTTATAATTTAATGGATGAAAGTTCCAGACATAGTAAAAGGTTTGAGTAAAGACAATTAGGGAAGACACAAAGAAGTGAAAGAAGAATGCAATTTAAAGGGTTGGAAAGGCAACCTGAGATTCTTCAGACTGACTGAGAAGAGGGGAATAAGAACATGAGTGTGAGGACAGTAGGACTGTAGTGCCTATATAGGCTCAGATGTTAAGCCCAAGCATGTGGGGGGTTTGAGTGGGCAAAATCATCTGCTCTTTTCTGCATGGTGATATGGCAGATAACTCCACACCTTTCCTGCCTGTACATTGCAATTTCACCTTGGTATGTAAATGTTAGACATTCAGAAATGTTGATAAATTTGCATACTAGACTCTAATACCAAACCTGTCTGTAATACCCACCATATTTTGCAATTTGAATGTGAGTAGTTAAAAGAAGGTGTTCAGAGTTGGAAGATCATGAGGTAGCTTTGGGAAAGTATAGCTTTAGACCATTTTTTAAAGCCTGGTTTCTGGATTTTGCTCAAATATAATAGAAAGAATCTCGGAGACCTGAAAGCTTGGTAATTGGCTTCCAGATGACCTTCATTTGAATGGAAAATACACATTTGCTTGCTTTTCCAATTTAAGGCTCAACAAGAATACCAAGTACTAATTCTTAGACAATGGCTTGAATGATGTTAGAGTCGTTTGTATAAATAATTAGAGGCCTGTATGTGACGTTGTTTCCTGTGACATGGTATCTGAACACCTCTTTACATGGCCCCATCAGCACTGGAAATGGGCTGTTACACATCTCATCTTCAGATGCCAGAATCAGTAGCAGCTTTCAGATTCGATCAGCTTTATTACTAGTTTAACGGTAAGGAGGGAAGAGCTTAAATTTTTGTTTTTTTTTTAACTTTTTAAAAATTGAAATATATCACTCATACATAAACATATCTAAACAATAAATGTATTAGTTGTGAAATTACAAAACAAACATATAACATCAAACATATATAACATCTCACCCTACTACAAATAACTTGCATTGTTTTTAAACCTTTTAACTAATGATTAAAGAGCATTGTCAAAATATTAATACTAAACAAAGTATTTTTCCCTTAACTAAACCAATTGTTATTATCTTTATATCATTTATATATAAACATACATAAACAATTAAGTGTATAGTAAAAGTTGTGAACTTACAAAGCAAACATGCATAACATCATACAGGGGTCCCATACATCAACCCTCCACCAACCTCGCATTCTCATGAGACATTTGTTACAAACTATGAAAGGACACTGTCAAAATCTGACTACTAATCATAGTTCTTATCTTACATTTGGTGTGTTTTTCCCCCAACCCACCCTATTATTATTTTTTAAATATATTTTTTTATGACAGAAGTTGTAAACTTATCAAACAATTATGCACAGGTGCAGAATTCCCAAACAACACCCCTGCATCAACACACCACAATGTAGTGTGTCATTTGCTACAGATAAAATAATATCATCTGATTATTGGCATGTCCATGGCATACATTTGGCTCACTTTTTCCATACTGCCTCAGTATCAACACAGTACGTCTTTTGCATAGATGAAAGAATATTATATTATTACTACTAATCACAGTCCATAGATTATTCCAGATATATTTTTCTTCTACACATTCCCATCACCCTACAGTAGTGATATACATTTGTTCTAGCTAACGAAGGATACAATGGCATCTGTACCATCAACCACAATTCTCACCCACCTCTTGGATTACTGTGCTATCCAGTTCCTAGATTATTCTCAACTATTCTGTCAATTGGTATTTACATAACTAGATTACCATTTTCACATCCCCATTTATAAACTAGCTGATACTCATCATATGTTACCATCCACTAGATAACTTTCCACACTTTTACAGTAAAGGTAATTAAAACTTCTACATACATTAAACATCAGTAGTCCACTCAGTCCTTCTCTTACCTCCTTTAAGAATCTACCACCTACCACTAGGTCTTGAAGATATTTTCCAATAATTTCTTTTAGAAATTTTATCGTTCTTGATTTTATTTTTAGTTTTTTATTATCCATTTTGAGTTAATTTTTGGATAAGGTGTGAGATAGGGTTCCTCTTTCCTTCTTTCAGCTAAGGATGTCCAATTATTTCAGCACCATTTGTTGAATGGATTGTTCTGCCTGATCTGTGTGAGTTTGACAGGCTAGTCAAAAATCATTTGATCATACCTGTGAGGGTCTGTTTCTGAGCCATAAATTTAGTTCCTTTGGTCTATTGTGTCCGTCTTTGGGCCACAACCATGTTGTTTTTACCACTATAGGTAGGTATTATGATTTAAAGTCTGGAGATGAGGGTTCACTTTTTCTTTTTATGATGTTTCTGGCTATTCAGGACTCCTTACCCTTCCAAATATATTTAATGGTCCTGTTTTCATTTTTTTCTTTAATGCTGGTGGAATTTTTATTGGGATTGCATCAAATCTGTATATCAATTTGAGTAGAATTGATGTCTCAATGATATTTAGTCTTCCAATCCATGAGCATGGAATGTTCTTCCAGTTATTTAGGGCTTTTCTGATTTGTTTTAACATTGAGTTGCAGTTTTCTGAATACAAGTGCTTCACATCATTGTTTAAGTTTATTCCTGACTATTTGAGTTTTATCTGTCATATTTTATTTTCACCAGTCTTTTGACACTTTTAGTTACATTTATTGATATAATCTTCATTTCTAGACTCTCTTCCAGGCCCCTCTCTCCTGTCTTTTCTTTTCAGGCTCTAGCATACCCTTTAGTATTTCCTGAAATTCTGGTCTCTTGCTTAGAAATTCTCTCCGTTTCTGTTTATCTGTGAATATTCTAATTTCACCCTCATTTTTGAAAGATAGTCTTGCTGGATATAAGATTCTTGGCTGGAAGTTTTTCTCTTGTAGTATCTTAAGTATATCAGACCACTGTCTGATATTGCATCCATGATTTCTGGTGAGAAATCAGCACTTAATCTTATTGGATATCCTTTTTATGTTACGCATTGCTTTTCTCTTGCTGCTCTCAGAATTCTGTCTTTGGCCTTTGACATTCTGATGAGTATGTGTTCTGGAGTTGGTCTATTTGGATTTTTTTTTGGACGAAGTACGTTGTGCTTCTTGGACAGGGATATATCTATGTCCTTCAATAGGGCTGGGAAAGTTTCTACCATTATTTCTTTAAATATTCCTTCTACCCCTTTTCCCTCCTCTTCTCCTTCTGGGACACACTGACATGTATGTTTGCATGCCTTTTGCTGTCATTTATTTCCCTGAGACCTTGTTCAATTTTTTTCCATTCTTTTCTTCATCTGTTCTTTTGTATGTTCACTTTCAGAGGCCATTTCTTCAAGCTCACCAATCTTTTCTTCTGCCTCCTCAAATCTTATATTACATGATACCCATGTTTTTAAAAATTCATTGATTGCACCTTTCATTCTCATAAGGTCTGCTATTTTTCTATGTATGCTTTCAAATTCTTCTTTGTGCTCATCCAATGTCTTCTTAATATCCTTAATCTCTTAGCCATCTCATTGAATTTATTAAGGAGATTAGTTTGAACATCTATAATTAGTTGTCTCTACTCCTTTATGTTATCTGGAGGCTTATCTTGTTCCTTTAACTAGGCCATAGCTTCCTATTTCTTAGTGTGGATTGTAATTTTTTGTTGGTGTCTTCGCATCTGGCTTACTAGAGTATTTTTTCTGGGTGCGATTGTTCTTTTTCATTTAGGGCTTCCTATCATTTCTCCCTCTTGATTGTGCAATAGGAGCCAAGCATGTAGTTGGTGCTGTAAGCTGTGAAGTTTCAAGTTGCCCTCATTGCACCAGGGACCAATGATGCTTCTTGCATCTTTCTCTTTTGCCAGGGGTAGGGACAGCGTCACAGTTATGTGGAATAATCCATGTGCAGGTCTAGAGTGTAGTTGCCCAGAGAGACTGATGAGGCTTCACATCCCTTTCTCCCATGCCTGTGGGTGTGTGTGTGGGGGGGTGAAGCTGCAGTGTGGGCAGCAATCTATGCAGTGTGGACCCAAGATGACCACAGTTCCCTGGTAGACTTCTGTTTTTCAGTGTATGGCAGCCAAAGTTACCTGAAGTTACGTATATAGGTTGGTGCAGGGCTCCTCAGCCTCCTCCCCACCAGAGGCAGGGCTCAAGCCTAGGCAGGCTTCAGGATGATCTGGGTGAAAGAAACTGAGAATTTCTTCGGTACCAGCACTGAGAGTTTCAGTCTGCCTGGCTGCCCCTCAGCCTGGGTGCGGAGTCAGAATGGTGGCTACTGGCCTCTTTCTGACTTAGGCTGGTTCACACTTCCCTGTTCCCAGGGTTGTCTCTTAGCCAGCGCAGTCTACCAATCTGTAGCTAAAATCAGCAGCCAACCATCTCCTCCTTGCCCTTTTTCTGGGAAATGGAGCTTCCAATTCCTGTCAGAGAACAGCTCCTTGGGTGGCTTGTGCCTCCGGTGGAAGATGGGCATTGGCCTCCATGTTGTGGAGTGCTCTACTAACAAGTCTTCTCTGCAGATGGGCAGTTTCCTCCTTCCACTCCTCCAAAGATGTTGCAAGATGCTCTTCTGGTCTCCTGGAGCCCCCAAATAGGTGCTTCAGCTAGTTCCAGAGAGCTTTGGGTGTTTGCTAACTGCCCTGTAGCAGGAGCTGACTCTAGGAGCTCCTTACTCTGTCACCATCTTGCTGGTTGTTCTCTGTCCTTCCCTTTTTTAAAAAAAAAATGATATACAAATTTCAATATAAGCCAATCAAAATTTTCCAATTTTAATCTTTAACAACAAAGTTATTTTTTAGTCAGCTTAAAAATAAAATGCACTGTTATAAAAACAAGATGATAAAGTACAAAATCATGCAAACAAAAAGTATGATTTTAGTATTAGCACAGAATTTCCTGAAAGAACTTTTTTTTTTAAAGACTTATTTATTTATTTATTTCTGCCCCCTTCCCCCCGACCCCGGTTGTCTGTTCTCTGTGTCTATTTGCTGCATCTTCTTTGTCCGCTTCTGTTGTTGTCAGTGGCACAGGAATCTGTGTTTCGTTTTGTTGTGTCATCTTGTTGTGTCAGCTCTCTATGTGTGCGTCGCCATTCCTGGGCAGGCTGCACTTTCTTTCGCGCTGGGCAACTCTCCTTACAGGGCGCCCTCCTTGTACGTGGGGCTCCCCTAAGAGGGGGACAGTCCTGCATGGCAGGGCAGTCCTTGTGCACATCTGCACTGTGCATGGGCCAGCTCCACACAGGTCAAGGAGGCCCGGGGTTTGAACTGCAGATCTCCCATATGGTAGATGGACGCCCTAACCACTGGACCAAGTCTGCCACCTAAAAGAACTCTTAATAAAAGGATCACTTGAACATTTTAAAATGTAAAAAATCATCATTCAGTTAATTTTTCAGTTGCTAGGAAGACTGAGCTTATATTTGTTTTGGAAAACTGTTTTAAATAGTTGTGAAACTGGGTTCAAAAGAAACACAGAGTTTCTCTGTTGTACCTTAAGAGCCACCAAAGGGCTAGAACGAGGACACAGTAAGTAACTTGGCAGTTTTGACTTAAAGAAAATAGCTTTTATACTTTTTGCCTTAAAAACCAGGGTGCCCATAAAGCTTCAGGGAGTTCATCTGCTAAAAATGTTAGGTAACCCTGACCTGGTCCAAGCTCTAATTTTAAAGGCAGTGTACATAGGTGCTGAGAGTGTGAGCTCTGAAGATTGATGGGTTTTTCTTTTAGCTCCACCACTTATTAGACACTTGACCTTGCACTTGACAACTTTGCTTCTCAGTTTTCTGATCTGTAAAATAAAAATAACACTAAAAATATCATTTTGTGATATTAAATGTGTTGGTACAAGAAAGATCCTTAGGACATGGCCTGGCCCACAGAAAAAGCAATGTTGTTGGTGTTGGTGGTGATGGAGTTGGTACTATTTTTATTATCAATGAGGAGAAAACTGACTTCTGGAGAGGGTGAATGACATGCCTAGTCACAGCTAGAATTTTGGGAGTGATTCTGTGCTACTCTGCACTGCCAGAAAACTCAGAGATAGAGGAGATGCTTGAGAGAATTAGATAAATATCAAGGATGGTTGATTTTTTCCCCATATAAGCATATTTTCATGTTCTTCACATTGTAAGGGTTTAAGTTTTGGAGGATTGGGATGGAAGAGAATTGTGGAAAAGAGTCCATTAGCACAAATTTCCTCATCAAAATTGTGTGTTAAGATAAAATGGTTGTTATTACCAGACTGAGAACATCTGACCTCAAAAATTTTTGCCTGAACAAACTTGCTTTCTTTACTTTTTTTTTGTTGTTGTTGTTGTTTTTTAAGTATATGGATAGGTTCACAGGTGAAACAATTGATGTTTCTCCAATAATAATTTAGTTCATTAAAAGAAAACCTAATGTCCTCAATTTAAATTAGCAAAATTATAAACCAAAAGAAATTCAGTTTCAGATGTAATAATACTTCTTTAAGGTCTGAACAGAGACCTGTAAAACAAACATGTGGATTTAATGGAGAAATACAAACTAATGTTATGGATTTGAGCAGGAAGATTATCTCTTTGAAAAGTCTTCTTGGGCTACTTTGAATAATATACAGCCTAGTTCCAGACTTTATAATTTACAGTATTTTAACTACTTGAAGTCCTCTATATTTTTGGTGGTTTGAACTGAAAAAGTGAAACATCATTCCCATCTCTATGTCTGAGCAAGACATTTTCATGACCATTGTTTTTTCCTCTCCAAAGACATGTGGCAGATGACAGCTCCTGAGAGTGTAGGTCAGGTCTCACCTGGGCAGGGTAGAAGGCCAGGGCACAGGAGTCAGACATTTCCAGGGCACCCTCCCCATCCTCAGCCCCATTCATCACCAGCGTAGGGCCAACTGTCAGGAATGGCTCTCCCCAGCATCACCATCATTTCAGAAGCAGGGCCTTATTTTCTTTCCAGTTTTGTCTTTGTCTTTTTATTTTCTGTTGTATTTTAAACACTTTTGTTATGAAACACAATACCATGGGCTCTCACATAAATCTCCTATTAGATGAAATTGATATTTCAGCCTATTTATTTCATATGTGAGTGCATATGAATATCACATTTTTATTATTTCTAAACCATTTTATAAAGCTTGCAGACATCATGAATCTATACAATTAAATGCTACAACATGTTTCTTCAAAAAATAATGCCATATTTTTATATAATCACACTACCATTATCAGAGCCTAAGAAATCAACAGGGATTTCTTTCTATAATTTAATATCCTGCACATATTCAGATTTGCCCAATTATTCCATAAATCTTCTATAGCACTGTAAAGATCAGAATATAATCAAGGTTTACACTGCACATTTAGTAATATCTTTTAATCTAGAAAATTTACTTTTTTCGATGAAATTGATATTGGTACAGTTGTATGATAAAATTACTGTGGTATGAGACTTGCCTAATTGTTTATCTCTGAAGTATTTTTACTTTCTTTTGATCTCTACATTGTAATACTATGTATGCTACAAATAGTGTTATAGAAATGCTATATTGGGGAATAATATCATAGCAAAGAATTTGCGGTCACCCCTCGGGCTGAAGTGTGGTTTGCTGGCCTGGCGGGGGAGCAGCCACGGCAGGCCAAGCCGCTGCCCCCATAATAGGGTGGCTGGTCAGGCCCACCGCCACCCCTGAAGGGAGCTCGGCATGGGCGCAGAGTGCCCTCGGGTCTCCCCTTCTCGGCAGCCATGCTTCCGCGGCCGCCCCTCCTCCCGGATGGCGCCGCACGATGCCTGTGGGGCGGCACCCTTCTTCTTTCTCCCTGCGCAGGCGCAGGGCGGAAAATTCCAGTCTGCCCTTTTCCCCTCCCCCGACAGCAGCAACAGCCAGGCGTGGGTGGAGAAATCCAGTCTGCCCTTTTCCCTCCCCCCGACAGCAGCAACAGCCAGGCGTGGATGGGAAACTCAAGTCTGCCCTCTACCCCAGCAACAGCAGCCACCAATCACTAAACCCTGCCCCTTCCCCCAGCAACAGTGACAGCCAATCCCTAACCACCACCCCTCCCCCGTCCAGTACCGCCCACTGACCTTTCGCCAGCAACCAATCAGAACAGGGCGTGGCTTCGACCAATCAGCCTTCCCCAGCCCCTATAAAACTGTTGCCTCTCCCTCAATAAAGTTGGACTTGCGTGTTTACCTTGTCTCCGCGGTAGTTCTTCTGCCGTGCGCCTTCCAGTCCTGAGAGCCCCCGACAAGGGCCTGGCCTCCCTTGTCCCCAGTTCGTCGCCTGCTTCTCTGGGCGACCCCTTCATCGCCGGCTTTGCCAGGCGACCCCGTCAGCCGAACCTCGCAACCCCTGTGAGACCGACCCCTCGTCTGGTGCCGGACCGACCCCTCGTCCCAAACGGGACCAATCCCTCATCCCAAGTGGGACCGACCCCTCGTCCAGAGCTGGACCGACCCCTCGTCCGCAGCCAGACCCCACCTCTACCGACCGAGCAAGCCGCCGCAAGAATTAAATTCCTGACAGTTATTAAAATCAGTGACTAGTTCATCCAAACCAAATAGATAGGATACATAATTGGGAATCCCTTGTCCTGATATGTTGAGTTATTTTCTATTTTGCTGACGATTTTGTGAACTACTTCTGAACACAGAGATTCCTGGTCTACTTGTGCTTATAAAGAAAGAAAGTCTTCAAACCTGCACATCCTCTCCTTTAAGGAACTATGAAATTAATCTGTGGCCATTTTATGTCAGATTTCAATTCAAATAATGAAGTGTGGATGTTGAAGATAATCTGTGATTCAGTAATGGACAAGTAAAATTTTTTACCATGATAAGATTATAGGATTAAAAAGGGAACAAAATTGCTTGAAGATATCTCAGGAGAATAACAGTGAAATGCATTTCTTTTTACATTTCTACAGGTTTATATGTCTAAATATAATAGAAAATATAGGGTAAAGAAATGTGCATATACCTGTACTTGAAAATTGAGAGAAGAAATTTAGATATTACTGAAAAAACTGAAATGCCAAATTTGTTTAATTAAAAATGTGTTCAATAGGAGAAAATATTTGGGAACCATTCACATGTAAAATGTTATTAATAGGAGAAAGGGGAAATGAGGAATGCCATTGGGTATATGGGAATCCCCTATATTCTGTATGTGACTTTTCTGTAATTTAAAGCTTCTTTGAAGATAAATGAAAAAAGAATAAGACATTGGGGGAATATATGAAAGAAATGTCACTGTACATACAAGACAATAGATCTTACAATGATGAAAGATGTAATTTCTAAAAAAAATTGTTATTTCTAATTTAATTTTTTGTATTTTATTTGTTATTTTAAAAATTATCATTATTTCATTTTCTTATTAATTTTATTTGGTTATTTTCTTGGCTTCATTTTTGGAGAGATTTTGGATCACATAGGAGTCACCACTGTGGCAGGGGAGGATCATTGGTGTGGGATGTTGGTGATGGGGGGATGCATGGGAGGGGATAAACTTGGAGCATATCTCTAAGGCATATGAATTTGTTCAAGTGTTCATGGGACATTGTCATGGTGGGTCAAGATCAACACAATAACTGAAAGAATATTGAATTCCCATCCTGTGGAGCTCTGCTACATTCTCTCATGGGATGGCAGGAATCCCCCAAGTACAGGGGCAGTGCCTAGTGAAGGAGGATGAATCATCGCAATGGGTCATTGATACTGATGATTGTCCTTATGAACCTTTTCTTTTGAAATTGAAACTTAGCCTAATATATGTTGCCTAAAAATTACCTCTGGAGGTCCTCCTTGTTGCTCAAATGTGGCCTCTCTCTAAGCCAAACTCGGCTTATAAATGTACTGCCTTTCCCCCAGCATGTGCATGACTCCTAGGGATAAGCCTCTCTGATGCCGAGGAATTATTACAAATTGCCAACTAGCAATGCACCTGGGGGGGAAAAAAAAACTTGACCAAAAGGGAGGAAGGGTAAAGACTAATGAGTTTTTTTAAGATTTATTTATTTATTCCTCCCCTTGCATCTTGTTCTTTTTCTTTTGCTGTCTCTTCTTTGTGTCCATTTGCTGCGTGTTTGTTTGTTTTTTCTGTACCTGCTTGTCTCCCTTTTGTTGCATCATCTTGCTGTGCCAGCTCTTCGTGGCACACAGTCCAGTTTTACCTTCACAAGGAGGCCCTGGGCCGCAAACCAGGGCCTCCCATATGGTAGAAGGGAGCCCAACTGATTGAGCCACAGCCACTTCCCAAAACTAATGAGTTTTTATGGCTAAGAGATTTCAAAGTGAGTCGGGAGGTCATTCCAGACGTTCCACTTATGTATGTCTCAGCAGGATCTCATTGATGGTCACAGTAAATATTGCCCCAAAGAGTGGGGTGCCTGAGGGCTCTAGAGACATCAAGACACTATAGGGAGGGCAGACAGCTCAGAAGTTTGATGACCTGCCAACAGACCTTACTTTGAAATGTATGCTCCTCAGTGTGACAGAGTAGTAATCATTTGTGTTTTCCCTACACATGGCTCTTCTGCCCCTTCTCTTTGAACCTATTGTTAGTACTATACTTGATAGGTATTATGTAAAGAGTCTTAAAATCTTCGACCAATACATGTGCCAGGTGGGCCCTGAATTTCAGCAGAATTGCAATACATACTCTCCAGTTCATTGGATTCACCCAGTACAACTAAGAAGGAGATGATGATGGACAATGCCCGTCCAAGGAACAGAGAGAGTCTGCAACTGCAAGCAAGATATTTCCATCCATCTGCCCCATAGGATCTAAGTCCCCTCTCAATTAGAGGAACCGTGGGCATCACCATCCTAAAATCCTCAAGACTGGGGAAGGAACAATGAACTGAAGTAGACTTACTATTATTCTACTGTAGACTTATTTTTTTTTGAGCAATGGAAGAACTTTTATCATTGAGGTGGAGGCAGTGGCCACTGGAGGTTCTGTGGTGAGGAAGAGGGAAAAATAGGTGTTATATGGGGACATTTTGTCTTTCATGATGTTGCAATGATGGATATCATCCATCATTCTCTCTTTTGTCGTAGCTAACAAAATTGTGTAGAACCAAGTGTCAACTATAATCCACAGTTAGTGGCAATACTTCAATATGAGTTCATCAGTTGTAACAAATGTATGACACTAATTAAGGATTTTGTTAATGTGGAAAAGTGTGGGAGGGATAGGGAGTAGGCATATGGGAATCCCCTATATATATATATTTTTTTTTTTAAAGATTTATTTATTTATTTCTCCCCAACCCCCCTCAATGTTTGCACTTGCTGTGTCTGTTTGGTGTGTGCTCATCTTCCTTTTAGAAGGAACTGAAACCAAACCAGACACCTCTCATGTGGGAGGGAGGCACCTAATCACTTGCACCACCTTCCCTCCCTGCTTTGTTGAATCTTTCATTGTGTTTTTCCACCTTGTGTCTCTTCGATGCATCATCTTGTTGCATCAGCTCACTGTGCCAATCCATCATATCAGCTCACTGCCTTGCTCATTTTCTTTAGGAGGCACCAGGAAACAAACCTGGGACCTCCCATGTGTTAGGCAGGATCTTAACTGCTTGAGCTACACTAGCTTCCTTACCCTATATATTTTTATGTAACATTTACATAATCTAAATGGTCTTTAAATAAATAATTAAATTAATAATGTATTAGAATTAAAAAGCTACTTGAAATATTTCGTTATGACCTGGTGCCAGGAGTCATATAATTGAATGCTACAGATTTCTAGCAATAAACTTTCTTATAATTTTATGGGGCCCTTCTTATTTCCATTAGTGCACAGATGCAGACTACAGGCTGAAGAAGCAAGGGCAAGACAAAAATAAATAAAATAAATAAATAAATAATCTCTATAGCTATACATTTTATACCCTCTATCCAAAGAGGTAAATTAACCTTTTAATTAGAAAAATTGTCACTGTCCTCATTTTCAAGAATCTTCAATTTAAAAAAAAAATTTTTTTCTGCCAATTGTTGTTTCTGCCAAATGTCAATAGGTAGAACTTAAAGCTATAATGATGATACTCTTTAAGGAACATCAAAACATGATATGACATACACATACTTCTCAAATGTACTACTTTAGAATTTAATCTCTTAAAATAGTTCATGCTTTCTTTAAATGAATAGACTGATATAAAGTTTTCAGAATAATCTATTCACCACTTGATAAAATAGAATGTTTGACTCTCAAAGTAAAATACTATGCTAACCTCTAGATAAAATTATCATCACCTTTATGCAATATCTTGTAGTCACCATTAACTGGGACATCAAATTAAACACAATATGTGAAAGGACATCTCCAGGGAAATCTAATTAAAGTGTGTGCCATTACTGTTGGTTCAAGAAAATGTTCAACACAATTAAGAAAAATAATAAAAATAAAAACAAGCAGAGTTAGGCTATAATGATAGTCTATCCTATTCCATTCGATGTCTTTCGTAGTCAATGGACTATAACCACAAAGGAAGCAATATGCTGTGAATTCAGGCATAGATATGAATTTTGAAAACATGTCAAACCTATACTGTTCCTCTATAACTCTGACAGAACAAGTTTATATTATATTATACCTTGCCAAATAACCTTGCATCTGGTGTGTTCTGTGGATTGTAGAAGTATAGCAAGAACTATTTTACCCAGATATAAACTCCAGATGAATTTCACACACATGAAAATAAATAAAACACATATTTATGTTCTAAATTATCAGTGTTTACATAAATATTTGCTCAAATTCTCAGGAAAATAAATTAAAAAATTAATCATTTTTAATTTTAATATATTGATATATTAACTGCTAACTAGTCATTTCTTTGTCTTTACCTTGGCAACAAAAAATCAAGAGTTATGAAATTTTCTAGTGAATTGGTAATCAAGGACGAATTACAGGGCAATTTATTTGAAAATACTGTTCACATAGTTGTTTTGATTTGTGAAAGGTCTTGTAGATTATAAGACATCGCTAATGAAGAGAAATATGAATTAGTTTTTAAGTACCATTGTTTACTCATAAGGTTATCAAATAAAGTTTACTGATTCAAACATTTAAACAAGACTATCTTCCTTTGGTCTAGGGTTTCATGGTTTTGGCTCTGGGTTAACGCAGTAGATCAGATTGTCAAATCAGACTCACATGAATCAGAGACCTAACTCAACAGCAAGCTTTGATAATTAATTCAGAGATGCTAGCAATCTTGGAGCATGAGCAGAACAGGGAAAGGACTGGAACTCCTGTGTGTGTCTCCACGTCCTTCCATCCACATTGGGCATGCATGCTATAGCATAGAATTATGTATGAGGTTTCTACACTGAGTTTTGTGGCTCAATTCACACAGTGGGAAATATTTTAGGTTATGAAATATTTGTATTTATTACCAAAGGAGGCTCTATATTTTATATGATATTCTCCAGGGAACAATACCTCATAAATCCATAGCTTATAGGTTTGTTTACTGCTAGAAATATTTCATAAATAAGGGATCACCTCCTACTGATTATCATTATTCTATTTAGCAGGAAGTCAGCTATCATTGTGCTTACTAGATAATTATATTGGATTACACCCCTTCTTATTTACTCTAGGAACACCCTCTGGTAATCACAGGCCAGCTGCTTTAATTCCTTTCTCTCAAGCTCTTATACAGTCCAGGACATACTAAAATAATTTGACAGTATAGTGAAAATGTTTTGTTTTGGTGGTGGTTGTTACTTTTTAACAAAAATCTTGACCATGTAAATTTAGTACATTTTATTAAAGTAAATAATTTTACAGTCATAGCATAAATTGCTATTTTGGGGCTTCCCCCATTCATACAGAATGCAGATAGAAAAAAAAAACAGTGCACAAAAGGATAACTGTAACCTTTGCTCTATAGGCAAAGAAAAATTTAACAAAGGAAAAGAAGTATGAACGTTTCATTTTTCCTAAATAAACTTCCTATTTGTATCAATACGTCCATTCTAACTTTACTAAACTCACTGTTCACTCTCTGTCAGAAGGTTGAAGGAAAATAGTTCTTGAAAACATGCTTTTATTGAGATATTTTCTTTCTATTGGTAAATATTGGAACTCCATTCTGCTTTCCAATTGACTTTGTGCTTTCAAGGAAGAGTTAGCAAAATATTTTGGCCTTTTGACCAAGTGATAACTCATTTCTGCTCTCTGTCTAGTTTTTTTCTTTTCTGGAATTATGCCTTTCTCAATTTCTATAATCAAGACATTGTAAATGCCCTCAGAATGTTGACAGAAAAAATTACTTGATCCTCTTCAAATTTGACATTATGATAAGGTAGGTTGGTCAAAGAAGCTCAGGCATCCAGTAGGAATATTGACCTAGGACAGCATCATCTGGAGCAATTTAGGATTGAAGTCAGTTTTTATTATTCATCAACAACGTATATTAAGGAAGGAAAGGAGGTTGAGAAAATCTAATATAAATCTCAAATCTTGAAATAAATAAAAATTCAGAAAGATTTTCCAGGGTGGACAGTCCAGCAGCTTTCCAGAGCCCTGACCTGAGAGGGTTGTTGTATTTTGTCAAAGGACTTAGTAAACAGCACATGGTGGTAGAAAAACATCCTCTAATTGACATCATAGTCCAGAGAGAAGTTGACATTTGGAGGGAAATACTGGGGTATTTCAAATGGTTTTAATTAGCTTTCTCTGTAGATAAAGTTAGTTTCATACTGTAAAATTTCCCAGGCAAATGCCATCAGAGAAATAAAGCATTGTCTTCATAATATATGACAATGAATAACAGAAATCACAATGTCGTCAAAAAAGTAAGTACCTGCATACCCAGAAGCAATGACATGGCATAGATTGAACCTCATGGTTTTTCTACAGTGCATTTCAAACAATTACTTTACAGGGTAGTATTCTGCTTTTTCTTTCTTAAAAAAAAAAAGACAAAATTCTGAATGACTCCAGAATGGCTTTTGCCATGATGCAATTGTTATTGAAGAGTTTACTTTCCATTACAAATGGAGAGTATTTCTGCAAAATTATAGATTTTATTGCATAGATATATGACTATCAGAGATACTCAGACTTTTCTTTTGAAAGCAACATCTGGGGCTTTCTCAGTACTAAGGTAAATGAGAGTTACTCATGCAAGATAGAAGTGACTATACTAGAAATAATTCATTATTTTTCAACTTGAATTACATTATGTATGGTCACAAAAAAAGACTATTTTAATGAAGATAACTTTTTCAGTAAATCACAGGTTTGAAAAATGTTGGCAATAAAAATAAATAAATAAGCAAAACTGCAATAACTAAAGAAGTCCTCTCCAACTATAAATTTGGAGATCATACCCTCTGCCTCATTAAAAATAAATACACACAAATATGGGAAGTATGAAATTCTTCCTAAAGTATAGATAACTCTATATAAAGTAGAATAATAACTGGTCAAGCTCTTTAATCTACACTTATGGTTAGTTTACTAATATGTGCCTTGGTATTTCTCTCAAATTGAAAAATGCTGTAAAATGAGGATCATAAAATTTTACTCAGAAGACATAGTTCTTTCAAGCCCAATAATATACAGTTTCCTTAAACCAATTGCTCTGCTATGGAACTACTGTCCTAAATTTTTAAAAAAGTAAGATCATATAAACCTTATAGTAGATCATGGGTATCCCTAATTATTGGCATGATTTTGCCACTGGAATGCATTTCAGATTTACAAGTTGTACATATACATGTATAGAGCATTATTTATACTATTATTTCTTTTGCTATGCCTGACAGATACATTTCCCCTTTTTAGCCAGTATGTATTTTCATAAACTATAAAGAGATGATATAAAAGTTTTTTAGAACTTGAGTTTGATTACCATGACTGCATAAAACATTTTACTGGTGTAGATTTATCATAATCTAGAAAAATTTAGTTTAAAAAATTTTTTACACACATTTATTTGACTTAAAGTACCAAGAAATACATGCTTAAAATTTAACAGGACATGATTTAACAATACATGTACCATGTCCTTTTGGTTAGTTAAAATCTATAACATCTTTCTATCATTCTATTTCCACTTTGCTTTCCATTTTGTTTTGGGTGGGGGAATTAAAGCCTGAAATGTCAGTGAAAGTCAGGTATGTAATATTTTGTTCCTAGAATTGATGTATTGAAAGTGTGATGACTGCATTTCTGTATTTCCATTGTAGATTAGGTATTTTATTACAGAACTTATTAAAAAATTCTTCAGTTCTTGTTATACCTAAGCTAGTTATTTGTACTAAGAATCCAAGAACACTGAGTGAAGTACTTAATTTTTGCCTTGCAAAAGATTTTAACTTGCTGATGGTTATCACCAATCATTTCGTTGCTACAAAAGAGCCCTGTACAATAAATTGAAAATAAGTTGATTATGTTGTTTTCCTTGGTAGGAAAAAATAAAATATAAAATTAAAGAATAAAAAAATTAACAACACAATCATTCTGTGAATTTGGCACTTAAAAGTAAGACGTAAAACAAATCTTGGGTTTTTCTGAAGTCTGGATGGTAGCTTTGGTGGTGTGAAAGAGTTCTCCTTTTTTCTGTCTTAGAGCAAAAATAAATCTAGTGATCTTTTAAAAGCATGTGTGGTTGTGCCAGCCAGCCATCTCAGATAGATGAGAAATGTCATTACTCACTGATCAAAGGTATTTCCTGCTCAGCAAATCTTAATTTGATGTCAACTATTTATCAATTGATTTCATCAATTACTTTTCAGTTGAAGAAAAATGTGTATTCTTTATGCATTAGTCATCCAGTTAAGAAGACATTTTTTATTTCATTTTTAAAGCTTCATTTTTCTAAGAGTGAAGTATATGATTCTGTCACTGAAGGCATATTGCCTTTTTATTTCTGGTTATTATAGATAATATTTAATTATTTAGAAATATTTTATCCATATTTCAAAATATGATTCTTTGAATAGATTTTATCCTTTAAAAATAATTTGCCCTAATATTTAAAAAAAAATACCCATTCTTAGTGTAATGGAGGGGCATAGAAAATTATCTATGTGATTTAAACATTTAGAGCACTTATCTTTTTTTTTTTAAAGATTTATTTATTTATTTTATTTAATCCACCCCCCTTCCCCTGGCTGTCCATTCTCTGTGTCTATTTGCTGAGTCTTGTTTCTTTGTCCGCCTCTGTTGTCCTCAGCAGCATGGGAAGTGTGGGCAGCGCCATTCCTGGGCAGGCTGCACCTTCCTTCATGCTGGGCCGCTCTCCCCACGGGGCGCACTCCCTGCGTGTGAGGCTCCCCTACGCGGGGGACACCCCTGCGTGGCACGGCACTCCTTGCGCGCATCAGCACTGCGCATGGGCCAGCTCCACACGGGTCAAGGAGGCCCAGGGTTTGAACCGCAGACCTCCCATGTGGTAGACGGACGCCCCAACCACTGGGCCAAGTCCGTCTCCCGTACAGCACTTATCTGAATGACTGAGAATAAATTATTACTTTGACCTGAATTATCCAGAAATAATTTCCAAAAATAATTATCCAGAAATTGGAAATTATAAAGAAATTCTTTCCTCTTATCTTGGTAGAGTCTACTGATGGATTGGTGATAAATTAGCTATTGCACAAATGAACATGAGGCTATGAAAAATAAAATATTGAGTACATGTTGTTATATAGCTTAAGTATAAATCTAACATGATAGTATAGATCTTTCTTTTCATATCTGAAAAACTTACTTTGAAAAATATACATGATTCCCCCAAAATAATTGAATTAATTCTTTGTTCCGTCACTACAAGGGCTAAGACTTATAGAATAATGTTTTATTCAAGACATGTGGACATATAATATTAGTATGAAGCAGGTTCAAAAATAAAATTCTTTATGCCTTGTGCTTTCTTTTTAAGGAATCATAACCCAACTATCTTTCTTTAAACATGGTGTAAGTATTTCTGTCGCAATTTCAATGAAACATTGAGTTCAACATTATCCCATGGTTGACATTTTGAAATTACAGATATATATATATATATAGTGCCACAAATCAGAGATGGATAGCTTGAAAAACTAACTCATATAGTGTTTTCCAAATTTAAGGCCATGCTTAAACTACTCATTATTCCTTTTACAACCAGGGGATTTCTAGGCATCTGAAACATACATGATCCTGTGCTGTTTCCGTGAATTAAATTTCATAAAACCAGATTCTATGAATTAGATGCAGCCTTGGCCTCAAAATATCATAAGCAAGAGAGGGAGATGAAAGTTGCATAACTAATTTTAATTTATTTAACAATTATTTTTATTCCATGTACCAGTGTTATTTACTAATTCTGTATGATATAATTCAGTCCTCAAAATAAACCTGTGAGGTAGGTATTATCAATAAATTTCTGCAGTTAATTTTAAGTTACTTGTCCAAGCTTAAGAGGATAATAAATGTCAGAACTGGAATGTGAACCAAGTTAGGTCAACTCCAGAGTACAGCTTGGTGCCATTTTTTACCCACCTGCCTCACTGGTATACATGAAGTATGAAATTCCCTTGGCAATTATGTGGAACAGCTTATTTTGATCTGAATTGTAATGCAAGAGGCAAACATCCTTTTCCCAGAGGATGCTAGCTTTTCTACTCCTTAGTTTAAATATTTGAAGGGATCATTTCAGAGAGTGAAAATAGGGTAAAAGCAATTCTAAAGAATGATTATGATCACAATAACAAGGCGTCTATTTCTGATATAGAAATTATTAACTTAGATGAAGTTCCTTCTTGCGGCCTAGAGCTATAGGGTGCCTAAGAGTTACCTCCTACATTCTCCATGTTGCTCAAATGTGGCTACTCTCTAAGCCAAACTCAGCTTATAAATACCTTACCTTCTCCCCAGTGTGGGACATGACTACTGGGGATGAGCCTCTCTGGCACCGAGGGATTATTACCAAGCACCGGCTGGTGATACAAGTAGAAAAAGACCTTGAATAAAAGGGCGAAATGGTAAAGATGAATGAGTTTATATGGCTAAGAGACTTCAAAATGAGTCAGGAGGTCATCAGAGGGGTTGCACTTGTGCACGTCTCAACAGTATCTCAGAGACAGCCAAAGTAGATATAACTCCAGGTAGTGGTGCTCTTGAGGGTTACAGAGACACCAGGTCTATGGTCATGGCAGATGACTCTGCAGTTCAGTCCCTTTCCAGTGGGCCCTATTTGGGATTTGTGCTCCTGAATGTGATGGAGTTCGACTCGGATATGACTTCTATACATATGCCTCTTCTGTCACTTTTACTGGTCTTGTAGTTGGCACTGGGGTTGGTGTATGTCCAGGAGACTTGAATCTCTGGACTGTCCATGTGCCAACTGGACCCTGAGCCTCAGCAGAGTTGTGACACCTCCTTTCCTGTTTGTTGGACTTACCCAGGTCAGTTAACAAGGAGGTGAGGATAGTCAACCACCAAACCAAAGAACCAAGAGAGTCTATAACTGCAAGCAGGAGAATCCCATCCATCAGCCATGTGGGATCTAAGCTCCCTCACAATTTAGAGTTGGAGTGGACTATTTCAGGGTCCTCAGGATGGAGGAATAAAATATGAATTAGAGTGGGGGAAAAGAAAAAAAGCATATAGGCCCCAGGTCAAATCCTGACTTCATGTTCATTGCGACCATATCAGTTAGATTCTTGTTAAGAATACTGAATATGCCTGTTGTGGCAGTTTGAAGTTATGTATGAATTCCTAAATGTGGGGAGCCACCCGCTGTGAGATCTGTTTACAGCCTCCAACAACATGGCGGATCTCATAACTACTACAGCCCTGCCCCGCCATTTCCTTCTTCTTCTTCCTCCTTGTTTCTTTGTTCTCCCCTTCCCACCACAACTCTGGTGACCACAGCGATATGCATGCGCAAGGTGTGAGACTCTGCAGACACGGCACGAACTTTCAGCCAATCCCCTCCTTGGACGTCTGCCACCCACAAAACCAGCCTACCACCTATGGACACGCTCCCCTCCCTCAGTATAAATCCCCATGTTCTACCCTCAATAAACGAGGCTTGATCAGAATCCTGTCTTGCCTCCATTCTTCTCTCGTCTCCTGCCCCTACCCCTGCTTCTTCCCACAGTCCCCTGGACTTGCCCCCGCCGGTTTCGGACAAGTGGCGTCCAGCGTGAACAGGGCCCGGGAATGAAGCGCTCTTAACCAGCCGACACAATGGAAAACCTGGCCAGGTGATCTATGCAAACTCGGAAGACCTGAGAATTCTTGGGCGGAAGACCTGAGCTCTCAGGTTGGGCGGAGGAGACCTTCAGAGGACTGCCTATCTTCTGAACACCGTCTGGGTAAGTGATGGGCAATAATGGGGCTGGGATCCTCTAGTAATAGTTTCCTTTTCCTAAGCAGCCTGCAGGCTGCCCTCAACATGAGAGGAGTAAAGGTTAATGTTAAAGAACTCTCTAAATTCTTTGTCTTCCTAAAAGAAGTTTATCCCTAGTCTCCACAGGAAGGGAGCATTTACAACTCATAAAGGAGCTGCAACAGCTAAAAGAATTACAACACCGTAAATGCAGAAAGGCAGTTAACCACAATCCTTTTATCAACTTCCCACCCACCTGCGCCTGCTTACAAAGGCCACCCAGGCGTGCATCCCCGGTGGTAAAAACCCCCCTTTTTTGCATATCCGGTCACCAAGAGGCAAACTGAGGGGCAAAACAATGAGGCAGATGATGAGGCAGATGGTGAGCTGAAGGTACTTCGTGTGCATAACACTTTCCCCTTTAAATCTTTAAAAGAGCTTAAAACCGCAGCCTCCACCTATGGGTCCACTGCTCCGTAACAGGCTCGGGAGATTATGAAGGCACTGTACAGCATATGAATTATAACTCTGGCCTATTCGCCCAAATTCAAACTGCAGCCCTTAGGGCCTGCAAAAGGTTGCCCACAAAAGAATGCCCTGCCTCCTCCCTCACTAATATTAATCAGGCGCCAGAGTAACCCTTTTCAAATTTTGTAGGCAGATTGTGCACGGCTGCAGAAAGACTGTATGACGATACCAACACAGAAACAGACTATGTAAAGCAAATTGCCTTTGAAAATGCAAATGCGGCTTGTCAGGCCACGGTTAGACCTTATAGAAAGAAGGAGGACTTCTCTGGTTACATCAGGCTTTGTCCTGAAATTAGCCCCACCTACCAACAAGGCCTTGCTATGGCCGCCGCTTTAAAAGAGGTTTTACAGCCGCAGCAAAAAAGAGCTTGTTTTAAGTGCGGTAATTCCGGCCATTTCGCCGGAGACTGTCCCACCCCTGGTATTTAACAAAAAGCCTAGTAGTGCCCCTAGAGTCTATCCTCATTGCTGACATGCAGGGTCGACCTCTCCCTCCCCATCAGGGAAATGGGAGGCAGGGCCAGCCACAGGCCCCGAAACCAAAACAAGCTTATGAGGCAATCAACTTTCTTCCGGCAAACGCCAATCCCTTTTGCAACTCTTCAAACTCCCTGCTGTCTACATGACAATGTAGCTCTGGGCTAGTGAAAGCTAATATAGTTAAGCCACTGGAATGAGAGAAAAACGTGGCAACGTTTGTGTTTTGTTTTGTTTCCATGCTAATACTGATTGGGCTTACTTAATCAAGATAATAAAATTAGTACCAAGTTTTTATCAAGGTCTAAAAAGAATTTTCAGTTTTAAATCAATAGTTTTCTCCAGAACTTCAAGTCTCCATATAGTCTTACAGTAATAATCCAAAAATGCGTGTTAATGGTCTGTCTAAACTGCAAAATAAAAACTTAACTACATTTATGCTGCTCAAGTTATTTTAACTAATTGCTGATAACTAATAATGTTTCCAAGCACAAGCTTGCATATTACAGGCGACATGAATTCCAGAAGAAATCGTAAAAGGTACAATCTAAGATGTGATCTATAACAGAGGATTTAAAAGCAGCTATACCAAGAAAGTAAGAATTATGAGTCAATTGTAAATAAATTGTATGTTTCTGTTAATGTGTTGTAATTGTTTTGTGTTTGTCTGTCTGTTCATTCAATGTCAATGTAATTGTGATACCTCCGGATGGTAAATATAAATTAGTAGAAATTTTTAAAAGAGCTCTATTCAAATGGCCAAAAATTAAGCACTTATATTAATACTTAACTTTATTATATTAATACATAAGTTTAAATGTTGATAAGATATCTGCAATGATAAAAATTGTAAGTCTTGATTAACAAAATTACTATGCCTTTTCATAAAAAATGGTTCTTGCCTAGATTGAAATGAATAACTTATTTTTCTTCACAGGATAATATGAAGGATGCAAAAGTTAAATGAATATTTGGTTAAAAGTTTGTGAAAATGCTAACTGAAATTTAATAAGTTTTGCAAAAAGGCGTATTTTGTCCTAAAGTAGGATGGCTAATTTTTCATAAACTCTTGAAACTTAATTTGCATGTGGCAAGTTGTAGGAGGTATTGTGATAACTTCAAGTAAGGGAATGTGTTCTGTAAAGATAAAATTTGTCTTAAAATGATATAATTATAGTCTATATGGTTAATTATAATTATAAAAGGTCTTATGAAGCATTGTTTACATTAAAGTGTTTAGGTGGCTAATTCCAAAAGGTCATTATTAAACAAACCTGAATTAATAATAATAATAATAATAAAAGGTAATTTTATAACAGGAAAGATTGGCAGCAACCAGCCTCCCCTGCCAACTTGCTTCTAGGAAACTGTTTCTGATATTGCATGCTACTAAGTATTTAAAGAAAAGTTCATTATTTTAACAAGCTTGTTTAGTATTCACGGTATTATGTTATAAAAAGTTTGCTTGATAACTTCATATGTAGGCTCTATGGAATGTGTTTTTATTATTAAGGAAACAGGGGATAATTTTGTCCTAAGATAAAATGATTGGTTATTAAGAAAGAGTAAAATATGGAACAAAACCTCAGTGACCACTAAAAGTGCAGAAGGTTCGTGAAAAAGGAATTTTTATAGTTAAAATTGAATAAGATTTGATGGGTCTGTCTATAAAATTTTAAAAGCTCTAGTATCAAGTAGTATGCTGATGCAAAGTTGACAATTTTTATTCTTTCTCAAGGCCTCTCATCATTAATCTGTTTTGGTGAAAGTTCTTATCCTCAATAATCAGTATACAAAGAGGGTCTGTCTTGTCAAAATATCTTCTTGTGCTGCTTGTGCTTATCATTTCCTCGGTGTTCCAAGAGGGGAAAGTTTTGTCTCTTTTGAAGGAACGTAATGTTCAAGACTGCTTTCTCGAAACCAGATCCTGAACAGTAGCCTTTTATTCCAAACTAATTATAAGAGATTTGTTCTTTTACCTTGAAAGAAAAATTAAAGTAATAATTAAGTTCATTTAATATATTATAAGTTGAATAAAAGGTGTTTTAAGGTGTTATAAAATTAACAAGTTTTTCTTCCCTTAAACCCTCTATTAATTAAAGTCATATGAATAAAAGGTTTCTATAAATGCTTAAAAGTGTATAAAGTTACCAATATTTCAGCATAATATTAAAGAGAAGTACAGTGTGTTTATTCATGGTTTTAATTATTATAAAAGAGTATGTGTCACAGAAACAACCTCTTATCATAGATTAAAGTAACAACACTAGTATGCAGCAATCCCAAACACTGCTAGTTTGTTGCAAAAAGTTAATGTCCAGCTGTATCACTATCACTTTGTTTTAAAACTTGCTAAGACTTTCTTTAGTGTCTTCTTACACAAATCAAGCCAGCTGCATTCCTCTATCTATAAAAAAACCCAACAATAGACTTTTGCAGTGCTTTTCAGGGCTGTGTGCATAGCCCAATCATCTTGTACAGTATTTACTGATAGTAATAGTAATAAAAAAGCAGCATATGTTACTTCTTGGCAGACTCCATTCACGTCTGCTCAGCGTACTGAACTTGCTGCCATCATTAAGGTGTTAACAATATTTAAGGAACCTTTGAACATTGTCTCTGACTCTGAATATGTATGTCTTACTCTCAAGCATATTGAAACAGCTCATATCTTTGCTACTAATGAGTTATCTCAACTTTTTGTTGACTTGCAACATCTCATTAGGTTAAGACCTATTTACATTACTCATATACGCTCTCATACCTCTTTGCCTAGTCCTATGACAGCAAATAATGCTCAAGCTGATTTATTGGTAGGGTGTTTACAAAGTGCTCGTGATTACCATGCTTTAGCTCATATTAATGCTAAAGGCCTGTGAAATAAATATCAAAAGTTAACAAGACTACAGGCACAAAAAATTATGCACACTTGTCCTACTTGTGGACGACTAACAGTGGTGCCTTTTCAGGCTGGAACTAATCCCAGAGGCCTGATTCCTAATCAATTATGGCAGATGGGTGTTACTCACATACCATCCTTTAGTAAGCTACAATATGTTCATGTTTATATGGACACTTATTCTCATTTTATGTGGGCTACTGCTCAAAGTGGGGAACGGTTTCATCATGTTTGCTCACACCTCTGGTCTGCTTTTGCTGTAATGGGATGCCCTCTGAAAATTAAAACTGATAATTAACCTTACATTAGTAAATCATTTGAATCTTTTTGTTTAAAATATGGTATTAAACATGTTACCAGCATTCTTTATAATCCTGCAGGTCAAGCCATAGTTAAACACAGCCATCATACCCTGAAAACTACGTTTTTGAAACAAAAAGGGGGAAATAATGGTATTATAACAGCAAAAGATCAATTAGCAAAAGCTTTATTTACTTTACATTTTCTTTATGTTTATAATTCATTAACACCTGTGGAATGTCACTTTGGAAAATGTCAGACATCTACAGTAGACACAGGAAATGAAGATCAACCAATATTCTAGAAAGATATTTTAAGCAATGTATGGAAAAAAGGCAGGATTAAAGTAAGGGGGTGAGGCTATGCTCTTATCATTTCAGAAAATGGAGAACAAATTTAGTTATCTGTGATAAGGATTAAACCCCAGAATGAAGAGATGAAGTCTTCTACAACTTCTGATGATGGTGATCGTAAGTAATAAGGAAGCTGCCAATAATTACACTTATTAGGCCTATGTACCTAACCCCCCATTACTTAGAGTGTTAACCTGGAAAAATCCATTCTTTCATATATATCTGAATAAAACCCATATATTCCCTATACCAATTGATAATTGATTGCCAATTAAACCCTATAAAGAAAGACAAAGAATCGATAATCACATATTACCATTTGATTATCAACCCTTATGCATTAGTAACCATCCTTCCTGTATGTAGGTTAGAAATCAGGCCATAATTATCTTCAAAAATAGTAATACTCAGTTTATTGTAACTTTGTTTCCCTCTTACAATTTAATCATAACCAAGAATCCTACTTATGATTGTTGGAAAATTAACTATAACCCAAAAATGCTCTATTCTATAAAAATGAGGCCTTGCATCCTAGCAGCCATTACCCTGCAACTAACATACTATGGAGAAGGCAAACTAGAAATTTTACTATCCCCATCTGGGTCAAAGAGAGCCGCCTTCCTCCCTATATTGGTAAAAAATTAGCCTCACAGGTTCAGTCACTGCAGCTGCCACAGTAGGTGGTGCTCTTAGTCATGGCCTCATAAGCTTGCAATACTTTAAACAACAACGACAAATTAGCCTAGAATCCAGTGCGCAGTCTCTTGACTCTCTACAGCAGCAACTAACATCCCTCGCCCAAGTAGCCTTACAAAACCATAGGGCCTTAAATGTACTCACAGCTGAAAAAGGGGGAATCTGCCTTTTTCTCCAGGAGGAATGCTGCTATTATATAAATGAATCTGGTATTGTTGAGCAAAATGTTAAAAAATTGTGAGAATTGCAGGAGGGAATATTGCCCTCCCAATCAACCTCCTCCTTATCCGCCTGGCTCACCTCTCCCCTCGTTCGTGGCTAGGTCCCCTCCTCAGCCCCCTAATCGCTCTCCTTTTAATCTGTGCATTTGCACCTTGCCTCCTTAAATTCCTCCAAGAAAGGATGAAGCAAATCTCTGCCCACGTGATGTTTCTTGCCGCTGTTCATCAATACCAGCCTATCTGGACTGAAGAACAACCAACCAACCTTTGAAAATGCAAATCTCTTATGTCGCCTCATCACCAACCTGTAACCTAATGACGTTTCCTTGCCTGTCCTCCCTGCCCACGGTCACAACTGCCCCAATCGCAGCTAACCCTTCTCTGTTTAATTAATATCGCTGAACAGCTTTGGTAAGGAAAACAGCTTCAGTGAGGAGTTTAGTGGTTCAAACGAGCAGCAGGTGCCCTAGTCAAACAAGACCAGGGCGGGTGTGGCCTCACCCACTAATCTCAGTACATCATGCATGTCATGCATGGTGAAAAGCTCCCTGTTATAGCTTGCTATATTTTCAAGGTCATTTGTTGCTGAGGCGCTGGACTGGTTAGCCAATGACGGGCAACTGGGCTGACCCATCAGTCAACCTAAGACAGGGACATGGCCTTTCGCTGCCACGCTTCCCAGTGATGGGTAAGACTGATCACTTAACAGGTACAGCCCCGACCAAAGACAGGCACAGCCCCCCTCAGTACAGGAGCACCTTGCAGCCGCACGTCACCACTGGGCATAAGCCCTGCCCTAACATGAGCCATCGCCAGCTGTTCTTTTCTTCAGTTCATAACATATTAAACAGAGAAGGGGGATCTGTGGGGAGCCACCCGCTGTGAGGTCTGTTTACAGTCTCCAACAACATGACGGATCTCATAACTACTACAGCCCTGCCCCGCCATTTCCTTCTTCTTCTTCCTCCTTGTTTCTTTGTTCTCCCCTTCCCGCCACAACTCTGGTGACCACAGCCATACGCATGCGCAAGGTGTGAGACTCTGCAGACCCGGCACGAACTTTCAGCCAATCCCCTCCTTGGATGTCTGCCACCCACAAAACCAGCCTACCACCTATGGACACGCTCCCTTCCCTCAGTATAAATTCCCATGTTCTACCCCCAATAAACGAGGCTTGATCAGAATCCTGTCTTGCCTCCATTCTTCTCTCGTCTCCTGCCCCTACCCCTGCTTCTTCCCACAGTCCCCTGGACTCGCCCCTGCCGGTTTCGGACACCTAAAAGGAGAGATTATGTTTGTAAACTGCTCTCTTCCTCTGGATGTGATACCCTTTGATTGTATTAGATTCAGCTGAGATGTCTTTGATTAAATTATGTTAAGATTAGGGCTTAACATAAGTGGTGGGTTATACAAATGGACACTCACTCAGGAAGACACACAGAAGAAGGCACAGGAATAAAGAGAGCTCCATAGACACAGAAGAAGAGAGAACTTGGTCATTTTGGTTCTGTCATGTGACAGAAAGGAGAAGGCTCAAACAGCTAAAGCCCCGGGGGAGCTGAGCTATTCGCCTGATAGTTTGCAGCTGAAGAGACAAGAGCCCTGAGCAGCTGAGAACGCTGGGAAAGAAACGAGCCTTGCAGCCTATAGCTGAGAAAGGAAGAAGGTGGGCCCACAGAGCCTGAAGAGGAAGAGGAATGCTGAACACTTGCAGACATCAGCAACCATCTTGCTTCAACACTTTTGGTGAGAACTGCTTTTGGTGAGAAATCAACCTTGAGCTGGACTCTTTAGGGCCTTGTAACTGTAAGCATTTATCCCAAATAAATACCCTTTTTAAAAGCCAACAGATTTCTGATACTTTGCATCATCATCTATTTGACTGACTAAACAACTGTACAGCTGGGAAGAATTGTAGTTTTCATTTGGACAAATCATGAAACAGAGTGAAGTGTGTCTGTAGAGCACTGATATACTTGCAGGCACCCATCAGTGTGACACATTAACCCACAGTAGTTTAACCACCGCATAAATAGTTGCCTCAGAGTTTTCTACATATACTTAAACCTCTTTTCCATCTATGAAATGGAAATTATATTCTGTACCTATTTATGGTCTGCAGACTCTAAGAAAATTTCTTGAGACTCCTGAGTTAAGCTAATGGTTTATTAGTAGGTGATATGCCTCCTCACAGCTGATTTCTAAAACAGCGTCTGATAAAAAATATTTCACGCTGAAAAGTCTGTTTGTAAAGCATAAAAGGGAGTCAGAGTTTAGGAGGACTGGATCACTAACTACAAGTAAATATTTATAGTAATAAAAAACAGTTATAAAGAGTTCCAAATTCATAATACTAATCCTTTTGTTATGGAAGAACTGCAACTTGTTTTTACATGGGTAGTGTATCTATAAAGTTTGTGATATATCTTTAGTCATTAGTATTGAAAAAGTTGGAGATTAAGTAGTTTTGACTACAATTTAAAGAAAATGTTCAAAGTTTTATTTATTTAGGGACTAAATGCAGGCATAGTGGCCCTGTTACTTTGGCATTTATTTTTTTCTGACTTTGATGAGCATACTTTTTCATAATGGAACTGGGCAAGACGTTGGTTTTGCTTCCTCATATTGATGTGACTAAACACATAAGCACATGCACACACACACACACACACACACACACACAGAAAATCTCCATCAGCAAATTAACAGAAGACTATATTCTGTACTGAAGGGAATTTCCCTTAAGAACAATATTGTCAGCTAATAAGATGGGAAGAAACTTTTAATCTTTCACAATATTTGTTCATCATTCAAGTATGCATACATATCCCTAAGGAGAAAACCAAAACCAGATCTATTAGCAGGGTAGTGGCAAGAATCAGAGGGATACAGACAAACTACATGATTTGAGGAGAGTTTAATACAGGGATTTTTACAAAGATGTGAACTGGGCTAAAAGAAACCAACAAAAGATGGTGCAGTAGTACCACAGAGGGGGCAACATCAGGGTGTCATTACCCTCCTCAGGCTGAAGGTGCCAATAGAGAGAATGGTATATTCACTATCCACTCGATGAGCTGGAGCTGGCTTGCTCTAACTCAAAAAATTGATAAATTTTAGGGAATTTTGTGAGCTGACCGATGTCATGTTGGTTGCTTGAAATTGGCTGTGGTGGGAATATTTACCCCTTTAAAATAATCAAATGCTACAAATCTGTATTTTTATTATATTTTTTAATTTCAGAGAGGTGAATGTTAAACATTTGCCAGCACACTGTTGAGTATCTTTTACCACTACATCAAATATTATTTCATTCACCATTTTAAGACTATGGATCTCTCCAGGCTTAAAAAATGAAAATGAAAATACTAACAAAAGCTCATGTCTTTTCACTATTGTCTCTCTCTCTCCTTGATTTTATAGTCAAAAGTCTAAATTAAAATGTAAATACATTATATAATGTACAGCACACCGAAGAGGAAAATGCTTTAGAATCAGTGTTCTTTGGGTCAGTGAGTTAGAGATTTTCTTATTTTTCAGATTGAAATGTAAATTGGTGTACTATTTCCTTAAAGCATTTGGCAATAGGGAGTAAATATCTTAAAAATGTCTTTATTCTTTGATTTAGTAATAGCCCTTTGAGGAATCTATTAGAAGGAAATAATCTATATATAGTCATATTTTAACTCCCCTTATTTTCATCAGTGCAATGTTGGAAACAGTACATGTCCAACAATAGGGAAATATTTAAATGAATAATGCTACCCCCATGTAATGTGCAAGTATATAGCCAGTGAGAATGGATTGATCATAACTTTAAGTACACGTTCTAGGAAACACAAGAGGGCCTGAAGGAAATTTGCCAGTATATTAGAAGCAGTGGGGGAAGCCCTAATGAGGTAAGAGAATATCTAATTTATCTGGGAGTTAAAAATATCGATTTACTTTACCAATGCAAAAGGATATTATTGTAATAATGAATATAGTTTGATTAAACTGTCTGATGAGTTTCCATTGGGAGAAAGTATTGCAACTTACAATGTATTAACATGGGGAATTAACCAAAATAAGAGTTTTATTGAATTAATTTTTCCTTTTCCCTTAATGCTTCTGTCAACTTGGTTGAGGAAACTCATGAATTTCAAGATATCCAATAACAAAGTTTATAATAATATCAAAATTTTGCTAGCACACTTACACAATTAAGAATAAAATCTAATTAATTTGCTAGTTGGGGCATGATAAAGAAATGAGCTTGTGCTTGGTAACTCAATTTATTTATCTTAGTAATGGATTTATAATTACTTTTAAATAACTAGGTTATTTGTTTTCATTAACTAAAATTGACCAAAATACACTATTAGCACTCTCCCTATAAAAATCACCAAATAGATGGACAATATATGAGAGTGAACTTGGTGGCAGCTTCATAAGTGCAAGTGATCTGAATAAGGCTTCTGGTATTTTCAAATTACACTTCTTCCAGATGACATGCTCATTAATTAATTTTATTGCATAGAAAAAGATGATGTGTGGAAAACTAATTTGATGATCTGTTACTTCCTTTTAACTTTTCAATAGTATCATTAGGTTTACTTAAGAATTTGCTTCAAATGTTATCTAAGATGGTATTTACATTTCTAACAGTTTAATGAGATGGAGCAGTCACTACTATAATAATTTTCTTTTCAAAATACTAACAATATTCGAACACTTCGTGAATGAGTCTCAATATTAAATATACTTTTCTGCCTCTAGCTTAGGGGCCTATTGCTCTCATATATACATACGGTTTTCCCTTTAAAGTGGAAATCAGCTTCAAAACAATAATTGACTGGATGTATTTTGGGTTTATTGTATATTTCAAATGGCTTGAAGCTACGCATTCTCATTGAGACAACTACCAACCAATATCCCTCAATTGTTCTTTCGTAGCAACAGAATGAAAATATTATTTAGTACAGCAGTGTATTCAGTTGAAAATCATCATTCCCCAGGCTCTGTTGCGGTGAGGTATAGTGATATAACAAAATTCTAGCAAATAACTGTAAGCAGAAGTTGTATGGGAATTTAGAAAGCTAGCATGGTAGAGCCAGAAATATTCCTCAGCTGGGTTCCTGTGGAAGATGGGGCTGTAATACCAATCTATGGTATGGTTTTGTCTATGTCTAGCTATATTTATTTTTTGTGAGAAAGAAGTAAACTTTTTTCTTTAAGTCATTGTTTTGGAATCTCTGTTGTTTGTACCTGAATGAAATTTCTAAAATATCCAGTCATATTATATACTCTCCAGCCATTTCCCATTATTACTAGACCTAATAGCTGAAGGATATGTCATTTAAACATTTATAAGTCATTTAGTTAGATCATAGTGGCCTCTAAATAACACAGCAAAGCTGGGAAAAACATGAAAGAAAAACTTACATTTGAACTGTGTAGTGAAAAATATTTGCACAACACTGTCCTTCCAGTAGCAGCACCCTGGTGCCCTCTCCCCCACCAGCTTTTGGAGATCTGCTCCCATCTCATTCAGACATCTCCAAGTGGAGGTGCCATCATCTTAAGTGACCCTATCTCCCTGGTCAGGCTCTATTCTTGACCCCCTCACTCTAGCTGGCACAATGACCACAACTCTTCTGATTAGTTCAGGCGGTATGCCCAAAGCCACAACCGGAAGGCAGGGTTCTTCCTAAAGTTTATTTTTATGTGGAACTAAGAGGAAAATACCATTATCTCTCTGGTACTGAGGAATGAAAACATGAGCTAAGTTTTGGTAGTAGCTGTGACCGTAACGTTTCAAATAAAATTGGTGTCAGAGAATGAACAGGCAAAGAGCATGAACCAGAGTCCAGAGCGGGGTTCGCTGAGGGAATTTCACAGAGGAAGTCCAAGCAGCTTTTGGGTCAGAGGCCTAACTGTCCCTGAAGTCCTATTGTTGTTTCAATACATGAGACAATATTTCCTATTTAGCTGATTTTCTCATTTTCATTTCAAACACTTTATAACCAAAAAATTCAGACCTATAAGCAGACAAACTGACATACCCGTTTATTGAACCAATTTAGTTGGTCTTCTGCTATTTGAGTTTGGTGCAGCCAAAATCTATATGCTTCTGGTGTGAAAATGCTGATGACTATTTGTAAACAGTCTTTACTGGATCAGTAAGAAAAACTTGAACACAGGCAAGCCTGTGTCTTCTGAAACTCTGATCCAAATAAAGGACATTCACATCAAGTATTTCAAGATTTCTAAATGTTTCTTATACTTGATATTGGATATATATTAGAACAGAGAGATGCTTACTGAAATTTTCATATGAATAAAATATATTAGAATCATTCACACTGTCAAGAAATTTATAATGTTCATAAAATTATGCAGTAGGTAACAACAAATCAGTACATTTTCTCAGGAAGAAAAAGAAAGCAAGGGATTAACATGATTAAAATTTTTAAATCTCTTAAGAATTCTTATTTTGGTCTTCTCTCTGAAACTTATAAATTTGGTATGAATAAGATATTGATTGCCCTTAAACGTAAGAAACTAATCTCTATCCTTCCAGACTCTCTGAGTATCTAAGAACTGGCATAAGAACTGCAAATTTTTGGAATGTAAGTAATTCCTTAAAAGCATCAATTTATTTAGATCCCATTTACCAGATTATTGCCCTGAAAAACAACAAACAAAAATGCCAGGGGTGTGTCAGGTACCTCCCTCCTATATTGAATATTTTCTTTCTTTTAGACTAGCAAAAATGCAGTTCTTCCTAATGAAGCTTTATTTTAAGTGCTGTTTTGATACAATGCTCATCTAACAGAACTGAACATTATGAGGTTTTCAATATTTTGACTGCTGACCAAAATATGTTTGGAATTTCCTTATTTAATTTTTTGTTTATATACTTTCTTACTTTCTTACTTACTTTCTTACTTCTGCCCCATTTTATCCTAAAAAGAGTAGAAATGACACATTTGTGTATACACACAAAAACACAATGTAGTAACACAAAGCCAATATAAGCAACTAAGAAAAAGTGACAAAGCCTAAATTAGATTAAGCAAGTGCACTGAAACCAGACTGTGGCTAGTTTAAAATATCCATGCAGGAGAGAGCATGTGGCTCAAGCAGTTAGTTAGGCACCACCTCCCACATGGAAGGTCCCGGGTTTTGTTCCTGGTACTTCCTAAAGAAAACAAACAACGAGCTGACAATGAGCAAAAAAACCCTGGAGCAGACAATGAGCAAATCAATGAGAAAACAATGAACAGACAACAAGCAATGAGCAAGAAAAAAACAAAACAAAAAAACCAGTAAGCAGTGACTAAAACAGATGAGGGAGCCAACTTAGGGGAGCTGATGTGGCTCAGTGGTTGATCTCCAGCCTCCTATATATGAGGTACTGGGTTCAATCTCTGATCACTTATCCTCAAAAAACAAAACAAAATAAAAATCCATGCCATGAATTTTAAAGCACCTACAAGGAGCAGCTTCTGTTTGGCCATAAGTTCCCCAAAATTCAAACAAACAGGGAAAAATGATCCATTAGTCACATGTAGCTTGTAAGCCCTTAAAATGTAGCTGGTCCAAACCTAGAAGTGCTATAATTGCAAAATACACTTTGAATTTCAGACTTAGAATGAAAAAATGAATGTAAATAGCTCAAAAAATTTTACATATATTTCATGCTACATGTTAATATTTATATATATTAGGTTAAATAAACATTATTCAAATTAATTTAGTTTCTTTTTACTTTTCTTATATATAGCTTGTAATTGTAGCTCTTTCATACTTCTATGGGAAAACACTGGTCTAAGGAACAAACAATTGCATTAGTCTAAGAAAGAACTATTTTTCCTAATGCAACAACCTCACTTTGCAATGCTTTGATATGCAAGGATTTCATTTATCATAGTACAGTTAAAAAAATACCAGCCTCCCAACAACATGATTCAAATATTAATTACAATGATATATTAACTGTCAGATATTGCCTAAAGTACACATTTCATTGCTAGCTCTTTAGTACACAAATCACACTGTAAAAAAGTGATACATATCATGATCAGTGACCAATCGGGATACTTCTTTCAAAGACTGTTAGTGATTGGTCACTGCATGCCTGTTCCTTAGTTCATATATAGACAGCAAAGCATGTCACTGTGTTGTCTTCTTGTATCCCAGTGACAGTCCATGTGACATTTTATTCAAATGATCATTTAAAGAACAAATTATTCAGTGAAGATAGAAGTGCAGTGAATAAACAAAAAATGATAATAGAGGAAGTACAATTTGAACTGAATGTATATGGAGCCATAGAAGAAATAGTGGTGCCTTGAAATGTTGACGTAGCCACCATTTGAGCATTCTATTAACAGATATGCAGCCAAAAGAATTTAGTGAAGATAAACTTATTCACATAAATGAGGAAAGTAGTTTGGACCAAAAGGTTGAAGAGCAAGTGGTGCTGTCAGAAACTTCACATGAATGGAACTCACAGAGATTTGGATGACACTGAAAGTATGAAAAAAATTTGGAAGCTGATGCAAACTGAGTAAGGAGTATAACAGTGCATTGAGGAATAGAAAAGATGATTGCTCCATACAATAAATTATAGGATAAAAAGGCAAGCACTGTTCAAAATACTCTTGATAATTTTTTACAGAGATAAAACTCCTCAATTCTCAATGGTTCTAATGTTCTAAATTATAGTGACCTAAATAAATGTTAGTTTGACTATTTTATTGCTTTTTTATATACATTTATAATTGACTAAGATAATTTTAATATTTTAACATTTTTAAAGATCACAGAACAATCAAAAAATTTTCCATTGATTATTAAGTTTGCACATTTCCTTGTCACGCAGTCATTTTTACAGTCCCACACAGTGAGGTAAAGTGAGCAGGCTTGCCCTCAATCACAGAGAAATATTTCCCCACATTTCTCGTAGGAGGCTATTGCATAATGCAATGAAAGGCATCTTCATTCCTTACAGTAAATTCAGCATCTCGATTTATTTGATTGTGTCAATGACATTAGGGCAGAGCACAAGTCAATGGAATGAGAGAGTTCTCCCATTGGCTAGTGTAACAAAACAGGGTAGGGATATCTGAGCAATTCTTTTAATGCAATGACAGTTTTAAGAATGGACTGTCAATTTTTAGGGTACATTTATCAACGTAGTTTCTTTTCCTTTATCTGAATTTAAATAGGTGAGCATCAGAGAGTTTCAGATTATATTCTTACAGAAAGACCTCAAGAAGTGATGGTCTTTGTTACTAGTTAAGTTCGAAGGGCTACATGATTTAACAGTCAGTAGAATAATACTCTCACTAAATGGATTTAGCAATTGAATCAGGTAGAGGGATATTGATGGCTTTTAGAAGTACAAATTATCTAAGAAGGACTGACTTTTTTACTACCATTTTTTTCTTGGTTTGAGAAGCTGAGCCAGCTAAGCGAGACGTAGTATCAATATCATTGACTTAGTTTGTTTCTTGCAGAGCCTGGTGAGCATCCGGTAGTACTGGTACAACTGACCACTTCCCAAATTACTTATTAGATACAATCCAGCCCTTTTTTCATTGATAATTATTTTACCACCACATGTTATATCGTATCTGAAAGTTATCTGCTCTTTCTTCATATAAAATTCTTTCCTTTTTCTTCCCTTATGTTGTCTTTGGCAAGTTTTCCATTTTTAATATTTTGGCATAGATTCTTTTTTTTCATATCCTCCTCACAAGGACAATGTGAGATAGGGTAGGCATTTTATCTGCCTTTGGCAAATGAAGAAAATGAAACCGTAGGAAGGTGGATAACTTGCCAGACTTTACACATGTACTTTAAAATAATGCAATTCGCCTTAGATCTATTTGTGGTAGGAATTTCTTTATATCTCTATTCATAGTCAGAATGCACTTGGAAGACCTCTAACTACTGGGAACATAATTGACCAAGAGCCCCAGCTGCAGCCTCTAAAATCCACCTCACAGATGGAGGTGAGGTTGTGCTTCTCTTGGGCTGCTCCCAAGCAATGACTGGCCCAGAAGGAGTACTAAGGCAGCCTCATTTGTAGGAATCAGGAGATTCCTCAAAATGTTTAGCGCTGATGTAAGGATTCCCTAATGCTGTGTTTAATCTTCCTTGGTCTGTTCACCAGTCGAGGATGCTTCCATTCCACCATCTTTCCCTCTCTTTAACTCTGACTCAGACTTACTTGGTGGTCTCCTGGTTTGCTCAGCCTTTCCAGCTCTAGCCCATTTTCTCTCCCACAGGCATTTCTATCAATGAAATTAGGTTAGGCAGAATTACCACTGAATTTCAGAGAGATAGGAAAAGCAGGCTTAAAACTTTCTGCTGGTGGTTGCAGCTTCATCAGCAAACATGATTTGCAGGAGGTCACATGGAATCTACTGCAGTCATCATAATGTGTGTCATCTACTTCACATCTACCTGCCACTGTTGGAGGAAAATAATGGCTTCTTTCCCTCTTGCACTTACAAATTTCTCAATAGTTCCTCTCATTGGTGTAATCAAAATTAGAACCCTGCCAGCAAAGGAGCCTGGGAAATGAGATCCAGTGCCTACCATGCAGGGAAGCACATAGAAGATGGGTGTTTGGTGTTGAGAACTTACAAAGGATGTGGCACTAACAGTTACAAACCAGTCAAGGAAAAGGTGTTAATGCAAAATTTTCTTAAGTAGCCATTTCACTGAACGCAATCAATTTCCCCTAGGTCATTATTTATATATTTATTTATTTATTTTCCCAGAATTAAAAGCAAGTGTTTATTTTGTATGAAGAAATTTACAGAATACTGATCACAGGAACAAATTGCCAGGTGCATCAAGTAATTATTGTTCATATACTATAACATTGTTATTTTACATTTATCTGGTCAACTCCAGCTTTTTTTTGGTTATTGTTTACATGGAAAATGTTTTTCCAAGCTTTCACTTTTTTAGTTTTTTTTTTTAATTTTTAATTTTTTATTGAAGTATGTCATTCATACATGAACATGCATAAATAATAAGTGTATAGTAAAGACTGAATTTACAAAATAAACATACATAATGTCACACAGGGGTCTCACACATCACCACCTCTTTGCATTGTTGCAAAACATTTGTTACAAATTATGCAAGAGTGTTGTCAAAATGTTACTCCCAATTACAGTCCTTATTTTACATTTGGTCTGTTTTTCCCCCAACTGATGCTATTTTTTTAAGAAATATATTTTTGTTAGAGATATCGTAAACTTGCAAAACAATCATACAAATATGTAGATTTCCCATACAACTCCATACGCTGGTGGAACATTTGTTACAGATTATGAGTTAATATCATCAGACTATTACCACCAATCATGGTCTATAGCAAACATTTGACAAACTTTTCCATACACCTCCTTTATCAACACAGTACAGCTTTGACGTTGATGCAAGAATATTATAGTATTGCTGTTAACCACAGTTTATAGGTCACACCAATTGTAGTTTTCCTATGCTTCTCCAAATTCCCATCATCCTGCAATAGTGATGTACATCTGCTCTAGCTCACAGAAGGACTCTTTTGCATTTGTACCCTTAACTACAATTCTCAACCAGCTTTGGGTTCACTGTGTTATTCAGCCCCTAGATTATTCTTTAGCTTTCTTTCTATTGACATTTACTTTCCCCGACTACCTTTTTCAGTCACAATCCCATTTATAAACCAGTTGCTACTCACTATAATATGTAATTATCAACTCTATCCATCTCCATGCTTTTACAGTCAAGTTAATTAAAACTTCTACATACATTAAGCATACATAGTTCTTCTCAACCCTCCTCTTACCTCTAATAACTGTACTCTAGGTTTTAATTCCATGTGTTTATTATTTGCATTTAGTTCATATTAATGAGACCATGCAATATTTGTCCTTTTGTGTCTGGCTTACTTCACTTAGTATAATGTCTTCAAGACTCATCCATGTTATCACATATGCCCCAATTACATTTCTTCTTACTGCAGCATAGAATTCCATCATATGTATATACCACATTTTGTTTATCCATTCATTAGCAAATGGATACTTGGGTCGTTTCCATCTTTTGGCAATTGTGAACAACACCACTATGAATATTGGTGTGCAGATGTCTGTTTGTGTCACAATTTTTAGTTCCTCTGGATATATTCCTAGTAGAGGAATTGCTGGATCATATGGCAGTTCTATATTTAGCTTCATGAGGAACCCCAAACTGTCTTCTGCAGAGGCTGCACCATTTTACACTCCCACCAACAGTGAAGGAGTGTTCCTATTACTCCACATCCTCTCCAGTACTTATTGCTGTGTGTGTTTTTTAATAATAGCCATTCTTTGTGGCATTAGATGATATCTCATTGTTGTTTTAATTTGCATTTCCCTAATAGCTAGTGATATGGAACATTCTTTCATGTGCTTTTCAGTCATTTGTATTTCCTCTTTGGAGAAATGTCTATTTAAATCTTTTGCCCATTTTTAAATTGGATTACTTGCTCTTTTATTATTGAGTAGTAGGATCTCTCTATATAGTACGGAAATAAACCTTATTGGATAGGTGGTTTCCAAATATTTTCTCCCATTGACTGGACTGCCTTTTCACCTTCTTGATGAAGTCCTTTGTATCAAGGAAATGTTTATGTTTGAGGAGGTCCCATTTATCCCTGTTTTCTACCATTGCTTGTACTTTTGGTGTAAGGTTTAAGAATCCACCATCTACCATCAGATTTTAAAGATGTTTCCCTACATTTTCTTCTAGGAACTTTACTGTACTTCCTTTTATATTTAAGTCTTTGATCCAATTTGAGTTAATTTTTGTATAAGATGTGAGATAGGGGTCTTCTTTCTTTCTTTTGGTTATGGATTTCCAGTTCTCCCATTATAATACCATTTGTTGAATACACTGCTCTGTCCCAACTGGGAGGGCTTGACAGGCTCATCAAAAATCACTTGGCCATAGATGTGAGGGTCTGTTTCTGAACCATCATTTTTCTATGTGTCCATTGATCTATGTGTCTATCTTTAGGCAAATACCATGCTGTTTTTACCACTGTAGCTAGGTAATATGATTTAAAGTCTGGAAGTGAGAGTCCTCCAAATTCACTTTTCCTTTCTAAGATGTTTCTGGCTATTCGGGGCCCCTTGGCCCTTCCAGATAAATTTAATAATTGTGTTTACCATTTGCTTTAAAAATGCTGGTGGAATTTTTATTGGGATTGCATTGAATCTTTATATCAATTTGGGTAGAACTGACATCTTAATGATATTTAGTTTTCCAATCCATGAGCATGGAATATTCTTCCAATTATTTAGGTCTTTTTTATTTCTTTTAGCAATGCATTATAGTTTTCTGAATACAAGTGCTTTGTATCCTTGGTTAAGTTTATTCCTAAATATTTGATTCTTTTAGTTGCTATTGTGAATGGAATTTTATTCCTGACTTCCTCCTCAGATTGTGCATTATTAATGTAGAGAAACACCACTGATTTTTGCATATTGATCTGGTATCCTGACACTCTACTGAAATCATTTATTAACTCTAGCAGCCTTGTTGTAGATTTTTCAGGACTTTCTAGATACACGATCATATCGTCTATGAATAGTGAAAGTTTTAATTCTTCCTTTCCAATTTGGTGCCTTTTATTTCTTTTCCTTACTTGATTGCTCTCGCTAGAACCTCTAGCACTATATTGAACAACAGTGGTGACCATGGGCATCCTTGTCTTGTCCCTGATCGCAACAGGAAAGCTTCTTGCCTTTCACCATTGAGTACAATGTTACTTGTGGGTTTTTCATATATGGCCTTTATCGTGTTGAGAAAGTTTCCTTCAATTCCTATTTTTTATAGTATTTTTATCAAGAGAGGATGCTGTATTGGTCAAATGCCTTTTCTGCATCAATTGATAAGATCATGTGATTTTTCTTCTTTGATTTATTAATGTTGTGTACTATGCTGATTGATTTTCTTGTGTTGAACCAAGCTTGCATGCTTTGTATAAAACCCACTTGATCATGGTGGATAATTCTTTGAATGTGCTGTTGGATTTGATTAGCAAATATTTTATTGAAGATTTTTGCATCTATATTCATTAGAGAAACAGGTCTGTAGTTTTCTTTTTTTGTGATATCTTTATCTGGCTTTGGTACTATTAGGATGATATTGGCTTCATAGAATGAGTTTGGTAGCGTTCCTTCTTGTTCAAATTTTTGGAAGAGCTTGAGTAAGATTGGTATTAAATCTTTGAATGCTTGGTAGAACTCACCTGTGAAACCATCTGGTCCTGGGCTTTTCATTTTAGGAAGCTGTTTGATAACTGTTTCAGTCTCTTTAATTATGATTGGTATCTTGAGGTCTTCTATTTCTTCCAGCATCAGTGTAGGTTGTTTGTACGTTCCTAGGAAGTTTTCCATTTCATCTACATTGTCTAGTTTTTTAGCATAAACTTGTTCATAGTATTCTCTTATAGTCTCTCTTATTTCTGTTGGGTCAGTAGTAAGGTTCCCCTTCTTATTTTTTATTTTATTTATTGGCATCTTCTTTCTTTTTTTCTTAGTCAGTCTAGCTAAGGGCTTGTTGATTTTGTAAATTTTCTGTAAGAATCAATTTTGGTTTCATTAATTTTCTCTATTGTTTTTTTTTGTTGTTGTTCTTAATTTCATTTATTTCTGTTTTGATCTTATTATTTCATTCCTTCTACTTGCTTTGGGATTACTTGCTGTTCTTTTTCTAGTTCCTCCAGCCATGTAGTTAGGTCATTGATTTTAGCTCTTTCTTCTTTTTTAATGTAAGCAGTGAGGGCTATAAATTTTCCTCTCAACACTGCCTTTGCAGCATCCCATCGGTTCTGATATGTTGTATTCTCATTGTTATTCATCTTGAGATATGTATTGATTTCTCTTGAAATTTCTTCTTTGACCCATTGATTATTTAAGAATGTGTTGTTTAATCTCCATATATGTGTGAATTTTCCCTTTATTTGCCACTTGTTGGTTTCCAACTATATTCCATTGTGATTAGAGAAAGTGCTTTGTATAATTTTGATTTTGTTGAATTTATTGAGATCTGCTTTGTGACTCAACATATGGTCTATCCTGAGAAAGATCCATGGGCACTTGAAAAGAATGTATATCCTGCTGTTTTGGGGTGCAATATTCTGTACATGTCTATTAGGCTTAGTTCATTTATCATATTATTCAAGCTCTCTGTTTCTTTATTGATCTTCTGCCCAGATGTTCTATCCAATGCTGAGAGTGGTATAATTGAAGTCTCCAACTATTATTGTAGAGATGTCTATTTTTCCCTTCAGTTTTGCCAGTATTTGCTTCATATATCTTGGGGGCATCCTGGTTAGATGCATATATATTTATGATTGCTATTTCTTCCTGGTGAACCATTCCTTTTATTAATATGTAATGTCCTTCCTTGTCTCTAATAAAGTTTTGCTTTTAAAGTCTATATCACCTGATATAAATATAGCTACCCCAGCTTTTTTTTTTTTGCTTACTGCATGCACGAAATATTTATTGGTATCCTTGGGTCTAAGGTGAGTCTCTTGCTGACAACATATAGATGGCTTATATTTTCTTATCCTTTCTACCAGTCTGTGCCTTTTGTTTGGAGAGTTTAATCCATTAATACTCAATGTTATTACTATAAAGGCAGTTCTAATTTCATCCATTTTGATCTTTGCATTTTATCTGTCATTTTATATTTGGCGCTTTTAGTTACTGTTACTGATACAGTTGTCATTTCTCAACTCTCTTCCAGGCCTCTCTCTCCTGTCTTTTCTTTTCAGGCTGTAACACTCCCTTTAGTATTTCCTGCAAAGCTGGTCTTTTTGTTATAAACTCTCTCAGTTTCTGTTTATCTGTGAATATTCTAATCTCACCCTTCTTTTAAAAAGATAATCTTGCTGTGTATAAAATTCTTTGCTGGCACTTTTTCTCTTGCAGTATCTTAAATATATCATACCACTGCCTTCTTGCCTCCATGGTTTCTGATGACAAATAGGCACTTAATCTTATTGGGTATCTCTTATATGTTATGCATTGTTTTTCTCTTGGTTCTCTCAGAATTCTCTCTTTGTCTCTGACATTTAACGTTCTGATTAGTATGTGTTTCGGAGTTCGTCTATTTGGATTTATTCAAATGGGAGAATGTTGTGCTTCTTGGACATGGATATCTATGTCCTTCAATAGGGATGGGAAATTTTCTACCATTATTTCTTCAAATATTCCTGTCCTTCTTCCCTTCTCTTCTCCTTCTGAGACACCCATGACACATATGTTTGAACATCTCTTGCTGTCATTTAGTGCCCTGAGACCCTGTTTAAGTTTTTCCATTCTTTTCTTCATCTGTTCTTTCATTTGTTCGCTTTTGGAGGCCATGTCTTCAAGCTCATGGATCCTTTCTTCTGCTTCTTCAGTCTGATGTTATATGCAGATTTTATCCCACCCCCCCCCACAGCTTTTTTTGCTTGCTGTCTTCTCTCTGTGTCCTTCATTGTGTGTTCTTCTGCGTCTGTATTTATTTTTATTTTATCCCCCTTCCCCTTGTGGCTTTCTTGTTGTCTGTTCTCTGTGTCCATTTGCTGCACTCTTCTGTGTTTTTGCTTGTCTCACTTTTTTTGTTGTTATTGCATCACCTTGTTGAGTTGGCACTACTTGGCACTTGAGAGTCCGGCAGCACTCTGGTGCCTGGGCTGGTGGCTCTCTGCAGCATGTGGGTGAGCCTGCCTTCACAAGGAGGCCCTGGACATGAACCCAGGCCTCCCATATGGTAGACAGGAGCCCAACTGATTGACCCACACCCACTTCCCTCTCCAGTATATTTTTAATTTCATTTATTGCACCTTTCATTCCCATAAGATCTGCCATTTTTCTATATATGCTTTCAAATTCTTCTTTGTGCTCATCCAATATCTTCTTAATATCCTTAAATCCCTTTAGCCATCTCACTGAATTTAAGGAGATTTGCTTGCACATAAATGATTAGTTGTCTCACCTTTTTTATGTCATCTCCAGGCTTATCTTGTTCCTTTAATTGGGCCATCTCTTCCTGTTGCTTGGTATGGATTGTAATTTTTTGTTGGTGTTCCTACATCTGGCTTGCTAGATGTATTTATTCTGGGTGCAGTTTCTCCCTTTAGTTTAGGGATTTCTTATCTTTTCTCCCTTGCTGGTTGTGTAGTAGGAGCCAAGGATATAGTTGGTGCTGTAAACTATGGAGGCTGAAGCTGCCCACATTGCCCCAGGAAGTGATGAAGCTTCTCCCACCTTTCTCCTCTGTCAGGGGTAGGGACAGAGCTGCAGCCGTGTGTAATAATCCAAGTTGGGCACAAGACTGTCTGTAGTCACCCAGAGACACTCATGAAGCTTCATACCCTTCCTCCCCAACCCTAGGCAGGGATGGAGCTATAGTTTTGGTCATCAATCTATGCTGTGTGGGTCCAAAATGACCACAGTTGCCCAGGTAAATTGATGTAGCACCAGACCCTCTCCCTGCCGGGAGTGGGAATGGACCTTCTGGAGTGCCCAATAATTTATTCTCTGTGGGCCAAATATGCCTGCAGTTACTCTGAGAGGCTAAGGGAGTACTGTTCCTTCTGCCCTTTAAGGGGTGGGAATAGAATCTCCCAGGTCATTTTTATTGTAGATTTTTCTCTTTGAAATGCACTCAGGTTCAGATTATGAAATTCTTTAAAATATGACAAATCAAGTGTTCTGCATTTCTACTTGTTTCCCAGATGTTTATCTTTTAATAATTCATGTGCATTCTTTCCTAGTTTTCATATGCTCTGTAAGTGACTGTTGTGATAAGATGTAAGAGTAGGTGGTTAGAAAGAGAGAGCAAAAAGGATATTTTCTTCTTTACCACTCTCAAGGGAAGAGCCCTTTATTTTTCTAACTTGCCTTCCTATTTTGCTAACCTTTTTCTGTGGGTGTGAAATGGGAGGTAATCAGTACTTGAATATTTAATTTTCAATTGATAGCTTAATTAACTTCTTCAAGGAAAAAGAAATCAGTGTGGTCCTTACCTTTAAAGTCAAGGATATTTTGCATTTTCATTTTTCATCAAGTCCTCAGCATGATTCTCTTGTTAAGGGTTCATTTAATTATTGAACATGCACCACCTTTAAGCCATTCATTATTCTAGACTCTGGGAATACAGTGGTGAATAAGACAAAAATGTTCCCTGCTCTAATAGCACTTATATTTCTAGTCAATAAACCCATCTATAAATGGTTAAATCAATTCAATGAAGAAAAAAATATGATTTCAGACAGCAGTAAAATCTGTGATAAAATTAAACAATAACATGTGAAAGGGAGAATAATTGAGGGGGGCAGTTACAGGCATGACTAGCTCATATATTGCATTTCATATGGGGGTGAGAAGAAAAGACATTTCCAAATAGGTAGGGGCAGGCAAGTTAGGCATAGGAAACAGCAAATGCAAACCTGTGGATACAAATGTCCTGGCAGAGAGCACTATGACATGACCAGGAATAAAAATGGCCATTATGGCTGTATCATAAAGGACCAATAAAGAGTTAAGAAAGTTATAAAAGATGAATTTGCAAAAGTAGATCAGAACTTGTAGGGTTCTGTAGCCAGGGTGGAGTTTGCATTTTATTCTAAGTGCAGGGGTAGGAACAGAGAAAAAAGAAGTGCTATATGATCTGATTTGCATTTTCAAATAAATAATAGGATTAAAATAAGTGAATCATACTTTTATTAAGCATCTATTCTATGTAATTGCTACATTTTGAAAGACATTGATTTGTCAATATCCTCATAAATGGGTTTTAGTTGTATTGTTTTTGCTAATACAAACAATGTTCTTACACAGATGTTAAAAATCTGACATGATTTTTTTCTGATTTCTAAAACATTATGTAAAAATTAGAGCTCTATGACAAAAAGAGAGTTTAGTTGTTGCTTGTAAGCTACTTAAATATTAAAGATTTATTGATTGCTTGTCCTAGAAGCCTCAAAAGAGATCCAGACAGATATAATTCCTGTATGAATAATATTGGAAAGGAAAAATTGCAAAGTGATAAAACTAGAGAACGGGAAAGTGTAATAGCATTGAAGGGAAGGGAGTAAGCATTTTGAGAAGAAATCCATCAGATAACATTACAGAGTTCAGCACCGGAAATTACTTGTGTTGGCTTGCTGGAGCACTCCCATGAGACAGAGGAATGTAAGCTTTATTTTCAACCTCACAGTTCTCATAATAAAAGGGCCTCTCCTCCCCGCAGCATGAACCCCAGCCCAGAGCATGAGGACAAACTCTTCCAAAAGGCTTTATGCCGGTGATTAGAGGAATGGATAGAGGCTTGCCTCTTTGGCCTCTGGTCTCCATTCTAGACAGTGCCCCCTGGTGACCTCTAGCAGAAACAGCTATCTTTCTTTACTTTTCTCCCATGCAGCAACTTAGCAATTGTGATGAAAGTACTTCTTTTTAGCACATCAGGCAGAGCAAATATTCCCCACATAAAAAGTTTTGAGTTCCTTTGAGGGAAGGTACAATAACACACATATTAAAATCAGAAGATCTTCCTTTTTCTCAGGCTGGGGTTTAAGAAGCATGGCTGGCAGGCAGACATCTGGGATGCTGAACTACAGAAGCACTTTCTGCCTGAGCTGAATGAAACACCCATTTAATGGCCTTATTTTCAAGCTTCCTTTCCTGTACTTCTTCAGAAATATGCTTTTATTCTATTAGAATTGTTGAATGTCTCCTTTGTGCAAGGCAGTATACGTTCAGCTTTAAGTGACTTGTGTATGGAATCAGTTAAAGTGTGTATGTGTTTATGAGTGTGTGAGTGCTAAGAAATCTAATATTAGTGTAAGGACACTAATTTATTCTTTTTCTCTTCTACAACAATGTCAGTATAAAACACCTTAACTGTTGCACAACAGAACTACTTTTATGAGAAATAGTACATAGTTTATAGAAATTGCATTTTGGTTTGGTTGAAGAATAAAACTGTTCGAACAGTTTCATTTCCTTTTAAACATAATAATTATATAGACTACATAAACTCTTCTTCTTTGTATATTATTAAACATAAGTGCATGTTTAATTTTTTTTCCAAATATGCACATGCTTATTTCAAGTAACATGTTCCATCACATTGGGCACCTACAAATAAATAAAAGTGAGTTACTATTGATTCTGGTAGCAAGCATATGACTAATTAGAAATCCCAAATCATTAAAGAATTTTTGATTGAAAATATGACTGAGAATCTTTACACTGCTTGTAGCCCCTAACCACTATATGTTAATCCTATTCTCTTTTATTACCACAAGCCATACTTTTGTTAATCACTATTTAACTGGGAGTCTTTCCTACTTCTAAATGTTATGTCTCAGATTGCTAATTTGATTTCCTGTGTCGAATGTACTCTTCCTTTAAAATATAAAAAAATAATGCTTGTCATCAACCTGTCTTCAGCCGTGTAGTCTCCTTATAAGAAAGGATTAAGGGTTAGCTTCACTCTTTGGATCAGAGGCATTTATAAAAATTTCATTCTGTACCATACCCCAATCTGACTTCTGACTTCCATGTTTCTATCATAATTCCACTTGCTAAGTATCCCCACGACCTCTAAGCTAATGAAGTGTTTCCGTCTTCATCTGGAAGCTTCATCGTTGAGCCCACTCAAAGGGAAGGACTGACAGAAGTCTTCTTAGCTGCCGACACATGGGACTGGCACCACTCTGTATCCTCTGATTACAATCACTTTCTTCAGGAAGAAGGGTCTGTCTGTGCCCTACAAAAACATCTAACCCTCAAATGATTGGGATCATTGTTGAGCCAGGCGCCAAGGTCAACAATGGAGCCAGATGCTTATGACCTCTCCATGATCTCATCCTTCTCGGTATATTCAGATATACATTCCGGGCTTTCCATGTGTCCTCCACTGGTTATCATCTTGGGCTAAAATTCATATGCAAAATCTTATGACCCTCTCTATCAGTCAATATTTCCTTCAGTTACACTCAAATACCTATATTTTAGGACCGTCTTTCTACTTAATTAACATAAGAAAGACAGTTGGAATTTGTTTAAATTGTAAGACCTCAAAAATTAGCATGACATTGCAGAAGATAGGAGAGAATTAATTTAAGCATTCATTGTATTTAGTAGAGCATTGTTTTTCAAATTTTATCTCAAAAGACAGATCAGACTGAGCTCTCAAGCAGCTCTCAAGCAGCAGTGATTAAGGTACACTAATCAGAGGAAAATATTGACAGTTTTTAAATGATGGCTTTAAAAGAAAGCACAACAAATTATTTTTGACTAAAACTTAGGGTTCTTATTTACACATATCCTATGCAGACACAAGAGTTCTAGAATTTATATATGTGCATTGTTAAACACAGAAATAAGGTTAAAATAATTTTAAAATTATGTATAAGAAATTTTCAAGCTTTAAATGACAAACCTGAGTTGTCCTAAATGATATTGCAGGGACAGATGCTGGACATTATATATCCTACCATAACCCACTGAATCTACTAGGGGAGAGTGTAAACTACAATGTAAACTATTACCCATGTGGTGCAGCTCTACTCCAAAATGTATTCACCAAATGCAATGAATGTGCCACAATGATGAAAGAGGTTGTTGATGTGGGAGGAGTGGGGTGAGGGGGTTGGGGGGTGTATGGGAACCTCTTATATTTTTAATCTAACATTTTTTGTAATCTATGTATCTTAAAAAATACAATTAAAAATGGTGGGGGTGGGTAATAGAGATTGGGGTATATGGGAACCTTTTATGTTTTTTAATGTAATGTTTTGTGTGATCTATTAACTTAAAAAAAAAGATAATTAAAAAATTAAATTAAATTAAAAAGCCCTGCAGAGGTAACTAGATGTGGCTAGTGTTTGAGCGCCTGTTTCTCACATGGGAGGTCCTGGGTTTGGTTCCCGTGCCTCCTAAGAACAAACTAAACAATAACAATAACAAGCAAGCAAACAAACGAAAATTAACAGGGGAGCCGATGTGACTCAGGGGTTGAGCATTGGCTTCCCACATACGAGGTCCCATACTAGGTCCCGGGTTCAGTCTCTGGCCCCCATTACCTAAAAACAACAACAACAACAACAAAACACACAAAAACAAAAGCATTGCAGAGTCAGAATAGGAGAAGCATGTCTTCAATGTGACCTGCATTTGTTTTATTTTAAATGTCCTGTGTCATTAAATGAAAATCAAAAAACAAGCATAGGGTGTTAATGGAGGGCTGTTCAGGATGGCACAGTAAGTTCATGCTTTGATGCCTCCAGTTACAAATTCAGAGCAATCTTGTATTGAATACAAGAGACAATCAAAAAGACATAGCTAGACTCAAAAACAGTATAAACATATCCAGAGATCAGAAATGGAAAAACGACACAAAGCAGTCGGAGGTGCTGAAGCCACATCCAGGTAGCAGGAGCTCCCCTTCTGCAAGCAATGGGGACGTAAAGTGCTCCAGGTTGAACCAGACACAGGCTGAGCTCCTTGCTTGCACTAGGGCCGAGGTAGTTTTCCAAGATGAAAAAAATAATAAAAATAATGAAATGAAGTGTTTTTCACCTACCGCCTGAATCTACAGCTTAATAGCTCATGGAATTGTGATTTCTCCAATGAAAATAGCAAAGAAACTTTGAAATACCATTTTAAGAATTGGTTATAGGCAAGGCACACTGGGAGCTGAGTGTAGGCAACTATAAAGTTATTAGACAGAGATAGGTTGAACATAGAGGAAAAAAGAAAGGCAGGGAAGAAAGAAAGAGAAAAGGGGGGGCTGGGGAGAGAGAGAGATCAATAAAAGCTTACTACTCAAAATGAACCTGCTGGGAAAACAGACTTGGCCCAGTGGTTAGGGTGTCCATCTGCCACATGGGAGGTCCACGGTTCAAACCCCAGGCCTCCTTGACCCGTGTGGAGCTGGCCCATGCACAGTGCTGATGCGCGCAAGGAGTGCCCTGCCACGCAGGGGTGTCCCCCGCATAGGGGAGCCCCACACGCAAGGAGTGCGCCCGTGAGGAGAGGCGCCCAGCGTGAAAGAAAGTGCAGCCTGCCCAGGAATGGCGCCGCCCACACTTCCCGTGCCACTGACGACAACAGAAGCAGACAAAGAAACAAGACGCAGCAAATAGACATAGAGAACAGACAATCGGGGGCGGGGGGGGGGCGGGGGGAATTAAATAAATAAATTTTAAAAAATCTTCAAAAAAAAAAGTGAACCTGCTCATCAAAATACATTACAAATTCCTAAATAAATAAATGAATAAATTCAAAAATAAAAGAAATAGTCAACAAAATCAACAAATGTGAATGTACCCCAGATGAAGTTAATTTTATTGGATGGTATTAAAAATTAACTATACTTAAGATGCTTATATATGAAAAGATAATATCCAGTTAAGATAAGAAAGATAATAATAATGAGATAATAACATGACTGGTCAAAATTGAAGAATGATTAACTTAGAAGATGATTTTGAGGAAATAACACAAAATGCAAAAAATAAATAAATTTAAATAATAATTGGAAAGAGCAGTGACGAGACATACTAATAATAGTTACTGGAGACAAAATTGAATAAAGAGCAGAAAAGCAATATTTGAGCAATAGCATGAGGCATGAACAACATAAATACTAAGATCAAACAGTGATATTTCAAGAAAAGAAAATGTATATGTCCTTCATTTCTGAACATGGATTTAAGCATTTTATACAAATAAGTAGTAAATTGAATTCAGCAATCTATGAAAACAATACATTTTGAGCTCACATCAGAAACAAAAAGATTGGTTAACAACAGAAAATATGTTGATCAAATCCAAAATTACAATTAGACAATTCAAAATTGTAAGTTTGAATGATCAATATACATTTGAAAAATTCTCAATCTCATTAATAATCAGGGAAAGGCAAATTTTAAAAAAACATTAACAACCATCAGATTGGCCAAAATTAAAGTATATACAAATATTGTAACAACAGAGGGAAATGGAAACTCATATTTTTATTGGGACATTAGTAAATCTTATAAAATAATGTTTAAAGAAAAAGAAAGTTAGAAAAGGAAGTGTATTGCATGATACAACTTATTTGAAATTTGAAATCTTCAAATACAGCCTTCTGCATTGTGTACTATTTTGCAATAGTATAAAACATGCAAGGTGGGGAGCAGAGGAAGGGCTTTTAACTGTTTCTAAAATGTTTTATTTCTTTAGAAATAATAAGAAGCAAATTTGGGAAAATGTTAATATCTGATAAAGCTCAGTGTTCCTTATATTGTCTTCTGTGTTTTTCTGTATGTTTCAATTATTTCATTTATTTTTAAGATTCACTGTCCTTATTGGGACAAAAATAAGCTTTTAATGGATAAAATAAAATACTAAAAATAGATGAAGTCAAAACCATCAGTTCTGGTCAAAAATGGAGCATATCTTCCAGGTCCACCCTTTTACAACTAAGAATCTCTGGAAATAAACAAACATAGGAAGATAATAATGAAAGATGGAAAGGACTGCTTAAGGACCCTGGGGCCAGACAGATGACACAATGGTGAGTTTCTTGGATTTTTTATTGCATCCCATCTATCCTAGACAAAGCGCTACAAAAGTCTGCAGTCCAGAACTATCAACAGGAACAGACAAAAAAATCTCAGGAAAAGGATGTGTCCACTAATAAAGGGTAGAGTAACAACAGATAACCTTTTTGTCAATACCCACCCTGCTCCAATCAAAGACCTGTGTTAAACTGGGCACACCCTCCTCACATGCAGTTGCAGTGGGACCACACACCCATCCCACAGAATCAAGCATCAGAGCTCTGATTTCACAGCCATTTGTGTTGGTGGGACCTAATGCAGAACTGATCTTAAAGATCTTCCTCAGAAGGATTAGGAAGTGTTTTGATTCTATCACCAGAACAGTATCAGTGGAGCCCAGTGGCAAGCTGAACGTTCATGCCCACTTAGCAGCAAGGAGACTAAGCTAGATGGCATGAAGCAGAACTAGCTGGCATTCCTGTTCCCACCCCAACCCTAGTCATATAGCCAAGTGAGGACATTAGCCTCCAGTCCCACCCAGAATCAATGAGGTAGAATGAGGTAGTAAGAGGTAGGGAATTAGACATTCTGCTTTCACCATTCCCTGGTATCAGTGGAGATCTTAATCTCCACATAGACTTGACAGCAACAAGATGTTTGCTCCACTCTTGTCAGCATGGCCCATCAGAGAGCTGAGCTTCAGCCCTCTACCCTACGGTAAACAAAATGTTGTAATTCAGCCTTCCACTTTCTTCCTCTCTACTTCCAATGGAACTTGTTACCAAAGTTATGGAGGATAGTAGGGAAAGTAGTTCTGATTATAAAATGACCACAGTAGGAATCAGTGTATTAAAACTGGTTGTATCTTGATTGCAGTGGTGAGTACCCAAATTTACACCTGTGATAAAATCACACAGAATTTAGGTCTCCTGGGTTTACACCAACCCCAGCGTCAACCACAGTTCCGGCAAAAGTAACAGAAGAGGCATATGTAGAAAGGTCACATCTGAGTCCAACTCCATCACACTCAGGAGCACAAACTCCAAAGTAGGGCCAACTGACATGGCCCTGAACTCCAGAGCCATCTGCCATGACCATAAACCTGTGGGTCTCTGTAGCCCTCAGGAGAACCAGTACCTGGTCTTGTATCTACTTTGGCTGTCTTGGACCCTGCTAAGGCGTGCATAAGCATGACCCCTCTGATGACCTCCCGACTCTTTTCTGGAGACTCATAGCCATATAAACTCATTTGTCCTTTCCATTTCCCCCTTTTATTCAAGGTCAAAAGCAGTTTTTAACACCTGATACTACATGTAGGCTGAGATATTCTGCTGGTCTAAGTTGACCCTTTTATTCGAGCTCTTTTTCAGGTTACATCATTAGCTGGTTCTTGGTAGTAATCCTTCAGCACCGGGGAGGATCATCTCCGGAAATCATGTCTCACGCTGTGGGGATGGTAATGCACACACACACACGTGTATGTAAAACTGGTGAAATCTGAATAATGTCAATGGATTTTATCAATGTTAATTTCCAGCTTGTTATATTGCACTTTACTTATACATGATGTTATCTTTATTGAAAACTGGGTGAAGTATTATTTGTGAGCTCTTTGTATTATTTCTTACAATTCATGAGACTCTAAAATGATCTCAATATAAAAATTTAAAATATTAAAAAGTTGGTCTTCCAATATTGTCTAGAATTATCTTGGTGGTGTTATGCAATGGTAAGAGATGAGAAAGTGAAGGATGAGGAAGCCTTTCTGAAAAGAAAGTGCCCCCAAGATAGATGAAATGAGGAATAGCTATCTCCAGAAGATTAGAACAGCTAAATGAGATGAATCAGAGAGACATTTCAAGACTTAATTTAAAAGGAATGAGAGATAGATTGTTAAATTTTGGGAATTTGATGCAGGTGAATTAATTTTCTTAATGAGATTAGGAAATTGAAAAAAATAAACTTTAGCTCTTTTTTTTTTTATGTAAAATGTTACTTTCCCCCTCATTCTTCTTTAGTACTATTGAAAGAACATAATTTAAACTGCTGTTGAAGTACAGAAAAATGCCATTAGATTTCTGGATGTTTTTGGACTTGAACTTGTCTCATTCTTCTCCCCTACTCTCATTCTTTTTAAAGTGTTTTTTGGGTTCTGTTGTCACATTGAAAAAAATAATAATTCCCTTATGCAGAGCAACTTGTATGACATCTGCCAGCATTTAGGAGCTATTCAAATTAAAAGACTGGCTCAAAAGAATATACTTTCATTAAGGTACAATATTTTATCTATTAGAGAGGAAAGAATGTTAATTTAAAACTGGGGCACAGAAATCCTGAAGAAGGGAACATGTTAAATAAAACCCCCTCAATAAGTCTGTTGGAGAGGTACAGACTTCACAACCCAACTATGAAAGTTTTAGGAGTGAGACAAAGAGAATTCATTGTTCTATATAATGAAATATGAGAAAATTTAAGAATTCATGGACCAATGAAGAGAAAGAATGCAAGCAGTGCCAGAACAGAAAATAGTGGTTGAGAAAATATGTGAGGAGTTCAGAGTGGGAAATGATGCAACAGCATCAGTTTTGGAGACTCAAAATTAAGGAAAAGAAGCAAAGATCAAGATGTTCCTGATGTGGTGGGTATATGTTTATATTCACTTGATGCTATAGATTTTAAAGAATTGCAAGCTCTTTCCTGGCTATCTTCACCCCCAGTCCTTAGCCCCTTTGCCTTTACTCTGCCCTAAGTGTGTTTAGGGGAGAATCAAAGAAAATGATCTGTCTATAATTTGGTTCATGCAGGATATATGTATTAGCCTTCAGTAGAAGGAAAAGATCATAGTAAAAATTGACCTGAAGAAACAAATTCAAATAAAAAATCACCAAAGATTTTGGTTTGGGATTCTTACCACTTGTATATATATGTGAGTGTGTGTGTATGTGTGTGTGTGTGTGTGTGCATGTAGCTAGCAATTTTAAATTCCATATTATGAACAAGTTCATTCCAATAAGATGAAAGGATCTAGACAGATATTGGGTGACTCTATGTAATAACATTTCCTCTGGCAAATTTACAGTATCCTTCTAGTTCCTGCTTCATCTTCTTTCCCCCAGTCCTCACCTACAATTAGTAGAACAACTTATATCCTAATAAGTAGTGGAGTATTTTCAGAGAAGATGGAAATACTGAGATTTCCAGTATGGTGGATAGCAAATGAGTCTCATGAGTACTAGATATCTTTTGAAATAAAATACATTTTCATTAACACTGAACTCTTCTCAGTGTATTCTGACTTCATAGCTACCTGAGGTCCAAGAAATCACTTAAATTCCCATTTGACATCTAGAAAAAAGGTGAAGATCATCAGGGAATGCAGGTTTTACTGACTGTCCCTTTTCAATGGATATGAAAGGGCACATGACTAAAGACTATCGATCTGTCCAATGCTAGAGAATATAAAAGAAAGGAAGCTATGGCTCCATCTTGGTGCTGTTTACAGAGGTGGTCTATTGGAGCTCTCCCAGTTTGGCATGACTATTTTTCAGTGGAAATACTGACTAAACCCGAGAAGAAAAAAGATGAGAAGGAAAAAAATCTGTCTCAGAAAACTTTTGCAAAGCTAAGTTTGGTATCTTAAAATGAAGTTAGAGTTGCTGGAACATATACACAGAAAAATCTGTGTTAGAACAATTCCTGGGACATGTTTTAAAAGAAGACATGCAAAAGAATTTGCCTGTAAAATGGATGTGTTCCTCATAGTTTCAAAAGTATATTCTCAGTTTAGGTAGAAAGTCTTTGAGCAGTCTTTAAATTTCCAACGTTTTGCCTCTCATCCCCATTTTTGAGTCTCCAAAAATGTTGCTACTGCATCATTTTTCTCTCTCTATTCCTTAAAAATAATGGTTTTAAAACTGTTTTGCAGTTTTCTGTTTTGGAGAATTCTCTTCAGTTCACTCAATGATGAGCAAGAGCAGTATAAAAGAGAGATGGTAAGCACCACACCATTCCACCAGAGCACATCTGCTTTGATTAGTTTTATTTGTTTATGCTTCTAAGCATATTTTTTGGAGTAAAAGTATAAAGTTTAAGGAAACATGACATGGTATATTCCTAGATCCCTGGTGATAATATTAGAAAAACTATATCAACATCCTTTGCTCTAAAAATGTCTATTTATCTTTCTAGAATCTGAACAGAAAAATGAAAATTCACATTTTAAAATGTGAGGAGAAAAATGATTTTAATAGGAAGCTGAGAAAAATAAATTTTAGGTATGAAGCTTAATGTAGAATTTGTATTTCTTGTAGCTTCTCAGTTTTGCTTCAACTGATAAAAGACTATGTAAAATGTTACGTCCTATATGAAATTGAATGAACCCTCAAATTCCAACCAAGGCCCAAAGTGAGCTAGTAGCTGTTTCAGTAGTAGTAATAATAATAGGAAAAACAGTGTTTTAGGCATAATTAAAACTGTGTGATCCTGTAACCTTGACTCTTGTACATGACTGAACACTCCATCAAGGCTCATGGGCAATGCCAAGGCTCTTTGCATGACAGTAGCTTTGCTTTCAGTAGAAGGAGCTCTAACATTCTGGAACATCACGAGAGAATAGTGTGTTCTGTTGACCTGTGAAATCAAGATGCAAAGGAGAAACACAGTTTACAGAGGAAGAGGTATTATAATCCTATTGAACTCTAGGATAGCCAGAACATGAATGAAATTCTGTATCTTTTCTTATACATATATAAATCACATATATATGATTTATTCAGTTTTATGTATATATTTTAACTTACAATCAGTGTTAAAACATCCAACTAATATAGTGAAGTGTGAAAACACTTTTGATTAGTTTTGAAAACTAGTAAAATATATGATTTATTCAGTGCTACGTATTTATATTGACTTACAATCAATGTTAAAACACCCAACCCACATAGTGAACTGTGGAAACATATCATGATTACTTTTTAAAATTTCACTTCTGTTTTTAAAATATATTTTTTATTTTTTTAAAAGATACTTAAATTACACAAAATGTTACATATGAAACACAAGGGATTCCTATGTGCCCCACACCCTCACATCCCACCCTTCCCCATATTAACAACTTCTTTAGTGTAGTACATTCATTGCAGTTGATGAACACATTTGGAACATTGCCAGTAAGCATGGATTTAGTTTACATTGTAGTTTATATTCTCTCCCACTCAATTATTTAGGTTATGGCAAATATATAATGACCCACATCTGTCACTGCAATGTCATTCAAGACAATTCCAAGTTCAAAAATGTCCCTTATTACACCTCATTTTCCCTCTCCCTGCCTTCAGCAACTCCAGTGGCCACTGTCTCCACATCAATGATATAATTACTTCCATTGCTAGAATACCAATAAGTCTATAGTAGAATACCAGTAAGTTCACTCTAGTCCATATTTTATTCCCCAATCCTAAGAACTCTGGGATGGTGATGCCCATTCCGCCTCTAATGGTGAGGGGGCCTTGATCTATATGGCTGATGGATGGGACTCTCTTGCTTGCAGATGTAGACTCTCTCAGTTCTTTATTATGGTGGTAGTCCATCCTCACCTTGTTAGTTGTCCTGGGTGAGTCCAATGAACTGCAGAGTAGGTGTTGTAATTCTGCTGAGGCTCAGGGCCCAGCTGGCACATAGCCAGTCTAAAGATTCAAGTCTTTTGGATGTAGATCTACCACTCCAGCACCAACTATAGGTTCAAATAGAAAGGACAGAAGGGGCACGTGGAGAGAAGTCACATCTGAGTCCAACTCTGTCACACTTAGGAGCACAAGCTCCAAAGTGGGGCCCACTAGTAAGTCACCAAACTCCAGAGCTATCTGCCATGTAGGACCTGTGTGTCTTCAGAGCCCTCAGGAGCCCCACTATTTGGGGTAGAATCTACTTTGGCAGTCTATGAGATCCTGCTGAGACATGCATAAGAATTGCCTCTGGGATGACCTCCTGACTCACTTTGAAGTCTCTTAGTTATATAAACTCATTTGTCTTTATCTTTTCCCCTTTTTATTCAAGGTCTTTTTCCAGTTGCATTGCTCATTCATGTTTGGTAGTAATCCCCTGGTGCCAAGGAGGCTCATCCCTGGGAGTCATGTCCCATGCTGGAGGGAAGATAATGCATTTATCTGCTAAGTTTGGCTTAGAGAAAGGCCACATTTGAGCAACATGGAGACTTTCAGGAGGTAACTCTTAGGCACCCTACAGCACTAGGTTAAGTTGCAATTTTAAGAGCGAAGGCTCACAAATATAATTGTCAATATCAAGGGACCATGAATGGACCATCCTTCTTTACTAGTCATTACTGCACTTGGGAGATTGTTGCTGTTCCATTCATTAGAGAATATAGCAGAGCTCCCCAGGGTGGGAATTCAATATTCTTTTGGTTATTGTGTGAATCTCCACCCACTGTGACAATGCCCCATGAACATTTGAAAACATTTATGCACCTTATATTTATGCTCAGGTGAACTTCTTCCCATGTATCCCCCATCACTGACACTCCACATCAATGATCCTACCTTGCCACAGTTGTAATCCTTCTGTGGTCCAAAACTTCTTCAAAAATGAAAACAAGGATATCACCAAATACAATTAATAGGAAAGTGAAATAATAATGATAGATTTAAACATAGGAAATAAAACATGTAATAATTTAACAAAACTAAAACTAAAATAAAATTTTAAAATTGTGATATTAAAAAAATTTTATCTGATGTTTTGTCTTTCATCACTGTAATATCTGTTGTCCTCTAGGTACAGTGACATTTTCTTCCATTTCTTCCTATGTCTTACTTTTTTTCATTGTTTCTTCAAAGAAGTTTTAAGTCACCACATACAGAAAAAAGGGGACTCCCATATACCCAACATCCTCCCCCTTTCCCCCTTCCCATATCAATAACCTTTTTACATATGGATGGTACATTTGTTACAACTGAAATACAAATATTGAAACATAGCGATTAACCATGGTCAATGGTTTACATTATAGCCTACACTCTAGACCATTGACTTTCATAAATTTTTTATGAAATTCAACATAGCCTGTATCCATCATTGCAGGATCATGGAGAACACTCCCATTGCCCCCTAAATGCTCCCTCTTCCATCTACTCTATTCCTTCTTCCCCCTCTGCTCAGGGTCTACAATGCTCACCAGGGTGCACTCCTTGAAGGACAAGATTCATAGTTACTTGCAACAACACTGAGGGCTTGACACAGTTGTCTGTCCTCCCTTATTAGGAATCACCCATACTCTCGAGAGATACCCACCCCTCTGTTTGAGAACATATTGGGTCTCCCCAGAATGGGAGTCCAACTCCTTCCTGTGATGTGGGTCTCTACCCACTGATACAACATACTATGACAAAATAATCACCCACACATTCTCTAGAAGACTGCCACAGGTGCACCTGTCCCAAATGCCACCCCATTCAACACCTTAAACCAATAAACCTTCCTTGTCATATTATCTAAAGAGCTTTCCCAACATTAAAGTTTCTGCCACATACCCACCAATCCCCAGTGTTCACCTGCTCCATTTGTCAACCCTACCCCATTTCCATGGGCTGTCCAACCCACCTTACTCACCCTACACCCCTGTCAAACTTGCACTACCCAACCCAATAGTATCACTTTACCCAGTCATATCCTTTCACTGCACAACTCCTCACTTCCACCTCATCATAGATTTCACCCACATGGGCATTGGCTCACAACCTTCTCCCTTTCTATTTTCTGTGAACCTGTTTTCCAGACTCTAGCTCTTTGGGTCTGCTTGATTTGCTTAATTCATTTCAGTGTGGTCATGTAATATTTATTCTTCAATGCCTGGCTTGTTCACTCAACATAAGGTCCTCAAGATTCATCCACATTATCCCATGTGTTAGTACTGTATTCCTTCTTATAGCTGAGTAATATTCTATTGTATGTATATACCACATTTTGCTTATCCATTCACCTGTTGATGGGCATTTGGATTGATTCCAGTTTTTTGCAATAGTGAATAATGCTGCAATGAACATTGGTGTGCATATATCGGTTTGTGTCCTTGCTTTCAATTCTTCTGGGTATATACCCAGCAGTGGAATTTGCTGGACTATGTAGCAGATCTACAGTTAGTTTTTTGAGGAATCACCAACACTTGCAGTCCTCTGTTTTTTTAATGGCCGCGAATCTAATGGGTGTAAGAAGATATCTCATTGTAGCTTTGATTTGCATTTCCCTAATAGCTAGTGCTGTTGAGCATCTTTTCATGTGCTTTTCAGTCATTTGTATTTCTTCTTTGGATAATCATCTCTTCAAATCACTTGCCCATATTTAAAATTGGTTGTTTCGTATGCATCTTTTCTTGATGAAATAATTTAAGAGGGACTTTGACAAACTGGTGGACAATCAGAGGAGATTACTAAATTTTTCTCCTAAGACTGTCTCCTAAATCTATTATCTCCTAAGAGTAATAGTTCTAAAGGTCTGAATACAACAGAATACCGTGTCATCTGATGGGCAGTAGAAAAGTTCTGTGGTGAATTTAGTGAAGAGAAACCTTTGGAGGTAGTGGTAACAATTTTCCTTTTTGAGTCAAAACAGAAAACTAAAGGATGACTGAAGCTTATTAACCAGAGGGTAACACTAACAGGTAGAAGTTATATTGAGGCAAGCTATACTGATAAAACAAAACTTATCAATAATTAGGTATGTTAAAAAAAAGAGACTGTGCCCCTTTCTGAAGTCCAAAATTTCTTCATACACACACTCATGTACTCACACTCTCACACACATTCACATACATACACACACACGGAGCACTAGCAAATTTTGGGTTAGAGCTGTACAAAATGTTGGAGGGGGATTTCTGTCATGGAAATGGTTTGCCCTGCATAAGTTCAAGGTCTTATCTAAGTTTATATAAAATGCCCTTTGAGAAATATTTCAATATTTTAGACATTTTTATAAGTCAAGTATTTAAAGACGTTTCCTGTGTTACAAGCACTATATAGTATTTTATGTACATTATCCCATCTCATGATAGTCATCTATTCATTAATTCAACAAATATTTCCTAAACTTCTACTATCTAGCTGATAACTATGTTAGACACTGAGCCAATACTGGTTAGACTTATGTTTCAGTTATTTGAGAAAGGTTTACAAGGAGACAGGAATACAGAATTAAGGAAGAGTGAAACGAAAGAAGGCTAAGCCTACACAGCACCCAGGAATGTGTCCTTAAGATAGTCCTTGCTGTAGGCAGCTTGGGCTTGATCCCACTGAGAGTTTTTGTACCTCAGATTTGTCTGGCCAAGAGACAGAAGATGGGAGACTTAATCCATGGCTTCCAATCTCCAATCCCACACACATCTTGCCCATGCTTGCATGAGTACCCATCCCAGCCAGGTAGTCAAAAAAGCTTCAGGCAGAAAACAAGTGCTTGTGGTGCAGCTAATATGAGGTCCTGTCCAGTACACATTTATGAAGCTGATTGCTGTTGCTGTGGCTGTGGCTAGATAAAGTGTGGGCCCAGATGTGTGAGAATATGCAAGAGGTACATGATTCTGCTCTTATCTTTGATTAAGCTCTTATTTGTGGGGAGTATTTCATTCTTTTACTCCTTGTTTTAGTTTGCTTAAGACTGCCAAGGCAATATACCAGACATGGGTAAGCTTTTACAATGGGTTTTTATTCACTTGCAAGCTTACAATTCTAAGGCCTAGAAAAATGTCCAAATCAAGGTATTATTAGGTGATGCTCTCTCCAAAGATGGCTGCGAGTGATCCTGGACTCCTCAGCACTAGGATCTGCCAGTCTCTGCTTTCTTTTCTGGGTTCTGTTGTTTTCAGCTTCTGGCTCCTCTGACTGTGGCTTTCTCTCTCAGCTTCTGAGGATTCTTCCCTGTTACTGTGTCTTTTTTTCTCTCCTTCTGTCTCTCTGAACCCAACCCATTTATAAAGGACTTCCGCAGGAGAACTGGGACCCACCCTGGTGCATGCCCTCTCCCCGCCAAAGCAATCTGAGCAAAGCCCCTCAACTGCATTGATGCAATCAAAAGGTCCTTCCTACAACAGGTTCACCCCACAGGAATGGATTAATTTAAGAATATAATTTTCTGGGGTCCACAAAAGCCTCAAAATACCACACTCCCCCATTTCTCTGCTCCTTTCTTCTCTTTTCTTTCCCGTCTCTTAGGGGGGAAAATCATCATATTTTCTTTAGTAAAGAAAATTTTTCAAGATCCGTCCACTTTCTGACTAAAAATAGATCTCAGGCCTGCCTTTGATCATCCAATGGCTGGGCAGAAACATTGAAATTACTCCTTAAAGGCCCACTATATTAAGTTCTAAGCAAGCCACTTGCCTTCCTAGTTGTCATTTGTTGAGGGTGGCACAGGTGCATGGGAGGGTGGTAGTGATGTTTGTCTATTCAGTTACATTAAAAAAGGAAAGAGAGATACTTGGTGATTGACATAACGAAAAACAGATGAAAGAATTATAGATTCAGTATGGGTTGACCTTGAAAGAAATGGATATTATAAGAAACATAAGCACATCCAGAAATTGCTAGTCCTTCCTCTCTGCCAATTGTATGTTATATTCCCAGATGGGATATAAATAAACATTATCTTTTCTCTTTATTCTCTGGTTGTAAAGAAGTTCAGATGTGTCCTCTGAAAACCACATGTGACTACTGAGGGAGTAGAATTTGTGCCTGTTTGTCTTGCCTATAGTCTGTAGTTTTTGAAATTTCTTGGAAGAATGAATCATAAAGAGGGGTACTAAATTACTAGCACTTATTTCGTCTTAAGAAATTAATATTTTTTTAAAATGTCAACTATATAATCAGAATTTTCTTTTATTTTTTCCTAGAAAAAATTAGAGCAAGTTGACTTACAGTTTTTTTTTAAAAGATGCCTTCCCTGAGTCATGCTAATCATGACTGATCTTTCACAAACTAAAAATGTTATTTCTAACAAGATGTGTTAGTGAACCATCCAGATGTTTATATTTTAAAAGTAGGCTTTAGAGGTAAATAGAGGGGTGGAGCTATGTGGAGTGTGAGGAGAGAGAGGGAGAGAGCGTACTAATGAGAATGTGCTGAATCTGCAAAGCAGAACTTCACTAGACACAGAGCAGGAGAGATAATGGTGTCTTTGGGATATCCCACCACTGCAAGAGGAAAGTAAGTTTATGTTGACTTTACTCCTATATTTCCTACAATCTGAATCATGAAAATAGCCTTCAATCAGCACCAATCTTATAGTCACTAGTTTCAAAACCATTTTTTTACTCGAAGGGGCTTCCTCTTGTGATGAGGTGCAGAAATATCAATCTAGTGACCAGTAGGTCCAATTCAGACCAAAGGAGTGTTTGTTTGGACAGCATGATGGTTTGTTTTTAAAAAAAAATTATTTATTTTTAAAATGTATTTATTCCCCGCCTTGCTGCTTGCTGGCTGTCTGCTCTCTGTGTCTATTTGCTGTGCGTTCTTCTGTGTCTGCTTGTCTCCCTTTGTTGCATCATCTTATTGCACCAGCTCTCCGTGGGCGTGGATCGTCAGCTCTCCATGGGCGTGGGCCAGCTTGCCTTCACAAGGACAACCGGGATGTGAACCCAGGGTCTCCCATATGGTAGACAGGAGCCACTCAGTTGAGCCACATTCGCTTCCCAGCATACTGATTTTTTTTAAATGGAATGTCTTCCTGCTGACTCTGAACTCTCCAGTTTTACTGAGTCTTCTTCATTTCCACTTTGGCTCATCCTGCTTTACTCATTGTAACAGTTTGAAGTTTTTTGTGGATCTCAGAAAAGATCACATTCTTGAAATTAATCTATTTTTGTGAATGTGGGACACTTTGATTGGATTGGATGGGGGCTTTCATTGGGTTATTTCACTGAGGCATGAGCCAGGATGGCTTGTTGGAGAGGGGAGAGATGAACCATATGCCTGATTGTCCACAGCTGAGCTCAGGGAGAAAGTAAGTTTGGGGAAGAAGGCAGAGACCCAGGCCAGCAGAGCCACCATTACATCTTGCCATGTGGCAGGAGTCCAGGGTCACCAGCAGTCACCAGTGAGGTCAGATGATGCCTTGATTTGGATTCTTTCACAACTTCAGATTTGTAAGCTTTCAACCTAATAATTTCCCATTATAAAAGCCAACCCATTTCTGGTATATCGCTCCCATCAACCTTTAACAAACTAAAACACTCATTAATATCCTGCAGAGTCCCTGGAAGCATTAGTGTTTGAGATCCCTGGTACAGGAGAACAGATAGTATTGACCAAAAATTAGTTGGCTGGAGCAGATGTAGCTCAAGTTGTTGAGTGCCTGCTTCCCATATATGAGGTCCTGGGTTCAATCCCTGGTACTTCCTAAAGAAAAAAATTAGTTGGATCTGGGCTGTGGAAGGAGAGGTAGTTTGTACTCAACACCATCACAAAGAGTGCTTGGCCTAGGGATGACAATGTACAAACAAGAATGATTTTGAGATGTTAACAGCAGGCATGTCAACTGCCTCTCTAAAGAAGGAGGACAGAAGCAGACATAGACTGGCAACCTGATGAATGCCCAGGCAATGTGCTTGTGCTAACTGATGGCTTGAAGAGACTGGTATAGGGCAAAAACTGACTTGTCTCTATCCCATGTCTCTTAATGGTCTGGATATTGGTGTTTGGAGGAAGAAGAGGATCAGAGCAGTTGTTCCAGTGGCATGTGTCAGGTAGAACCAAGCAAGTTGGAGATGTTTTTACCATATTCTGCCGTGGTCTGAGATATCACATAGATCAAATATGACATATTAAATTTTCTTTATGTAATTTTGGCCACTGTGTGATATATTACATTAAACATTTCAGAGATATTTATAGCTTATGAAACACTGTAAACACTTTCATTTGTCATTAATTTTTCATCTTCATGTCTTCTTTCTTTGGCATAATTTATTAAGGTAAAGTATAGCAATTTTTATTGTTTAACTTGGTTTTCAGGATAAGACATTACTTATTTACACAAATGTTTCAAATTAAGTGATATTTTTGATATGAGAATCCCAAACATATATTTCTGGTAAGAAGAAATGGAAATATATTAATAATTTTTCTCTACTTCTTAGCATTAGTAGATTCAACTAGACCATTAAAGTGGGTAATATTTGTTGTAAGAGAATAGAAAATGTAACTAAAAAAAATCAAAGTTTAAACATTTTAGTAGTATAAAATTAGCATATCTAAGATTTCAGGTGAACTTAAATATCTATCATCCTTAACATCTTTGCAATATATATATTTTTTCTATTTGGTTGCATCATCATCTTTTTTTGGTATGTTACATTGATGCACCATGCAGGGCAGCACAGATCTGGGACAGATTTTATCTTTTCTTTTTCATACCAGGATGTCCCGGGATCCAACCTGGGTCCTCCATATGGTAAACGGGGGCTCAATTGCTTGAGCCACAGCTGCTTCCCAGCAATATATTTTTGTCTGTGTTTACTTACCTCTCCAGATAATCTTTTCGCACCACCTTCCCACCATCACTCCACTCATACTTTATGGAAAAATATATAGTTTGTATATGGTCCATGCTCTTTGAGCCTTTGTTAAGTATCAAAGCCCCATGGTCTGTTTGTTCTTTATCCCTACTCCCATTTCCTTACCAATCAAAGTTCTGCTCATCCTTGGAATAACTTTTCCTTTAAGGGTCAGATACTAAATAATTCAGGCTTTGTGAGCCATAAAATTTCTGTTGCAAACATTCATCTTTGCTATTTTGGCATTAAGGCAGCCATACACAACACAAAAACTGAGCATGACTGTGTTCCAATGAAACTTTATTTACAAAAACAGGTGGTCCTTCAGCTATACTTTCACTCAGCCACATATCTGAATAAGCATGACCCTCTGCTGTAATATTTGAATTAATCTTTGGCATGTCTGCCTATATAGTTAGACCTGAGAAACTAGAGGGTAGGGGTAATGGCTAATTCATTCCTTTGTCTCTCATGTCTCAGTGTATGGAAATTGTTTGGTAGAAGCAAATTGTGGTATTTGTGGCTATTTTTTAAACAAAAAGAATGATGAATGAAGTCATCAAACCTAAAAAAATAATCCTATAAAAGCAGAGTATAGAAAAAGAATAAAGCCAATTTTCAATACTGTCTTAAATGTCAGTATGTCTTAATAAGGTCAGTATGATCAGTTTCCATTTTGTAAAAAAAATACTGACTTGATTTTATTGTGGAAGAAATTCATTTGAAGTTTGTTATTATGGAGTGATTTGATTTTTTTTTCCTAGACATTTGGGTTTTTGTGGAGGAGGAGAAGTGAAGCATATGGGGTGAGAATAATACTGAGTGGTATAATCTAAATGTTATTTTAAAATTGGTTATGATATTTTTCCTTTTATCAAAGGCTGAAATAATCCAATAGAGACCATTCATATTAAGTTGTATTCATAACATCAGGTGGAGAAATATTCAAGCCCTAGAGGAAAAAAATATTCAGGCATTGATTTGACATTGAGAGAAGAAATGTAAAGTATGTAAAGAAGATATGATTCAATAGAATACAAAACAAGGGAGTGTCATTATTTAGCTAAGAAAAATTAGACAAAAGTACTCTATTATAGAATTATTGTGACTTTAGCAATGGAGTCATTAATGTGGAGACAGTGGCCACAGGAGTTGCTGAGGGTAGGGAGAGGGAAAAAGAGGTGTGATATTGGGGCCTTTTTGGGACTCGGACTCAATGATCCTGCAGGAGGGACAGATACAGGACATTATATATCCTACCATAACCTACTGAACTGAGTGGGAGAGAGGATAAACTACAATGTAAACTATAATCCATGCTGTGTAATAATGCTCCAAAATGTACTCATCAAATGCAATGAATATACCACTCTAAAGAAAGAAGTTGTTGATGTGGGAAGAGTGGGGGTTGTGGGGAGTGGGGTATATGGGAACCTCTTATATTTTTTAATGTAACATTTTGTGTGATCTATTTACCTTAAAAAAAAAGATAATAAAAATTTAAAAAACTTTAAAAAAAGATGAAAAATAATTCCTATAACCTGGTATTGCAATAATGTTTCTATTTCCATGGAAATAGAACAAAAGTTGATTTCATCACAAACTTAGAATCTTATTCTTCAGGGTAAATTAAGAGAGGCTTATATGACCTGGCATTTTAAATACTTTTGTGTACAACAGCCAGAGTTATTTCTCAAAATCCTCTGTCTCTGGAATGTAAAATAAAGCCTTAACACCCTACAATGACCTAAAAAGCCCTGCATGACCTGGTACTGCTCACCACTAGGATAAACACATTTCACCCTCATTTCTTTTCTGACAGAGTTCCAGCCTCACTAGTCTTCTGGCTGTTTAGCCAACATGATCTTTCATATTTTAGTGTCTTTCTACTTGATACTTTCTTGTTAAGCTCTTTATCTAGATTTTTGCATTCAGGGCTTCTCATTATTCATGTCTGTGTTGAAAAGTCATTTTCTTAGATGGTTCTTTCTATGCACATGTTTAATGCTCTTTCACACCTACTTTATCCTACCCTCTACATATTACACTTTTTCATTTTCCTCATTACATGTAACAGCATCTAAAGTTATGTCAAATTATTTGTGTAGCTGTTTACTGAATGAATTTTCTAATATAATGCAAGCTCCATAAGCACTAGAGGCATTTCAGTCTTGTCTCTTTTCCTATTATTGAGAATGTGACTGACATCTTGCTGGACAAAATAAGTATTTATTGAAGGTATGACCATTTGCAAAGGGAAAAAGAAAATATGAAAAGATAAATGGCCCCCTCCAAGAAAACTCTTTGCAAGGCTTTTAATCTGTTGAAATTGGTTATTGAGATACATTACAGAAACAAATGAATATTGAGTTTATTTAATATGGTTTAATAGATGAAAAGTTTTAGAATTAGATGTTCTCTTCCTATTCCTTCCCCACACCCCCTGAGATGGCTGCCTTGTCGTTTTGCTCATTGTCTGCTCATTTCTTCTTTAGGAGACACCAGGAACCGAATGTGGAACCTCACATATGGGAGGGAGGCACCCAACTGCTTTAGTCACATCTGCTCCCTACTCATTTGTTTTGCTCATTGTCTGCTCATTGTTTGCTCATTGTCTGCTTGTTGTTCTTTCTCATCATCTGCTCATTATTTTTGTTTGAAGTCTGCTCATTGTTTGTTTGTCTTCTTTAGGAGGCACTGGGAACTAAACCCGGGATCGCCCATGTGGGAGTTGGGCACCCAACTGCCTGATCCACATTCGCTCTCCTTCCTAATCATTTTTAGGTGTATTTGTTTATTTTTCTCTGTATCCACCCATCATTCTCTTGCTTCCAGAAACAATCTCCAATTATATTCTTTTTATTCTGAGACCCATAAATGTGTGAGGATTATAATAAAATGGGCTTCCTCTCATTTAACAAAGGATAGAATTCTTTCAGAACAATGCATAAAGTATAGAAGTCATTTCATGATATTTCGATTTATTATTAAAATATTTTTTCTTTAATGTGCTAAAGGCATTCTTTTTTATTATACCATGTTATAGATGTTTAACAGTGAAAGCACAAGAACATTATGAAAATAAATAACCCATGACCTGTTTTTTTTCAAAAAGCCATTTTTCTCTATGGGTTTTAAACCAGACATTTAAGAAATATAAATTGTTCACTTGATAAATTGGAAATGTTTCTGTCAGTATCAGAATGCCAATAATCCTAGCTCTCTGTGGATGGCACTATTTGATTGGGAAAACAAGATATAGGAAAAAGCTTCCTTCCACTGTTCAACCACCATGAATAATTTAGTCGAAACTGTATTCTCTTTGAGGTCAATATTGAAACTTCAACTCGTTGGAATCCACCTGGGACTTGCTACACACTTAACAAAACTATTCAATAAATTCATTTAAGGACATACATTGAAGATATTATTTGTTTAAACATCTAACAAATTTTCTGTAAACAGAATTCATATTCTGAATTAAAGTATATATAGCAGTTTGATATGGTTATAAATTCCAAAAATAGATAATGGATTGTGTTTGTAATCTGGTTTATACCTAGGCATGACTAAGTTATGATTATGGCTTTGATTGGGCCATGTCATTACAGGGGTTGGGACTCAACAGAAAAAGGCATGCAAAGGACAGAGTTGAGGGCTTTTCACGTTGGAGTTTTGATGTTGGAGTTTGATGCTGAAGCTGGAGTCCTAGGGAGAGAGACAGAGCCATTTGCCTGATAGTCTACAGCTGACCTTGGGAAGAGAGGCAAAGCCTAGAGACCCTTATAGTCTCTAGCTAACCTTGTGGAGAAAACAGAGGAGCTGAGCTCAGAGGAAACCAGGCAACCCAAACACTTGCAGATGTTGGCAGCCATCTTGCTCCAACACGTGAAAGTAGACTTTGGTGAGGAAAGTAACTTATGCTTTATGGCCTGGTATATATAAGCTCCTACCCCAAATAAATACCCTTTATAAAAAGCAACCAATTTCTAGTATTTTGCATCAGCACCCCTTTGACTGACTAATATAGAATTTGGTACCAAGGAGTCGGGAAGAGCTTTTGCAATTATTACCAAAATGCTGCAACAGTTTTATAAATGGGTAAGGGGTATTTTTTGAAGGAATCATGAGATGCTTGAAAGAAAAGACCTACAGTGCTTTGGAGAGACTGTTAATAGCAATATGGTTGGTAAAGAGACTTTTTATGATGCCTTAGAAGTAAATGATGAAACTATTATTAGAAACTGGAGGAAAGGTAATTCATGTTTTAAAGTTACAGAGAACTTAGCAGGATTAACTCCTGCTGTTTTATGGAAGGCTGAATTTGAAAATGGTGAGCCTGGACATTTAGCTGAAGAAATTTCCAAAGTAAACCTGGAGAATGCAGTTTGGCTTCTGCTTGAAGTTTATAGCAAAATGCTAGACGAGAGACATATTTTGAGCACTGAAAGGACTGAACTGTCAGGCACAAAGAAAACAAACTGATTCTGGAAATTCCAAGCCTCTGTAAATCAAGATCCCAGATGAAAGTGCCCTGTTGGAGGATTTAACTAAACCTGGAACAGGTAAATCAAGATTGAAGATGCAATTATCTAGGAAAGACTTGTGGAAAGTCTTATTGTCTGATGACTTGGACGCCTGCTTCCTGCATGCGAAACCAACAAGATTTTTGAGAGAGCTCTATGAACAAAACCACTGTCACCCTGGAATAAAAAGGACATGGAAAGGAGAGATTGAAGGAGAAACAGCTTTAAAAGGAAAACCATGAAAGCTGAGATCTGGAATTAGGACATCACCTTGGGCCAAGAGAGGAACCCCACCCATGTGTACAAAGAGGGTGAGTTTGCCCCAGCAGTTGTAAAGAGTGGATGTTCCTTTCCGACGTTCTGGGAGAGTTTTGCTGCCCCAGGGTACAGAAAGTCTGGAGCACATTCCCCAAGGATTAGGGAGGTTAAGGTCAGCACCCCACAGGTCTGAGAGGCTGGACCTATCCCCCAAAGGTTAGGGAAGGCCAGGTGGTCAACCCATTGCTCTGAGAGGATTGAGTTTGTATGCCAAAGGTTAGGGAAGGCGAGGTGGTCAACTCGTTGCTCTGAGAGGTTTGAGCTTGTATGCCAAAAGTTAGGGGGAACATTTTCTTCACATCACTGTACTGTGGGGGTTAAGACTCTAACTCAAAAATTGGATAAAGTGTGGCAATCACCCAAACACTCTTGGAGGGAGAGGTCTGGAACTTGGTCAACACCCAGATGCTTGTTGAGGGTGGACTCAAGAAAATGGCCATTGGGCAAGCCAGTGGAAAGGGTGGGTCCCCATATGGCCCCAAGGAGAAGAAACCATCGTCTTAAGGAGGATTGCATCCAGTATCCATGTGGAATCTAAGCCCCCTCTTGACATAGATGTGCAACAGAAACAACCAATCCAAGGTCCACAGAGAAAATGTGGCATTGGTGTGGGAAAAGTGGCCATGGTGGCTGCTGGGTGCAGGGAATGGGAGGAAGAGATGAGATGTGGAGGTGCTTTCGGGACTTGGAGTTGTCCTGGGTGGTGCTTCATGGACAATTACGGGACATTGTAGATCCCCCCAGGGCCCACTGGATGGAATGTGGGAGAGTATGGGCTATGATGTGGACCATTGACCATGAGGTGCAGCGATGCCCAGAGATGTACTTACTAAATGCAATGGATGTGTCATGATGATGGAAGAGAGTGTTGCTGTGGGGGGCGTGGTGGGGTGGGGGTGGTGGGGTTGAATGGGACCTCATATTTTTTGAATGTAATATTTTTTAAAAATGAATAATAAAAAAAAAAGAGGAAAAAAAAAAAAAAGAATGACTCTCAGACTGAAATTGAATGGAGGATGCCCTGCAGGTTTACTGAACTGTAGAGGACCCATGACTCATGTTTCCCTTTCCAATTTCTCCTTATTGTAATGAAAAATCTTTATCCTTTGTCCATTTATGTACTGGAAAGAGATAAAATGTTTTGTAATTTCCAGAGGGCTTTAGCAGACAGGAATTTGCTCCAAGACAAACTGTATTTCTTTAAATTGATTGTGATATGATTTAGTACTAGCTGTTACTGATTTAAGGTTTTTTTGAATCTTGTAATTCTTTCTGGAATTCAGAGGGTGGAGTGTAGCAGTTTGATATGGTTATGAATTCCAAAAATAGATATTGGATTATGTTTGTAATCTGGTCTGTATCTGGGCATAATTAAGTTGTGAATAAGCTTTGATTGTGCCACTTCATTAGAGTGTCAGCAGCCATCTTGCTCCAAAATGTGAAAATAGACTTTGGTGATGGAAGTAACTTATGCTCTATGGCTTGATATCTGTAAGCTCCTACCCCAAATAAATACCCAAGAACTTGCACCCTATTCTGTATGGAATTAATGCAGTTCCAGTTGTATGCAGGACAGTTGAACATTATTAGGTGGAAATATATAGATAGATAGATAGATAGATAGATAGATAGATAGATAGATAGATAGATAGATAGATATGCATTTCTGTTATTGTTTTTACTTAGAGACTAAGTATAGTTTAAGATAGTATGTATGGTTGCTGAGTTGACAAGGGGTGGACTGTGATGGTTAGGCTATTGGGTCAACTTGGCCAGGTAATTGTGCCCAATTGTTTGGTCAAGCAAGCACTAAGCTAACTGTAATACAAGGGCATTTATGGACTTTAGTCACCATTGACTTTACTGCAGTGGTAAATCATAGATAGCTGATTATAATTGCATCAATTGGGGAGATTGCCATCAGCAATGAGTGATGCTTTATGCAATCACTTGAATGCCTTAAAAGGGAAAGTGAGTCCATCATTGACTGAGAATTTCCCAGCTTGTCTTTGGACAGCCAACATCTCCCAGAACTCACCAAGAACCTTCACTGGACTTTTATTGGAGCCCCTGGGTTACAGCCGGCCTGTGGATCCTGGACTTGGGCATCCCCATGATCACATGAGAGATTCTTATAAAATAGCATACTATTGACAGATATCTCTTGTTGATTCTATTTCCCTAGAGAGCCCCAACTAATACATAATGTAACACCTTTTGTTGTAGCCTATACTTCTAGGAGAAGTAAATAATTCAGGTATTGAATTCATTTTAATATGGTAAAAATTTACACTTCAATTATTTTTAAGCATATATGTAACAACTACCAAAGACATTTAAATTAATGAAATATTCGAAGAAATCACACACTAAAAGTTATTAAAGGGTTCCTCCCCTGCCATAGTTGAACTGGTGTGGGGTGTTATTGATGGGGGACACATAGTTGGGAGGGAGTTCTCCAGGGCATGTATATAGGGTACATAAAATTGTTCAGATATATGTTGGGTATTTTCATAGTAGTTACAGTTACAAATGACAACTGAGGGAGTGCTGAGTTCCTACCCAGGGGAGCCCTGTCACATTCCCCAGTAGAACAGCAACAATCCTCCAAATGCAATGGCAAAGACCAGTGAGGAAGGATGGTCCAATGATTAGCTCTTGAAACTGATGACTATGCTTATGAGCCTGTGTGCCTGAAATTTGAACTAGGCCTAGAGCTGCAGGGTACCTAAGAGTTACCTCTTGAGAGCCTTCATGTTGCTCAAACATGGCCACTCTCTAAGCCAAACTCAGCATGTAAATGCATTACCTTCCCCCCAGCATGGGACATGACTCCCAGGGTTGAGACTCCCTGGCACTGATTACTACCAATCACTAACTAGTATAACTAGAAAGAGACCTTGAGTAAAAGGGGGAAATGGTAAAGATAAATGAATTTACATGGCTAAGAGACTTCAAAAAAGAGTCAGGAAGTCATCAGAGGGGTTACACTTACATACGCCTCAGCAGGATCCCAGAGACAGCCAAAGTAGATAAAATCCTAGGTAGTGGTGCTCCTGAAGGCTACGGAGACACACGGGTTCTACGATCAATGGCAGCTGCCTCCGGAGTTCAGTGCCTTGTCAGTGGGCCTTACCTGGGAATTTGTGTTGAGTGTGATGGAGTTGGACTCAGATGTGAGCTTCCTACATATGCCTCTTTTATCACTTTTACTAACCTGTAGTTGGTGCTGGGGTTGTTGTATACCCAGGAGACTTTAATCTCTGGACTGGCCATATGCCAGCTGGATCTTGAGCCTCAGCCAAGTTGCAGTTCCTGCTCTCCAGTTTGTTGGAATTGCACAGGTCAGCTAACAGGGAGGTGAAGATACTCAGCCACACCAGGGAACCAAGAATGTCTTCAACTCCAAGCAGGAGAATCACATCCATCAACCATGGATCTAAGCCCTTTCTCGATAAAGAGGTGGAGTGGACATCACCAACCCAGGGTCCACAGAATGGAAGAATAAAATATGGATTACAGTGAACTTACTGGCATTCTACTATAGAATTATTGTGACTAGTAATGGTAGAAACTGCAGCATTGATGTGGAGAAAGTGGCCATGGTAGTTGCTGAGGGCAGGGAGAAGGAAGAAGAGATGAGATGTGGGGGCATTTTGGTGACTTGGAGTTATCCTAAATGATATTGCAGGGACAGTTGCTGGACATTATATATCCTGCTATGATCCACTGAATGTACTGGGAGAGAGTGTAAACTACAACGTAAACTATTATCCATGGAGTGCAGCACTGCTCCAAAATGTATTCACCAAATGCAATGAAAGTGCCACATGATGAGGGAGGTTGTTGATTTGGGAGGAGTGGGGATATGGGGTGTGGAGCATGTGGGAACCTCTTATATTTTTTAATGTAACTTTTTTTTGTGTGAATTATGTATCTTTAAAAATATATATGAAAAATCATTAAATGCTTGAAATGCTTCTCATTCCAGTTAATGATGCATAAAAGATGTCTGCCTGCATTTTACTGTTTCAAAGTGGAATTTTTTAGCTACTGTTTTTGCCATCCATTTAGACCTTTCAACCTCCACCCATTCATTTCCTCAAGTTTTATGTGACTATAAATCACCTCTTCTTTAATACATGGCTTTGGTACCATTTGATTTTAGCTTCTGGAATTTTTCCCTTCTTTTCTTTTCTTTGTTTTCTTACTTGTAATGACAAAAGACCTTCAAAAGCAGCAAGAATTCCTTGATTATTTCTAGCTATCCATTTATTGCTGTGATCATGCAGATTTCTCTGGTCACACACTGAGAAAAACCCATAATTACGAGTATATTTATGATAGTGGCACTGCTATTTCAGGGAATTACATTATAGTTCACACTAAAAATAAAAGGGCAACACATTTTACATGCTGGTAGTTGGTTTCCCTTGATAGATTTACTTGCTTTTTCTACAGACTTAAATTTATCCTCCACCATCTGCTCTTCAACTATTCCAGAAAATACAATATTGCATCCTGAATTCCCTTGAAAGTAAGTTATTCTTTCTCCCTACAGATCTTCTTGTCAGATTGATAATCTCACCTGCATACAAATGCCCAATATTTGGGTAACTCTAGTAATTTTGTACTTCGATTTAGAGAAAACTTGAGAAAGCATCCAGACTATCATTCCCATATTGCCTTGGGCATGATTGAGGAGATGATTTGGGCACTTTTGTTAAAAAATATAGATAAACAAATTTTTGCTGAAGCAGCTAGATGGATTTTTGTTTGGTTTTACTTTATTAATTCATTTATTTCTTCTTTCAACAAAACTTATTGAAACCTTTTTTTCATTAAGCAGTGAAACATTGTACTAACCTTACTTATACACAATCAGCGGTAGTGTATTTTGAGTCTCTTACAGGGTACTAAAAGGATATCTATATCCACTCTACCTTAAAAAATCTTCCAATCAAGATGATCCAAATTAAAATTTTATTCTTAGGTATTTGCGGGTTTTTGTTTTGTTTTGTTTTGCTTTTTACTTCTCTTAAAACATCTTTTTAAAAGCCTGACGAGTTAATCATTTTTATGTGATTACTTTCCTAAACCACAGGACTTCAGAGTAAACCATAAAGTCCTCGCCTGTAGAGAAGGACGAAGAGAGAAGCAGAATTAAGGCAAAGGTTCTGAATACTTCCAGGACAAGTATCTTATAAGGAGACTATTGTCAGTAGATATATGCTGAATGAATATGAAAGAGTGATTAGAAAACATTAAGGTAAAGCTGCCTAGTTGATATTGTCCCAAGCCAGTCCTTTTCTAAGCATTTTGGCTTTGCCTTTGGCTTCCAGATTCAAATGGAGTTTTGTTTCCTTTCAGTAGCTGCACTTTATCTTTTCACAGAGAATGAAGATATTTTGCTTGCATTTGATTTGATAATTCCCCGAAGTATGAAAACATCAGTGTATAGATGTTGATGCCCATTGAGGAAGAAATTCCTTATGTATTTTTAATGAGTCCTAAAATACTCTAACAGGCAAAAACAAACCAGAGGTTTCTGAAAAGTAAGTAGACATTCAGAAATAGTGTAATTGGTGTGTCAGGAATAGGTGAAAGGATGAAAATTGAGGTTGTTGGCTCCAGAGTTTGCCTCTGAGCAGCTTGTCTAGGAATAAGATACACCTGATAGTTCATCTGTAAAAATGGGAAGGTCAGAAAATATCTCTGGAGCCACTTTTCTTGTTGTGACTCTGACACCAACTGTATTCTTCTTTGTAGGCATGGAACGTCGTTTAATGTGAGAAGATGAAGAAGCTTGCCACTTGGCCTTTGAGCTAAGGTCATCTGAACAGATTCCAACATGTGGCCCATTGGTGCTGTGCTTCCCTGCAAGTACATCACAGAGAGGAATCTGTACTTTGCCAAGGGTTTTGTTTTGGTAGGGAGAAATTGATATATCTGACACTTTCTGTTTTCTTTTCCTTGTTTTTTTATTGTATAACAAAAGAGAAAAAAACTTCATTGTATTTCCACGTTATTCTATTTTTAAAAGGATCTATTTGGAATCATAGAATCTCAAGGTTGAATAAAAATCAAAAACAATCTACTCTTTTTCTAATCATAAATCCCTTTACAGGACCTATAAAGTGAGTTATCATCTCAAGCTCTTTAAATGACTTGGAACTTACTGCCTCATCCAACAGCCCATTCTACTTTATCAGTTTTCAGTGTTAGAATGTTTGTTTTTTTTCCTTTATATTAAACTGAAATCTGTACCCCTCACTCCCCTGTAACCAACCCACTAGTCCTAATTTTGCTATTTAGAAGGACACAGAAAAAAATGCTTGATAACCTGTCATATATTTTAAGCCATCTAATGACGTATGGTCTTCTTTTTTAATTAATGAATCTTTCCAAATTTCTTTAACTTCTTAAAAAAATTCACAGGTACACAGGTTTTTTAGAAATGGAATGAATTTTTGAAATCATCTAGTCTATTTTTTTCACATACTTTTACAAAAAATAATATGGATATGTTAATAAGTAAAAAGAACATAGTATGATACTAATTGATATTTGGTTCAGTCTCCTTAAGCCTGTGAGTCTTAAATGGGGGAGTCTTCCTCCTGCAGTCATCTGAAGGAAGCCCCAAGGTAAACCTGGTGAATCTTGCTGTATTACTTTTCCTTGAAGATTTTATCATAGAAACCCCATTGTTGCTGTTTTCTTTTTTAACTAAGAGACATCATCACAATAAAAATTTGATTAAAAACTTGGCATGAAATATTATATTTCAAATACTTTCAAACTTTCAGAGGCAGCTTTGGTCTAGGTCAGTGGGTTTCAGTCAGGATGGTTTTGTCCCTCAGGGGACATTTAACAAGGAAGACATTTTTGATTGTCACAAAGTGGGAGGTGCCACTAGCATCCAGTCGGTAAGGGCCAAGGGTGCTGCTAAATAGGCTACAATGCACAGGATAGCCTTACACTGAAAGAATTACCCACCCAAAATGGCAGTAATGCTAAGGTTGAGAAATCCTGAAGTAGGTTAGAAATCCTGAAGTACCCATTTTTAGGGGTATCTCATTGGAATGTTCATTATTCATCATTATTACTCATCTTTTAAATGAAGAATAAACAGTACTTTCTAAAACGGGAAGCTAGTAGTTTGTTCTCTTCTGACCAACTCTGTAGCCATCTTTAATGCTTTCAACCTAGGTGTCTTTTTCTGATCACAGCAGTATCTTCTCTGTCAGCTCTGTGAGAAAGGTTGCCATCTCACATCTGAAATAACTGTAAATAACAGGGACTTAAAATGGAGACTGTGCTTCTCTTCTAACTGCATTGTGTACCAGCCTCACCCTGAGCCTCTTTTAGAAAACACAGAAGAAAATCATAATGCAAGAGTCAGTGTGAGCCCGATAGGGGTTCCACTTACGCCAGGCAGAGAGCCTCAGCCTGAACATAATCCTACAGTTCTGAGCGTCTTACACTGAACTCCGGGGAGTCTCTCCCAGTGAGCAGGGATTTGGATGGGAGTTATTTTGGAGTGCTAGCAGTAAAGATCATTTCTAACTGACACCATCCCAGGTAATCATGCATCATATTATTCTCTTATTTTCTGATTTGTATTTCTAAAGTAACCCTCAATGTCCTGCCCTATAAGAATATGTATTAATGGTACTTTCAGATACCACAATGAATCAGAAATAAGAGAATAAATTACTTGCAGTGAGTAGGCTACTTATGCTGAGCTCTCCTAATTTTTCAAGGAGAAACTGGATAGTCACTGACTCTGAGAGAAGACATGCTGGGAAAAGTAAACTTTTCCCAAGGCTTTCCACAGTAGATGTTTTTTAAGTTGTCCTTCCCCAAATACCTAAGGCACTGTCCAGGAAACTCTAACTTTAAAACTGATTTCAATTCTTTTCAAATATAAAAATAAAAGTAACAGTATGGATAGAGAGAACAAGTTAATAGGAGCAGAAACTATATAAAAATATTTAGAAAGATATTAAAGAAAGATATTTAAGCCATATTCTTGAAATTTTGAAAGATAGTGATATACTAAGGAAATAAAAAGATATATAACATTTGTTTATAACTTCTTGTATTACTACTCTCAAAATATGTTCATTTTGACTTGTTACCTACCACTGCTCTTTTAACCTGAGGTGTTAATAACTGTAAAATAAAAGAAAGAGTAGCTAATTACCAAGTTGGTTGTACTTTACCAAATTTTTATCTTATTTTTCTTCCATGTTCACCTTGGCTTAACAGATGTAGTTTTGCACCTGACAATAACATTGACAATAATATAACTAATTATAAGCAGGCATTATTTTAAAGTAATTATATACAATAATGAAAAAAATAGCAACTTTTAAAAATGTATAAAGTAAATCTGATGATATATATATATATATATATATATTTCCATTTTATATCTACACTACCATGGGTTTAGTTTGGAGTGTTGTAAAATTGAAAATAATCCATTTGAATAAATAAGCAGAGACCATAAATAAAAATTGGACTTTCTTGCTATCTTCTTTGTTGCAAACTGTCTTTCAAACCCAACTTAAACAAAAACCTAGCTTGCTTTGCTGTATTTCTTGGGTAAATTAGAAAGAAAATGAAAAGATGGAAACAGTTTTCTGAAATTTCTAGGACTGAGGGCATACACATATTTTCACAGTTTAACAAACATTTACAAGGTGACAATCAGAATTCTGGAGAAATTCCTTTTCCACTACTAGGAATCATTTTCTCTCGAACATCATTTGCATAGCATCCAGGTTTGGTGTTATATGAGTATTTGTTTTGCAGAGTTGCCAAAATTCTCAGGACCTTTCAATGGATTTTTATTTCATTAAAAAAAAAACCAAATTAGCATTCTCATTAATTGCTTCTATCCTTGGCCGCCTTAGAAGACTATCTTGAGAAGTCTTAAGTAGGTGTTATTTACTACTCATTTAGGTACCGAATCTTTCTTTCTTTGGGCTAATTGGCCATTATGAGCATTAGTGTTTGAATAATATAAATAAAACATTATAGAACTCTAGAAAAATTGTATGGGTATTTAATGTTTAATGTGCATGTTATCAATTCCTGAAAATGCTTGTTTACTGCAAGGCTTTTGCTGTCATGCAGCATCTATTTGTCAGTTGGCTTTGATACTTGTCCCTTCTGTTCAACCAGGTATTAGCCCCAGAGGTGATATCACTCTCTATCCTTCTCTGGATTCAGGATTTATATACAACATTTTCCTTTCACTGAAATGTAATCAACCCTGTAAATCACCACTAGCCTTTCAGAATGAACAAATCTGAGAAACAAATCTGTGCTGAAGATAGAAAGCTATTTATTTTGGTTTGTTGAGTAATTTACTGTTAAATTTTGGTTGTCTTAATTAGGCACCTTTATTTGGGAATCCATTCTATCTTCATGGAATAGAACAAGTTAAATGACCTGTGTTCTGGTTCTGTTTAAGGAAGTTATGTCAAGAGAAAGAGAGTTTCTGTTCTCAGGCAGTGTGGAGTGAGTTGCTGTATCGTGCATTGTGAGAATACAAGCTCAGGCAGAATAGAAATTTTCAGCAAATGAGCACTTTATTACACAGCACAAAGGGTTCAAAAGAGCAGGGGAAGTGAGCACATCATGGCCAGGTTCACTGAAATGCCAAACTGCTCTGGTAAGTGTTGGTAGATGGCAGCTCCAAATGCCCCACTTTGAGCGGATACAAGGGAAAAATCTGTGCTGCTTGAGAGTTAGGTGTTTATACAACTCAAATGGAAAAGGCCCTGCCACTGAGAATTCCCACCCTCATAAGCAGTCGGGGCTGCTTGTTACCCATTTCAGGCTTAGGGTATGATCAGACCACTTCTTTAGAGTTAACATCTCTCCCAGCTGCCAATGGAAATATATTGAAACATCTGCACACAATAGAAAAGGGGGGTGGTGGTAGGAGAGGGCTGAGAGATGGCCACTAAGTGTGTGACCCTTACTTCCCCAGCACACACAGTCTACGAAGGAATAGTTTTTTGTGTGAACTTTCAAACTGAGAAAATCTTAAAGATATGTTCAAAACAGACGCAAAATTGTCCTCAGACTCTGTTGTGTGAATGGAGGTGGTTTTTAAAAACAAGAGAGATGAATTCTAACTTATTGTAACTTCAACTGAAAAACAAAACAAATACTTCCTCAAACACTTATGTAGCATCTGGTATGAAAGTCATTATGAGGAAACAGAAACGATTAGAATATGGTGCTGCTATGAAGAAATAAAGATTTTAGTTCTCCAGAGGTAAAATGTTCATAAATGATAGCTACTTCCCAGGCTTTCAAAAGTAGATGGTTTTAAGTTGCCCTTCCCCCAGATACCTAACGTAGTATCCAGGAAACTCTAACTTTAAAACTAATTTCATTACTTTCCAAATGTCAAAAAATACATAGACAGAAGTTGATAGGAACAGAAGCTATATAAAATTGTTTAGAAAATATGTGAGAAGGCATTTAAGCCATATTCTTGAAATTTGGAAAGACAGTCATGGATTACGTCTTGGAGTTAATTGATATGGATTACCTTTCTCAAGTATTGTTGCCTGTGCCTGGGTTCTCGTTTCTTGGCCATGTTGCATAAAGGAATTTAAGGACATGCCACAGGGTAGGCAAGCAAATAAAAGAGTTTATTGAGAAATGAGAGAAAGAGAAAGTACACACTTGAGATGTAAGGCAGGACATGCTCCAGGTGGAAACAATCCTAGGGCTGGGGCTGGGGCCTTTATAAGGCTGGTCTTTTCTCCTCCCTCTTCCCCATATTAAGGAGGGATCTCAGCTATTTGCTGTCTCAATTGGTTGTTTTTTGGTCTTCCCATTGGTTTATGCTATGGACCACTCCAGTTGTACCTGTTAGTTATCAGGGAACCAATAGGGAGATCTTTCTGTTGGGAATTATCTTAGGTATCTTTTGAGCTAAGGAGTTTCAAATAGGACCTCATGACCAGGTTCTTGGCAGACTTTTCAGCTGTAAAGGTTATGGCTTTGTTCCCAGTTCCATTCCCTCATTTCCTATACTAACATGCCTGGGTAACTTATGAGCTATTCCAATGTGGTTTGGTTTTTCTTCTATTTTTGGACATTTTTCATGGATTCTAATTTTAAATATTAGTTCAGTTCCATTTTTGTTTGTTTGATTCTTCTCCTTCTTAGTCTCTTTCTCCATTTCCTCCTCCTCCTTTTTCTTCTATTACTTCTTCCTTTTTTTTTGGATTCCAATATTATGCATATCTATTCCTTTTGTCAAAATATTATCTGGGCTTATTCTCCATAGGGCATATTGCTGTGTCTGAGGTAATATTATTTCTTTTTCCTCTCTTTTGTGAGTTCAATCCTTTCTCTCTATTTCTAGTCCATTTATGTTTTTATTTTGACTTTATGGTTTATTTTTTATTTTTTAAACATACTAAAATACTTGTCTGAGTATATCTATGATCCCTGGAGTTTGACTTGCAGTTTTCTTCTGCTTCAGGTTTGTCTTTTAGGAGTGGGGTTGGGATGGGGGTGGGAAGGTGGAATTTTCCCCAGGTGATACATGTGAAATTTTGTTTCCTGATTTTCTTCAACAGTTTTTTTATAGACTTTTATTTTGTTTATTTTTATTGTATTGTGATGTTTTATAATATTCTTTGATTAATAGTGCTCTCTTTGAATATAGCTAAATCCTGGTACTATAATAGGTGTTTTTATTTGTTTACTTTTATCATTGGGGAAAGGGTTGTGAGTCCTCTGGTTCTATATGGTTCTCTTTTATCTTGAAAGACTGTTGTAGTTTCCTAGGCTGCTTAAGCAAACGCCATGAAATGGGTCTGCTTAAACCATGGGAATTTTTTCACTCACAGTTTTGAGACAGGGAAAATGTCCAAATCAAGATCATCAAGGCTAGTGCTTTCTCCCTAATGACTGATGTTCTGGAATTGACTGCTGATGATCCTTGTTCTTCTGTCACATGGAAAGTCACATAGAAGTGTCTGCTAGTCTCTTCCTTCTCCTCTGGGTTCATTTCAGCTTTTTGCTTCCTGTGGCTTTCTGTCCCTCTGGATTTCATTCTATTATAAAGGACTCCATTAATGGGATTGAGACCCATGCTGATTGAGGTGGGACACATTTTAACTGAAGTAACCTCAGCAAAAGGTCCCCTTAAAATGGGTTTACATGCAAGGAATGGATTAAATTTAAGAACATGTTTTTCTGGGGTCCATACAGTGTCATACAACCACAGACCCAATATTTCTCTTTTTTCCCATCCTTTCTTCACTACCCAATAGGAAAAGAGCATCTCCTCCCTTCCTTTATGCCTTTTTTCCTTCCCCATATGTATGTGTTTCAGAAAGTTCCTGTTTACCTTGTGTCTGTTTTTATAAATTTTGCTTAGCCATGTAAATAGTGCCTCCATTTAAAACCATACATAGATTCAAATGCCTTCCTGATAGTCCATGATTTGATCTGCCTGGGTACATTTCCAGTATTTTTATTTTTATTATTTAGTTTTTAATTAATTAATTTTTAATGTTACATTAAAAAATACCCCCTCACCCCCCTCACCCCACTCTTTCCATAACCACAACCTCCTCCATCATCATGGGACAGTCATTGCACTTGGAGAATACATCTCTGAGTACTGCTGCACCACATGGTCAATGGTCCCCATTACAGTTTACACTCTCCCCCAGTCCACCCAGTGGGCCATGGGAGGACATGCAGTACCACCCAGGACACCTCCAAGTTCTGAAAATGCCCCCACATCACATCTCTTCTTCCCATTCCCACCCTCAGCAGCTACTATAGCCGCTTTCTCCATCTCAGAGCTACATTTACTTCCATTACTAATCACGTTAGTTCCAGAATAGAGTATCAGTAAGGTCACTCTAATCTACACTCTATTCCTCCATTCTGTGGATACTAATTTCCAGTATTTTTAGATTTAGGGAGGATTTAATCCTTCTAGTGGTCATTTCAAATCACCATGATGCCAATTCCTTAGTCTTCTTCTATTTTGCCTGTTTTTTTTTAATTTTTAATTTTTTTTTCAATCTGTCTTTGTACACCACAAAGCCTTGTAGCTGAGTGGGATAGGAGCAATAGTGCTGGGATTTAGTGTTTTTTAGTGATTTTTCTCTCCTCTAACAATTATTTTGCCATTTTCATAGTCTTGATATTTAAATTATGTTTAAGAGGTGATTCTGCATTGAATTTACTTTTCCTTCCTTGTTTTTTCCTTTTAATTTGGGGAGAAAATGTTGGGAATTAGGTAGCTCAGCAGCTGCTATCCTCAACTCCATAGAAGTCCCATAGTGAGTAATTTTTGAAAACTTCCAAGATGATTCTAATGGGTAGCCTATTTGGAAAATACTGATTGTATTCACATTCCCTAATATAAACTGATGGGTATACACCCTTGAAAGGTTCAAGTTTAAGTACAAGAATAAGTAAGAAGGCAGCCAGTTTTGGAAAAACCCAGGTGAAATGAGGAAAACCTTGGGTGCAAATTGCTAAAGGTAATCCTGTAGTCATTTTTTATTTTAATTTCTTTTTATATGTTCCACAGTTTTATGTACTAGAGGCATAGACTTTCCTTAGATGCTTTTCCCCATAGATTTGTGAGAAAGATAAGATAGTGAAGGTTCTTTTTATCACAAGACTAAGCCATGATCTTGAGAGAATGAGAGCAGAAATTTAGCTGATTTTGTGTTCACTTCTGTCTCCTATGTCATTATGTCATTTTTTTTCCTTTTGTTTCAGAGAAAGACTTGGAGTCTTCTTTAGAGTTTAACATGAACCATTTTGAAAGTGAGTTAGAAAGTGCAATGTAAAATTTGTGAAAAATAAGAATATTACAGAAACAAAATTTCTTCTTCCTAGCAATAACCACCACTTCTAGTTGCTCTGAAAGTGGAAGGTTTTGAACCACTAATGAAGAAATAATGGGAAAATATACTTTTGATTTCTCATGTTCAGATGGCAGTAAGCCTTCAAAACAATATTTTCCAACTATTCTTTAAATGAAGTTTAACTGCAAGTATAAATTTGGGGCATCCAGCTCACAAACATAGAAATACTACCTGATATTTGTGTTTTGTTTTTCACTTTGCCCATTAAAGGAATAACAGGAGGATTAACTAAGAATTACCAAATAAACAGTACAAAGAAGAACATGCAATTTATAATTACACTAAAAACAGGTGTTTTATCGTGTCATTGGTATCTATTTCTAATCCCTTCTCCTTAGGGGTTAAGAAAATCGTTGGCCAAATAAGCTTAAGGAAAATTATTTAATTCTGATCTTATTCTACTTTTCGCCTTCTGGTCATTGATCTTTTTCTCTATATTCCAAGCGATCTTGTCCCAGGATCTTCTGTGCTGTAACAATCAATTCTTTCTATTAGAAATAGTAATTGAAATACCAAATTTTTAAGCTTCCCTATAAATGTTCAAAGTTCATGTTTTTAAGCAGAGAATTTGGTGAGAAGACCAGTTTCTGAAACCAAATTTCTTATTATATGCTTAAATACTGACATTTAGTGCAATTTTATGTAACTACTAAGTGTATTATTGATTAAGCATTTCACACTCATATTGTGGAATATGTAAACTCTTCTTTGTTCTTTAACTTTTTTTTTAAGAGCTAAAAACAGAAAAAGTGAAACTTTGTTTTTACCACAGTTCATATGTCTCTATATTAACCCATGATTTTAGAATTACCTATAATCAGAGGCACAAAATCTTACAAAATTAATCAATACAAGTTATCTATTTTTATTTGCATTCAACTCAGATCATCTATATTTTACTTGCTTTCCAAAATCATGAAATTAGTTGTAGAGGACAAATTTCCAATTCACATAATCTACCTTATTCCAAATAGTGTTAACAAGTATTAAATCCACCATGAACGTGTGCTTTGCCCATTATTCTTAGTGTCTTACATAATGTGAAATGCATGCCCTGGACTCTGTAAAAAACACTCCTCTTAATATTTTCATTAGTACATTAAACTAAATGCAGTAGTTTTTCACTACATGATAACATTTCAGGAATAGAAGTTCGTATAAAAACAATTAACCAATGTAATGATATGAACCGTATCTGTGAAAGTAGACAATGTAAACAAAATTGGTTGGGCTATTTTAAATTCCTTGTTTTCCCATTTAAGTTTTAGTATCAAGTTTGTCAAGTTACATATTCACAGGCACAAATCCCGCTGTGATTTGATTTTGGATTGCATTGAATCAATATGAAGAGAATTGAAAATCCTTACAATTTTGAATCTTCCAAATTATGAAAATTCTACATGATCCCCTTTTCTAATTTCAACTGTAGCAGCAATGTTTTGTAATTTTTAGTGTAGAATTTTTACATGTCTTTTGTTAAATTTATCACATTGTTTTCTCTTGTTTGTTTTTTGATGATAATATAAAGAGCATTCTGATTTTAATTTTCCAAATGCTTACTGCTCCTATATAGAGTTATGAATTTTGAACATTGACCTTGCAAAGTCTGTCATGAATAGGCATCAAACTGTCTTTAATGCGTTTTCTCCATACATTCAGATAATCATATGCTTTCTCTCCATTATTCTGTTAATGTGTTGAACTAGATTATTTGATCCTCAAGTGTCCAAAAAAAGTATCATTAAAATAAAATCACACCTACCGAATATCAATTTGCTACTTAGCAAATATTAAATTTACTAATATTTTGCTATTTTTGCATTTATGTTTATAAGTGATATTGACCTATAATTTGCTTTCCTTGGAATAACTTCAACAGTTTTTGGTATCAGGCGAATCTGACCTCAAACAACAAGTGAGGCCTGTTAAAATCTCCAATTAGGAATGTGGATTAGTTTATTTCTCCCTTGAATCCTGTCAGCTTTTGTTGCATTTGTTTACAGTTCTAATATTAGACACATATGCATTTCTAATTTTAGTATGTCTTAGTGATGAATTGATCCTTTTACAATTAATACAGTAATCCCATTTTATTTTATTTTTTAAAGATTTATTTATTTATTTATCCCCCCCCCGCCCCGTTGTCTGTTCTCTGTGTCTATTTGCTGCGTGTTCTTCTTTGTCCGCTTCTGTTGTTGTCAGTAGCATGGGAATCTGTGTTTCTTTTGGTTGCATCATCTTGCTGTGTCAGCTCTCCGTGTGTGTGGCACCATTTCTGGGCAGGCTGCACTTTCTTTCGCGCTGGACGGCTCTCCTTCTGGGGCGCACTCCTTGTGTGTGGGGCTCCCCTATGCGGGGGACACCCTGCGTGGCAGGGCACTTCTTGTGCACATCAGCACTGCACAGGGGCCAGCTGCACACGGGTCAAGGAGGCCCGGGGTTTGAACCGTGGACCTCCCATGTGGTAGACAGATGCCCTAACTACTGGGCCAAATCTGCCGCCCAGTAATCCAATTTTATTCTGTCAGTGCTCTTGAATTGAAATGTGTTTTATCTGACATAAAGAAAGCCACACCAGCTTTTATATTATAAATAATCCTGTGATTAGTTTTATTTTCCATTATTTTATTTTTAGCCTATGTGTATACTTACATTTTATACATTCGTTTTTCTAGACAGTTTTTTAGAGCATGCTCTTTAATACATTCCAGAAATGACTACTATTTATTTGAAGTACTTAATCCATTTCCATTTGGTATAATTGGCATAACTGACTTTGGGGCTAAAATTTATTTGTTGTTGCTGTTGTCATTTCTCTGTTCCTTCTTTTCTTCCTTTCTTTAGATTAACCAAATTTCTTCTTTATTTTATCTAAAGTATTCTTTTGGATATTTAGCTATAACTATGTGTTTCCTTATCATACACTACATAATTACAGTATATAAAGGGTGTGGTGGGCACAATTCTGAGATGCCTCCTGAGATTCCTGTCCACTTGGTGTCCGTGCTCTGTACCATCTCCTCCCCTAGAGTGTGGCTGGAACTATGAATATGATGGACTTTTCCTGTATGATTACATTATCTTACATGACAAAGGTAAATGGGTTTCATATATGTAATCAAGATCCCAAATCAGTTAATTTTTTTTTTAATCTAAAGGAGATTATTGAAGTTTACCTGGCCTAATCAAGTAAGCCCTGAAAAGAGTGGGGCCCTTCCTGAAGTCAGAGGTTCAAAGCATGAGACAAACTCTTCTCCTGGACTAAAAGAAAAAGTAAACTGGCATGTTGTGAGAGGGTCTGTGAGGAGATGTCTAGGAAGAGGTCTCCAACTAATTGATTCTGGCAACAAATAGTGAGCCTGGAAGAGGATCCTGAACCTCAGGTAAGATAACAGTCCTAGAAGATATCTTGATTTCAACCCAGTGAGACCTGCCAGTTAAGCCATTTTGGACTCTTGACCAACAAAATTGTGAGATCATAAATTTATTTTTTAAAGCTACTGAGATTCTGATAATTTGTTATGCAGTAACAAAAAATTTTAAAAAAGGGATTCAGAAAAATGGAGTATCAGCAGGACTAGATGTGGGGAATACAAGGATTTTTCTTTTTAAGATGTCTGTGTGCTTATGGGAAAAAAGATGATTCAAGAAAGAAGTGTTTGGATATAATGCACAAAAGATAAATTGGCATTATGTGGATAATTTATTAAATAGCAAGGGAGAAGGCAGATTATATGGATACAGATGATGGTAGGTTAGTAGATGTGATGTGATAAGGATATGAGGAACTTCTTTACAGATTTTATTATTTTCTCAATGTAATATAGAATAAAATCATCACCTAGATATGAAAATAATGGAGAAGTGTTGGGGCTTTGAAAGGGAGAACAAGGCATTAAAATACCCAGTAAAGATAAATTAACTAGAGCACAGCTATATAGTGGAATTTCTAGTGAGTACTAATTGATGAATTGAAGTTAGTGATCATGAATTTAAATTAAGTAGTCAGATTTATTGGCCGTGGTGCAGATAGAGAGCAAAGGGAGAATTGGGCTTTTGCTTATGATTGCAGTGGAGGAATAGGGTAGCAAGGAAGATAAAGATGAAAGTGTATGAAAGGGAGTTTTGATAATGATAAAACCTTTCCCAGATTCATGTAAGTAGTTCTAAATTACTTATTTTTTCCACTACTATAGCATATGCCGTTTTAGAATGTACCACCCTTTATTTATGTATTCCTCTTGGGATGAACATTTAAATTTAATAGCTTTTTCTTATAAAAAATAACACTGAAATGAACATATTTTTACTTGACTCCTTGTACACATGTATACATAGATCTAATGAATGTGCTTAGAAGAAAACTGCCTGGGAGGAAGGTTATTTTCAATTTTAGCAGTTAAGCATCATGTTCATTCCAACCAACAAGAATCAGAAAATCAAGAGGAAATAGATATGCCTTTTGCACAGATTTTGGAAAGTTATACTGTATATTGAATACTTTGTTTCTTATATTATTAGTACACTTACATCCTTTTGCTTCTTCTTTTTTCTTTTAAGCTGGTCCTGTATAAACAGATACTAGATGCATTTTTAAAATCCAGTTAAAATTTATGCTTTATAATAATGGGATCAACCTAAATACATTAATTTTGAATACTAGTATACTTTAAGTCATTTCTGCCATCTTAGTATGTGCTTTTCATTTTCTTTTTAGACATTTATCAAGCATTTCCTTTTTTTATTTTCCCTGCTTTTAAATAATATCTTTGATGTTCTAGTTTCTTCATTCCATTTTTTCTCTATATGTTTAAAAGTTTCACTGTCTAATTTTTAATTTTTCTTCTCCCTTCTCTCTTCCTCCAGTAGCTCTATCCTCCTTTGGGATGAGATAAAATTTTTAGCATACATTTACTTTCCTTAGTACCAATCCACATCCTAAATCTTCCTAAATCTAATATTACTATCATTTCAAATTTACTAAAGTACTATCCTTAATGAAATTTTATTTAGTTTTATTTTTAAATATTTTTATCACTTTGTTCTGCATTCTTAACTCCAATCCACTAGCAGTAAATGTGTTTAAATGATTCTTACTTAATAATTACCAAGTTTTGTTCCAATACTTTTTATTCTTGTTTTGGTTGCTTTAATTTCCTTTCTCCATAGAAGATACTAAATTGATTTTTGTAAAGTTGTTTTTGCATTGTTTTACTTTTTATAATTCTTTCTTTTGCTCAATTTGTAGTCCCCTATCTTTGTGTTGGTCTTTCTTTAGGACTTTGTGATTCTGGTAGCAGGGTTATGTTAAAAAAGGTATTCTTTCAGTACATATCCAGGGAACACATAGTTATCTCACAGATGCTCAACCTTGGCCTTGCATGATGCAGAGCTCCCAAGACAGGCTTTGCACAGAACACTTACTGTTGGATTCTGATCCCCTGGGATTAAATCATTTACAGATCTATTTTGTTAAATGCATTCCTTGATTCTGGTTCTGCTTCATGTATAAGAGCTCCTGCTTGAGTCCCCAGCCAACAAAATGTCATTCTTGTCCTTGACTTGTGCTATAGTTTCTGATATTTGTCATTATGCATGCCACCTGAATTTACCACAACACATAAAAGGGCAGATTCTGTTACATTGGCCCCCTGCTCTTTGAGATAAATGACCTAGCCCTGAATGTTTGGTAATGGTATTTATTTCTGGTCTATGGGAAAAAAGTTTTCTTTTTCTCTCTCTGCCTCTTTTTTTCTTTCTTTTCTCTCTCTTTTTTTAATTACAGCAATTTTTCTTATTTTACAAACATACCTGTTCTTTCATTTCTATGTGCTTATAAAATATTGATGAAGGTTTGTTTAGATGATATTGATGGATATTTGAGTAGTTGAGAAGTTTGCAAAATTTATCAGGAAGGGAGTGGATGTGGCTCAAGGGGTTGAATGCCCATCTCCCACTCAAGTGATAGAACTTCCGCCTACATATGAGGACCCAGGTTTGATCCCTGGGGCCTCCTGTTAGAAAAAGAAGAAGAGAAAATGTGCTCACATGGCGAGCCAGTGCCCATGTGAGTGCCTGCATGGTGAGCGGGTGTTGCATGGTGAGCAGAAGTGCCAATGTAGTGAGCCAATAATCATGCAAGTGAGTCTCACAGCAAGGTGGTGAGGCATCAAAAAGAGAGACAAGGGGACAGTCAAGGTGAAGTGCAGCAGAAACCAGGAACTGAGGTGGTGCAATTGACAGGGAACCCCTCTCCACATCAAGGGTCTCCAGAATTGAATCCAGGTGAATCCTAAAGGAAAGAAAATGAGAAAAGAAAACAATACAGACAGCATAAAGAGCAGGGAGGGAGGAGGAGAAGGGGGGAAAATAAATAAATAAATCTTTTTTTTTTTAATCAGCAAGCAAAAACAAACAAACCAAACAGCTCAGAGGGCTGATATGGCTCTGTGGTTGAGTTCCAGCTTCCCATATATGAGGTCCCAGGTTCAATCCCTGACTGGTTTAATCCTTGACCCCTGGTACATTAAAAAAAATTTGATTAGGAAATCTTTTTGCTATGATTGTAGAGAGCTCTTCTTTCTTCATTTCAACATCTACTTGTTTTCTTCATTGCTCTCAAAATAACTGTTACTTCCTTCTGTTATCATTATAACTAACTCTAGAGTGCTCTAATTCTGATTACTTTAATTCATTCATGGTTAGAAAGGTTGATAAACTTTATAAAGTTATGACTGTAATGCAGTAAAAAACTGAGTTAAATATCATGCTTCCTTGGTGAGTATCAAATCAAGTGTTTTGTCAAACCGTGTCAAATAAAAAACCAAATATCTCTTTTGTTTTTATGGGTTTTTCTTAATTATTGCCAAGTTTTCATTAATGCTTCAGATTGCTGAGTATGTCAGATAAGTGACCTTCAGATAAATGACATTGCTATTTTATTTTCCCTTCATAGGACACTTGAGACATGATTAAGCCATGAATGAAAGGTCAATGCATTTGCTGTTCTAAAATAAATGCTAGCATCTCTCTGCTTCAGTTTTTATTCTGTTTAACATAAAATGATTATTGTTTTCATATATATATACTGTATATACACATACATATGTAAAATCCAACTAAATTCATATTATTTGGAATATTGAGTTGCAGCCAAGCTCATCTAAATTATGAGCTGACTGAAATCTGCCTTAGCCAACTCAAATATTGGCTAAGATGATAAAGTATTCCCATTTGTTCAGAGAAAATTCAGTCATAATGTTGTAATTTTGCCATTAAAAAACTATTTGCAGAGGTATTTAATGGCTACAGGAATGGTTAAGGACCAGGGCAAGCACTTCATTTTAGTTACCATTTCACTAAATCAATTGCCAATGTTGCAAGGACCTTGAAGTTTGGTGATGAATATTCAAGTGAGGACTGGAGAGACATTTTGTTCTTAAAGTGAGGGAACAACTTTACCACTTAGTGACATGCATTTAAACCAGTAGAGGCATAAAATTAAAATATGACTACTGTTGACTGTTTCTGCTATTTGCCAGCAAAAAAGAAACTATTACTGCATCCCTTTGTTAAGTTCCTTTGAAAATTATAACTTAACATTATATAAGTTGGATTTTGCAAGTGAACAACTTTCCTGGTTAAAGTACAACAAAGAATGCATTGTGTAGCAGAGCAGATCTGTGGAAGAAGAACCTCTAAATGGAACACAGGAGCTCTTCCTTTGGTTTCCATCCATTTTTTTTCTCCTTGCTTGGGATTCTCTTTTCATTGATACTGTCACCAAAATTATTTTACACATATTTTGTGTATGTGTATCTTAATCTAGCCTTGTAGTTTTATTTTATTTAAAAAAAAAACAAATAGTTTTACTATTTTTAAATTTCCCTAAATATTTATAGCCAGCAGTTAGTGTAAGACAGTTTAAAAAAGTCTTTCACCACGCCCCCCTCCCTGGCTCCCTTGTCCGTCTGCTGATCTTCTTTAGGAGGCACCGGACACTCAAGCCTTCCCTTGTAGGAAGAATGCACCCAATTGCTTGAGCCACATCCACTCCCCTAGCCTTGTGGTTTTAGAAACTACTCTTTCCAGCACTCCCTCAATAGTGTGATAGTGGATGTAGCATAACTCTCTGCCTATAGTTAATTAGCTTATTTTGAGAATGTAACTAGTCTAGGGCAATAAGCATCCCTGTTTTAGAAAGTTAATATTAAATTAAGAAATTCAATGATCATATTCTGCCATGTAGAGAGAAAAGAATAAGCCAACACAAGAGGGTGGAAACAATAGAGGGAAAGAGGATTGCCATTTTGTATAGGGTCTATTATTTTCATTCCTTCCTAGGGTCTGCTTGTATCTCCCCTCTCTCCTTTTTTGGAGTCTTTAAACAATACTTTATTCTTACAATTAATCCCAAAGACACACTGTCTTTCATTTTAGAGAGCTGAAATGGAGTTATTTTATATTATCCAGAATAAATCTGAATCTTTGCATATCTTTCTACAGCTATGGACAAATATTCTATATGGTAAGTATATGTCCATGACCAGGTGAGGAGAAAATCAAGATAAGTGAAACTTAAAGAAAGGCTACTCTCAGACCTGTAACATTTCATTCTGGAACTCTCTTTTGCCTCCTATTTGGAAGATTACATTTTCTTCCTATTTTACTGACAAGAAAACTAAGGCATGGGCATATGAAGTGATTCCTCAATATCACAAACTTGTATATAGTAGGGATGATATTAGAACCCAGGCAGTGTATTTCCCAAGGTTAAGTGTATAACTGCTCGATCTCACTTACCTGCTCAGGGGTACTAGAATTGCCAGCTGATTCTAGCCATGAAAAAGAGACAAGAGTTCCCAAAGAGGTAGCATTCCAATGTATTTTGAAGGAAGAAATTGATCAAGATTAATAATTTGACTTGGAATATTCTGGGAAGAGGGACTAGCAATGGAAAATGCACAAGTAGGTGAACAAAAAGTGGTGTAATTTTGAATGAAAAGAAATTGGAGAAGACGATTTAAGCTAACAAATGAGACCAATATGCATAGAACTGATGTAAGATGTGTTTTGAATTTTTTCATGTATTTCTATTCCCATTGCATTCATAATATTTCAATATTCTAACTAGTTATTTTTTGCTTTTAGTTTTTATAGCCTTTTTTTATGGATTGAGTACTTTAAAATATAATTAGTCATCCTTACTTTAACAATTAGCTATCACTTGAACTCAAAAGATAATTCATCATTCAAAACACCTGGACTTTCCCACTGGATATACCTAGTAGAATGCATTTTTATGTCTAAAAAGGTATTTTTTGCTCATATTTTTATCACATAATATTTTACAGAGGCAGAATATATATCATCATTTTACAGTACAAAGACCTTTTACAGAGTGAAACACCCATATAAACAGCACCCAGATCAAGAAGTAGAATATTAACAACATCCCAAAAGCCCCTTAACAATTTCTCCCAGGCACTGCATCCCCAAAGGTCATAGCTTTCCTAACTTCTTAAACTGTATGGTAGTTTTGCATGTTTCTGTACTTGTTATACTTTGAGTCATATATTATATACCCTTGTCTCTAGTTTCTTATACTCAACAGTATGTTTATAAAATTAATCCAGGGTTTTGCCTATAGAATTGGTCATTTTTAATTTACAGACCCCCATTTATCTCTTTTAGCAACTTAAGTATATTTATTTATTAATCTGACTGTTAATGAGACTATTCCATAAAATTCATTCTATTAGGAGTGAATACATAATTCTTTTATTGATTTGGTTCACTTTCTTAGCATTAGACTTCTTCAAATATTTTATAATTTTGCACTTCAAAGCTATCTTGAGGGATAAATGTTCTGAAATTCTTCCTGTTTCCTTTCTTGTGTAAGGGTGGAGTGGTTGTGCCCTTATCTTTCTTAGCTTTTCAGGCCCTGAAACAAAATCCATGTCTCCTTAAAACAGTGCTCCAACTCCATTGTAAGAATCTTCGTTTTGATCTTGCAAAAATGATTGTTTCATAACTCTGCATAAGCTATTGTGGTTTGCTAAAATTTGCATTTTGGTTGCTAACTGCTTTTAGACTAAGTTAACGGCATTATTTTCCAGGTCTGGGAACATTTTATGTAACCAAACATTGACCCAAAATAGGTTTTGTGATCAAATAAAATTAAACCACGAATGAATTTTTGTTCAACATGAATGACTCCTTAGTGCTATCTTGATGCTTTTCTTGGGTATTTTTAAATCCCAGATAAGGAAGACCTACCAATTAAATAATATCTGTATTTCAACCATCAATGTTACTTTTGTGGGCAGGAAATAATTGCCAGACGGGCAATAAAACTATACTTAGAGCAGAATGCATTCCTGTGGAATTGATTTCTGGCATTATAGAGTCAAGAGTTTAAATACCAGACACCAAGTTGAGCAGCTTTTTATACCTGTTATCAGGTAAACCACATCAAGTTTACCCATATCTGTGACTACAAAGAATTATAAGTCTAGGGAAGCTTTCTTTTTCAATTTTCAAAGTACACAAGGCACTGAAGTGATACATTCTAACTCAGCATACAGGATGTGACTCTCATAATTAAAAGGTCTGAATCAAAACACTGCAGGCAATGCGCCAGCTTGGCTGAGAGATGTTTTCTGATTCAGTGGTCATCACAAAACTGACCTCTTCCAGAAATTGAATAAGCTTGTAAGCATGTGGTTGCTTACTCTAGTAGAGCTGAAGTCAGACTGGGTCCTGAATTACTAGGGTTCATTTATTTAGCTGAATTGTTTGAGATGAATGTTTATCTACATATTTCAAGTCCATATTATCAATATTTGTGTTATTAGACGATTTTTAATGAATGAGGTCAGAGTATGATTTCCCTGTGGACCCCCGTTGTTGTGTGTTTTTTTTAAACCTTCTAACTCTAATACAGAAGCTTCTTTTTCATTTTAACTTCCTCCAAGCCAAATGATGTACTTGAATTAAGTTAAAAAGTCAGAATTGGGTGGGGTGGCAATATTAACCTTAGAAACATGTGGTTTAGTGCTCTGTCTTCCACTCAAGTCCAATGGCTAGAACAATGCTAGCTGCTGATAATATTGAAAGATGAAATAAAATTATACAGTGATAACAGCTGTGGGAATCAGAAAGTTTCTAAGTCTAGCAAGTTTGATGTATGTTTTGAATATGACTCTTATTAGGATGTGATGACATGATGTCAAAAATTCTAATAGACTCAAATTCTAAGGGAAGTTTATGACAGAGAAAGGGTCCGTGGTCAGATATATCTGTATAGCTCTCATACAAGCAATTTCGTTGCAACACATTCACAACCAAATTATTTTTCTTTCATTTCAAATCTGTTCCTCTCCTATGTTCCCCTTTTCTGCTAATAGAATTATCATGCACCATTCACCAAGTGAAACTTCGTGGTAGCAGACAATTTTTCCTTTCCTTTTACGTCCTGAAAAATCAACTCCTGACCAACTTAATTTTGAAGTAGTTCTCAGATTCATTTCTTTCCCCTCTATCCTCCCTGCCACTTTCTCAGGTGAGAAGCAAATCCTCTCAGAGGATCAATTGTCTCAGCCTCCAAATTGTTCTCTTTGCTTCAACCTCTCTTTTCTCCAGTCTACTGCCTACACTGTCATCAGAGATGTTTCTAAACTTACATCTGATCACGTGAACCTTGATCAGGTTTCATCTCCATGCTTGCAGCTCTGTATAGTCTTTCAGTTAGGACACAGACTCCTCTTTGAAGCACATACCCCACAATCCCAGCATGCATTCTATGTCAATCTATAACAAATTAGTATAAAATTTCTTCAATTTCTCATAGGTTTACTATCTCTATTTTTTGACAATGCTCTCCCCTTTCTGCATAGACCTTCCATGCTCAGCATTTCACAGATTAGCTCTTATTCTTCAGAACCTCCTAGTGTCTAGTATGTTTTTATTTACCTCTATCAAAATATTAGTGCTCTATTTTTGTTGTGTTTACTTTTCTTTTACTCCCCCATTAGACTGAGAGCTCCTTAAGGACAGTCTTTTGAAACCTTTCATCTTCCCTTTGTTTCTCTTACTTTAAGTCTCCTAGCACAGTATTTGGCAAATTATAGATGCGATTATATACTTAAATGAAAGAAGATTAAATTTAGACTGTAGAAAGGAAAAAAAGAAAAGGGAAAAAATTTTTTCATAGTAATAAAATTTAAATGTTGAGTGGATGATAGCCCAAATTATTAAGTAACTAAGGAAAAATAATTTTAGAATATTTACAACTGACTTTAATGGAAACATGATTATTCTGTATTTAAGTCAATGCATGGGACATTGGTGCCAGACAAAGTTGCAAAGAAGATATTAAAGGTAATTTTTATCATCCAACCACCTGTTAAGGTTGCTGTGTCTCTAAAGAATTAGTGCAAGAAATTGCCCAGTATTTTGAAAAGGTTAATGCTTGTATATTTAAATACAAGCACTCATCTATACTTACTTTCTTCCCTTTGTGTTAGAAAAGACCTTGAAATCAAAAAGCAATAGTTAGGAAATTATGGGCTTCCATATCATACTAAAAAAGTAAGCACACATTGATCAATTCCTAACCTGTGTTATTAACTCTGTAGCAGTATAAAAATGCCTGCATGATATTCATCTGCATCATTATTTTTAAAAATTCACTAAGTGTGGAGGAATGATTTTTCCAAAGTCCCCAGTCCTGGCCTCTAGATCTCTTAATTTTATTCATATCATAATGTGCTATTAAACCAAATAAATAATAAAAATTAGTGAGCATCTGTGTAATTTCATGTTTGTGAACAGAATTCTAATTTCCAAGGTTGAAATCTCTAGTTTGATGCTTTTCTGCCTAATTAGATTCAAGCAATAGAATCTTTTGGTGGTGGTAAGATATAAACTTGCACATCAATATTTTGGATTTTCACTCTTTTATTAAATATCAACTTATCATCTTTTATGTGTTTGGGCTTGAATGGCACAGATATGCAGGGTCTCTAGCCATGTGATTATTTTCACATTATTTACCAGGTACATATTTGTCTTATCAACTGGAAGGTATATGCCTCTAGAGTCATATGTTTTGTTGTTCGTTTTTGCCACTTCTTCAAATGAACACCATGTGGATATGGTTCTGCAGTAATGTGGGTGTTGGTACATTTACTTCATGCTGAATTTAATAATCAATTGGTTTTAAACTTTAAAGTTCAGAATACACTTTCCAAAATAAAGTAACTTTTTATTTGTCTTTTTCTAACCCAATATTTACTTTTCTTCATACCTATTTTAAATTTAATTCAACTCTTTCTTATTTTATTTTTACAGTCCTCTAATTATGTTATCTTTTTGGAACAATATTGCTATTCATCAAGCAATGATAATAAGTCTGACTCCACTTTTTTTAAATTTTATTTTATTTTATTAAAATTATTTATTTATATATATATTTTTAATTGACTCCACTTTTTGATGTTCAGTTGCTGGCATCTTATAAGCATTCTCTCTCCTTCCCCTTCTGTTTACATCTGGATAAGCCGATAAGAAAGTCAAGATTCTTTCATCTTTAGTACTGTTAGGATGTTCTAACAATGCATAGCAACCCTCAGTCCAGTCCTACCTCTTACCCACCATAAAAACTCCAAGCCCATCTCTGTTCCCTGTTTTTAAAGCCACTTTTGGACCAGCTTGGGAAGCCTGCCCTGCTATCCACAGAAAGCCTCATGATGCAAGTAATAAATCTTTTCACGCCCTCTTGGTGTGTTTGTGGCATCATCAGTCTTGACACCAGAACCACATTTCAGTGGGGGTCCATCCTGCTTCTTCAGCATGGCCACAGCACAATCGATCTATCCGTTTCTATCAGATCCCAGTACAGGATAAATTGTTACTAAATACTAAAGATCCTCTTTTCTTATTCTGGAGCATATCATTTTAGTCTAATACACTGAAATGGAAAGTTCACCCATTCATTTATCCCAAGTGCTTTAACGGGGTGATGCAAGGGGGTGTTTGGTTTGTAGTCACACTACTCTGAATGTGAATATTTATATATTTAGTTGTAGCTCTGTCCTTAGAAATGTTACTGATTGACCCTCTGCTCTCTTGTTTGTCAACTGGAGATAATAATGTTGCTCTCAAAGATTCCTGAGATGATTGATTGATCTAATTTAGTAAATCACTTCGACCAGGACCAAGCACATAGACAACTCTAAATGTTATTTTGCTTACCCACTGTTCCCTGCTGGTCACGTAAGGTATGCAAGATATGGTACTTACAAATTAGTTAAGAGATAACATATGCTACCATAAAGCAAATATCTTAACAAGTATGTATACATATACACCAAACTATGGTAAACATTACCTCCATAGTGGTGGAGTCAAGACTCAAATATGGAAAGAATCAGCTCTCTTAACAACTCATCTGAACAGCTTCTTCTCCCCAATGCACCAAATCATTTATTGACACATTTGACATGCCAGATATTGGGTCAAATGGTTTATATTCATTTTATAATGTAATCCTCACAAGTCTTTGACGTGTCGATGATAATGATGATGACCTTAATGATAATACTATTCACTGTCATGTGCTATCAATGTGCCAAATATTTTATAGATGTAATAGAATCCTTACGATATTCCTATGAAATTGGCACTGTTATTATATCCACTTGATAAATGAGGGAACTGAGACAGAATAATCAAGTTACTTGTAAAGATGGCATAGATAGTAACTGGTCACAGAGCTAGGATTTGGGCTTACAATGGGCTAACTCTTATGTCACTAAATAAACTACTAGACTTTATTACTACAAGATTCATTTGGTTCATTCCATAGGTCACTTCCTTGAAAAATGAATATTCCAACAACTAGAAATATTTCTTTCTGCTTGTATAACTTTGGAGATATTTCAATGAAAAAAAAAGTGGGAGAAGCAGAAGAGACGTATTTTGGGGAAAAATGTATAAATTATCTACCTGGTCACTTACATATCCTATGGGAAGGGCCAGTTGTCTGCAGCAGGGAAGCATCATGGGAGCTCCTGCGGTGGGGTTCCCAGGCTCTGCTAAATTCATCTCCCTTTGCTTGAAATTTCTTCGGCCATAAGAAGCAAAGTCTGTAAGGACAGAAAGTTGAAAATGTCCATGTTACAGAATAGAAATGCCCCATTGCAAACTTCTTTTCACAGCTGTTGTTGACTACCTCAGACAAGACCTGGGTGTCTGGTTAGAAGCTGGAAGGGAATCGCTTGAGGGTTGCAAAAGTGTAAGGAGAGGTAAGTTTGGAGAAACTCAAAGAAAATGTCACAGGCTTTACTATTTTGGTGTATGTGTTGAACTTACATATCTGTTTTTTCTTGTGGACTATTTAAGATTTTGTACTTTAATAAAAATAAACTTTGTTTAGGGGGCAAGTGTGTCTTTTTTTCTGCATGAAGATAAAAAGATTTGATAAACTTTATTCATCGAAAAACAATACTGAATTTCTTCAGACTGTACCAACCATTTTTGCTAAAAATTTTATATTGCTTTCCTTCTGTGGGTCTCTTCATAACTCCAAATCATCTACTGAAAATGATAGGAATGCTTTTCATCTATCTATCTATCTATCTATCTATCTATCTATCTATCTATCTATCTATCTATCATCTATCTATCCACCTACCTACCTACCATCTATCATCTATCCATCATCTCTATGTATCTATCTATCGCCTATCTATCTCTCTATCTTTCTTTCTGTCTATCTATCTATCTATCTATCTATCTATCTATCTACCTATCTATCTATCTATCTATCTATCTATAATCTATCTAACATCTACCTATCTATTGGAGTGTGGAAAAAATTAGCTATAATTCTTCTTAACTGATTAGTGAGAGCACTGATACTGATTCACTGGAAATGACACATGTTGCATAAAGAATGATGTCAGATATCCTTATGGTACAGGAACTAGCCGGCCCTCTCTGCCACATAAACATAATCCTATGTCCCAAATGCCACTTTGTCTCTTCTGTTCCTAACTTGGTGCCAAACTGTGTTCTGTACCTGCCTCCTTGATCTAGTTCTCTCTCAGTCCTTAGGCAAGAGAATTAAAGAACAAGGATCCAGGTAATTGTGTTATATTGCCTTCATAAATAGTTGTGCATTTAGTCCATAATTTTATAAGTAGCTTTAAAGATGATAACCTAAAGTTCTGAAAAGGTATGAGTTTTACAAAAATCAAATTTCAATAAGTTTATTTTAGCACTTTGTTCCAGAAATTATGTATTATAGACTGGGGTAATTCTCAATCCTAAAAGTTCATCAAATAACAAATGAATGCTCCATTAGGAATTTGGAAACTATACTTTAAAAAAGCCATGAAGATCAAATTTCTCTCACCTATTTCCAATGATAAAAATTAAGCTAATACTTTGTAAAGAAATCATTTTGATACACATCTAAAAATATCCTGTTTGTGGGGAAAGAGTATAAAATAATTATAAAATAGACTCACATATTTTCTATAGATGATTTTTATATAGTGTTTATCTTAGTTCCATCTTTAAATTAGTAAAAAACTTCAGAGATTCTCTTATATTGACACTCCACTGTCATTTATATTTTATTCATATTTTTCCTTAAGCTTCTTCATCTCTCTCAACAGCACATTCACTGTTAGATAAAGAAATTATCTGATCTTAGGCTTTTAGAAAAATGACACATAGAAGATTTGTTCACTTTTTTTTAGTCACCATCATTATCATATGTGGCTCCTGGGTACATTTTTTTCTAATTTTTTTGTTGTCTTTTTTTTTTTTTAAGATACATATATCACAAAAAAATGTTACATTAAAAAGTATAAGAGGTTCCCATATACCCCACACCCCACCCCATTGCTCTCCTCCCACATCAACAATCTCTTTCACCATTGTGGCACATTTATTGCATTTGGTGAATACATTTTGAAGCACTGCTGCACCGCATGGATTTTAGTTCACATTGTAGTTTACACTCTTCCCCAGTATATTTGGTGGGTTATGGCAGGGTATACAGTGTCCGGCATCTGTCCCTGCAATATCATTTAGGACAACTTCAAGTCCTGAAAATGTCCCTACATCACATCTCTTCTTACCTCCCCCTGCCCTCAGCAAGGACACAAACTGATATATGCACACCAGTGTTCATAGCGGCATTATTCACTATTGCCAAAAATTGAATCAATCCAAATGTCCATCAACAGATGAATGAATAAACAAGATGTGGTATATACGTGCAATGGAATACTACTCAGCTTTAAGAAGGAATATAGTACAAACACATGGGATAACATGGATGAATCTTGAAGACCTTATGTTGAGTGAAGCAAGCCAGGCATTGAAGGACAAGTACTACATGACCTCTCTGATATGAATTAAGCAAGCCAAGCTGCTTCAGAGAGCTAGAGACTGGATGATAGGCTTATAGGAAATTGGCGGGGATAGGAAGGTTGTGAGCTGACACCTACATGGGTCTACAATAAAGTGGAGGTAAGTAGTTGTACAGGGAAGGGATAAGATGGGGGCATAGGGATACTGCTGCTGGGTAAATTTGGTAGCTCATGATGCATGTTCCCATACCTAAATTAATTTCCGCATTCTTTATGACAGAATTAAATACCACAATGTATATTTAATATAAAAAGAATTCATAATTTACAGAGAACCGGAGCAGAATTAAAACCAGGATTTCTAACACAATGCAGTTGAAGATTTCTTTTTCAAGGTGACAACTAGATATAATAAAATATGTTAACAAATATAGGATTTGCCAGGTTTCTTTTCTAGAGGCAACTCTTGATAGTTTTTCCCAATTATCTGTGTCCTTGTGAACAGTTTTCTAATTTCACTCCTCAAACATCCCGTTATTTAGCTGCTAAATAAAGCCTCCTCTGCTACTGAGTCATTTGTGTCTCCTTTTAGAATTAAATATGGTCAGTTTGTCATTCTTTACTTTGGTATCACTGGTAAAGTTCAGGTGAATTTTACTGTCATGAAATATTCAGAACTGGCTTGAAATTTTGGATAAAGGCATTTTCACAGAATAATTCTTGATTTAGTGCTGATGAAAGACATTAATATTCTAGAATATAACTTTCTTAGACTTCAGAGTGGCTCTCTTGAAGGTTTGGTCATTTGACTTTGCATTTTACTTTCACAGAGATGGATCATCCACACCAACATCATAAACAATCTGACACTAGAAACATCATTTAGCCAAAAGTGCCAATCATTTAAAATTTCGCATATATTTTGTGTCTTGTTATAAGAAGGACAGGTTTTTAGTTTTAAGTTGTGACTACTATAAATTGTCTCCATGATTTGTCAGGATTTCCACCAAAAAAGTGGCTTTAAAGCAAACTATCATTTATTTTGTTAAATGTACACACTCTAGACACACCAGAACTGAGAACTGTACATACTGGATATAATAGCTGGATTTTTCTTTTGCTAACACAGACCTGATTTCACACAAAAAAGAAAATTTTAATAAAATAATGTCTGGACCTCACTCTTAAATTTTCCATGAAGGAAAGGAAATTGCTATTTAGCAAATGCTGATGGCAGTCTCTCCTGTCTAAAATAGAACTGTATTCAGAGAAGAGGTAGAAGTGAAGAGTTTTCAGTCCTTTTTAAACTGGAGACACATCACTGAGGGTGGGTCAAACACCTCAATTTAGTATCAAGGACCCAAAAGCTGACAAACTCAACCTTTCTTTTCATTAATGGCAAGAACTACCAACAAAGACCCTTTTGATTTTTAATCAAAACAGATCATTATCGCATAAAGAGAAGGTTCTATAATGAACTTCCTGGGATTCATTGCCACTGCGGTTGTAACTTTCCCCAAAGATTATATCCCATTATACACTCTGAGTCAAAATCTGCTGTAGTGTTCCATATACAGTTAGTCACTAATTCCACATTAATTTCAGTGATTCTATCTTAAGTGCTATCTCACTTTGTCTTTACCATTTCCATTTTCCAATTGTGGGATCATTTATTCAACATTTATTAACTCTTTCACTGAGCTTGGAGCTTTGTTGGAATAAAGACACAGTGATGAAAAAGACAAACCACCCGCATTCCATTTTTTTTTAGATGCTACAGTCCATCAAAAACATGCAGTGTAATAAATTCTATATTATAGGTAGGTGCAATATATTATGGAAACAGAGAATACTCTATTATTGTTTTGATAAGACTTAACAGAAGAAATGAACCCAAATCTAAACCTTAAAAAATAAAAGGAGTTTTGTCAGGCACGCAAGAGAGAGAGAGAATTCCAGGTAGAGGGAAAGAACTTTGCATAAAATACAAAGTCTTCAGAGAGTATATATGAGCATTTGCTGGGATTTTCGCAAGGTATGCATGGGCAGGTCCTCTCAGTATTTCAAAGAAGTGCTGCTTGGAGCTAACAAAAAATCCTAGCTAATAAATAATGCCAACATCGAATCTATTTTTCCTAATGGTTGTGAACTAGTCTAAACTTTAATAACACAGACAGGTTTGTTTTTTATCACTGTTTTGTAACTTATAAAACAGAGATAGGGAAAGGTTAAGTTACTTGTGCAATGTTGCAAAGCCAGCCTGTCAGTCTCTCTTACAGATTTTGGACTCAACATTTCTACGTCACTTTTATCGAAATTTCCAGATTTGCCACCTCCACAATCATGTAAGCCAACTCCTTCAAATAAATCTCTTTGTATCTGCATCTCTATCTTCTCTCTCTCTATCTCTGTGTCTATATCTGTATCCACATATCCTCTAGATTTTTTCAAAGGAGAACTCTGACTGGTAGGACCATGAGTCAAGGCCAGACATTTCGGGGGGGGGGAGTATCCACGCTCTCAATCCCTGTGCTTATTATACTTTACTAATGAAAATTGTTATATGTGTGGAAATAAAATGGGACATGTATAACATCTCAGATGTTTTTCCATACTTTGTTATTTAATGATATATTAATCAGTGAGAAACACATTGAGGTTTCAGGCAAAGTCCCAGCTCTTATTAGTCCTCATGAGATTAAATGAGATTAATAACCATGTGTACTCCCTCCCCCAGTGAACTTCCAGAGACCTTACATTTGGAAGATGAGCAAAAGTTGAGGCTGGATATTAGACTTCTCTATGGTAACACTGAGATTACTACCTGCCCACTGGAAATGTCTAAGAAAATAGATGATGAGATACATGTTTTAGAAATACTGGATTTACTTATGATGAATCTCAGACTATGTCAAAATTCTCCATGGGTTATAGGCGCTCCTATTCCTGGAGTGCCTCAGAATTATTTGGCTAGTAGCCAAGTGAGTTTCTTGTTGAACAAGAAGAGATTGATACTTTTTCATGTACCTCCTCTCAATTCGTAGAGATAGCAATTTATATCATTAAATTAAATGATTAGATATGTCAGTTTTTGGCACCTGGGCTTTTAAGTAATGAAAGGATTAATCTTTAAAATTCAATCTAGGAAGGGCAAAAATGGTTAGCGCTCACTGTTCAAATGAGAAAACTAAGAATAGGGGAGTTTAACTTGCTCAGAATCACAGAGAATGAAAGTATGAACATAAATTCAAATGTAGATCATTAAGCAATACATACTATTTGTGCAACAGCACACTCAGCCAAACTTTAATATAACCCAGGAAAAAAATCTTACCTACTCTAATCTTTAGTCTATGGCACTCACCATACAATTTTGCTGCTAGATCAAATTTCAGAAATATAATGTCTAAAAGAAAAAGTTATTTCATTTCACATCAATAATCTGTGAGTATGACTAATAAAAACAATGCTGCACTCTTGAGGGTTGTGTTAGACTGTGAATGATAGATGAAAGCAATAGTTTTAGTGAATTGTGAATTCTTCGAACTCTCCTTTGTCTAAATTCTAAAGCAACTGAAGAACATTCATTTCAGAGCATTCAAATTTTAATAAAATATTGTGATTTTTTCATGAGTTATGTTAACAATTGGCTTAGCATAGATATTATCTTCACTAATGGGAATATATATTGCTTGATGATACACCTCTAAGCCAGTTCCTGTGAAAATAATGTAATGACTTGTTCATCAATTTTACATATTTAATTAATAAAATTGTTATTTGAGAAACTTGTACTAATTGGATAATGTTATAAGTAAAGCACAATGAAGACTTACTATATAGCATGTTAGGAACTATCCATATTTATACCAAATATAGCAATAATTCTATGTTAATACCTTCAATCATTTAATTAGATTTATTGGTCAAATACTTTTTACTTTTTAACAAAAGTACCGAAATAGCCAGCTGGGTAAACATCTTCTCTAATTTCCAGGTGAATCGTCATTGATGGTTGGTTAGAGAGCATGTAGTTGTTGACCATCTTTTATGTACCAGGCATTGTTCTTAGACAATAGTAGTAAAGTGGTAAATGAGAGTGATAGAATCCATGCACTCAGATAATTTACATTCTTGTGGTGAGAAAAATGAAACATTTTAATTAATTAAAAAAAACACATAATTTTAACTCAGTTACTATGATCAAACTGAAGTTTGAATTTTCAATTCTTCTTTTGATTGTTTCATGAGCATTATGAACAACAAAAATACTTTTCTATTTAAAGACAGACTACTGATTTTTCTTTATATTGTCTTTTTTAAAATGTATTTTTATTTTTCTGAAAGATACTTAGATTACTTAAACTGTTACACTAAAAAATATAAGGGATTCCCATATGCCCCACTCCCTACACCTCCCATCCTTCCCCACATTAACAACTTCTTTCATTAATGCATGTGGTTCTTGTCTAGAAAATCTACAATATCATTCAGCAACTCACAGTAAGATACCCCAGAAAAGCAAATCATATGTTATCTTAGTGGTTTTAATCTTAAAGAAGTACTAGTAAAGGCACATATTCACAATCCACAGAGTGAAGCAATGGCATACAATCCATGTGATGATCCTCAAAGGGTCATTGAGTGACTCCAGTCCATGCCCCATCTTTATAGGTATTCCAGAAGGATCATTTTGGTTATAAATAAGACAAGAACTGATCCATGACCACTGATATCCTGGAAAAGTTTTCTCTTATTGTTTAATCTTGTACCAGTTTGTTCCTACTATAAAGGGAAATCTCATGGAAGATTTTCGGCACCCATCTATTTGAAAGTATCTGGTGCCATGAGATGGTTATCTTATATTTATCACATAATATCCTCATGAATCTTACAACCTAATCATTCCTGATATATCTTTTAAAAATTGGAGAATAAATATTGGATATTTACGATGGACTTTTTGAATATGTACAGGGATATGTCTTTCTGTTCTACAAGAAGGCCTTGCATAAAGACTTTTATATGTGCTGCCATCTTAGCATGATGACCTGCTAATTTCCTCTAACTGCTATGATATCCAATTGGCATCTACCTTTTTAATATTTTTTTTCTTTGAGAAATAATATAATACCAAATAATTGCTTTGTATGCTGTCAAATTTATTGTAGGAGAACCTAAGTAGATTAAGAAATCTCTTTACTTTTATAGCTTTTCAAAGACATAAACTACTACAAAAGCCCATCACCCTGCAATAATTTTTTTTATTTTAATTTTTAATTTTAGCAATTTGTGATGCTGCAGAAGAAGGCTTAATGTTGACTGCCTGAGACAATTTGATTCTGGGAAGGGCTTGGACTCTATATGGAAATTTGTAATAGCTCTTTCATGACAAATCTAGTATTCTCCTTTTTCATTTTAAAAATAAGACCATCAAAAAACAATACTTAATCAGGATTTGGTATGGGAACATTCAAAAGATTTTCTGGGCATGAATATTTCTCAGAGCACAGAAACATAATTAGGAAATTCTTCATCAAGTGTATGTAATAAAGTAGGCTGGATTGAGAATGTTTTATCAGTGTATGGTAATATTAGAAAGAGAAGCCAAACTAGTTTAAAATCAGTTAATTGATTAGCAGCCAAAGTGCTCCAACTATAACATCTGAATATCCTTTGCCTAAATCAGCTGAGGCAGGATTTGCCCTTAGAGAAGGAAATTTAGATTTGGAAAATGGATTTAAGCACTAATATATAATGGGTGTTTGATGCCTGCCATGTCATTGAGGTAATTCATCTACAATACGACTCAATTTTTCATGCACACACAACAAAAGTGTGTTGATAATATGATACCAAGTGTTGGTGCTTGTTGAAGGGATATTTTGAGATTGCTCGAGGCACATTCAATTTCTGTTTCATGGAAGTGCTTCTGGGATATTTAATTTAGTCAAATCATATAAAGGTCTTGCTAAATCAGAAAGATTTTACCCATTATCTAGATTGCCTAGTTAATCCCAACCATCCTATTAAGTGTTTTAGAGGTTTGTCTTTGCTAGTTTTGGAAAATTTATAAGCTCTCCTTAGGTAGATCATGGCCTAGATCAAAGGTTAGTGGACTTCTTACCAAAGGCCAAATCCATGACATTGTCTACTTCTTTAAACTTTTAATGTGATAATATATATTCAACTCAAAGTTTACCCTTTTAACCACTTTCAATATACAATCCAATGATATTAATTATATTCACAAAGTTATGTACCATCTATTACCAAAACTTTTCATAACCCCAAACAGAAACTCTGTACACATTAAATTAGAACTCTCCACCTCATTCTTGCCTCTGGTAACCCAGAATCTTTGCTTTGTCTAGATATTTCATATAAGTGGAATCAACAATATTTTGTCCTTTTGTGTCTGTCTTATTTCATTCAACATGTTGTTTTCAAGCTTCATTCATGTTGTACAGATATCAAGACGCCGTCCCTTTATGTAGCTGAATAATATTCCACTGTATGCATCTACCACATTTTGTTTCTTTTTTAATCTTTTGGATATGGGTTGCTTCCACATTCTGAACACTGTGAGTAATGCTGAAATGAACATTGGTGAACAAATAGTTGTCCGAGTCCCTACTTTAAAATATTTATTTTATAGAAACATAATTAGGAGAGTCTCCATCATCAAGTATATATAATAAAATTTGGTTATAAATGTTATGTCAGTATATGGTAATATGAGAAAGAGAAGACAAAATATTTTATAATTAGTTAATTGATTAGAAGCAAAAGTGCTCCAAGTATAACATCTGAAAACCCTTAGCTTCAATCAGCAGAGACAAAGAAGTTAGATTGCCAGGTTATATGGCAATTCTTCAACTTTCTGAAGAATAGCCCAACTGTTTTCCAGTGCAGCTGTTGCATTTTACAATCCCACAAACAATGTGTAAGTGTTCCAATTTATCTGCATTCCTGCCAGCACTTATTCTTTCTATCTTATAGTTATTGTTGTTGTTGTTGTTGTTGTTGTTTTAATAATAGTCGCCTAGTGGTTTGGGAGTGGTATCTCACAGTGGGCTTGAATTGCATTTCCTTAATGGTTATTGATATAAAGCACCTTTTCAGGTGCTAATTAGTTATTTGTCTCTTCTTTAGAGAAATATCTATGAAGTCCTTTGCCCATTTTGAAATTGGGTTATCTTTATGTTGTTGAGTTGTAGCAGTTCTTTATTTAGTTTGGATAGTCAACCCTTACAAAATAAATGTTTGCAGCTAATTTCTCCTGTTCTGTAGGTTCTCTTTTCACTTTCTTCATAGTGCTTTAGTGCTTTAGTCAATTGTAACAATGTACCATACCAATGCAAGGTGTTAATAATAGGGTGGTATAAGGAAATCCTATATTTTGTGCATGAGTGTTCTGTAAACCCACAACCTCTCTAATTCAAAAAAAAAAAGGGAGGGTAAGAATATGTCTTTCAATTTGCTTGCATATACATAAAAATTTCTGACATAAGATATAAAAAGTGAACACTAATATCGGTGGTGGTAGTTGGGGGGAATGAGTGAGATAGTACCAAACACTTTTTATAGGTTTTCATATTTAAACCATGTGAATGTATCACTCAAAAAAAATTAAATAACTAAGTTAAACATGTAAAAAAGAAAAGTTCCCCATTGTGACTTGGTCATCCTTAGTGAACATTGCTGCACATCAAGATAAGCACAAAAATCTGAATTGTGACACAACAACAAGGAATTTTGCCAGAGGGAGGTTATAACTTTAACATAGGCAAACCCAAGCAAGCAAAAAAGAGAGAGGTCAGTCAACAGTGTGTGCTTGGGAACAGGTGTAAAGTTCCCCAGTAACAAAAAAGCTAGGCAGGGGCTGTGCCAGTAATGACTCAAATTGTCGAGGTTAGCATAGTCTCTCATAAGCTGTTTCATAAGTGAACAGCAATGGTTAGCAAAGTAATTGGTAATAAGTGATAAATTTCTTTCCTGAAAGATGTTATTTGAAAAAAATATAGAGCTCAAATGCTACATAACAGCCTCAGAGAATTAAAGTATGTTTTTAGCCTTGCCTTTTTTTAGAAGAACAAAAAGCTACTGAACACATACATTTTACAAAATTCATATACAGGTAAAGATACATGTTAAAATATAAGTGAAAGGATGTAAAGGCTAGTAAATAAAAGCCACTCAACTATGATTTTATAAGTAAATATAAATATATTATCACCAAAATACAAATATATTAAAATCACTTATTAAAAAAACTAAATTCAGTCTTATTAAATCCTCATAAAGTTGTTATTTGCACAAAGATGTTTAAAAACAAAAGTTTACAAGTGTGTATCCTCAATTCTCTTTGTTTTTTTCTTGTGCTATTGGCTTCTTTTGCACTATATACTGTCTTAGTATATAGGGCTACTGTACCAGGTACCACAGATTAGAAAGCATAAAGAAACAGCCTCACATTTCTGGAGGTAGAAGTCTGAAATTAAGCTATTGGCAGGGCCATGCTCCCTCTTAAGTATCCAGAGAAAAATGTCCCATGCCTCTTTCCTGGCTTCTGATGGTAGTTGCCAGTCCTTGTACTTCAATCTCTGCCCCTGTTTTCCCATGACTGATCTCTCTCTCTCTCTCTCTGTCTCATCTTCTTAGAAGAACACCAGCCTTATTGGATTAAGAGTGTACTCTACTCCAGTATGACCTCATTTTAACTTACCTAATTTTACCTATAATGACCATATTTCCAAATAAGGCCATATTCTGAGGTGCTGGGACTAGGGTTTCAACATATCTTTTGGGAGATATTCCTCAATTCAGTCCATAAAGATATCGTAATGATATGTAGTTGACCAATCAAAAAGAATATGGAATATCTCTTTCAAAAGTAGGATAGACCTCAATGTAAACACAGATTGGAATCCAAGTAAGTAAATACAAATAATAATTCAGACTCTTGAATAGTATGTAGAGTATCATTCTATTTATGCAACACACACATATAGATATAAAATCACAACTAATAATCTGGTTTCTTTCTAAGGTTTCTTCCAACAGACTTTTGTCAGTATGTTCCTCAACTTACTATTGGGTCCTTGAGTTGGGTAATCTCATTTTCAAACCCACAGTAGGTCTGTTAGCTGAGAATATTCATTCTAATAACAGAAGTGTGGTACCAAAGCTTTCTATGAAGTCTCCTAGCAGGCAATATATTTATGTTTCATAGCCTTCACAAGATCAAGTGTTTGTGGGATTTTTGTTATATTTTTAGTTTTTCAAATATGTTGTTAGTTCTACATTGTTAGATGTAATGATTGAAAGTGGAAAAAAAAGAAAGCACTCTCAATGCTCAATATCACTTATTGAACACCCATTATGTTAAAGAGACCAAACAAGTGCAAATTAAACCAGAACAATATTACATTAAACAATAAAGCACATAGAACATGGAGATTTTGTGAAATAGAAAATAAATGCTTTTATTATAGGATGATAAAATAATTGCTCAGACTAACTTCCCTGCAGGGCAAAGCAATTAACAGGCTCTACCCTGCTTTTCTTTGGCTTCTATTTCTTTTTGAAGGACTTATTGATAGCAATAACTTCTTGTTTTGTAATAGCCAGAATACAGTGAAAGGGTTTTTTCCACAAATATATTTAAATTTTGTGCATATTGGATCATTTTATACCTATGGATTTTGTAACAGGATGGTGACACCAGCAAATACTTTCTAATGTTTGCCTCTAAACAATGTAGGAACCCTTACGTAAAGAAATGTAACCACCTCATTTAAGGATCTAAGGAAATCTGTAGAATCTATTCCTATTCATTTGTCTAAATACACACATATATGCTTAATGTTCCAAGAAAATTAGAATATCCACACATATACACATATTCACATTTATTCATACAATGTGCATTGCTCCATGGACTATCAGAATCCTACTTATGGGGAAGCGGACTTGGCCCAGTGGTTAGGGCGTCTGCCTACCACATGGGAGGTCCGTGGTTCAAACCCCGGGTCTCCATGACCCGTGTGCAGCTGGCCCATGCGCAGCGCTGACACGCAAGGAGTGCCATGCCACGCGGGGGTGTCCCCCGCATAGGGGAGCCCCACGCGCAAGGAGTGCGCCCCATAAGGAGAGCCACCCAGCACGAAAGAAAGTGCAGCCTGCCCAGGAATGGCACCGCCCACACCGAGAGCTGACACAACAAGATGATGCAACGAAAAGAGGCACAGATTCCCACTCCGCTAACAACAATAGCAGTGGACAAAGAAAGAAGATGCGGCAAATAGACATAGAGAACAGACAACCGGGGCGGGGGGGGGGGGGGGGGGGGGAGGGAAGAGAAATAAATAAATAAAACTAAATCTTAAAAAAAAAAAGAATCTTACTTATGGATATAATTATGATATTGCTTCTGTGAATAAACTCTAATACACAGAACACTTCTCAAGGGCTTTAGTGGTATTAACATTTTCCAATTTCAATTCTTATATTCCAGTGTATGCTAATAGACTTTCGTGAGTGGTCCTTGCATTTAGTCCCATTGAGAACTGACTTAAGCGGATTTGGTCAGTCATGATTCTCTGGTTCTTCTTTGCAGATAATGTGTTCTCTCATGGTTTGTTGTAGAACCCCCGTCAACGTTCTAGTAGTATGTGACAATGAAATCATGTCTCAGACTGAATGCTACCATTCATATAAACACTTACTGGTAAATCGGAGCTAAAATAGTCTCATAATTTTCCTAAATTTCCAGTTTTATTTTGGAGAGTTTTAAGCTATTGAGCTTGCCATATTTGCATTTTCTCTTATTCATTTAAAAAAGTTATTGAAGTATATTATTAATACATGAACATACATAAACAATACTTGTGTATAAAAAGGGGTAAACTTACAAAGCAAATATACATAACATCATCCAGAGCTCCCATACATCACTCCATATCAATATCTTGCATTGTTGTGAAACATTTGTAACAAATTATGAATGAGCATTATCAAAGTATTGCTATTAACAATAGTCCGTGATTTGCAGTTTCCTGGTAACATATATATTGAGCATATTTTCATATGCATTTTTTGGCATTTGTGTCTCTTCCTCTTTGCCATCTCTTTAAACCTTTTACCTGAATTGTAACTGAGTTGTTTGTTTCTTTGTTGTTGTGTTTTAAGTGTTCTTTGTATATTTCAGATACAGGTCCTTCATCAGGTATTTGTCTTGCAAATATTTTCTCCCTTACTGTAGCAAGTCTTTTCATTCTCTTATTAGAAGTTTTTAATTTTAATGAAGTCCAGTTAACCAATTTTTTTTTCTTTCATGAATCATACTTTAGGTGTTACATCTAGTCATTGCCAAACCCAAGATTACCTAGATTTTCTCTAATGCAATCCTCTAGAATTGTATAATTTTGCATTTTACATTCAGGTCTATGATCCATTTTGGTGAGATGTGTAAGGTCGGTGTCTAGATTCTTGTTTTGACATGTGGATGTCCAGTTGTTCCAGCACCATTTGTTGAAAAAAACGATCCTTTCTCCATTGAAATGCATTTGCTTCCTTGTTGAAGATCAGTTGAACATATTTCTGTGGCTCTATTTATGTACTCTCTTCTGTTCCATATATCTATGTGTCTATTCTTTCATTCATACCACACTGTCTTGGTCACTGTAGTGTTACAGTAAATTTTGAATCAGGTACTGTCAGACCTCTGACTATTTTTCAGTTTTGTTTTGGGTATTCTGGGTCTTTTGTCTTTTCATATAAGTTTTAGAATCATTTTGTCAATATTAACCAAATAACTTGCTGGGATTTTTATTGGAATTGTGCTGAATCTATAGATCAAGTTTGGAAGAATTGACACCTTAATATTTGGGTCTACTTATCCATGAATGGGGAATATCTCTCCATTTACTTAGATCTTTGATTTTTTTCATGAGTTTTATAATTTTTCTTATATAGATAACTTGTACTACTTTGTCAGATTTAAATTTAAGCATGTCTTTTCTGTTTGTTTTCTAATGTAAATGGTGTTGTATTTTTAATATTGCATTACAATTATTCATTGCTGGTGTATAAGAAAACAATTGACATTTTGTATATTAATATTGTGATCTGCACCCTTATTATGCCATCTACTTGTTATAGGAGATTTTTTTTTGGTTTTTATTTTTTTAATGTATTTTAAAATTATTTTTAAAGGATACATAGACCAGACAAAATGTTACATTAAAAAATATAGGAGGCTCCTATAGGCCCCACTGCCCACACTCCCCACTTTTCCCACATCAACAACTTCTTTCATTAGTATGGTATATTCATACAGTTGATGAATACATTTTGGAGCACTACTACACCACATGGATTGTAGTTTTCATTGTAGTTTATACTCTCTCCCGGTCCATTCAGTGGGTTATGGCAGGATATTTAATGTCTTGCATCTGTCCCTGCAATATTGTTCAGGACAGCTCTAAGTCCCGAAAATGCCCCCAAATCTGGAAGAAATTATATCATTGATGTGGAGACGGTGGGCACAGGAATTACTGAAGGACTTTTTTATATTAAGTCTTTTCAATTTTCTATGTAGATAATCATAGCATCTGTGAACAAATACTTATCTTCAGACTCACTGGTTTTTGCCTTGGGTGTGTCCAGTACTGACAAACCTATTAAAGACATTCTTTACTTCTGTTACATGTTTTTGATTTATAGCATTTCCTTTTGTTTTGTTCTTAGAATTTCCGTCTCTGCTGACATTACTCATCTGTTTTTGAATTTGTGCACCTTTCCCTTCAGAGTCCTTGGCAAATTATTGTTCTGCTCAATTCCTAGTAAGATAATTCCAACATCTCTGCCATACCTGAGTCTAGTTCTGATGCTTGCATCCTCTCTTCAGACTGTTTTTTGCCTCATCATTTTAAGTTGAAATCCAGATATATCATACAAGTTAAAAAGAAACTGAGGTAAATAGTCCTTTAGTGTGAGGTTTTATGTTTTTTTCTGATTAAGTGTTAGGCTGTGTTGACTGTTTGTTGTATCTGCAAGTGTTAGAGGCTAAAATTTCCTCTGGGGTCCTTGTTTTGCCTGCCTGTTTTCAGTGGGTTCCCCTCAAAGCTTCTTTAATAAAACCTGAGACTTGATGCTCTTTCTCTTGTATTCCCATTATTATCCTGGAGACCTGTTAGTGTGGTGGGAGGAGGGAGAGAGAAAGCATTCTAAAATCTTATGATTAGGACTCAGTCTTTTAGAATGCTTGTGCTCTGTGCTATGACCTTTACAAGTGCTTCTCAACTTCCTTCCCCTTCTCTCTTAGTTGAGACTGGAGGCTGGAGTTGGGCATTTCCCTCCTCACATCCGATGCTTAAGGAAGCTGATGTTGGGTATTTCCATTCTACCACATTGGTTAGACTAGTAAAATAACTTTTTTTGAGGGAAGTCCTTTGTTAAGGAAAACAGTATGGTCTATGGGTATTTCAAAAAGGTTCCTTTCCCCCTCCCACTGCTGGAAGCTTGAAGAGAATTTCACAGGTCTTCAAACTGAGAAAATGGTGGGTCTCCTAGGAGCAAAAATCTCAAAAGACTGGTTTCCTTGCAATTTTTAACTCTCCAGCTAGGCCACACTGAGCCTCCAACAATTCTTCAATTATAACTTAACTATTCCTACCAGTACTTGCTCCAGAGGAAAGCTTCCTTTCCTGGGTTTCTGAAAAAGGGTTTTTTTCCATTTCTTGGGCAACAACTTGCCCTGTGATTGTAATTCTCCTCTAGATCTAAGAAGATTTTTTTCTGGTTTGTTTTTAGTATTTCGCCTTTTTTTTCCCCCCCTTGTTGCTAGGACAAGAATGATAACTTCTAAGTTCTTTAAATGTCAGGCCAGAAACCAGAAGTTTATATGTGCTTTTTCTTGATTTTACAAATGTGAATGTTGAACATATCCAATTTGAAGTCTATTTGCTAGGCAACTAATACAGCATTTAATGAATAATTTATATAAAAATGTATGTTCCTATAATGATGAATGGTGATAAGATAATATAAAATATTTGGGAGGAAAATTAATAATTTTTCATGCAAAGAAAATATTAAACTCAGAAATAATAAATATATAATCTGTATCTAAGTATGCATACATCTATTGCTCTCTTTATCTATCTATCTAATCATCTATTTTTTTATGTCATAGATTCTGTTAAGTGGATAATTCACTGGATTTTTCTCATTCCTGCTTTCTTGGCCCACCTCCATTAAAAGTGCTGAATGAGATACTTGCTTTCACATCTGTGTATTACCATGTGACTCAGTTCTAGATGATGGAAAAGTGTTGGCTTTGATTAAAGTATAGATGGATCTAACACTGCTTTGTCTCCTTCTTCCAACTTTAATGAAGATATTAAGTTCACAGCTGCAGCAGTTTTCTTCCTAAAATAAAGAGAAAAACATATGGAAACAAAGGACAATAGGCTAATAACAGTAGAACAGAAAAATAAAAGTAAGGTCCTCAATGACATGAAGCAGCTGAACAAATGCTAACCATATGTGCCTTTGTACTTTTGGATTTGTTTGTCAATATCAGTCAGGTTTTCTGTTACCTCAGGCCACAATCATTCTAAGTGATATATATGTATACATGTCTATATAATCCTTTTAATATCTCAAAAAATTTCACATTCCTTTATAATTTGAATCTTTCCTTCTTCCAGCAAGATTACTAATTGTAGTGGATGGATTTTGTTACAATGCCAAGAATTATTTTTTGCTTTTGATTGACATATGAATGACAAGGAGCCTACTTTATACTTGATTTTACTATTTAAAATTATAATGATTTTGTGTTAGTTCTGGATATGTCTTTTTTCACTAAATTCCCATCATTTGTAATTAAATATTTGAAGAGCCACTTATTTGTACCATCTCTCTAAATCTAAATATTTGTTTGACTGTATAAATTGAATCTAACATCTGTTTTTCCTACAAGTATAAATAATCCCACTAAGGAATCACTACAGGAAAGGGAAAAAATGGGTAATTTTTCCTCCAAATGATTAAAGAAATTTGTTTTCTTATATAGAACCGAGTGTTAGGCAGCCTTGTATATTTCAACTGACTTTAAATATATATGCTTTTAGACTAGAAATAATCTTTGGTACACAGCTGTTTTTCAGTGACAGGCATTTTCTTGTTAAAAGTTACCTTTTGCCAAGGCTTCACAGAGCACAGAGTACTGATAAAATCTGTACTGACTATATTGATTAGAAAAACAAAACACAGGGTACAAAATGTTGCCCAACACATGGTTCGTCTGAATTCCTTTTACTGTATGGGCGGACTTTTTTCCTATTGGAAGAAATGTAGTAACATCATTTTCTTTTGGCTCTGGTGTCTTTATTAGTTCATCTAGCTTCTCCTCCCTATAAACCATCCATTCAGTTAGGATACAAAAGACTCACAACCACAAATCAAATAGAATGTAAAATTTTCAGCTACCACTTTCATCTCTTCTAATGATGAGCTGAAAAAGAGGAAAGGCTTCTAAAGTAAAATCTTTATTTTAATTTTTTTGCCTTCAATTAAAGGTATAGGTGAATGAGTGAAAAATAATATGAAATAGTAGTTTATTTATTTGCCAAATTCCCATGTAACATTGATTAAACCTTTTGGATAAGATAACTCTAAACTAGCTTTATGACCGATAGTTAAGGAAGTAAAAAGAAGAGTTACAGTTTTCTAATAGTTTATAAACAATTACCCAACATTTCACTAGAAATCATTTTTGCTTCTTCTTCACCCTAAAGCAACAAGTTACTAAAAATAATTAGTGTACCTCTCTATTGGAGACTCATTGTAAACTGCTGTTTATGTGTTTGTTTGTTTGTTTAATTACCATTTGTTGAAACTGTCTGAACAGCTGTCTTCAAAGACTTGGCCATTGAAAGGCAATGATTCATGCTCAGTTATGAAGCTCAAAGACAGTTCATTTACTACCTAAAATATTTCTTTGCCAAACAGAGTTATTGTAGTAAACCAATTGTCAGAGTAATACCAATCAAATAAAAAGAATTAGTGAGGAATAAAGGAGTTTTGTTTGTTTTGCTTTTAAATTTATTTAGATACTTATTCTCTGATTAGAGAAGCTTCTCACTTGTCTTTGCCTTGCAAGGCTGCCCATTTTCCTCAGGATTACCATAAAATAAATCCTAATATGTTGTTGATGATCAACTTCCTCTTCTTATTCTGTATTTCTTGGTATGTGTGGGCTAAAAATAAACCATCATGACATGTCAACGCAGAGTCATACAGACATTATGGAATTAATGAAGTTTTAAGGGAATGAGTACTAAATGTTTGTAATGTATGTTATCCTTCCTGGTATTCATTTTTATGTCCATAATAGAAGCTGAAAGTTTAAGAAAATCAAGACAAAGTTTATTTTAGCCATGAAATCAGTTTAATTATTAATTCTATTGTAAATACTGAAAATAAGTCCTTTTAACTGCCTGCTGCACATGACAATATGTGGCAATCCCCTAGGCTCATTTTGGTGACTGTAGACAGCCCTACAAATCTTCGTGATGTATTTGGAGTTGCCTATATTCATCCAATAGATAATTTTGCTTCTAATTAAAATATAAGCTCCTTATATATACTTTTCGTTATCTCAGAAAGATATGTATATGGATTAATCAAGATATTTTCTCTTTTACTTCAAATATGTAATTAGTTGTTTAACTTAGTTTAGGAACATTATCTAAGTGAAACCACAACAATAAACATGATTTCACATCTAAACAATCTAAATCATTAGATGATTTTTAATGATACTCATTAGATGAATATCATTAAAAAGTGACCTAATGATGAGAACTTGGCTAGGTTCTTCCTATTCTCATTCTCAACAGATGACCTCTCACTTTGGTTATGGGGGAAATAAATGCAATCAGAAAATAAATTTTCCAAACTTCCATAACCACATCCACCCCCTGTGTGTGTGTTCCTATATGCTGTCCTCCACCATTCTTTAAGGCCAATCATTTCTTTGGATGAGGCTCTAGCATTTTTCCTGCTTCTTTCTTTTCATTCATTTATTACTCTTTATGGGAGCCATTTCATCAGAAAAATAAAAGATCAAGTTACAAAGACAAAGGGCTCTGAGTCATATCACATATCATATATAGGGTATCTGCATGTCTCTTAAAATTAGGAAACAATTCTCAGAATTGTTAGTGAAATTCTTATGGAGATATTTTTATAGATTTAGAAAGAGTAAATTTATGTTGCTTTACAATACACTTACATTTATGGGATATGTGGTAATGGTTAGATTCTTCTGTGTTCTAATGCTGTGTCTCAACTCAGATCCATAGTCTTAATATGAGGACTGAAAATTAGTTATTACTCTCTATTAAATTAATTATTATTTGAGTGAGTTGACTAATTCCTTGTTATTTTGGCTGAAAAGAAAGTTATCTGTTCTTCTAAGTATGTTATTTATTTCTTAATGGAGTCACTCTTTAAGAATTGTCCATCTACATTTGTGATATAAGCCAGAATCTTTAATATTTGGTCTCAAATGTAATCCATAATACTTACCTGTGGTAGTTTGAAGCTGTATGTATCCCAGAAAAATTTAATACATTCCTGTGGGTGTGAATCCCTAATAAGAAGGACTTTTTGATGAAGTTACTTCAGTTAAGAAGGTCTGGCCCACCTCAATTAGAATGGGTCTTAATCTAATTACTGTAGTCCTTTGTAAGTGGGGTGAAATTCAGACAGAGAGAGAGAAAGCCACAGGAAGCAAGAGTTGGACATCAATGGAACAGGTTAGGAGATGCTAGCAGAGAAGCCAAGGATCACTGGCAGTCAAACCCAGAATGCCACAACCTTGATAATGCCTTGATATGGACTTTCTTTTAAGCTGAAAACTTGTAAGCTAATAAATTCCCATTGTTTAAGCCAACCCATTCCATGGTATTTGTTGAGCAACCTAGGAAACTAAACCCTACCCTACAATTAACTTTTCTTCATTTGTAGTTATTTACCACATTGTTAAAATTTCAATAACTTATGGAATTTCAAATGCAGAGTTCATCTTCTAATGTTAAAATACTCTAGGGAAATTACTCTACACTTTACACAAAATCAAAAGGTCTTTAGCTATTGAAGATGAGGTGGAGATGTAAATGCAGAGACCACTTAGAATCTTCTCAAATATAGAGTACTATTCTAAACCATGTTAAATTAGAAGCAACATTCTGCTTTCCTATAAAGAACAATTGGAATTTCCTTTCAATCTTTATTTTAAAAACTTAACCTCAAACTCACTACAGGTAATTTTTAACTCCCAGAATTTGGCAGGAATGTTTCTGGTAGATGGGTGGTACCTGGCATTCATGAACACAAAGCCAGGCTGATTGCCTTTAGTACTCTAAGATGTCTGCTGTGGATCAGCTGGAGCATCCAGGGACAGGTGCAGTGTCTGTCAGAGATACTTTACTCTCAGTCCCCAACTGGTGTTTTCAGAGCAACAAAAGAGGCAATTGCTGTCTTTTATACAAGACTGACAAACTAGGGTATAATCGAATTGGCCTGCTTCTGTGCTTCTTTTACACTCCTGGGGCTCATGCAAATAGAAATGGAAGCACACCTGCTACTAAAATAGTACCAGAGCACAAAGTAGGAGTTGAGATTCTACCTCTTAGTTTGCAAATAATTGCTGGCTTTTTTCTTGCTTAATGTAACAGTGTTCTGCACCTTGGTGTGTTTGGTTTACATTATAAACAAAAGAACAACCAAAAGCATTGAGTTAAACTATCTTTTTGATTGAGTCTATACTTATTACTCATAATTTCATTTGACCTAGTGTTCAGGCTCAATCAATAATTATAATTTCCTTTATGTAACTTCCAAAGACACCCTTCATCTTGTTACCAATTGAGAAATATGTTGTATGTTGAGGTAAATAACAAAAAAACAAAACTGTGGCCTTAAAGTGGTGACAAGAACTCATCTTTCATAACCCTATTCACAATCCCAACTGGGTTATGAGATTGAATTACCTCTTTTATTATCTGCTTGAATCTAGAATCAGTTAAGTTATATGGCTTTTTCTCCTATTTGTCTTATTAGAGAGTTGTTGGAAAAAGGTAAAAAGGAAAACTCTATCCATATTTTCTTTTCTTGACTTCTTTTTATAAATTTTTATTTTTAATTATAAAACATTCTTGTTCTAAGTAGGTCAAGAATGCAGAAGCGTGCAGGGTAAAGTGGAAAGCTCTCCTTCATCCCATCTCATTCTCATTATCTTTAACAGATACAACAATAAGTTGTTGTCAATAAGGTGTGCATTCTTCCAGATACATATTTATGCATTCATATGTATGTTACACAAAAATACTCATATGTGTTCACAATTTTTTAATAAAAATCATATTATTATTTTATGAAACTTTTTTTATTTTGCACTCTTTCTGAGCTATCCTTCATGTAACTGTATCTAATTATGCTACTTTCTTTTAAACAGCTTCATTTTGTTCTGTCTATGAATATCTCATATTTTATATAACCAGTCTTCTATTGAGAGATGCCAAATAGTCCCCAATTATTTTGCCAGTGCAAATATTACATTTTACTCTCTCTGAAACAAGGTTCCTTGAAATTTAATTATAGCACAAATATTTAATGCATTTAAATCTTGATAAATACTGCAAAATTCTACTCTGCTCTAGGTCATTCTTAAACCTATTCTCAGTTGGACTCCAAATCCTCATTCGTTTATATCTTACAGCTTTTGAACAGAAGCAGAAGCAAGCTAATGGGGATTTGCTTTTATTTTGTGAGTGAAAAAGGAAATGCCATTTTTGAGGTCCTTTGATAATAGAAATTTTCTGTATGTGGTTCAACAAAAGAAAAAGATTGATAATAAAAGCAAGAACAAACATGAGAAATTTTGTGACCAAACTACATGACCTAAAATACAAAAGCAGACATGCTAGTGTTTTAGGAGAACCGGAAAATCCCCCAATATAGTTGGGCGTTTTCATTTTTCTCACTCAAAAAGTGACAGGTAAAGATTGGAAGAAAAATAGATGATAGAGCAAAGTCTAAGACACTTATTTAAATCTAAAGAGTATAGATAAGCTAAAAATAATGATTGGGAAAGGATATATATTATAAAGTCTCAAAAAATGATAAAAATTAATAATAGATAAAATTTAACTGACAATAAGGATTTTATATTTTAGTAAAGGAACATAAATATTTAAGTATAATAATTAAGGACACAGATCTGTTAACAATATAGTGCTAACATGCCCCAATTGACAATATTGCCACTATGATTGTAGTTGGATATTTCATACACCTTTCTAAGAAATATTTACATGATTCAGACCATGTAAAAAAGCAAAGCTGTTGATTTTAATTTCATGATTAATAACTTCAGTCAAAATTTTATAAAAATTTTACCTGATAATCATACAAAACATATATCTTTGTGCTAATCTGTAACATTCACAAAACCAATGATTTCATAGCCATAAAATTCAAAGAATCAGTATAAAAACAAAATACAAAAACAAAATGACCACTAAGGAATAAAATTAGTAACTGCCTCCACCTGACTTGATGAAATAAAAACTAAAATCTTATCTACCAAAGAAGTTGAAAAAAAAAAAAAAAGAGGAAGAGAGAAAACTATCAGGTAGTTATTGTATCAAAGTTAAAATCATATGGGATTCCAGGATGATACCTACTTAGAATTCAGTGAAAATGAAATCACCATGTGTCAAAATATTTTGAATACACTGAAAGTTATACTTTAAAAAAGTTCATGACTGCAAATTTACTTACAAAGAAAAACATATGAAATGCCAAAAATGACAAACGAAGCAAAGGAAAATTTAAATACTAACTATTAGAAATGAAAATTTAATCAAAATGCTTTGTGCAATGCCTTGGAAGATTCTCAAAGATAGGATGGCCAGCAAGAAAGCCAGTATCAAAACCTATATACTAAAACAAACAATCAAACAAAACCCTATATACTATGTGAGCACAATTATTTGTTATTCTCAAATAGATAAAACTATAGTGATGGAGAACAGATGTGTGGTTTCCAGGGGTAGGGAAGTGGGAGGGTGTGACTATAAAGGGATAGCCTGAGGGAGCTTTGGGGGATGATGGAACTCTTCTGTATCACCATTGTAGTGATGATACTAGAATCTATGTGCAAGCCAACTCTCATAGAACTATATATTGAAGGAAAATGTCAATGTTACTGTGTGGTAATTTTACATTTAATTTAATTAAAAAAATCTTTGCTCGTTTGATAAGACAAGGGCTTCACAAGGAACTTTTCCAAAACCTTCCAAAGAAAATAGTTCATGTCTATTGTATAGGAATTTTTCCAAAATTACCCTAACAAAAATGGAGAAAACCATTCTGAAGAAAATTTTAAAACAGAAACCTAATTTAAAAACAAAGGAGGACCCAAATAAATCTATCTAGGAGTCACATTCAGAGGAACACCAAACCACTGTAAAAACTGCCAATTTCCTCCAAATTATTCCATAAGTTCAACTGAATCTACTCCTTGCCAAAATATTTGGGAGGGGAGCCTTTTGGGCATATTTACCCCATTAATAAGGCTCAACCCCCCTTGTTATTAAAGAAATGCAATTTAAACAGTATTACTTAGCAAAAAAATTAGAAAGATAAATGGTAGTAAGGCTGGGGTATTAACATTCTTGGTGTAGTGTAATTACACTGGAGCAATTACTCTAAAGCAAATTAGCAGTACTTAGTAAAAGTAAGTATGCTTGCATATTGAAAAGCAACACATTTCATACTACTATTATATGCCAGAGAAATATTGGCAGTCACTCACATGAAGATCTGAATGGGCAGCTTCATAGCAACATTTTTTTTCCTGTTAAGGGAGAGTTGAAAACCACCTACATGTTCATTACTACCTGTGCATCACAAGGGGAATGGTTAAGTAAAATGAGTATATCCCCAGGACTGAAGATCATGCAGCATTCAGAACCAGTGTACTAGATAATCATATTATGACATGAATAGATTGTAAAAGCATATGTCCTGAGAACTCTGTATTTTCTACATGATTTTTCTTTAAAACAACCTTGTTAATAAAAATATATAGGTTATCATATATTCCGTGGTAAGGTCCACTGACAGAATGCTGAATTCCTGGGGTTGTCTGCACTACCTAAAGCGTCTGGATGTCTCTAGAGCCCTCAGTTAGACTCAGTTATAATTTTCCTGTACTTGGTTTTTCTGCCCCTTTTATTTGAACTTATAATTAGCACAGTAATTAAATATGTGCCCCCAGAGACTTAAATTTTCCTGCTAAGGTTGAATCTCAGCAGAGCTGCAGCCAACACTACTCTCCAGTTCATCAGACTCACCATGCACAACATCTATCCCAAAAAAACAAAGAATATCTACAGTTGAAAGCAAGACTGTTCCATCCATCTTCCCCATAGGTCCTTAAGTCCCTTTTCAACCGAAATCAGAGTGGGCATCACTATCCCAAAATCCTCAAGATTGAGGAATGAAAAAACATAAGGGGGAATGCAACTATGGCCTAAGTAGTCCTATTATTCTAGCAATGGCAGAACTTGTAACATTGCTATAAAGACAGTGGTCACCTGAGCTTCTGAGAAGAGGGAGAGCAAAGAATAGGGGTAACATGGGACATTTTGGTGGACACTGGGATTGTTCAGCATAATATTGCAATGATGGATACAGGCCATCATACATTTTCTCAAAACCTATAAAATTGTGTGGTGCAAATTGTAAACCATAATGTAAAACCATAGTTAGTAGCAATGCTTCAAAATATGTTCATCAATTATAACAAAGGTATCACACCAATGAAAGACTTTGTTAATTAGGAAAAGTATGGGAGGGGAAGAAGATGAGGTATATGGGAATCCCCTATATTTTCAATGCAACATTTATGTAATCTAAAGCTTCTTTAAAAATATAAACAAGCAATAAGCAAAAATAAAAGCGTATGTCCTGTGAAAAAAATAAACTTAAAAGCCCATGCATATCCCAAAATTATCCCTTAAGTATAACTTTGAAAAGGAATACCTTAAAATAAATAGAAGGCATTGCTTACGGCAATAGGAACTGGGATGGGGCATAGCTAAGAAGTGGAAGCAATAAAAACAGAATTACATAGGAGCCTGATATAGAGTACAATTGAAGGAACTGAAAAACGTCACAGTGTATACTCCATAGAGGTTTTAATAAAGGTAAAGGCACAGCATAACAGGAAAAACTAGGGGAGACAGTAAATCGAAGATCCAAGACTTCCAAGCTTACACCACCAGAGTCCTTTCCCAGTCAGACAGGACACGCTGCATCTTTGGATTATGAGGCACCAAGTGCCAAGGAATCTTGGTTTCAGGCAAACCCAGAGAGAAGTTTATAGGTGGGTCTTTTATAACCTGGTGACTATGTAGGCATGCCAGCCTGCTACCCAGTTACTAAGTGTAAACCGTCACTTTATGTATCCCTAAACAATGTAGACAAGTTAGCCCCAGGTGCTTCCAAAAGAGTTTTGAACTTTAAACAGCACATTATAAACCACTAGCTAGTCCATTACATTTTTCTCTTGGCCACATGTTAACTCCAGGTTGTCCCATCTAGCTGTGAGATAACTGGGTCACATGCAGTGCACCTATTGTATTTATGTATTATATTTATGGGTGGGTGCAGAAGTACCATGCACTGCTACAGCCCATGCATGTGGGCTTATCATCAGACTCACCTACTGGCATGAGGTAACAGCTGACCAGACAGTAAATATTTTAGGTTTCTAGGCCATAGGGTCTCCATCGTAACTTCTCAACTCTGATGTTATAGCAAGCAAGTAACCACAGATAGTAATTAAAAGAGTGAGCATGGCTGTGTTACAACGGAAGTAGCATGAGTCAGAATCACCTGAAGGACTTCTAAAAACAGACTGATAGACTTCACCTTTGGATTTTCTGATCCAATAGTCTAGACCAGTCTGGAGAATATCCATTTCTCACTGTGGATCCCCATTCCTGAATCTGACTCCATGTATATGTATATATCACAATTTATTTGTCCATTCTACTTCTGGGTGTACGTTCAGGTGGTTTACAATTAGAGGCTGTTAAAAATTTTCTCCAGGAGAGAAAGTGAAAATTCAGAGCAGATATAATCTCCTAGAGAATAATTCTAGAGGGAAGGAATACTTTCAATACTTTACACTCAGCAGTTTTCAAATAACTATTTAAAGATTCTATCCTTGTGATTTTATCTTGACTAAATGAAACTATTAGTTGGTTATATTCCATCAAGAGACATATGAGGTCAGCCTCTGAGTTAACTGTCTATTGGCCGCTTATCTGTTCACTTTACATGGAATGAACTTGCTTTGTCACTATGAGGATTTTGAATGACATGCAGACTCCCTGGTGATCCAGTCCTTACCACCAATCCCCAAGTAGATACTAGAAAATTGTTTAGGAGAGCCGAAAAACAACACAGAATTTCTGAGGGGAAAAAAAAAGGAAAGAAATGCATCTGTGAAGTAGAAGAAGGTAAGAGAGAAGCTTCTGCTTCTTCTAATTCAGGAGAAATAGCATAGAAATATCTGGCTGTACCTTGTAGGATTTGGTAGGATTTAGCTGATATTTCTATATTAAAGGAAGAATAGTCATTTTTCTTACATCTCATTTTCCATGTCATTGATTATACATAGCTCTTGAATGGAGAGAATTATACACATTTTCTTCGTAAGGATAGATATATTTTTTTGTGAAACACAAGGGAGATTTGATTTCTGATCGCTTCAAGAACCAGTGATCATTTTGTTAATGGTAGTGGATATGTACTCCTGTGTTGAGTTCAAGTTTCAAGAGAGTTTATTTAAAAAAAAGTTCAATTTGGAAAACTTTTACAAACTCCTCATATAGGTAGATATATTGAAGTCAAGAAAAGATTATTTTCTTAGACAGGTTATCATGAAATCCTTATCATATTGCCAAATGTAATTTAAGAGACAATTTTCCCCCTTCAATTCTTTTTCCTAACTTTTGTCCTTTATCATTAGCATCTCCATCAACCAGAGAAAATGCTTGCATTCAAGGTCCAAATTTAAAAAAGAAACCACCACATAAAAATGATAACCATATCATAAAATACTAAATGTGATTCAGTGTACAAATTGTATAGAGGTGCAGAAAAAACACAGATCATATGACATAGAATAATCATACAAGGCTTTATAGAGAAAGGGGATTTTAGCTGACTCTTTAATGCTGACTCCATGTTCATTTATAAAGATAGCATTTGTTCCAGATAAGAGGAGCACAACCTGAGGAGAGGAAGACAGCATGAGTAGATTGAAAGGTACATCCAGCCCCAACTCTTAAAACATCTGATGCAGAAGGCACTGCACATTTTTGAACAGTGCAGGTGGTAGATAATAGGGAAATTTTCTTTTCTTTTACAAGGAAAGTCATTTTCGGCAGAACCAATTATGTTATTGTCGATAGCTTTGCTTAAAATCTTGAAATGCAATTAAGATGACTTTGATCAACTCTGTGAATTTTATTTTTGGATTTTGCTTTTCTGGTGGATTTAATTCACCCATTGAAACAAAACAAAACAAACAAACAAACAACAATAACAGAAATGCTTGGTTGGTTTAAAAACCCATATGATTAAAAGATGGGTGTCATTTTGCATTACAATGTTGCATTTATATTTTCAAAAACTTAAAACTGATTTACCATGTCTTATTTATCATCACTGTATCCACGTGTCCACCCATATGATTTTATACATGGTGTCCACTGAATAACAAGTAGGTGAACTGGTATGTCTTTGAAGTACATGTGAATTTTTCTATTGAGGACCCTAAAGTAATTTTTGTTCTTCATAAAAGATACACTTGTCTCCATATTTGACTTTTTTTCCTGCTTCTTCTTTTATTTTGGACTTCTACTATAGGTACACTTATAAATATCACACATACACACACAAATACAATGTCTTAGACAGTCTCATCAGATCCAATATGTTTCTTATGTCTTTGTTTGTTTGTTTGTTTTTCTCCCCATTCATTGATTTCCTCATGCTTCCACCTGGTTATTTTATTCTCACCAATTTCACTGACCCTTCCTTCAGCTGCATCTATTGGTTTCTTAATTTCAGTTATTGTGATTTTTATCTGCTTCTAAGTGATTCATTTGATTTTATTTTCTAATTTCTAGTTTCATGTAAAATTTTCCATTTTGACGTGGGCATATTAATCACAATTAGTTAATGCCTGAGTTTAACAACTCAGTGTCTGGATATGCTGTGGGCCTTTGTTGTTTGCTGTTTACCTAAGATTTTTGTGCTTCTGGTCACTTTAAAAATATTATAATGAAAAAGTTTAGACTAATTTGAGACCCTGGAGTGTTTTATCCCTCCAGCGAGAAGCTACTTTCCTTTAGGTGAAATTAAGATAAGAACAGGTGACCTTCAATTAGAACAAAAACTGAGTTCATTTGAAATTGGCTTTTAGTCTACAAGAGCTGTTCAATTCTGAGTTCACGCTTGTTCCAAATGGTTTACCCTGTTGAGGATGTTGGCTGAAAACCTGGAGGGATTACCAGGGCCTTTAAACTTTGGTGGAATCTAAACTCCAATTTTGGTCTCTCTAGCCCCTGTGACATCACCACCCTCACAGAACTTCTCTGAGGTCACTGCTTTAGATTTGACAAATACTTGAGACAAAATGTGGTACCAAATACTAGATTTATAACATTAAACTCCTTTTTTTTCTCTTCTGTATTCACTCCTCAAATGCTTGCTATCTGCATGCTTTTCAATACCTTCAAATAGTTTTATTTATTTTTTTAACTCTTCCTAATTGCTCTTGGCCAGAAGCTTTATCTCACAAAAATTAATATTCCATAACTTGACATAGAAGTTCCTTTCAGACCTAATTTCATTTTATATCTCTTTAAGACTCTCTTTGTTCTGTTTTTGTGGTCATCATAGTTTCTTTTGTCTTCTGGAAACACTAAGTAGGTGAGATGAAAAGTTTTACTCTGGTTCTAAAGGCAATTCTTTTTTTTTTTTCAGAACTATTCTTTAAATTTTGGGGTCAGATTTTTGTTTCCTTTATGCTATACTTTTGTCTTGGTCTGTTTCTCTGATTACAAATATTTCATTTGATGATACAGTTAGGTTCAAGATTTTCTTGCAGCCAGGTGAGCAGATGGTTATTAGCCACCTTTACCATCCTCTGAGATGTTTGCAAATCTCATTTCAGATCTGTATCCTGAAGGTCTGACTGATGTGCAGGGTAACTTGTTTAGTTTGAAATTCCCAGCAGGTATGGCTAAGAAAGGGTTAGCCCACTTAAGTGCCTTGGAATAGCATAGGCCAAATAGATGCATGGGTCATGGTCCTCTGAGACAGTAGGATGTGGTGAGGCAAGAGAAGCTTTGCTGACTCTGCTAACTGCATTCACAGGCATTGGTTTGTTTTTTATAGCAGCGTCTGTTAAATAAACAGAATAGCTCCTGAGTGTGGAAGAGTTGAACTCAGATATGACTTTACAATGCATGCCTCTTCTGTACCTGTTATTTGATCCTATAGTTGGTGCTGGAGTTGGTAGGTGTATGTCCAAGAGACTTGAACCTCTGGGCTGTCCATGTGCCAGCTGGGCCCTGAGCCTCAGCAGACTTGCAACACCTACTCTCTAATTGATTTGCCTCACCAAGGACAACCAACAGGGACCACCACCACAGCAAAAACTGAGAGTCTACAACTGCAAGCAAGAGAGTTCCATCCACCAGCCATATGGGAGTGAAGCCCTTTCTCAATTAGAGGTGGAGTGGGCATCACCGTCCTGGAATCCTCAGGACTGGGGAATAAAATATAGACTAGAGTGGACTTACTAGTATTCTACTATAGACTTATTGTGATTCTAGCAATGGAAGAAATTATATTATTAATGTGGAGACAGTGGCCACTGGAGGTGCTACAGTCAGGGAGAGGGACAAAAGATATAATATGGGACATTTGGGGGACTTGGAATTGTCCTGAGTGACATTGCAATGACTGATATAGGTCATTAAAGATATGGCCATAAACTACAGAATTGAGTGGGAGAGAGTATAAACTACAATGTAAACTTTAATCCATGCTTAGTGGCAGTGTTCCAAAATGTGTTCATCAATTGCAATGAATGTACCATACTAATGAAATAAGTTGTTAAGTAGGGAAAAGTGGGAAGTTTGGGGAGTGGGGTATATGGGAATCCCTTATTTTTTTTAATGTAATATTTTATGTAATCTAAATATCTTTTTAAAATAAATAAATAATATACTTAAATAAAATAAAATGAGTTAGATCCAGTACAAACATAAGAGTGTTCTCTCATGAACTGTAACAAATGTACAATACCAATAAATGGAGTTAATAATAAGGGATATATGAAAAATACAGACCAAATGTACCCTATGGACCATAGTTAGTGGTAATAGTCTGATGGTGTTCTTTCATAATCTGTGACAAATATTTCACAACGATGTAAGGTGTGGGTGAAGGGGTGATGTATGGGAATTCTGCACATTATGCATGATTGTTTTGCAAGCTCACAACTTCTCTAATAAAATATATATATTAAAAAATGAAAAAAATAGTTGGTTTATGTTCTACTCTTATGTTAAAATGCAGTTAAAACACATCTAACTGCAAAGGTAAGTTATTTAATAACCTTATTTAATTTTCAGGATAACCCTATGGAGTAAGTACTATCATTATTCCCATTAAAATCAACACCTATCTAAGGGTGTTATGAATATTAAATGAGCTAATATATAAAAAGCATTTAGCTTAGATGCTAATTTTTCCTAAGTAATTCATAAATATTAGATTTTATGTTACTTATCAATTTTATTGGTAGTTTAAATGCACCTTTTCTCAACTGTATTGGAGACAGAGTTGAACAAGACATATCCAAGTATCCAGGCAAAATTCAGTTGATAAGCAGATGCCAAAGAACCACAGTCCCAGAATAAAAAGTCTTCTTCCTCAGGGTTTATTTCTAATACCAGAGCAGTGATATTGGGCATGTTCTTTGAGGCACTCAGTGGAAATGCACTTTTTAAAAGTGTCTTTGGAAGTTTAGCTGGTTGTCCTCTGCTTGGTGGTGAATTCTGTATTAACTCCAGGGAAGTTTCCTTGGTATGAGCTTGTACTTTCTAAAACTGAAGCCAGAGTTTGTGGTATTTTCCATGGTGAAGATGAAAATATTGTTTTCTTTCCTTTATTGATATCTAATGGAACTTTCCTTAGCAGAACCATCTTAAATATCATGAGGGAAAATATAGAGACTTGTCCCTACAGATTAAGAACTAAGTTCTAATTCTTCCATTATAGATTGGATTCTCATATATTAAGTAAGATGGCTTATATGGCAACTATAAGGACTTATTTTCATTTCCAAGATGATGTTCTTATCAGAATTAATGATTATCCTCTCAGAATGTTAATGAATCAAAGAAAAGCAACATTGTGAGTAGTATATCACATAGTAAACTCTTTATAAGACTGACAGGTGTGCTTTAAAAAGGAAAATTTCTGAAGACTTCTCAAAGAAGAAAAATATTGTACCACATGCGATTCATTTTATGTCTTGAAACAGTTGTGGTTGTAAAATTATTTGTTTAAGGCTAGCTTTTCAAGCTAGACAGTAAATTCTTTGTGAGTCAGAACCATGCCGGTTCCATCTAGTACAGTGCCAACAACTTGGGAAATTAAAATAGAAAATGTGAAACAATGACCAATAAATGCTAAATGAGATACCTTTTAGGAAAAACAAGTCTATCAGAGCCCCGTACAGTAGAATATATGCTTTATCTACATTGTGACTGTCAAGCCCAACATTAACAAGGCCTGTTCCTTCAGGAGAGTGACTGTAGCGTAGTACAGTAGCCACAAGCCTGCCTCATATGCCTGCCTGGCCAAGCAGACAATTCTCATGGAGAGCAGAGTGGTCCCAGGCTTTGTGGTGACTGGAGTTTTTCCAATTGTGGAGGCCTTCTTTAAGAAGAAAAATTAATACAAATTAATACAAATATAAAATCAATTAAAAAATAAACGATTACTTAAAATAAGAAAAAAAAGGACATTATAAATAGGTAATGGGTGACAACTATAACAAACCTCACAAAATCAAGAAAAAATTTTTTTATTAACTACCTGATACGCCTTTCTTATGCTTTTGTACCATGCTTTCTTTCCCTACAGTTTTTCATTTCCTTACACTTTTTGTTGTACCTTCACTTGGCAATGATTTCATAATCTTTCCATAGAAGGAATAGGATAATGCAGGGTTTTTTTTTCTAGGAAAGAAAGTCAAACAACAACAACAAAAAATATTTATAGTTTAGAACACTTTCCACACTATACAATTCATTATTGGTAATATTGTGCAAAGATAAAGATGGGGCATATTAGGATTCATCAAATATGCTACTATGTGTTACATGCAGACATATTGTTTAATACTCTACAAATGTAAGACCATGATGAATTCTATTTTTCATCGTTCATAATATATATATATATATATAGTGCATTTACAATTGTAACCACTGCATGATCAAGGATGATCATGAAAAAGGAGAACTTCTATTTTGATTAGAAGTTGTAAAAAACAGAACCCTCCATTTATAATTTAATTGTCTGATGATTGAAATAATTTTCTGTAGACAAAATTCTGGTACAATACATTTCAAACATTGTTTCTTGACTACTATCATATCTTTGGGCACTGAGTTCCCAAAACAAATTCTTATTGACATATGATGGCATCAGTGTCCTGTTGCTTCATACCAACTTATTTCAAGCTTTGTACCTTAGAAGAAGAAAAATTATTACCTCACATTTCTCTAAGTCAGAAATCCAGGAGTGACATGATCGAATTCTCTGCTCAGAGTCTCACAGTGCTGAAATCAAAGTGTCAACCAGGAATACAGTTCTTGTACGTGTCTCAGGACGCTCTTTCGAGCTCACTGGTTGTTGGCCAAAATCAGTTCCTCTTGGTTGTTGTTTATATTTTCCTACTACACCCAGCTTCAAGAGCAGGGGCTTAATCATTTTGTCCCATGGATCCCTTTGCCAGTCAGGTGAAATCCAGGGACCCCTTACTAAGTCCATGCTATACTATGTATTATTTAATAAATAAGTCACAGTCACACCAACATGTCCCCACAAGAATAATGTTTTATGGAATTTTAATTCAAGTTCATGGACCCTTTGTTAAGAACCCCTGCTCCAGAGGTTGCCTGAAGTTCCTTGTCATGGGTCCCAAAAGCAATTCACAACACGTATATTTGCTTTCTTCCAGGCCAGCCAGAATGCATCTCTCTAATTTCTTCTTCTGCAATTAGCCAGAGAAAACTCTGCCTGAAAGGGACTGTGGTGATGCGGGGCTGCTCCAAGCTTTTAAGTGGGGTTAATGTTTGGATGTTGACTTTCGATAGGCTAAAAATAAATAAATAAATAATAAATAAATAGATAATAAATAAAAGCAGAATCAAGACAAATGATGGTGGAGAATAATAAGCCAGGGCCAGAGCTATGCAATGTGTCTTAGTTAAGGAATTGGGGTTCAGAGATGCAAGATTAATGCTGGAAAGCTAAGATTGAATAAAGAAAAGAAAAGAAATGATCACAAAGCTCATCAAATGAACTGGGCAAATGTGTTGGAGGTTAGGAAACAAGACTACACATCGTTTGACACACTGATGCTTAGGACACTCACATGTTCGTTAGGATAGCTGCCTTAGGGCAACAAGATTAATTTGTGGCTGCTCTGGCTGGAGAGACAGAGCTCTTGGTAATATTTGCTCAGGATTTGTGCCAGGACTGTGCATGGTGACCTTATGATGGCTCAGTGCCTCCACAGCTGAACATATTTTGGGGAAAGCAGGGAAAGAGGATTATATGTTATGAGAAGGAAAGCATTAATGAAAACAAGACACAGGGGAGAAGGTTGGATTCAATGCACTGGAATAAAGTGTCTATATTTTTAGTTCAGATTTTCTGAGTTACTGAACCTAAAAATTAATTTTTTCACTTACTTGCCTGGTTAAAATCACAGACCTTGAATCCAATAGGCAAGTGCCTTGACTGGTTATGAATTCAGAAGCACTGATAAAGAGAGGCATATATGCAGAAGGATGTGATGTCCTGAGGCACGAAAAGAGCACTTTGGTTCTGAAGGGCAAAGGAGCTGTTGGAAAGGATATGACTTGAAGGGAAGTTTTCTCTGCAAATAGCTGCTTTTATGAAGAGGAGAGATTGCAACAAATAAATTAAACAAAAGCTGCACAGAAAGTTGTTCAGTGAGAGAATTGAAAGAGGGGATGCTTCCTCAGAATCATTTCTCTGATCTTTGCTCCTTATGTTTTTGGTGTCTCTTCTGTACCCCAAGACACTGTCAAATCAGGAAAGAGGAAATCCTAAGTGAATTATGAAAAGGCGTCATGAATCCAGCTGCTCTTACTATCTCATCTCATGTATGGGGAGACTGCCATTTTACATGTGGCAAAATATTAGTTTTTTTAGGCCTTCTGCTTCCAAATGTAAAGCTGCTTTTATAGGAAAATGTAATCTCCATGCACCATTTACTCAGGGCTTTCTGCTCTGTTTTCTAACATTTCAGAGAGACCCATATTTAAAGGCAATAAAGGAAGAATTACAGAAACTGCTGGTTCTTTGTACTAAAGAAATTGTACCAAACCTAGCCCAACAACTTGATTCATTTTATATCTGTTTTTGTACAGTCAATTTTGCTTTTCTCTCTGAATCTACCACTTCTTAGTTTTGTTGGCATAGTTTGGGATCTGGTAACTCAATGAGTACTTAGCAATTCTCAGCTGACCCTTCGGTTATAGCAATCCAAACATGATTTATTTATGTTTGGGCTTGCCCCTTGAGTACTACTGTCTTTCAAATCTACTTTTTGGACCATTTATGAGTAAAAGGAATACTATTACACATTGAGTTTGATAGATTTGTCCTGTGCAGAGGCAAAGATTTGGAACAGCCAAAGAGGACCCTTTTTCTTGAATTCTGGTTTCTCGCTAGTCTAGTCTGTAAAACATTGTAGTGGTGACATGTTCTGAAAAAGCTGCTTGCAGTTTACCAAAATAACTCATTAATCTTAGCCTATTAATTTTTAGAGCACTTTAAAAATGAGTTTATGCATATCAATTACTTGGTGGAGAGCAGGATTTCACAACCTCAACACTATTGGCATTTTGTTCTGGGGTACACCCTGTGTATCGTGGATATTTGGCAGCAACCCTGGTCTCTACTCAATAGATGCAACTAGCATCCTCCCCTCCAGTTGTGACAACCAACAGTTTCTCAGGAGAAAAAATTTCTCCAGTTGAACATCACTGATATCGAGTGTGGTACATAGTAAGCAATTCAAAGTTATTAGCTATTATTATTTTTTCATTTCAGATTTTTTTTTGAGGTAAAACTTATGCACAATGAAATGTACATCTTAAGTAGATAATTGAATGAGGTTGTTTTGGGTTTTTTTGATGTGTGAATACATCAGTGTAAACAAAATGTCTGTTAAAGTATAGAATATTTCCATCCCTTCATGAAGTTCCCTCATGCTCCCTTCCTGTCAATTTCATAGGTAACCATTGTTAGGATTTTATGCACCAGAAATTTTTTTGTCTATACTTTAACATCATATAATTTAAATTATACATATGCTACTTTTTTCCAATTGGTGTCTACTATTTTCAATTTCTTAAGATGCCACTTAATGCAAAAACAATTTTATATTTAATGAAGTAAAAGTGCTTTCTGTTTTCTAAGAAATATTTGCCTATATTCCCCTAAATTTTCCCCTGGAAACTTTACAATTTTATCTCATGTTTTGATCTGTGATCAGTCCCAAATAAATCTTTGTGTTTATTATGCAGCTGTAGTAGTTTCACTTTTTCTGAAGTATATTTGTCAAGTTTTTTCAGAAACATTTGTTGAAAAGACATCCTTTTTGCTAATTTCATTTGATGTCTTTGTAGAAAATAAATTATCCTTATTTTTCCATTTATATCTGGATTCTCTATTATATTTCTAGCGCTATTAATCCCATCCAGTAAATTGTTTATTTTAGGTATTTTATTTTTCAGTTTTTAAAATTCCTTTCAGTTACTTCTTACCATTTCAAATCTTTGATTATTTTTTCTATGACAATCTACTCATTGGGAAAAAATATTTGGAAACCACGTATCTGATAAGGGTTTGCTATCTAGAATATAAAAAGATATCCTACAACCCTGTGGAAAAAAGATGAATAATTAAATTTAAAAATGGGCAAAAGACTTAAATAGACATTTCACCAAAAAGATACACATATGGCTAAAAAGCACAAGAAAAGATTCTCAATATCACTAGCTTTTAGGTAAATGCAAATCAAAACCACAGTGAGATGCCATTTCATACCCACTAGAATGGCTACTATTAAAAATATACTACAGTGTTGGGGAGGATGTGCAGAAATAGGAACACTCATTCATTCCTGGTGGGAATGTATAATGGTACAGCTGCTGTAAAAGACAGTTGGCGGTTCCACAGAAAGCTAACCATAAAACTCACCAATTCCACTTCTAGGTATATACCCAAATGTATTGAAAGCAGGGACTTGAACAAATATTTGTACACCAGTGTTCATAGTGGCATCATTATTCACAATCACCAAAAGAAGGAAGTAACCCAAGTGTCCATCAATGGATGAATGGATGAACAAAATGTGGCATATGCATACTATATGCAGTAACATGGATGAATTCTACCTGGAGAAAAAAAAAAAGACAATGCTTTCCTGATCTTTGCAGCTTGGTCTGGGTTGAGGCACTTCAACCCTTAGCCAAGCTGTTTACAATTTTGCCTTAGCCTATATTTCCTTCTTGCTCTGAGCCAAAGATTAGCCAGATGTGAATGCTTATGGTACTCTCAGGACTTTTCTGATCATGCAACCTTCCTTGGGTATGCGTGTGGCTTTCCAGGGTTTATGTGAGAGCTTTTCAAAGCCCTTATTTCCAAAGTATTCAACCCCCAGCTTTTCTTCCCAGGCTTTCTGTGTGTCTAATTTGCCCTGACTGTTCATTTTTGTCCCAGGTTGTAAAAGATTGGTCATTTGCCTTTAAATGTTTTTGAGGAATATTGTCTGGGCATAGCAGCTTCTCTGCCTTGAGAAAATTCTAAATTAGTTGAAAAACAAGCAAGCCCCTCTGTCAGTCCTTGGTGGAACCCATCAGATTGGGCAAAATGAAAACAAAAACGAAAACAAAACCACAATCCCTTGGGAAGAAGGTCTGCCCTCTCCCTCTGGAACCAGGTACCCACACCAAAAACCTGTGCTGCTACCTTCAAGATCACTGTTGTACTAGGTACAAAGGTACCTTACAAAGTTAAAATGCCGCAAAGCTCTCCTGTTATGTTTCAGTGACCTTTCTACTGGCTAAGCATTTGCTTGGTTTCTGTAAACCTTTGATTATCTTTCAGATTTCTCATAAGGCTCCTTCTGACAATTTTTCACCAGGTTTCAGTGTTCCTGGGGAATGACAGTCCCCTGGAATTCCCTGCTTTGCCATTTTTGCTGATGTCAACCCCAGGGGTTTGCTTCTCAATATTTTAGGTCTAAAGTTTTCTTAAGGATTCAAAGTAGAAGTGATGCTTTATACTTGCCTGCCTGAATTCCATTTCTACTTCTTTTAAGAATAGGATCTCAATTTTTGTTTCAGTAATTACCTCATTGACTGATATCTTAGTGGAACTGCCAATTGACTATTTCTGAACTCTGTTAACCAAGGAGTGAGTCTGTGACCTGAGTTTGATCAATTAGCCTTTTTCTTCAGGGAAATGATAAAGGCAGAAAATCATTGGAATGGAGTCATCTGATGTCAGAGCACAGACCATACTCTTGTTTTGTTCTTGCTACCTGGACCCTAGAGCTGCTTCTGTCCTGTTCCTTTTGATGTCCAATCTTCATTTTTCCCTTTGAGTCTATGAATTACTCCATGGTTTCATTATAGAATAATTTCAGGTTTATTTTGGCCCAAGTGTTATTTTCTATGTCTTGCAACCAAAGCACCCTAAAACAAAAATCCATCCTGGAGTGGGCAAGAGAGCTTCAAAATATGTTTAACAGGGCTGAAATAAGTGAAGGCATAGTCTGGGATAATAAACTAAAAGGAAGATTTCTTCTGATGGTCTGCAATGATGAGATGAGATGAGAGAATAACACACTAAAAACATATAAAACCTTTTCTCAAACCAGAATGAAATTCACAGACTTTTGGGGGGATTAATTTGAAAATGCCAAAAGAATTTCTAATTTTTCTAATCCTGGATAAGATTAGGAAACACAACAAAAACAATTAAAATCCAAAAAGAAACTCAGAGAATGAGAGTTTATAAAGTTACAAAAGTATGTGAATTCACCAGATCTAATGTGAAAGTTAGTGCATTGATCATACTTCACTGGTGTTTCTCTTTACACTAAGAATGCTGGGAGGAGGGAATTAAAATGCATCCTTTCATTTCAGTGGAAGTAAGAGGGACCCAGGTGGCAGATTTTAGGTGATAACAATTATCTTTCAAGATCAAATTGCATGTAATTACCATAATAGGTAGCAGGGTAGGTGGGGTTATTAAAACTGTTTGACCAACAAAGATCTCTGCCTGTGGTAAGTTATTCACAGGGTTCCTAAGGTCAAATAAATTTTTTTCTGATATCTTACCTGATTTTGTAACCAAGACCCCAGATATGGCAAACAAGGATAGGCCTGAGACAGCAAATGGTTAAGTCTCTTAACCATTTTCTTAGACTTGAAACAATTAATCAATCCAAGGATCTTGAATGAAGACATAGTAGAGTCTCCTGCCAGTGGGACCACACTGGACCACTACAAACATATACAGTTAACTTCCCTCTAGCCATTGTAACAGAGTTGGATTCAGTTGTGGTTTCCCTACACATGACTCTCTGTTCCTTCTATTTGAACCTATAGTTGGTAATGGAGTTGGTAGACGTACATCTAAGAGATGAATCTTTGGACTGTCCATGTGTCAGCTGGACCCTGAGCCTCAATGGAGTTGCAACACCTACTCTTCAGTTCATTAGACACCCAGGACAACTAACAAGGAGGCGATGATGGGCAACCACCATACCAAGGAACTGAGAGATTCTATAACTACAAGCAAGAGTCCCATCCATCATCCATATTGGACTGAAACCCCCTCTCAATTAGAGGTGGATTGGGCATCACCATCTCAGAATCCCAGGATTGGGGAATGAACTATGGACTAGAGTGGACTTACTGGTATTCTACTATAGACTTATTGTGATTCTAGCAATGGAAGGACTTATATCATTGATGTGGAGGCGGTGTCCACTGGAGGTTCTGAGGTCAGGGAGAGGAAAAACAAGTGTAATATGGGGGCATTTTCAGGACTTGGGAATTGTCCTGAATGACATTACAATGACAGATACAGGTCATTATATATCTTGCCAAAACCTACAGAATTGTGTGGGAAAGAGTGGAAACTACAATGTAAACTATAATCCATGCTTAGTGGCAAAGCTCTAGAATGTGTTCGTCAATTGCAATGCATGTACCACACTAATTAAGGAAGTTGTTAATGTGGGTAAATGTGGGCAGTGTGGGAAGTGGGGCATATGGGAATCCCCTATAATTTTTATGTAACATTTATGTAATCTAAATATCTTTTTTTTAAAAATTGTTTTAAAAGGCAATTTGAAGCCTCAAGATAGGCTAGTGTGGAATTTGTCAGTCAAATGTTTTAAAAAAGCACCTCAAATTATCTCATGTTTTATTAATCTACCTTCCTTTGTATAATGGTAACAATTTGGACTTACATACTGATAGACTTTGTTCAAAGGTTATTGCAATAGGGAGAGCACTCCAACTATAAGATCTATAACCACTTGAGAGTGAAAGCAGACAGAACTTTCTTTTATAGGGAGAAGTAAAACAAGGCTAGAAAGAACTGCATGTGGTGGAATAGAGTGAGAAGATGGCATGATCAAGCAATTGAACAGCACATGCTTTTCTTCACAATCAAGAAATTCGTGAAAGAGGTTCTTAAGAGGGACAGAGGGTAGGGTTGTTTGTGGTCCAATGATTCCTTCAGCTCATGTTTGGAAAAAATTGGGGACCCTGGGAAGGAGAGAAGTGTAGGCAAGTCAATTTAGGGCATATTTTGTTCACATTTATCAGTGAGGAAAAACAAATCAGCTAATCATTTATCAGATAAGGAATGGAATCAGGAGGGTCTGTGTCTGTCTTTATCATAGATAAACAATATTATATAAGTGATATGAGGAAGGGTATTTCTTTGCAGTAAGCTATTTCCTGGAACACAAAGGGATAGGGGAAAGAATTGTTCTTTTCCAGAACACAGGGTTTAGGTAAAGTTCAGCATTGTCACCTTAAACTTGAGATTAGCCCTGTAGATAAAGTTTTGCTACATATTCTTGACTTCTACCAAGAGGTACCCATCTTCCTTTAAAATTCAATAACAACTTGGACATACTTTTTTTGATATATTTATTGTTGATCACATTAAATTATATTTAGTCGCTTCTGGGTATGTTTTCCCTGAAGATGTGCTCCTTAAGACCCAAGAAAAAAAGTAATACTAGACTTGGTGGTGGGAATCTGGGATTAAAGTGTGTGTGTCTCCATATAATAGCCAATGCATTTTACCTATTTAAATGCAATTTTTCAACCTTTTCAACTGACTATAGAGGTATAACAAAAATTCCTATTCTATGGGCCTTGTACTGTTGCATGGTGAAGTGGTAGGAGCTTGGGACCTAGAGTCAGTCTTCCAAAGGTATGAACTCAGTTCCATCATGACTATCAATTTGGCCTTGGCTAAGTTACTCCCATTATCAATGTCGGCCTTTCTCTGTTATACAGGGTTATATAAAGGCTTAAATGTGTCACTCACAGGAGGCATTTAAAGCAACACACGGCACATGGTGATTGCTCAATAAATGTTAAGAATTAATTAGTATTGAAAAATGTAAATCCTTTCCAGCTATAAAATTAAAAAGGCTTCAAATTATCCTTCATAACTGTTAATGCAGATATTTGTTACTAGGATGAATGGCTTAAACTGTTTGAATAAATAAATGAAAGAATAATATTTTTTCTTATTTTATAATGTGTATTGATTTGCATTAATGTTTTACCTGAGCACAGTTGGAGAAAATGAAAGGTTATTATATCTAGCATTAAACAATTGCTTTTCCTCAAGGTGTCCCTGACCTTGAAACTCAGGGTCTATTTCCACAAAAGGAGAGAATTGACCATTCCTCTCCTCACCATATGCTCTCCTGTCATGGCTGTTGTAATGACCTCTACTGCCCTTTTCCCATGGTTTGGAGGCAGGAAATAATATCTCTTTGTGTTGCTATATCGTTAAATGCAGTGGCTTTGCTTTCTTGAAAAAAGTAACATTTGTTTAAAAATCCCCACTGTCTTACAAATACATTTAACACCACTGTAAAAGCATTCTTATATGTTAATATTTATGAAAAAAAATTTCATCTAAAAACACTACTTTTTTTATTCCTGGAAACTCTGTGGTTTTTAAGAAACATTTGCAATATAATACCAGAGTGTTGTTTTATATGCAACTTAAATAACATTTTTATGTTTTATTCCATGATTTTATATGATGTTCTATGGACATTTGCTATCCATATTTGAAATCCCATGTTATTTGGTTTCATAGATTGCAGCTATGAAATAGTGCATAAAATTGAACATTTACCACAAATCTCAAAAAACTGTTGGAGGAAATAAGACCCAAAATGTAATGTTTTGAAATGTTTTAGTGAAGTAGAGGTTTCAGTAAATTTATTTTGTTTTTAGGTTTAATAGAAAACTACTGCTAAAATTGCCCAGCATTTAGAATAACAAGTAGAAGTAGACATTAGTAATTAATAGCCAATTTTGAAATAATTAAGAGCACTGTTGTTTTAGGGAAAGCCCTTTGAAATATAATTACATCTCACTCCAATAGAATTTATGATTTAAAATGTTCCAATTTAATTTTCCTGATATTGACTTCTATGACAATATTCTGAGCTTTAATGAATTATATTATTAACCTACCTAGTATAGTTGTATGCCTTTTATGTATCTATATTCTCTATTTCTCATAAATGATTTATTAATTGTACTTTAGTCAGCCTACTGGAATATTCTTATGGGTCATATCAATAAATCCCAGAAAGATCTAAAAAATACCATATATTGAAACAAAATAAATTAAGTTGAATTATTCTGAATCTTTCAAGAACTATGGTTTCCAGTTTTGTAATTAGGCCTGCATTTATTCCAAACATTTCTTTTGGGCTTTAATAGTCAAACACTTCCTTTACATTTTTTTTTCTTGACTACACCATTTTACAAAACAAAAACTTTTCTTCATAAGCCAGAATATTAACTTATTCAGAGGAATAAAGAGGTCGCCAAGTGTAATAGTACAAAAATCACTGTGTAAGATAAATGTTAGGTCTGGAACTCTCTTTGGAAGCAGGTAAAATATAGATAAAATCATATACAAAAGTGAGTGACAAAAATATACAACTGCTACTCCAGAGTAATATGTTGTCTGTTCTCAGCTCTCTTCTGAATCTGAGGATGACTGATCACATGCAAAGTCCTTTCCAACTTTAAAATAAAAAGGCTTTAAAATATACTGTTACAGATTTAAATGAAATCTTGAGATATGAAAAGTCTAGTTTGACTCATGTGACAACCAGCCTCCAAAATGGCTCCTGTTAATTCACACCTCCTGACATTTACACCTTAGCGTCTTCCCCTCCTACAATGTACCAGTTTCATCTGTGTGATCAACAGAATATGGCAGAAGTCTTGGCATGCTGCTCTCAAGATTAGATTATGAAAGCACCATGGCTTCCATCTCGGGCATGTTCGGTTGCTTTCTATCTTGGGTCATTCACACTGGGTAAAGCTCTCTCCCATGTCGTGGGCAGCCCAATGAAGAGGCCCAAGGAGTGAGTAACTGAAGTTTCCTGCCTACAACCACACACATGATCTTGGGAGTATATCCTCTGGCCCAGCAAGAGGTTGCCCCGGCTGACAGCTTGACCCAAACCTCCTGAGAGATTGTAAGCCAGAACCACCCACTTGAGATACCCCCAGATTCCTGACCCTGGGAAACTGTGTGAGATAGTGTTTCTTGTTTTAAACAGCTGTGTTTGTATGTAAGTTTTACATATCAATAGGTAAATAATACAACTTATAAAGAAAAGAACATGGCTTGAAATTTCATCCAAGTCAGGATCAGTGATTTGGCTGTGGACATTAAATGGCTTGAGGCTCATGGGCAAATCATTTTTGATTTAAAGGGAACTTCATTTCTCAGGCGTGCATAGGGTAGCTGAACTACATGATTAATCTCCTGCATCATCTCCTCTGGAAAGCCCTATTTGAAGAACTCCAGGAATCTTCTGGGCTCCATTAAATTACAATTATTCTTGTCTTTATCTTCATTTCTACTCCGTGATTTCTTGCGTGTAGGGTATGACTTTTTTATTCCTATATCATCACTACTCGCAATTCCTGGCAGGAATAGTTACTTAATATGCATTGACCATATGCATATCTAATTTATTCGAAGTAGAAGAAATGTGCAGTCAAAAACACATATAAGAGCCATAAGAAGTGGGCAGATTTAAGAGATAATTTCCAGACCCAATGACTGCAAGAGTCATGACCTTCGGTTTACATTTCTTCCTGTCCTGAGCAGCCTGGAATGAGCCCTGCTTGTTTGTTTCCTGCTTGCCTCTGCCTACAAATCTTCTTCCCTTGATATATTTCCTAAGTTCTATACATGTGATTCAAGAACTCAATTAGAGAAGCCGCTTGTGCCAGCCTACATTTTGTAGGAAATATTTTAGAACCAGAACTATATTCAACCCTAGCTGGACTTTCCAACTGTGTTGGTGTGAACTATTGACACAATCTTTCTGCGTCTTACTCGGAATACTAAATATACATCTGTTCTCAAGCACCTTGGGATAGGGGATGTTTGAAGAAACTGCAACAGGAAATCAAACCATCACAATTAACCTCTACATTTGCCAAAGAGAGACCAATCCTTTTGTGTGACATTATAATGGAGCAACAGAAAAAAGATGGAAACTTCAAAATAGATAGAACACTTATTTTACATATATAGAAGAAAAAAGATCTGATAAACTCCAGGTTACTGTTTTTGTAAATTAATTTGTCCTATGTGGATTAATTGGTTATCTGGTTAAGTAGTTCAGATTAGGTCATCATTGACTGTTTAAGTCTGAGTCTTAATATCTTTTTGATGTAATAATTGCTTAAATACTTGGAATTATAATCTACCATCTTCCACACCTGAAGAATTTCATGTTTCCTAACTTAAATGAGGAGATAATGTCTGTGTTCCAGTTAATGACTGATCTGTGTGTTGGATGCAAAGATTCCACCATTGATTTATTTCATTAATTCAATAAACCTTTCAGCTGCAATAGCCTCCAGTCCCAGGCAGCTAATGTTGCAATAATGATTTCTGAAAGAAGATAATGCTAGAAGCCTCTAGCCATATTTGCAAATAAGTCCATGTATTATGACACTCAAATGATTGATTCAGGGGAACATAAGATTTGGTGACTTTTATAGCATAGCTTCCAGGTATAATTTTTAGATAATGTAAAGATTGATTAAGGGGAAGGAAAACTAATCACAAATTCCTCCAGACCTAGAGCTTAAAAAGACTGTGAACAATGATGATTTGCATATCGTATAAATATTATTAACCTAAATTAACTCACCTAAGGGTAAGGTAGTAACATCAAGTATCAGGTTTTATTTTTCTGTTGTTTGAAATTGCAGTCTATAATCAACATTTGAATAGTCAGTCACTTATTTTGAAAGAATAATGGAAGACAGAAAATTACACTGAAATTATTTCCAGTACTTCAGTTCATTGGCTAAATAGGTATAGAAATTTCTCTTTAGTCAATAAACAGTGTAAAATCAAAATGCTGGATAAACATTTGATTAAATGTAAAAAGGATATCTTTTTAAAGAAAAATGTAAATAAACTTGCGTTTGTAAAATTCTTCTTTCTTTAAATAATGAATCAAACATGTACATTTCTAAATTAAAAGTTACAATTATTCTCTTCATTTCTCAATCACTTACTGGCCTTCTTGTATTCTTTCTTTCTTTGTTGTTAAGGTTATGGAAACAAACACTTTTCCTCCTTAGTTTAACACAACCAATGCCTGGAGACTAAAGCAAGCCAAAGCCTGTTTCGGTGGAATTTAATGTCTTAGCGTCTTAGCCATATTATATGTTGGTGTGGTTCTGCATGTATATTTTTATGCTCGTAGTTTTTCATATGAAAGTAGAAAATTTATTTATTTTAACACTTTTATTCCACTAAGTATGGCTCCTTAGGTATTGAAAAAATGACATCATCCTGATGCTAATGACTTGCACATTCATTTTTGGTCCAAAACTGTTTTCCGAACTTCACATAAACAACTACCTACTTGGCATTGCCACATAGATGCTCAAAGACACTTCAAACTCAACATATCCAAAGTAAAACATGGGCTCTCCTTGCCCATTTCTCACCTTCTCTAATCAAAACTGCAACTGTTTCTTGCCTCAACAACTGTTATGGCCTTCAAAGTGTTTCCTCTGTATATACTATTTGTTCATTTCCTGCTGTCTGAGCCATCTTTTAAAGATTCAAATCTGATCATGCCAGTGGCTCTGAAAACTGTCACTCACTTTGGACACTGTGTCTTAATTTTTCTTGAGTTCTTTTACTAAAGAACACACATATGCATGTTTGGAAAGTAAGCTCACAGTTTCTCTTTGTTTCTTTACCCATTGGCTCAAAAAGTAGCTGGTAGGGTAAGTAGGACTTTGGTCCTGGTTAACGCCTGGCATCAAGTCTCCTTCTTCAGGCAGAGGCTCATACACTTAATGGAACTTGAAGAAGTTAAGAGCTAGTCTCAGCAGCTTGATGAAGGTTCCCAAGATGCGGGATCAACTTCTTCCAATCAAGGAAGATATGCCCTTGTCTTAGGCTTACCCCAGTGACGTTGGCAGAGGACTGGGAGCATACTCACAAAAGGACAAGGTTCTCCACAGAGGACACATGCTTTTTTAAACTATGAGGTTAATTTGCTATAGTCGAAGTTCAAGAAGCTTTCCATGCATAGTGCCAGGTTGTTGACTCTCATCTTCATTACAATTAATTCTTCAGAATTCTCACTTCCTTAGCATAATGCTTAGAGGCTTCTATTAATTAGAAGTAGTCTGGGGGTCATTCTAAGGGTTGCTCTTTAACTGACGTAAACATGTCCAGATAAGCCAGCTCTGGTCTTGACTTCAAATTGTTCTTAGGACATGGAAAGAAATATTAGTGGTATCAATAAATCTCTATTTCATAGGCTCACCAAGCACTGAAACAAGTGAAAACAGTTATACCATTTTAAAAAGTGTATTAAGTGTATTGTCAAGACTCATCTTTACACTAAAATATTATAAAGAAAAATGTTTTTTTAAAAGATGTATATATCCATTTTATAGGGACATATATACTACATATAGTACAATTTCTGCATCAGTTAAAAAAGAAAATCTGTCTTTATGAAAGACAGTTTGAGCACTATGCTCTCTGTCCTCCAGTGAGGGAAAACCAAATAAATATATGTAGAACATTTGAAAAGCTAATCTATCTGGAAATTCTAATCTATCATAAAATGAAATTCATTTATGATAGTATGAGCCAAAGGGATTTTAACAAAAAGCTTGTTTTTCCCTGCTCTCCTCTTTTGTATTAAGCAGGGTTCCTTTCATGAAATGACTGAAACCTGTTTCACTGCATAACCAAATGCTCAAATGTATTCTGAGGTAAAATTTAACCTCAAAGAAAGCCATTGTCCAGTGCAAAATCAATGACTTAGTCCACTTAAAGACATCTTTTAAACTTGATTATGTTAGATGGCAAGTCTAATGAGAAAACATAAAAAATATTATTATGCTACACATACTTTCAATCATCAAGGTCAAACATCCTCAGTTTTGATTACCTGGGAATTTGGAGATTATTTTTTATGAAATACTGTATTAGGGAACATTGGGAGAGTTTTTCATTTGTTTCCCATAATTAGCATCAGGAATGGGAGTAAAGAGCTTCAATTTGCTGGATTATAGAAAATAGAAAAGCAGAGGCAATCGAACTCTGAAAAGATATAAAATGACCTTGAAGAAGAAATCTAGTTCTATACAGAGATGAGGAAGTTACTTGGTGATAGTATAGTATGAAGGAAAACATTCAAAGATAAAAAACCTGGAAAAAAGAGACCAGTACTTATAGGATGCCGGTCCTTTGGCAAGTGCTCGATAATTGTTAATTGAATAGTCATTGCCTATGTTATAATATTGTTACTTTCAATGTTGAAATGATTTTCATGCCACTTTGCTTATAGTTGAGCATCATTGTGTTTTCCAGGGAAAAATTATTTCCTATAAATATTAGTAATATAATTTATGTCATATATACCATTTTAGAATTTGACCAGAACATTCCTACCAAGAATATCATGATAATTTGGCACCATTTAAAGATGTAGATCTTTGATTTTTCATTTCTTCCATTTTTACATTTGTATGTACTCAAATCTATTGGTCTTTTCTCTCTTTCTCTTTTACTCTTTCCTATGCACTTTGTAAGTAATAGCATTCAATTTATTTTTAGGAAAAGCTATAAATTGTCAAACTATTCCCGCTCACTTCCTTTTTTATTATTAAACTAGATGCTTTTACACCTCAGCAGGGAAGAGTATTTTATTATGACTAAGTGGTATATGAAACAAAAATATGGTTTTGATTTTTAAACTCCAACACTCCATTTTAGAAAGGTAAAGAGGATGACGTCTAAGCACAACATATTCCCTCATTGCTGGTGACCACCACTCTCCATTACAGGTTTTGCTATAAATTTCCTTCAGTGTTTGTAACTCAGCTATAAAACAGGCTCTGAGACAGAAACTCAACACATGGGGATACAGCTCCAGAGTGCTTTATTTTTTAACTCAAATTTAGTTTAAATTGGTTCAGCTTTTTCTAAGTGACAGGAGAGTAGTAAAAAAATAAATGTGAGAATGTAGCATTTCTTTTTTGGCTTTCCTTTAGCCTGGAAATTATATTCTAAAACTTTAAAAATTCAGATTGTATGTTGGAGACATGATTTTATCGTTTGAGGCAGAGATATTAAAATTGGTTGAATAGGCAAGAAACAAATAATTGAGAACATTTTGATGAAAATTGAGAATTTCCTAGTATCTCCCTGTTGGAATTTATTTTTAAAAGATTAAAAAAGTCCGTATGTAACCACTGTTTATAAACCAGATAAATAAATAATTTTTCAATTAAAACAACTTCAAATGCATAAATTTTGTAACAAACTGATGGAGAAATATGAAATGTTCATTTACGTATGTTTACAGGTTTTTTGAATTAAGATAATTTAAAGGTCACATTTAATATTTACTAAACTTACTCAATCTATGTAATCCAGCAGCAATCTCAATTTAATGATTATCCAGACATATAATATGTGTTATAATATTATATGTTTTTATATTTCTCCAAATTCCATCTTTATTAAAGTTATCAATGTGGAGAGAAAATTATATAAATTATAAGAGTAAAAATCCAATTTATAACAATTTCTTTTTCATCATCAAGTTGCATAACAATATGCCATTCAAGCTCTTTTGATTTATTTACCTGGCAGTTGGAGACAACTTAACTGTGCCACTCACTTTTATCCATCCAGTAATACTTATGCCTAGTAGACTGGGTAAATATCACAGTAATTTCCTATGGAACATAGAAGAGTTCAAGGACTCACATGAGAATTAAACTCATCAGTTTGATCTCCCGAGACCTGCTTTTACTACCTATAAACCAGGTAGATACCAACCTCAATAGCTGTTAAAGTCCAGGGTTGAAAGCTTGTGCGAGAGGAATGGCATAAATGGCAGCCTGCTCAAGTCTATTTTTTTTCAAAGATTTATTTTTTATTTATTTCTCTCCCCTTCCTTCCCCAATCCTGCTCCCCCCCGTTGTCTGCTCTCTGTGTCCACTCACTGCGAGTTCTTCTTTGTCCACTTCTGTTATTGTCATCAGCATGGGAATCTGTGTTTCTTTTTTGTTGCGTCATCTTGTGTGTCAGCTCCACAAGGGTCAAGGAGGCCCCGGATTTGAACCGCGGACCTCCCATGTGGTAGACGGATGCCCTATCCACTGGGCCAAGTTCACTTCCCATGTTTAAGTCTATTCTTGTACCAGAACTTAGCCTGGGTCTCTATGCATCCACAACCTTGCTCCTCCTGCCTTCCCTATCCTTCCTACATCATCAGCTTAGGTCTGCTTAACTGCTCCCTGATCTTGCACACAGAACATAACAGTATTTATTTTGGTTTAGATGACCTTTGCTTACATGATCCTTGCTTCTGGTGCACTGGGGACAAAATCTGTCCTCACACTTACAGTCAATAGAGCTTCATCTCATTTTCTTTCTCCCTTGGATTCCCCTCTCCTTTGGAAGCTTTGACTTTGACATGTATCTATCTGTACAGTATCTGACCCTAACAGACATCTGAATCTCCTTTTCACTATAAGCATGTGTAGGTCCATTCCTGTGAAAGCAATATGTTGAGAGGAAACAGAAGAAATAGATTTTCATTAGTGTTTCTTGTGTATGTGCAACAATAGAATCCTATTGTTAGCTAGCCTTGATGAATAATTTATGTAGTTTTCATCTATGTTTATGAGTGAGAATGGCCTGTAATTATTCTTTTTCACAGTGTCCTTGTCTGATATTGTAACCAAGATAACTTGTAAGACAAGTTGAGGACTTTTCTCTTCATACTTTCTGAAAGCATTTATATATGACTGATATTAATTCATTTGTAAATATTTGGTAGAATTTTCTCATAAACCATGTGCTTTGGAGTGTTTTGTGTGGAAAGTTTTTGAGTGGTTGATTGATTGGTTTCTTTGTTTTTTTAAAAAAGGATTTAATGTCTTCAATGACTATGAGAGAATTAATATTTTCTACTTCTGTTGAATTTGGTAAGTGATTCTTTTTTGGACAAAATTTAAAATGAGGTTAATTAAATTGATTTTCTGTAAAGAAAATGTTCCATTGTGTACCACAGTTTCAACTAGCAATCTGAGATACCAGTCCAATGTCAACTAGAAACTATCTAATTCAGTAATTTATAATCTTAAAACTATGTGTAAGCAAAAAGAAATAGAAGGTACAGACGTAAATTAGCTATGCAGAGGGAATGTAGCCATGTAGAACTATGTCATATGATTGTATATTGGATCTAAGTTGTATGATTTTTCACAATCCACATACTTGGGATATTTGAGGCATGATATAATAAATCAGGTGTGATAATGTACTTAAATTTCTTAATAATGGTAAATGTTTCCATAGTTGAACATTAGAGTCATCTCCAGGTGTTTTTTATAAAATATTGACAGACAACTCAGACAAATTAAATGAGGAGCTTGGGCACTGAGGACTAATATATGTAAATTTATAAAATATTTCAGATTATGTTAAGGTAAAACCCAGAATGAGAGCCATTGATATAGAAGTATTGGTAAAATAATTGTTATAAAAACAAAATGCATGATTTTAAAGTACCACATTTTTGTTACTGGACAATGACAAGTTCAAAGTAAATTATGGGGTTTAAGTACGATTTTCACATTTTATTAATACTTTCATTGAACATCTACTATTATTTGAAACTCTTTAAACAACTGGGGATAAAAGAGTGAACAGATAGTCTAACTCCTTGGTCTTTTGCAATTCATACTTGTTTTGCAGCAGAAGGGGAGTGAAAACCATATAAAAAATACAGATATTGTTAAGTGCTATGAGAATGATATATAGAGAAAGTTAGGAAAAGGAGGGGCTAATATAGATGAAAAGATTAGGGAAGGTCTCTTTGGATGTGAAGAATTTATGTTCCAGGAATAGGAGGGAGACTGTTGTGATGGGAGTGTAACAAGGAAGGAAGACGCAAAGTAGACGTAGAATGGTTGGCAAAAACCATCTCCAAAACGCACTGTGTAGGCCAAGTCAATGAGTTTAGATTTCATTGATGGCTTTTAATTTCACAAAGTATATAATTTGATTTACACTAAAATAAGAAACCATTCTGGGCATAATGTAGAGAATAAATTGAAGAGGAATCAAAGAAGAATCAAGAAGACTAGTTGAGAAGGTATTTCATATGCATATGGGATAGGTAGTTTTGACTTGTTTTAGGGTAAAAACATTATTGATGGAAAGAGGTGGATGGATGTGTAATGTATTTAGTTGTTTGAGCTGACAGTACTTGCTGAAGAATTGAATGAGAGAAAGAAACAAATGAAGAACCACCCTATGCTTTTGGCTTAATCACAAAGGATAGGTAATGGACACATTTAATAAGATGGCAAAAACCAGAGGGGAAAAGAATTAGATGGAGAAGACGTGGGAATCAGGAGTGAAGTTTTGTTTTGCCCATTTTTGGTTTGAGCTGATGCTTAGAAATTGACGCATAGGCATCAAATGGACATTGGACATATAACCCTGGAGTTCAAATAGCAGGCTAAAAGTACAAGTTTTAATGTTGACTATATTGTGACAATTGAGACAGACTGCTACTGAGTAAGGGATGAAGGGACTTTGAGTCATGGAAAAACTCTGATTCATAAGGCCTGCACAGATAGGGCCCCTGCTGCCAAGAGAGTAAAAAGCCATGTCTATTTTGACAGTCTGTGGTCAGGCTTAGTAGAAAACAGTTCTTGGAAAGATTTTGAGATACACAGAAATTGGAAGTCAAGAAAAAAACATACACAGAGGGAGACTAAGTAGGCACTATGGAGTAGAAATTTGTGAAAGGAAAAATTAGACAAAAGTGAGTCATAATTCTACAAACAGAATGATGGCAGGCATGGGGTGACTCTTTCCTTCTCTTTTTGATGGGGCTAGAGTCAATTACGGAATATGGCAAATTCATGGCTCATAAGTGAAATAGGGAATTTGACCCAGGGGATGTTAAGTAAATTAGTGTAGCTAGAAGTAAGGCTAGACAATGACAACATTTAGGACCTAAAAGATGTGCAGTAATGGAATGTTCCAGATAAATATTTAACTTCTCATATCACATAATTCTTTAGATTTAATTGAATCCAGGAACTCGACTGATTTTGCTGACCAAACAGAAAAGTTATTTTTTTGGAGGAAAAGTGTTCACTAAATCTGGAAACATGCACATGCAAACATATGCCTATCAGCAAATGTAGTGATTCTAGAAATAGTAAACTGTGCAGTAAAGAAAAACAGAGCAATTAAAGGAAAATTACATTTTCTGCTCAATTTGAAGTCATTGGCTTGTAAAGTCTACTATACTTTTGGCAGGCTAGGTTTGCATGTTGATACAGTGAATAGAAAAGATTAATTATATTATAAAGTGAGTTTGTGACAGGACAGGGAGTAAAATATTTTAAAAGAATAAATATTAAGGGACATCCTTTGAATCTAAGATTTTGTGTTGTTTCTGGCATAATTTCTTTACATAATAAAGAAGCTATCTGCATGGAGCAGATGTGGCTTAAGCGATGGAGTAGTTCCCACCTCCCACACAGGAGGTCCTAGGTTCGGTTCCCAGTACCTCCTGAAAAAGCAAAAAGCAAACAACAAGCAAAACAAGGAAAAAAAACCAACTCAGGGAAGCTGATATAGCTCAATGCTTGAGTGACGGCTTTCTACATACAAGGTCCTGGGTTCAATTTCATGCCCATATTACCTCAAAAAAAAAAAAAAAAAAAAGAAAGAAAGAAAAGAAAGAAAAGAAGCTATTTTTTGTACATATGCAGTCTTAGAGTTTTATTTCAGATTTATCTTTTGTGAATCGTGCAGAGTTTGTTGCTTCATCAGATAATATTTACAATGGAAAAATTTACCGTTTTGCAAGTAGGTGAATGACTACAGATTTGAGGAAATGTTGGTACTTCATATCAGACAAGTTTTGAGGATCAAAACTTGTTTGTTGCTTTTGTTTGCTCATTTAATTTTCAGACAATACCGAATAAGTATTCAGTTAGTATTCATGCATTGTCTGCAACAGAAAAATAATGGATTTCATTTATATGTGTCAGCATGCACTAGAAAAGTAAAAATATTAGTGCTTATTTTGGTGTAATTTAAATTAATTTATTCAATAGATAGATTATCTATTTGGAAAACAGATATGCTATTTGTTTCTCAACTCCTGTCTCTTGGTCATTGGAACTGCCATTACAGGCTAGGAAGAGGAAAGTGGGAAATGAAATTTCTAATACTCAGTTGTTCTTCTAGCTCACACTTACAGTAAATGGTGTAAGGACCAAAAGAGAGTTTATTAGAACATTCCATCCTAGATTAGAGTTATCTTAGTTTCTCTTAGTCTGTCATTGCCAGGGATCTAAGGACTCTCCCATCCTTGTTCTCCTATATCCTGCTACTAACATAACTCTGTCTCTACTGACAGACAAATAATTGTGGAAATATCTATTCACTTCATCATTGCCTCAATAAGATAAAAAGACAAATGTAACTGTTGCAGCATCTGGTTTTAAAAAAAGAGAGAGAGAGAGCTGAGTGTTAAGCAATGTGCTGGAAAATGGGCACTAGGTAACCATGTGAAAACTGCTGGCTCAGGCTATGACTGGAGGTGTTGTAGAAGGCTGATGAGGAAGGAATAAACTGAGTGTAATCCTGTGCCTACTCCACTCCCTCCTCCTTTCCAGTCTCCCTTGTTCAAATGCGACCTTCCTCTAGTCTATTTTAAACAGAAGGGATTTTCCACAGGACCATCTGAGAAGCCCAAGTTGCATGTCTTGCTTCTTGCCTTCTTCAAGCAGCTCTCACCTATGCCTTGGATTCCCAGCTCTACTGTTGCCACACCCAAGAATGCTAGAATAACTGTCCTTCCAACTCCAATGCTGCTGGTGCCACAGAGACCTTGCTGGAGAGGGTTGAGAGGGAGGTCTGACAGCTCTCTATATCCATTTGCTGTGTGTTCTTCTGTGTCTGCTTGTATTCTTATTAGGTGGTTCCAGGAACCAATCCTGGGACCTTCTGGAGTGGGAGAGAGGCAATTACTCTTTTGTACCACCACATCCTTTTAATACTCCATTTATACTCTCTCCATGATACCATTAATGCAGTGCCACCTAGTGGAAGACTTCTGTTGATGATCTGGTGGTGAATGGGTTCAGCATAAACAGAACCAAAACAATCAAACAAACCAAAAGTGCAATTTAAAATTTAATATTACACATCAACCACCTCTTGCACCCCCAACCTCTATAGGAGCTATCTGACTGATTGACTCTCTATTTTTAGATCTTAACCCAATGCTAGTTTATTGAATACCATCTTTTTCTAGAACTTTTTCAAATCTATTCTCTTCCAGTTGCCTGGACCCTTATAATTTGTAGGAAAATGAAAAATTTCTCCATTTGCTTGATAATTTGACAATTCAGTGGTCTCTCTCTCTCTCTATTCATTTAGGGCATGTTCAGGAGGTATAAATTTTCTCTGCTTAAAATTTCCATCAAGGTATTTTTCTAAAGAATAAAATCTTTTATCTAAATGATGTCAATTCCATGAAGGCAGAAGATGCTACAGATTATGGTCAGTGTTTTCCCAAATAAATGCAAACATTTTTGTCTCCTGCATATTTATGTAATCCAAGGAGGAACTCTTTTTTCTCTACCCAAGTACAGCAAAATACTCTACTATTTGAGGGACTAGGGCCAATTTGTGTGGAGGAGGACTCTTTTTATTGGGTTTCCTACATATACACCATCTTTTACCCCAGAACATCATAAATATCAGTGTTTGTGCCTTGAAATTTGTGGCTGGAGAAGTGTAATTTTTCCTACTATATGCTTTTTTTTGCTACATTGCCATGACAATATACAAATTCCACAAGGCTTTAGAAAAAGCATATTAACTTTAAAATAATTTTGGAGACTTCAAATTTAATGAACATGCATTGCCTATAGTGTAATTGGATTTCATTAAATATTGAGAAAAAAAGAACAGAGATATTAAGAAAGGACAGAAAGAAGAGGAAGGAAGGACAATTTCTACCTATTTAGATATTTCAACTAAAATATCTCCAAAATATTAAGGATTGTATTATTCCTTCAGTAAGAATATTTGAGCTGTGTGTGTGATAGACATTATTAGTCACCTTCCCAAGAGCTATTACTTCCTTCCAACAGAACCCCAATTTTGAAGTGTCCAGTCCCGGACACCACATCATGATTGGTCAACCCAAGCATGCCCTTGCTCTAACCAATTGACAGTCAATGTCCTTGTTCCTTTCCATTACCACCAGCCATGAAAACCATTCTGTCCAGGGAAATGTTATACAGAGTCCTGGGATGGGGGCTTTCTTTGAATCCATTTGCATTCCTGAAGAGGAAACCAGTGTGATAAGTATGTGCATTCCTTCATTTTCTTACTGCTTTGATTGAGGAAATGAATCCTTGAGATAGGGTAGCTATCTTATACTTACAGGTGATAAATAATGGACAAGTGGACATAAGTCCGATGGAGCAGAATAAAAGGAGTCTTGACAACAAAACCAATGCTTATAGCATTGTAGGTCAAGATTTTTATTATGACTAAGGTATTGTTTAAGCACTGAGAGTTGAATGTTCTGTTAATGCAGCCAGAGGAATTTCTAGCTAATATATTCTGGCAGAAGAATGTTTTGAGAATACATATAGATCTCTTTGATTCCAAAATGCTATACTGTTCCTTTTGAGTAAAGTTGACAGAAAAATAAATAGGCATTCTTCTACTTTTATTTGCTTTTCTTTGATTTATAAAATCCAGTGAAGCCCTGGTTCACTCTTCAGTTTCTGATCCTATGACAATATGAGGTTCAGTTTCATTAAGCAAAGCTATTTCTTCATGGACTATAGACCAGTATCTAGGTTTGGTTTATTTCTTTGCCAAGAGAAATGGTTAAGCTTATATCTTTTATTAGAAGCAATATTGGAGTTTTTCTGTGAAAAATATTGAATATCATTTTCCTTGTCTTGTGTCATAGTCAGTCACATATTTTTACAGTTTTATCTTTGTTAATACTGATATAACTATGACTTTGGAGCTAAAAAATATACCATATCAATATTTATTTCAGCAAATGTAGACACAGGAATGCATTCAATAATTTGGGCTTATATCATGGATGTGAAGGGAGTTGTAAAGATGGGTCCCGAAGCCTCATGAAACCAAGAAATGAACAATTATATAAATAAATAATATAACAGTTTTTCCAATTTAAATTTTTCTTTTCTGGGTTTGAAATGTTTCTTTATCAGTAGGTTAAAATGAGATGTTATATCGGTTGTGATTTAATGGTTGTAGATGACATTCATACAACAGCAAGATATGCAATTTAAGGAGGGAGCTATACATTAGAATTAAGAAATCAAAGAATGACAACCAATTCAATAGCACTTTCTTCTTCATTTTCATATTATTTTAAGTAGTTTGTACATGATATGACAAAGTCTGTTTTGGATCTAAGAACACTGAACAAATAGTCTATTTTCAACATTGATATGCTGAGGGACTTTGTACTATAGTCTAAATTTTCTGCATCTGGGCTTTTTTGTCATCTGTGAAATGGAGAGAATACTGTCTTGATTTATGTCCTGGCATTGTTATAAAATGATAAAAACTAAAGCAATTGTAAAATAATGTCCTTGTATATTATCACCTAGGTCATTGTTATTATCAGTGTCAAGACCCCAAACTAATCTCAGTATCAAACACATTTATTATGCTATTACTTCTCAATGTTAGTCACTTGCCACAAATTTGTCATGTCTTTCTTGAAGGATTCAAGCAAAATCTATATGTTCTTTTAAGAGCTATAGTGTAGAATTGGCAATGATAAAAGGATAATCTCAAAGGTCACTTCCAAGTCCAAACTTTTATTTTACATTTTAATAATATAAAATATACCTCAATATTTTAATATTAAAGAAGACTTCAAGACTAAGATATTGTCATTGAAGCTAGTGGTTCTAAAATTTCATCTAAAATACTTCATGAATCCAAATGCAGATTAAAAATTCTAGATGAAAAATGTAATAATATTCAAATTTACATAAATGATATATATACATATTAAAGGATTAATATATGAGTTCATGTTTGATTCTTATCCTTATGTATCACTTTATGTATCATTATTCAGCAATCTAAATCACCTACTCCAGGAGCTTAACCTTTTTTGTTCCATGGACCCCTTTGCCAGTCAGGTAAAAACCACAGACCCCTTACTAAGTCCACACTATACTGTGCATTATTTAATAAATATATCCGCCCATACCAACACATCCCCACAAGAATAATGTTTTTTTTTAATTTGAATTCAAGCCTGTGAACCTCTTGTTAAGAATCCCAGAACTAGTTTATTTATTACTGAGAGTACATTTTTATATCTAGCTAGGTCATTAACTTGATTAGGCCCTATAAATGCAAAAGCAGGATAATAAATCTTTACAAAGTACCGTCCAAAAAATGGCTTCATGTTTTTATTTCAGTTACTGGCAGAAGCAGTAGCTGTTAATATGTGAAAGACTTTTAGCATAGAAAGACTGATTTGGAATTTAATCTGAAAAGAAAATATACTGAGGATGAGTTGGAGAGATGCTAAATTAATATAATATAAACCATACAATGTAATTCAAAGAGATCCCATCTACCCGTTACACTATTTCTCCCAATGACAACATCCTGCAAAACTATGATAGAATATCACAATACTATATTGACATGTATGCAGTCAGTTCTCCACATCCTTGAGAGCATTTGATGTTGTCACTGTTTTTTTCGTGTGTATGGTTTTGTTTGTTTTTTTTTTGCCATTCTGATAGCTATATAGTGGTGTCTCATTGTGGATTTAAATCACATTTCCCAAATGGCTAATGGTGGGCTAATAATGTTGAATATCTTTTCATGTTCTTATTTGCTATTTGTATATCCTCTTTGATGAAATGTCTTTTCATGTCTTTTTTCCCCATATTCTAAGTAGATTGCTTGCTTTTTTGCTGTTAGGTTTTGAGAGCACTTTCATATTCTAGATACTAGTCTTTTGTTGTCTATGTGGATTGCAAATATTTTCTCAGTCTATAGCTTGTCTTTTTATCTTCTAATTGGTGTATTCCACAGAGCAAAAGTTTTAAAATTTGATTAAGTCCAATTTATCAATTTTAACTTGGTGTCACATCAAAGAACACTTTGCCTATCTCTATATTCCAAAGTTTTTACCCTTAACATGCCTATATCATTATATTTGAAATGAATTTTTTATAGCCAGCATATAGTTAAGAGACATATTTTTTTAAAGTTCTTCCAATCTTTGTTTTATAATTGGTGTATTTAGTCCATTTACATTTAATGTAATTATTTATATGTTTGAGGTTAGGTATGCTTTTATTATTTTTGTTTAAGTGTGTTTTCTCTGTACCTTATGTTTTCTGTTTCCTGTCTTCTATGAGTTACATGAACATTGTTTATAATTCAATTTTTCATTAATCAATAGTGTTTTGAGTGTATCCTTTTAATGCAGTTTTTTATAGTGGCATTATGTTATACACACACATATAACTTTTCAAGGTCTAATGGTATTTTCATTAGACCAGGTCAAATAGAGTATATCCCTTTATGGCTCTTTACCATACACCATTTAGAATATAATTACCTTAAATACTTTCTCTACGTATATTTAGAACAACTTTACACAGTATTTTAATTTTTGCTTCAGTGACCAAATTTGAGAAGGCTCAAAATGATAAGCAAAGTTTCTGATGTTTTATCATGTCTTTGTTTACCATATCTTTACTTCCATCTTGATATTCCAAAATTCTTTCTTTTATATATTCCTTTCTGTTTAGATAACTTCCTCTAGATATACCTTTATGGGGACAAATTCTTTTAGCTTTACTTCTTCTAAGAATTGTCTTTATTTCTCACAAATGCTAAAGGAAACTTTTGCTGGATAAAGGATTCTGTGTTGACAGTTATTTTCTTTCAGCACCTGATAAATGTTGTGCCACTTCCTTCGTTTCTGATGCAAAATCTACTGCCACTCAAATTTCTTTTTCCAGCATAGATAAGTGACTTCTTTCTCACTGCTTTCAAGATGTTTTCTATCACCTTAATTTTAAGATTTACTATGTTGTGTCTCATTGTGATATTCATCCTGTTTAAATATTGATCTGCTTATTGAATATGCAGACCTATATCTTTTCCAAATTTGATAAGTTTTCAGCATTATTTTTTCAATTACTCTTTTAGTTCCAACTTTTACCCCCTCTCTTTTTCAGTATTCTGATGATAGGAATGTGAAATCTTTTCTTATAATGTTACAGGTGTTTGAGACTATTTTTGTTATTTATTTCTGTATGTTTTCCCTGTTTTTTCAGATTGGGTCATTTCTATTGTTTTATCTTCTGGTTTACTTATTCTATCCTCTGTCTCCTCCATTCTGCTGTTGAACCTATACACTTTTTAAAAAATAAAGTGAGGGTTGGAAAAAGATATTCCACACAAATAGTAACCAAAAAAAGAGCTGAAGTATTATATTAATAAAAGGAGCAATTCAGCAAGAAGAAATAAATATACTAAATATTTATGCATCTGACCTCAGTGCCCCCAAAATACATGAAGCACATACTGGCAAAGATGAAGGAAGAAATAGATGTCTCTACAATAATAGTTGGAGACTTCAATACACCACTCTCCATATTGGATAGAACATCTGGACAGAGAAGAAATAAATAAACCAAGAGCTTTAATAATATGATAAATGAACAAGACCTAACTAACGTCTTTATAGAGCATGGCACCCCCAAATAGCAGGATACACATTCTTTCAAGTGCTCATGATTCCTTCTCCAAGATAGGCCATCTGTTGTGTTACAAAAGAAGTCTGAATGTATTTAAAAGATTGAAATTATGCAAAAACACTTTCTCTGGTCATAACAGCATGATGCTAGAAATCAATAATGAACAGAAAAAGGGAAAATTCAATAGTCAGTGGATCAAAGAAGAAATTGCAAGAGAATTTAGCAAATATCTTGAGATGAATGAAAATGAGAACACAACCTATCAGACCTTTGAGGCTTTGCAAAGCAGTGTTGAGAGGGAAATTTATAGTTCTCAACGCTTATATTAAAAAAGATGAAAGAGCTATCATTGAAGGCCTAACTGTATACCTGGAGGAATTAGAAAAAGAAGAGCAAGCTAATCCCAAACCAAGCCAAAAGAAAGAAATAATAAAGATCAAAACAGAAAAAAAATGAAATTGAGAGCTGAAAAACAACATAGAGAATCAAGAAAACTAAAAGTTGGTTCTTTGAGACCAACAAAATCAACAAATCTTTAGCTAGATTGACAGAGAAAAAAAGAGAGAAGACACAAATAAATAAATAAAAGAGGAGGGAGGGCATGACCACTGACCCTGCAGAAACAAGTGAGATCATAAGAGGATACAGTGAACAAATGTATGCCAAAAAAATAGAAAATGTACATGACATAAACAAATTCCTAGAAACCCACAAACCACCTATACTGACCTTAGAAAAATCGAAGACTTCAAAACAACAAAAACAACACACAATCGTAAGTGAAGAGACTGAAACTGTCATCAAATACCTGATGGTTTCACAGGTGAATTCTACCAGTAATTCAAAGATAACCTAATACTGATCTTGCTCTTCAAAAAAACTGAACAGGAAAAATGCTATCAAATTAATTCTATGAAGCCAACCAAAACCAGATAAAGATATTACAAAAAAAAAAAAGAGAAAATTACAGACCAATATCTTTAATGAATATAGATGCAAAAATCCTGAACAAAATACTTGCACCCAAATCCAAAAGCACATCAAAAGAATTACACAGCACTGTCAAGTGGGTTTTATCCCAGATATGCAAGGGTGGCTCAATACAACAAAATCTATTAGTTTAAACCACATTGATAAAGTGAAGAAGAACATTATAAGATCCTGCCAATTGATGCAGAAAAGGCATTTGACAAAATACAACCACATTTCTTGATAAAAACAATGCAAAAGATAGGAATAGAAGGAAGCTTTCTCAATATGGTGAAGTGCATATAGGAAAAACTTACATTGCACTAAACAGTGAAAGTCTGAAAGCTTTTCTGCTGAGATGAGGAACAAGACAAGGATGCCTATTATATACCATTATTATTTGATAATGAGCTAAAAGTTCTAGCTAGAGCAATTGAGCCCAACAAAGAAATAAAAGGCACCCTAATAGGAAAGGAAGAAGTAAAACTTGCACTGTTCACTGATATGATCCTATACTAGAAAATTCTGAAAAATCCACAACAAAGCTACTAGAACCAATAATGAGTACAGCAAAGTGACTGGATAAAAGATTAATACGCAAAAATCAATAGTGTTTCTATACCCTACTGATGTGAAATCAGAGGAGGAAATCATTTTTAAAAATTCCATTTATAATAGCAACTAAAACAATCAAATATTTAGGAATAAACTTTAAGAGGATATAAAGGACCTGTATTTAGAAAACTACAAAACATTCCTAAATGAAACTGAAAAAGACTTAAGTAAATTGAAGAATATTTTGTATTCATGGATTGTAAGACTAAATATCATTAAGATGTCAACTCCACCCAAACTGACTTACAGAGTCAACACAATCCCAATAAAAACCCCAACAGCCTTTTTTGAGGAAATCAAAAAGTCAATAATCAAATTTATTTGGAAAGGTAGGGGACCCAAATAGCCAAAAATGTCTTTAACAAGAAGTACAAAGTAGGAAGACTCTCACATTCTGATTTTAAAGCATATTACTTAGCTATAGTGGTAAAAAAAAAAAAACAGCTTGATACTGGCATAAGGACAAACAGATTGATCAATGGAACTGAATTGAGAACTCAGAAATTGACCCTCACATCTACAGTCAAGTGACTTCTGAGAAAGCTGGTAAGCCCACCCAGCTGGGCCTGAACAGTTTATTCAATGAATGGTGCTAGGAGAACTGGATAGCCATATCCAAAATAAAGAAAGTAGATCCCTACCTCATACTTCATATAAAAATTAACTCAAAATGAATCATTTACCTAAATAAAAAAACAACCACCCTGTAATTCCTAGAAGAAAATGTAGGAAAACATCTTCAAGATCTTGTGGTAGGTCGTAGGTTCTTAAACCTTACACCCAAAGCCTGAGTAACAAAAGGAAAAATAGATAAATGGAACCTCTTCAAAATTCAATACTTTTGCATCTCAAGGGACTTTATCAAAGGGTGAAAAAGCAGCTAACTCAATGGAGAAAATATTTGTCAACCACACATTTGATAAGGTTTTAGTATCCATGATATATAAGGAGATCATACAACTCAACAATAAAGACAATCTGATTAAAAAATGGCAAAAAACTTCAAAAGACAACTGTCCAAAGAAGAAATACAAATGGTAAAGTAACATTTGAAAAACATCACTAGTGTGATGTTCCCTAATCAGGGAAATGCAAATCAAAACTACAATGAGATATTTCACACCTATTAGACTAGCCGCTATTAAAAAATCTGAAAACTGTAAATTCTGGGGAGGAGGTGGAGAAATAAGAATGCTTATTCACTGTTGTTGGTAATGTAGAATGGTATAATACAGCCATTGTGAAGGACTGTTTGACCGTTCCTAAGGAAGTTGAATACAGACTTACCTTGGGATCTGGCAATACCATTACTAGGTATATACCCAGAAGAACTGAGAGCTGAGACATGAAGAGACATCTGAACACTGATGTTCATAGAAGTGTTATTACAATAGCCAAAAGTTGGAAACAACCCAGGTGTCCATCAACTAATGAATGGATAAATAAATTATAGCATATATACATGGTAGAATATTATGCAGCAGTAAGAAGAAATGAAGTTGTGAAACATGACAACATGGATGAACCTGGAGGACATTATGTTGAGTGAAGCAAGCCAGATGAAAAGGACAAATACTGTATGACTGTGGTGTTATGAATTAAATATATTATGTGAAATATAAATATATTATGTGAAATACGAATATGGGATAAAACTACATATATTAGACCATTTTTCCTTGAAGCTGAACAAAGATAAGTTAATACTACAAAATGTTAATATCAGACCAGAAAAAAAAAAACAACACATTAGAGTAAGTGAAGGATACCAGGCACGAGGTACAACATATTGTATGATTCCATTTATACGAAATGTAAATATAAATCAATTTATAAGGATGAAATTAGATTAGTGTTTATGTAGGGCGGGGGAAGAAATGCTAAGAGGTGTGGAGACTTTCTTTTTGGAGTAATGAAATTCTTCTAAAATTTTTAGGATGTTAAATGTGCAACATTGTGATTATACTTAAAGCCATTGATTATGAACTTTGGATCAATCATACAGTATGTGAATATATCTCAATAAAACTGCTTAATAAACAAATAAATAATTGTGCAAAAATACCCAGAAATAGCAGCTATGTACAGGCAGATTAAGGGGTGAGGGATTTTCTTGTTTGTCTGTTTTTTGTTTATTATTGTTGTTGTTGAAATGAAGAGAGTGCTCTGGTGTTGATTCAAATGATGAACACCCAAGTCTTTGATTGTACCAGGTGCCATTGATTGCACACTTTGGATGAATTGTATGCTTTATTAATGTGTATCAATGGAATTGACTTGTTTAAAAAAATTGATGGCTTACTATTAGGTTTCTTATTTGACAGAGGAGAGGCTAAGTAAAGAATCTAATTTTAGATTTACTGCCAACACCTACTACCAGTTTCCAGAAGAGGGAGGTTTGGAGGGACAGGTCAGAACTGAATAGGTGGCTCCTGCAGCAATTAAAAATTAATAGTCTTACCTGCCGTGTCGAAGGTCACCTGGGGCTTCTCCAAGTTGATGTTTCACCGAGTTGTCCAAGGAGCCATCTTTTGGCTTGGGCCCGGTCAGCCCTTCCTGGTCATTGCCACAAGGGCCCGTGGTTGTGCTCCATCCCGCTTCAGGGCACAGTGCACTCCAGAGACCAATGGCCTGTTTTACCACAAAGTAGACAGGGACTGGGGACTCTCTGCAGGGTTTCGATGATTTGGGGCAGTCTCTCCTCCAGTGGCCAGGCTCTCCACAGCTAAAGCAGGCAGCTGATGCTTTGGAGTCCAAGCCAGAGTGGCCTCAAAGTGGCAGGCTGCCACTCATGGCGACTGCTATAAGGTGAGCCTTCTGCCTGTCCCTCCTTACCTTTGCCTACTCAGTGGTCTTGTTAGAGTTGTTGAAGATGAAGAAAGCTGTTTCTAAAAGAGAATTCATTGGCGTTTGGGGCCCTAATGCTAGCTTTTGGAGTTTCCTTCTAATATCTGGAAATGGTTGGCCAATAAAATAAGTTTTTAACATTACAAAAAGAAAAGCATATGGGATTCCTATATATCCCAACCCCTCATCCTCCCACATCTTCCCTTATTAATAAACATCTTACAATTGTGATACTTTTGTTACAATTGATGAATTAATATTTAAGCATTGCTAATAACCAAGGTCTACAGTTTACATTGCAGTTTATACTTAAATACAATGCCCGAAAAATGTCCTATGTTCCACCTATTATTCCCTTCCCCTCACATCAGCTGTAAGAAAGAATGAAATTTTGACACATGCAAAAACATGTATGACCATTTATATTCAGTGAAGTGCGCCAGTCACGAAAGGGCAAATATTGCATGACCTAATTGATATGACTAAGCATATTGAGCAGAATCACAGAGACAGAGTTTGAAAGACAGGTTACCAGGGGACAAAAAATGATCAGAGAGTGGTAAGCTGATGCTCAAGCTGTACAGAACCTATGACAAGGTGGAAGGGGGTGGTTTGGCAGTGGATGGGAATGATCCTGGTGCAGGGATGTAAGTGGGGTTGACGGTCCAGGAGTCTGAGGGTTAGGGGGGTTGGAGGGGTTGTGTTGGGCTGTCCATGGAACTGCTGGGAGGGATGGAGGAAGGAACATGTGAACTCTGGGGAGGTGGAGGTCTATGGTTGAAAATAATATTATCTTGTACACAACTACCTTTGTTAGGAAACATGTTATTAATTTTGATATGTTTATTTTTCTAGTGTCTCCTAAATTTAAAAAAATATATATAATCATATGATGAGTAAAAAGAGACATTTTCCTTTTCCTTTGTTGCACCAATTATTTAGATTAAAATTATATATTATATTCTTCATTTGTCTAATGCTTTTACACTCAGCATAATATTTCAGATTCACTGATATCATTATGTGACTTAGTGATTCATTAATTTTTTTGGTAATTAATCCTCAATTGCATGGCTATACCATATGCTTATCACTGATGTGCCAGCGTGCATTCAGCTTGATTGCTGCTTTCTGATATTACAAAGAAAGATGCTATGAACACTGTGGACAAGTCTTGCATGTAGTTTGTTAAATGTATCCTTAAGTGGTTCATGTATCTGAGCCTTTTTAATGAAATTGTATTTTACTTTAATGTTATAATTTTTCTATAATATTATATAAAAATACTATCAGTTTTTGAAGATGATATTAAACACTGCCAGTTTGCTCAACAGACTCTATTTCCTGTAGCTTTTGTAGATTCATTACAATTTTGCAATAACACAAACTTGCTACTTGCAAAAGAAAGAAATCTTACTTATTTGTTTCCCAAACTGTATGCTCTTTATTAGTTTATATTATTTTATTACACTGGTCAGGACCTGTAACAATGTTGAATAGCAGTAGTAAGAGTTGACGTATTTGCCTTGTTACAAAATTTAGATAAAAGCACTTAGTGTTTTACTATTATGAATTTAGTTTGGGTTTTATTTAAATGCTCTTTATCAAGTGAGGAAGTTCTTTTCTTGTACTAGTTTTCATGGATGGGTGTTGAATTTTGTCAAATGCTTTTTCTATATTAAATAAAATTTTCATATGTTCATTCACCTTGATGCTATTTACAGGGTGACATGCTAAATGAACCTTATGTTCTCAGAGTAAACCTCACTCAATCTTGAGGCAGTATACTTTTTACATTGTTGGATTTAATTTGCTAATATTTTATCAGTGATATTTACATGTATTTTTTGAAGGATTTTGGCCTATAGTGTTCTATTCTTATAATTGCTGGTTCTGAGTCAGGGTACCAGAGGTGGCCTTATAAAGTGATTTGGGGAGCATTCCCTCCTGTATTATACCTAGAAATTTAATGAAGAATGGGTGCTAACTTTTATTGTCTTTTGGCATCTTTTAATATGAACTTTTTTCTTCTGATTTTTTGATTTTTGATAAATTATATCATAATTTTTGTTCTTAGTTTATTATTTCTTCAGTACATTCCTGGATTCTATTTGCTAACATTTTGTTGTAGATTTTGTCTCTAATTAAGATAGGATATTAGTTTCCTTTTGTGACATTAATTTTGTCAGGTTTGGTATTAAAGGTAATTTTGTTATGTAAGTTAATGGAAGAGTTTTTTCTCTTTCTCTAGTAATTAAGGCATTGATAGCTGGAAAATGTGCTTATTAAAAATCTCTTCATTTAAGCAGTTCTTGAGATTCTAATATGTTTCACAGATCTAGTTGAACTGGTTTTCTATTAATCTAATGCTCTTTGTTCTTAGTTCCTAGAAGGACAACAACCAGACCTTCCCACTTGTGCTTAAGATAACATCTCAAAACAAAACACAGAATGGTGTCAAGAACACCTCAGAAACAAAAAGCTTGATATCCTTAAACTGTCAGCTGCTCGCTCAACAATATCCACCTGTAAATGCTAATAGATAAATCTCTGAAACTGGGACAACAAGCAGGAGTATGGCATGCTTGAGATAATACAGGATTGAGAAATTTGCTCACATTCTCCTCATGAGAACCGTGGGAAAATCCGGCATCATCACTGATATGGCAAGAATGCATTATGAGGTCATCACTTAATCCTTGATCCCTACTCCCTTTTCTTTGCCTATATAAACCCTAGCTCCCATTTTCACTTTGAATTGGTTTGGGGAAGATTCCCCCAGTTCCTTGCTCGTGCACTCACAATAAATGACCTTCTCACTGGGAGGTGTGTTTCTCCACTGTGGCGCTGGGTCAGGAAGGTCCTTCTATTGAAAATAGCCAGTCAGGCAGTATCAGCATTTAAGGCTAAAATTTTATTATCCAAGTACAATTTTGCTACGCCACATAGATTTTACTATGGCAAGTTCTCCTTTGTTTTCTATATAGTTTGCAAATTCTCTTGATTTTCCTCTTGGTACAATAGAATTGGGTAATGCCTAAATATTTATATTGCTGCATTTTATTATTAATTTCTGAATGTATTTTCTCTGAATTATACAATGTTACTTATAAAATTGCAACTATTTTGACTTTTTAGTTATCTCTATCAATGCTAAAAAAGATTTATCTGTGTTCAATTAATATTATTGGTTATATTATTCCATTTCTCTGTTTCAACTTTCTTTTCTTAACAAGAGCTGTCAAAAATTTAAGCAAATAATTTATAAGTTTCAGCAATTTTACAAAATATATTTAGGTGTGTACATTTTCTCATCAGCCCAGCATGGAACCTGGTAAAACCCCCTCAGTAGGCAGGCTCAAACCTTTCTTGAACTGAAGAACATTGTCTTCTCTATTTTGTTTAAATATTGACTCATTCATTTGTTCCTATTTCTTTTTATTTTATATAAGTGTTTTATGTCACTTTGGCCTATCATTCATGCCCCTTACCATTTTCATCATGATTTTCCTTTCTTTGCTCTGCTTTGAAATATTCCTTGCTCTTTATCTTCCAGGTCACTAATATAGGATTCTATGCTACTCATCTTAATTCGTGTAATCATTTTGTTGCTGTTGGAAGACGTTGATTTTTTTAGCTTCAGAAAGTCTGACAAATTGGAATCACTTTACTTATCCATGAGGAGAATATGTTTCTTTTTAAAACAATTTCAAAACAATTATTGTACATGGAGGCTCTTCAAAGCAGTAGGGGTAAAATCATAATAGAGTAATGAAATAAAGACAGATTTTGGTGGATGCCTAATTTAGTGGGGATCAGAAAAGGCATATCTCATGAATTAAAATATTTAAAAGGCAAAAATAGAAAAACTATTCAATAATCTACAGAAATGGCATTTTTGTAAAGAGAAACATTAAATGCAAAAATGCCCACAGGCACTTTTATTCTTAGATTTCTACAGAGGCATGTTTGTGAAAGTTGGCTTCTTTTCATCACATAGAATGGAGTCAATTGAGTTTGCCAAGCTGTGTACCTCCAGGGTATAGACTCATCAGAATCAGGATGCCTTCTAATGCATAGCAACAATTGGCAGGGTCAGACTCCAATTAGTTAATTCACTATTGTGAATACCCAGAGAATTTAAATTTTCTCAGGAAAGCCTTCAGTTCCAACTTTATCCCCATTACATGTTCATCCCTCTTATAAAATCATAGCCTCGGGTACATAAGAAATTTCCTCCAGCCTCTAGCCAATAAGACCACTTAATTCATTGCCATTTCAGCTGTACAGGTAATTAGGAAGGAGAGGTTGTCATGAATGTGTACTCCAGGGGTGTCTTCCCATTTCTATTTATTCTTAATTCAATTTCATAATTTTTCTACTTTCCAAAGTGTGTAAAGTTTTATTTCTAATTTCATTTAATTTCAATCTCTGTTTTACTGATTAAATTTGTCATAGATATTTATAATCACTGATTTTCCCCAAAGGACTAGTTCAGGTTATTAATGGTGTTTTTGTAGTAGAGGACAGTCTGCATTTTTTGCCATCTTTTTCTGGGACCCACAAATAAGACCTGTGCTTTGGATTAGATGTGTTACTCTAGCTTCTAGAATAGAATGATAAATATTGGCAGACTCCCTTCTGGGAGTGACCAGAGGCAAAATTCATCCTGTCTAGCAGATAGTGGCCTGCTGGTATATTTTTTTCCACTTTTGCCTGGGCCATCTGTAAATGTTCACTGGAGACCCCTTGGCCAGTTATGTGCATTTCGTGGAATTGTATCACCAGCTATTTCTGTTCCTAAATTGGAGAGATTGGGGTCCCTTGCCTATGGCACAAGCAAGAGAGGGGTGCAAGTAAACATCTCCTTGTGTCGGCTGTGGATGGGGACTGATGCCCACTATTGTATATGACCTTGCTTTGACTCCTATCTGTGAGACTGTTCCTATCCAGTGCTTGTGTAAGTCGTACCTTTTTTGGTGACCTTGAAACCTGTGTGGAGAGGGTTGACATCTCTTTGTTATCCTTCTTGTGGCAGGTCAGCTCCCCTGAAGTTGGTAATGGGTGTCTCCTTTCCGAATGACAATCTTTGAATTTTGAGTTTATCTCATTTTTATTATCCTTTTTTCTACCTGCTTCTCCTTTCTGAGTTGATTTTCAATTTTATCAAATGTTAAAAATATCATTAATATATATCTGTTTTTGAAAACAATTATGTTTGTCTCTGATTTTTCCAAAGAGTTTTGACATGTAATTTTCACCATTTTAATTTTCTTCTTATTAATCTTAATTTTTCTTCATGTGCACATAGAAGTATCTGTTTCAGTCTTTACATGCTTGGAACAATTTTCTTGTTTTTTGTTTTCTTTAGGACATTTTATTTAGCATCTGAGTTTATCACATCAATATTGGCTACTTTAAACCAAGTAGTTTCATGATTGGTGTAATGGTTAATTTTGTGTGTCAACTTGGGTAGATTATGCTGTCCAGTTGTTTGGTCAGACACTGGCATAGATGCTGCTGTGAAATATTTGATAGATCTGATTACCATAAATAATTAGTTGACTTGATATTATAAGTGGGCCAAACATAATTAAGAGCACTGAATTATATATGTGAATGTGGTCAAAGGGGAAATTTTTAAGTTTCATATATGTTATTAGAATAAAAGGTTTTAAAAAATATAAGACTATACAAGGCAAACGGTGAACTCTATTGTTAATGATTGACTCCAGTCAATAGCACAATTATAAAAATGTTCTTTCATGAATTGTAATAAAGATACCACACTAATGCAAGGTGTTAACAGGCTGGTATATGGGAGCTCTGTATTTTATGCACGATTTTCTGTATACCTACAATTTCTCTAATAAAATATAAAATGAAAAAGCAAAGAAAAAGAACGAAGAAATTTTGCTTCAAAGCTAAACCATTTACTCCAGTCTGACTTTCCAGCCTGCTGGCCTCCTCTATGGATTTCAGATTGTCAAGACTACGACATTATTCTTACAGGAATTTCCAGCACATACGATGGTTTTTTGTCTTGCCAGTCTTTACACTTGAGTGAGTCAATTCCTTAAAAACAAATCTATTTATCTATACATATATGCAGACATATATTTTATTGATTCTGTTTCTCTGGAGCACCCTGACTAATACAGTTGGTATATTTAGGGAGAGTTCAACAATTCAAAATTACCATCAAGGACACATTTTTTTTTTCCCTTTTACACTTTGTTTTTATGCTTTGGCCACATGATTGCAAGACAGCTGCTGCATCTGTGAACATCCTGCTCACATATAAGGAATGAAGGAAAAGAAAATTCTAGTGCTATCCTCAACCCTTGGGCTTTTCGTCATGATCTCAAGATCCTTGAAACAGATCCAGGTGAATGGAAGCATTCGAGGGAAGAGTAACCGGTTCTAGTGACTGTCTCTTTAATCAGAAAGCAAAATATAACCTAGAATCCTCTAGCACACTTCCACTTATGACTCATTGGACAGACTGAGGGTAGCTGCAGGGGAGGAAAGGAAATGCAGAGGTGTCAACAAACAATATTTGCCACAGGAATTGAAAACGAACAATGAGGCTGTAGTATATATATATATATTTTTTTTTTCTTTCCTTCTTTCTGTCTTTCCTTTCCTCTTCCTTTCTTCATTTTTACTAAAATGTATTTATACATTTTTACTAAAATGTATAAAGAATCCAGCTCACAAAATTACCATGCCTTTGAAGGAGTATATATGCTCATGATTGTTTCTTTAAAGGACCTTCAGAAGATACTTTTCTTTGCTTAATAACATGGAGGAATATTTGTTTAACTGTTCAAAGATTATAACATATAAAGCCTTACTGCACATGGAGTCCTAGTCAGAATTGTATTAAAATACATTCTTTTGGGGCACATATTCTTAAAGAAAATGAACACAGGAAGACATCTAACAATATGGCATATTGAGAATCCTGCAGGTTTTTGTCCTCCACCATTAGTGTAATTATCTAATTCCACAAATTAAATTGCAGTACTGATTTTAATATTAAATTGACCTGTTGTTTGAACAATACAATATGAGATATGATATAACTTTGTGATTCAAGTAAGATCTTCTACTCATACAGGAGAAATCAATCATGTGGATCCAAGATATTGAAAAAAACTGCAGCCATTTCCTATTTCTATAAAAGAGAAATTTTATTTTCCATTGAATCGTGAGTGACACAGGCTAGGCTTGCTGACACACTAATATACAAGGCATAAAAGAAGCAAACATCTGGAGCTTATTTAAATAGAAGAGATTCCTGTTTCATTCACATTATCTGTTTTTACATTTTTATTACTTATAGCCTAGTGTGCTTTGTGCTGTTTTTGTCTAAAAACGTCTTTATAAAATCTCCCCTGCCCTTTCTGTCAACTCTGAACAGAATGTTACTGAAGACAGAAAATTCCTGGATTTTATATTCCTTTGGTTGCTTAGGATTAACACACAGGAAAGAAAAAAAAAAAAAACACCTCATTCAAGGCCCAAATTAGATAGATGATAAAAGGTAAAATAGAGTAGGTTTGGCTCTGTTGTCCCTTTGTGGGAAAACATATCTCAGAATTTATCTTCCATTTTAATACAACCTCTTGGCAACACACTACTTAATTCAAGAGAATTTTAGAATTAGAAAAACTTGAGAAATTGCCTATTGAAGCATATTCAAATATTCTAAACACAAAAGGAATCCTTTCTACAGAAGATTATCCAATTTTTTCTTGATTACTTCCTAGATGAGGATATTCAATTCTTCAAGAAGCAGCCCATTTTTTAGAAAGGTCATCTCTGTAATGAATTGCAGTGTTTGTTCCTGGAACATTGTCTATTGGTTTCAATTCTGTTCTAATCAACAAAGAACAAATTCACGTAGCCATTTTTCTAGATGGCATTCTTACAGGTCTTTAAAAACAGATACCATTTCTTTCAAATTTTATCTCCAAGTTAATTTTTCCTTGTGCATTTAGTTTTTGAATTGACTTCAAGAATATTCACCATCCTCCAATCTGATTAACTTTATTCAAATGCAATCTAGCATATGAGAACATCTCTTAAACTATTGCATCTAGAATTAAGCACATTATTCCATGAGTGATTTCATCAAGGCAGGAATTATTTCCAATAATCTGAATAATTTACTGCTTTTAAAGCAATTCAACATATTGTTTGCAGTTTCAACATTTTTGCAGTCATTAAATTTTGGGTTTATAGATGCTACATTATTATTTACTATTATTAGTTCTTTACAGATGAACTGCTATTTAGAAAATATTCCTGGCTTTTTTCAGATTAAAATACAAAAATCCCCATTTATAGCTGCTAAATTTTACCTTGTTTCTGTTTGCTATTTCAAGGCTGTTGCTATCATATTCAACAGTGATTAAATCAGGTAATATACTTCTCTTAATTTCCTCTTACCCATCCCTTCCTGTCCTCTCTCCCATTCGAAGTAGTTCTTCTATGGCTGTCTTTCACACAACCCCATGTTCTGATGGCCCCTGTCTGAATTTCTTGTGCTTATAAAGGGCTCCAATAACACAAATAAGGTCCACCCTGATTCTGGGCCACACCTTAACTAAAAATAACATCTTTCAAATTCCTGTTTAGGCATGAATTCATACTCAGGTGTGAGTATTATGGTGAAGATCATGTCTTTTGTTGGGGAACATAATTCAACCTATCACAGCAACAGAAGCCAAAATATCAGAATAGTAAATGTAATTCAAGTCTTTGAAGATCTTTACATTGTCCAGAATGTGATAAAATACCAATTATATTATACTCAATTAAATAAAGGACACATCATCTTTTCTCTAGTATAGCCTGAAAGGAATATTGACAGATTATCTGACTAATAAGATAATGGAGGTAGAAATGAAATAATCAATAATAAGTAATACTTCTGAAAAAGAAAGCAGTGGGAGAAAAGAAATATAGAAGAGGTATAACAAAATGGCAAGCAATATTTTAAAAGGTAGATTTAAATACAAATATATCAATTAACTATAAATTGACTAAATATTAAATCAATTAAATGCAAAGATTGTCAAACAAAACATACAATCAAAATCCAACTCCATGCTGCTTATAAATGATAAACCTTAAGTGAATGGATATAGAAAGTTAAATTTCTATGAGTTGAGAGTTAAAAAAAATTTAGGAACAAATATTCCAATGGCATAATATTATGCCATTTAGAAAAAAAGATCTATCATTTTAGAGAGAGTTATTTATTTTGTCCTGAAAGCAAACACCATTTCTGGATCTGAGACCCAACTTATTACTACTTACAGCAATAACAGAGACATGATAAGAACACGTCAGGTGCTTGTTCAAGGGTCTCTACTGCAATAGAAGAGTTGCAGAACTATGAATCTGCCAGCTGTAATAGGAGCTGGACAGCTGCCCCAAGCCCTCTCACTACCTGAGAGAAGGTGAGAAACCTTACATTTCTAACACAAATGAATTCCCTTTCGGCAGAGAATAGGGACGTTTCCTACCCTGGAATGCAAGCACTTGGCTCAAAGTAAAGTATGTTTCCTTACCCTTGGAATGGCAGCAGACGGCTCCACCATAAAGGCAACAAGTGGTTTCAGGTTCAACAATCTTGGAAGGTGGGGAGCAAATGAATCAGGGAAAAGGAGAAATTTTGGAAAATGAGAATAATTGCACTGTCCTATATAAATAGCTTTACAATAGTAACTCTTCCAGTTCATGAAAATTTATATACATTATTGGTCTATAGGTTGAAATAGATCTTTTACTATTAAATATGATGTAACTTATGTTTTAGTTTATTTATTAAACCTTTTATTAGATTAAGAAAGTTTTCATTTTGTCTGTTTTGATAAGGGTTTTTAAAAGAATGAATAGGGAATTTTATTTATTAATTTTGTTTTGATTGAAGTACTTTTTTCTCATTCTCTTCATGTGATGAATTACATTGATTTTAAAAAACAAATTCCTTTTATATTCCAGAAATAAATCCAACTTGCCAATTGGATTTATTTTCCTTTTTAAAAAAATATTTCTGTATTAGATTGGCTAATGTTAGAGTTTTACAAAACATTTGAGGAATTGGTAGGTAATTTTGCTTTCTTTTAATAGTTTTGTTAGATTTTGGTATTACAGCAATACTGTTTTCATTAAATAATATGAGAAATATAACCCATTTCTTAATCCCTGGAAGAAATTGTTTAAGATTAGTGTTATTTCTTCCTTAAATGCATAGAGGAATTTATTTATGAAGTCATCTAGGCCTGATGATGATGATAATGATGTGTGTAGGAACATTTTTAATTGCGAATTTAAAAATATATACAGAAAGAGATATATACTGACTTTTCTACATTTTTCAATCAGCTTGATGAATTGTGTATTTCTAAGAATTTGTCCATTTCATTTAAATTTTTAATTTATTTCCATAAACTGGTTCAAAATATATTTCATTTTCTTTTCAGTGTCTGTAAGATTAATAATGTTAAGAAGGTTTTAATAATATGTGCCTGCAGTATTTAGCCAAATTTTGAATTTTTGGTCATTTCCATTGCCTGTTTTTAATTTTCTTGTCCTTTTCTTCTTCTTTTGGGTTTAATTGTTTTTCTTTGACTAATTTCTTGAAATGCATATTTAAACCATTGATTTTCCACTTGTTGTTCTTCCTAATGTATATGCTTAATGCTAAAAATTTTCCTCTAAGCATATTTGTGACTAAATGCCACATATTTTGATATATTTTATTTTCATCATTCAGTTCAAATATTTTCCTAATCTTGTCTGAGATCAGTGTAGCTGTACTTCTTCTGCTTAGAGTTTCATTAGTTTATATTTTTAATGCTCTTACTTTCAAACTTTCTATATCCATTCACTTAAGGTGTATCATTTATAAGTAGCAAGGGGTTGGGGTTTGATTTTATTTCCTGTGTGGCAATCTTTGCTTTTAATTGGTTTAATTTATAGTTAATTGATATATTTGTATTCAAATCTATCTTTTTAAATAACTTTTTCTTCCACTCTTTTCTTTTTTTGAAGTATTACTTATTATTGATTATTTCATTTCTACCTCCATTATCTTATTAGTCAGATAATCTATCAATATTCCTTTCAGGCTATCCTAGAGAAAAGATGATGTGTCCTTCATTTAATTGAGCATAATATAATTGGTATTTTATCACACTCTGGACAATGTAAAGATCTTCAAAGACTTGAACTACATTTACTATTCTGATATTTTGGCTTCTGTTGTTGTGATAGGTTGAATTATGTTCCCCAACAAAAGACATGATTTTCACCATTAATACTCACACCTATGTAGAATTCATGCCTAAACAGGAATTTGGAAGATGTTATTTTTAGTTAAGGTGTGGCCCTGAATCAGGATGGACCTTGTTGTGTGTTACTGGAGCCCTTTATAAGCACAAGAAATTTGAGCACAGTCAGAGAAGACCACAGTGGGGAGCCAGAAGTCAGGGCAAACTGGAAGAGAAGACACAAAGAGACGGTCATGTGACAGAGGCAGAGAAGCAAGTCAAGGAACCCCAAGAATTGTCTGAAGCTGTCATCGAACACTACCAGTTCTAGAAGAAAGCATGGCTTGTCAAGACAATGATGTGGGATATCTAGCTTCCAAAACTATGAGTCAATAACTACTTGTTGTTTAAATCAACCCATTTTATGTTTTTTTTCTTTCTTCTTTTTTTAAATTAATTTATTGAAATATATAACCCATGCACAAACATACATAAACAATAAGTGTATAGTAATAGTTGTGAACTTACAAAACAAACATGTATAACATCATACAGGACTCTCATAAACTCACCCTGCCACCAACACCTTACACAGCTGTTAAGCCTTTTTAACTAATGATAAAAGAGCATTATCAAAATATTACTACTAACCAAAGTGTTTTCCCCCAACCCTCCCTATTAACTTTATATCATTTATATATGAACATACATAAACAATTAAGTGTACAGTAAAAGCTATGAACTTACAAAGCATACATGCATAACATCATATACATGGGTCCCATACATCAACCCTCCACCAATACCTTACATTGTTGTGAGATGTTTGTTACAAATTATGAAAAAAGGGAAGCGGACTTGGCCCAGTGGTTAGGGTGTCCGTCTACCACATGGGAGGTCCACGTTCAAACGCCAGGCCTCCTTGACCCTTGTGGAGCTGGCCCATGTGCAGTGGTGATGCACACAAGGAGTGCGGTTCCATCCAAGGGTGTCCCCCATGTAGGGGAGCCCCACGCGCAAGGAGTGTGCCCTGTAAGGAGAGCCACCCAGTGCAAAAGAAAGTGCAGCCTGCCCAGGAATGGCGCTGCACACACGGAGAGTTGACACGTGAAGATGACGCAGCAAGGCAGCGCACTTGGCCCAGTGGTTAGGGCGTCCGTCTACCACATGGGAGTTCTGCGGTTCAAACCCCGGGCCCCCTCAACCCGTGTGGAGCTGGCCCATGTGCAGTGCTGATGTGCACAAGGAGTGCCCTGACCCGCAGGGGTGTCCCCCACATAGGGGAGCCACACATACAAGGAATGTGCCCCGTAAGGAGAGCTGCCCAGTGGGAAAGAAAGTGTAGCCTGCCCAGGAATGGCGCCGCACACATGGAGAGCTGACACAAGATGATGCAACAAAAAGAAACACAGATTCCCATGCCTCTGACAACAACAGAAGCAGACAAAGAAGACGCAGCAAATAGACACAGAGAACAGACAACAGGGGTTGGGGGGGAAGGGGAGAGGAATAAATAAATAAAATAAATCTTTAAAAAAAAAAGAGAGACACAGATTCCCATGCCACTGACAACAACAGAAGTGGACAAAGAAGAACATGTAGCAAAGACACAGAAAACAGAAAACTGCTGGGGGATGGGGGAAGGAGAGGGGAAGGGGAGAGAAATAAATAAATCTTAAAAAAAGAAATTATGAAAAAATATTGTCAAAATCTTACTACTAATTGTAGTCCTTATCTTACATTTGGTGTTTCTCCCCCCAACCCACCCTAATTATTTTTAAAATATATTTTTTATGACAAGTTATAAACTTATAAAACAATCATATACTGTGCAGAAATCCCAAACAACACCCTTCTATCATCAACCACACTGTGGTGGAACATTTGTTACAGATAAGATAATATCATCTCATTGTTACCATGTCCATAGTATACATTTGACTCACATTTTCCATACATCCCCATTATCAACACAGTACATCTTTGGCATAGATGCAAGAATATTATATTATTACTGCTAAACACAGTCCATAGGTCATTCCAGTTTATTTTTCCCATGCATTCCCAATACCCTGCAGTAGTATTATACATTTTCTCTAGCTCACAAAGGACACTTTGCTATTCAGTTCCTAGATTATTCTCTAGCATTCTGTCAATTGGCATTTACATACCTAGACTACCATTTTCAGCCACATCCCCATTTATAAACTAGATATTACTCACTATTTGTTACCATCCATTCTATACATTTCCACACTTTTACAGTAAAACTAATCAAAACTTCTACATACATTAAACATCATTAGTCCATCTCAGTCCTTCTCTTATCTCCATTAATAATCTGCCACCTACCACCAGGTCTTGAAGATACTTCCTACAATTTCTTCTAGAAGTTTTATGGTTCTTGATTTATTTTTAGGTTTTTGATCCATTTTGAGTTAAGTTTCGGACAAGGTGTGAGATAGAGGTCCTCTTTCCTTCTTTTGGCTCTAGATATCCAGTTCTTTCAGCACCATTTTGCTGAATGGACCATTAAGTCCAAGCTGTGTGGGTTGGACAGGTTAGTCAGAAATCACTTGACCATACATGTGAGGGTTGAGGGTCTGTTTCTGAGCCATCAGTTTGGTTCTATTGGTCTATGTGTCTGTCTTTATGCCAGTACCATGCTGTTTTTACCCCTAGTATGATGTAAAGTCCAGAGATGAGGGTTGCTTTTCCTTTTATGATGTTTCTGGCTATTCAGGACCCCTTACTCTTCAAAATAAATCTGATAATTGTGTTTTCAACTTTTTTTTAAGCCGGTGGAATTTTTATCAGGGTTGCATTGATTCTGTATATCAATGTGAGTAGAATTGACTTCTTAATGATATTTAGTCTTCCAATCCATGAACATGGAATGCTCTTCCAGATATTTAGGACTTTTCTGATTTCTTTTAACATTGGGTTGCAGTTTTCTGAATAAAAGTGCTTTATATCATTGGTTAAGTTTATTCCTGACTATTTGAGTTTTATCTTTCACTCTTTTGACACTTTTTATTACTTTTATTAATATAATCTTCATTTCCAGACTCTCTTGCAGGCCTCTCTCTCCTGTCTTTTCTTTTCAGGCTCTAGCACACCCTTTAGTATTTCCTGAAAATCTGGGCTCTTGTTTAGAAATTCTCTCAGTTTCTCTTTATCTGTAAATATTCTAATTTTGCCCTCCTTTTTGAAAGACAGTCTTGCTGGATATAAAGTTCTTGGTGGAAGTTTTTCTCTTGTGGTATCTTAAACATATCAGACCACTGTCTTCTTGCCTCCATGGTTTCTGGTGAGAAATCAGCACTTAATCTTATTGGATATGCCTTATATATTATGCATTGCTTTTCTCTTGCTGTTCTCAGAATTCTCTCCTTGTCTTTGGCATTTCACATTCTGATTAGTATGTGTCTCAAAGTTGGTCTATTCAGATTTTTTCAGATGGGAATATGTTCTGCTTCTCGGATATAGATATCTATGTCCTTCAATAGGGTTGGGAAATTTTATATCATTATTTCTTCAAATATTCCTTCTACCCCTTTTCCCTTCTCTTCTCCTTCTGGGACACCCATGACACATATATTTGCACATCTCTTGCTGTCATTTAGTTCCCTGAGATCTTGTTCAATTTTTTCCATTCTTTTCTTCGTCTGTTCTTTTGTATATTCACTTTCAGAGGCTGTGTCTTGAAGCTCACCTATCCTTTCTTCTACCTCTTCAAATCTGCTATTATATGATTCCGATGTTTTTTTAAATCTCATTTATTGTGCCTTTCATTCCCATAAGATCTGCTATTTTTCTATGCATGCTTTCACATTCTTCTTTGTGCTTATCCAGTGTCTTCTTAATATCCTTAATCTCTTCCACCATCTCATTGAATTTATTAAGGAGATTTGTTTAAACATCTGTGATTAGTTGTCTCAACTCCTTTATGTCATCTGGAGGCTTATCTTGTTCCATTAACTGGGTCAAATCTTCCTGTTTCTTGGTGTGGATTATAATTTTTAGCTGGTGTCTTGGCATCTGGCTTACTAGAGTATCTGGGTGAAGTTTTTCTCTTCAGTTTAGAGCTTTCTGCCATTTCTCCCTTGCTGGTTGTTCAATAGGAACCAAGAATGTAGTTGGTACTATAAACTGTGGAGGCTCAAGCTGCCCTCATTCTCATAGAGATCCATAAAGCTTTTCCCAACTTTCTCCTTTCCCAGAGATAGGGACAGAATAACAGTTGAGTGGAATAATCCAAGTCATGCAGGCCTAGACTGTGGTTGCCCAGAGAGACTGATGAAGCTTCATTCTCCTTTCTCCCCAGCTTGGGCGGGGTGGGGGTGGGGAGGATGGAGCTGCAGGTATGGGCAGCAATCTATGCAGTGCAGGTCCAAGATGATCACAGCTGCCCTGGTAGACTTCAGATTATTCATTTGTGGTGGCCAAAGCTACCCAACATAACCTGGATAGGCTGGTGCAGAGCTAACCAGCGTCTTCTCTGCCAGAGGTGGGGCTGAAGCCTAGGCTAGGACTGCAGGCTGATCTGGGTGAAAGAAACTAGTTCCTTCTGTCACTGGGTTATTTGGTCAGTCAGGCTTCCCCTCAGGCTGGGGGCGGAGTCAAAATGGTGGCCACTGGCCTCCTTCCTTTCCTATTTGGACAGATTCACACTCCAGCTGTTCCTTGGGTTATTCCTTAGTCAGTCAGTAGCTCCTCCTCCTCCCCTGTTTTTGGGAAATGGAGCTTCCAATTCCAATCACAGAACATCTCCTGGGACGGCTCATGCCACCAGAGCAGGACAATCACTGGCCTCCGTAGCTTGGCTGGCAATTTCCCAGAGAGGCTGGCGCAGGTCCTTGCAGCTTCCTCCCTGTTGGAGGTGGCACTGGGGCTTAGGCTAGACCTGCAGTCTGACCTGAATGGAAAGAAACCAGTCTCCACCAGCACTGTGATTCTCAGTCCGCCCCGCTTCTCCTTGTGCCAGTCCAGGAGTTAAGATGGTGGCTCCTGGCTTCCTTCTACTTGGACAGGCTCAAACTTTAGCTGTTTTCAGGATTATACTTTAGCCTGCTGAATTTACTCATTAGTAGCTGAAGTTACTCATCAGTAGCTGAAGTTGGTGCCCAACCGTCTCTTCCTCCCCCATTTTTGGGAAGTGGAGCTTTCAATTCCAGTGTGGAACATCTCCTGAGGTGGCTTGTGCTACCAGTGGAGGGTGGGCACTGGCCTCTAAGGAGTGGAACACTCTACTTGAGAGTCTTTTCTGCAGATGGGCAGTCTCCTCCTTCCACTCCTTCAAGGATGTTGCAGGATGCCCTCTTGGCCTCCTGAAGCCCCAAACAGGTGCTTTAGCTAGCTCAAATAGCTCTGGGTGTTTACTAACTGCCCTGTAGCAGGTGCTGACTCTAGGAGCTCCTTACTCTGCCACCATCTTGCTGTTTGTCCCCATTTCATGTTTTTTGACATGACAGTCTGGCGAACAAGGTCAGTTGTGAAAATTAATTTCCTCTACATTTTAAACAGCATATAGGTTTATTTATTATAATTATTAATTAATGAAGCAAAATATTTATTTAGATTAACCAACATATTGCTATTCATTCCTCCTTGCATCTCCATTGCTTTCTAATCTAGAAGTTTTCTTCTGAAATAATTTTTAAAAATATTTCTTTCAGTGTAGACCTGCTGGTAATTTTCTCATTTTTTAAATTCTGGAAGCATTTTATTTTGTTTTTTTGAATAATAATTTCCTTGGGTATAACATTTGTGTTCACAGTTGATTTCATTTTAGTTTGTTTTTTCTGGCTTCATTGTTTTCTGTTGATATGTCAACCCTTAGACTTACTGTTGCTACTTTGAAGGTAATTCATCTTTTTTTCTCTCATGTTTTTTACATTTTCTTTTTGTCCTTATTTTTCAGAATATTCATGGTGTGAATTGATAAGATTCATTTGTGATTTCATCTGGCTTTATATTCATTGTACTTTTAAAATATATTCTTAGTATCTTATATTGAATTTGGAAAAAGCTCAGCATAATTTCTTTGAAGATTACTTTTGATCCTTTCCTTCTTCCTTTTGTGACTCCATCGACAAGTGGGCTTTACCTTTTCATAGGTATCATGTGTCTGGTACCTTACTTTCTCTCTTTCCCACTTTCATTTCTCTGATCATTTGATCTGAATATTTTTTCCTTAACAATTTTCCAGTTCTTTATTCTCTCTTGAGTTGACTCTAATCTGCAGTTAAACTTATCCAATCAGGTTCTTAAAGTCAGTTACAGTTTTTAATTCACAGAATTTCCATGTAATTTTTGTTAAAACATTTCCAGTTTCTTCTAAATTTCAATTCTGTCATTAAAGATTGTGCTAATAACATCAATATCTGGATCTCTTCTTATGCATTCATTGTGTCTGCTGTTTTCCAATCAATTTTTTTCTTTACACATGATTGTTTTCAACAGCTTTACATTCAATGCAATTCACCTATTTAAAAATGCATAATTCATTAGCTTTTAGTATATTCACAGAGTTGTGTAACTGTCAGCACAAACCAATTTTAGAACACTTTCTTCATCCTAAAAAAGAAACCATTGCTAATGGAACCATATTCATTAGCTTGGTATCTTAGTTTGGCGGGACCATTGTAAAAGTATCATAGACTGGTTGGCTTAAACAATAATTTATTGTCTCATGGTTATGGAGGCTAAAAGTCCAAAGTCTAGGTGTTGGCAGGGCCATTCTTTCTCTGCAGCCTATGGCTCTCTAGTGGTGGCCTGCTAGCAGTCCTTCACTTAGTCTCCGCATCCCTCACCAGGCTTTCCTTATGACTCCTACTCCTGTGACCAAATTTCTATGGACACAGAAATTTAAAGACTCCAGTCACGTCTGATTAAAAGACGCCCTGGTTTAGTTTGGTCTCGTCTTAACTAATACGATCTTCAAAGGATATATTTACAGATGAGTTTATGTCCACAGGGCCAGGGGTTCCATCTTGAACATTTTTTTGGGGAGACATGATGCTTACCATAAGAAATGACTCCCTTTTTAATGTCATGCTGGCTGTACACATGAAGATTTCTATAGACAACCTAATACTCTGTTGTCTCCCTCCACAGAGGTTTGAGTTGAAATCATCTAGTACATTTCCATCTTTTTGTAGCTGACAAACCCAACAGTGTTACAAAAATGAAGCGTTCAGTCCAAGATTCTAATCTAGTTACTGACAGAAACAGAATGAAAGCCTGGTTGCCTTAACTGCTAACCCACAAATCCAAAAACGCTGTATAGTACAGAGAGTAAATATTAAATGAAAGAAATAAGAATACATAAATGGTCAGCATAGGAAAATACATACTTTTTAGAATAAGTCACTTTAATTTTTTCTGTCATATATTGTTGCTTGTAATGCCATAACACTTAAATTTCAATCTCAATTTTTCTAGCTATTTATTGGCTTCAGATTTTCTTTTTTATAACCATAGAAATTACCTACCTGTTTCCACAGTGGACAATTTTATTAGGCATGGTTAATTTAAATTTTAGTTGTAATTCCTACCTTGCCATTTCATATAAATACAATAGGAATAATTAAATATTAAAAATAGCCTTAAAATCAATTACTTTTTCATTACATATTTAAGCATAGTACAATCATCTTTGTATAAAATGACTATGCATTTATAAATTGTCTATGCCTTCCAGTAAAATAGTACTGATTTGTTCTAGCATGAAGCATGCTCAGGTGAAAACTTTTACATAACCCAAATTTATTCCAGTCTTTTCATCTCCACAGAACTAATATATTAAAATAAATTCCAGAGGATGATCCTGTGTGGGTCATCCCCTCATGCTCTGTCTCACCCAGCATTGCTGATGCCACCGCGAACCATGGCTGTGCCCGTGCTGTCCTTGTTGGTGATGGGACCTTTCTTGGACGGGACTTGCAGTGGGTCACCTACTCCATTGTCCTCGAGCTACTATTATGGTGATGGTGAGCAGACAAATCGGCTCTACCCCCAGTATTGTCATCATACCCTTCGAGAGCGCTGTACCTTTTAGTTTCCACAGCATTTCAAATTCCCGTCATTCCTTAGTTTCTGAAGAAACTCTGTTGTTTTGCAGTTGGCTCCCAGGGGAGGAAAGAGTGAGTATGACAAGGAAGGCAAGCTCAGTTTTCAAAGACTTTCAGTAACATTGCTAAAACGCGGTAATCGTCTGTTTCAAGAAAACTCTATTCTCAATTCACTTCCCCTTAGTTCTCTGAGCAGGAAAACGAAGTAGGTCTCTCTGAACTGCAAGTGCTACATGATATTTCAAGGTCATCTCTACATAAGCATCTAGCCAAGGATCATTCTCCTGATTTATATTCACTGGATCTGGCAGGTTTGGATGCATTTGGGAATGTTACGGGGAAGACTGAGCAATTCAGAGATGCTTCTAAGATTCTTTTTGATGTTCTGCAAGCTTGCAAATGATATGTACAATCTTTATGGTGGGAATGCAGTGGTAGAATTAGTATCTATCAAGTCATTTGACACAGCCCTTGTGAGGAAGACAAGAACCATCCTTGAGGCAAAACCAATGTGCAGCACAACGAGTCCCTATAACCTTGCATACAAGTGTAATTTTGAGTATCCTGTGGTTTTCAACATGGTACATTGGATTATGATCACTTGGCCTTGGCTGTGATTACTACCTCTTACAACAGTTGGAACATGGATTCTGGATTTGATAGCATCATTTATAGGATGACAAATCAGAAGATTCTATTGGCTTGAACTTTCCTTATGACAGTCTTAGAAAACTGATTTGGAAATTGGCCATTTTGTTAAAATAAATTTTTTAACATGATTTAAAGTAGATAGTATACTTTATATATATATGCAAATTTTGTTCTCTATGTGTGTCTGTGACTTTTTTAGAATGAATTATAGTATTGATGTGGATCGAACTGTGTGATATAGATTCCATAATACTCTCAAATATTATGATATAACCATTAATATAATTTCATCCCATTTAATATTTGGAAATATGCACTGAAATAAATATAAAACATTTAGAATAGCTTGTGTTAAATTTATTTTTTTGCTTTCCAAGTTGCTCTATTTATTTATTTATTTATTTATTATTTTTTATTTTATTTATTTTATCTCTCCCCTCCCCCCACCCCTACCCCAGTTGTCTGTTCTCTGTGTCTATTTTGCTGCGTGTTCTTCTTTGTCTGCTTCTGTTGTTGTCAGTGGCATGGGAATCTGTGTTTCTTTTTGTTGTGTCATCTTGTTGTGTCAGCTCTCCGTGTGTACAGCACCATTCTTGTGCAGGCTGCACTTTCTTTCGTACTGGGCGGCTCTCCTTACGAGGCACACTCCTTGTGCGTGGGGCTCCCCTATGCAGGGAACACTCCTGCGTGGTAGGGCACTCCTTGCACACATCAGCACTGTGCATGGCCAGCTGCACACGGGTCAAGGAGGTCCAGGGTTTGATCCATGGATCTCCCATGTGGTAGACAGATGCCCTAACCATTGGGCCAAGTCTGCTTCTCTATTTATTTATTTTTAATAACATTTTTTTAAGTAAAGTTAATAGCTCACATAGAACGTTACATTAAAAAACATAAGAGGTATCCATATAACCCACACCCCACTCCCTCCCTCACCCCTATCAATTTTGTAAATTGTATTTTTTTGAAGATACATACATCACAAAAAAGGTTACATTATAAAAAGCATAAGAAGTTCCCATATACCCCCCAACTGCCCACCCCACTCCTCCCACACCAACAACCTCCCCATCATTGTGGCACACTCATAGTACTCAGCGAACACATTTTGGAGCACTGCTGCACTGTGTGGGTAATAGTTTACTCTGTAGTTCACACTCTCTCCTGGTATATTCAATGGGTTATGGCAGGATGTAAATGTCCAGCATCTGCCCCTGCAATATCATTTAGGACAAATCCAAAGCCCCAAAAATGCCCCCTCATTACATCTCTGCTTCCCACTCCCTGCCCTCAGCAACTACTGTGGCCACTTTCTCCCCATTGGTGATACAATTTTTTTGGGGGGAAGGAAGATTATGAGCTGACACCTATATGGGTGAAGTCTATGATAAGTTGGAGGTAAGTATTTGTACAGGGCTTGTGCTATTTATGTTGTAAAAATGTACTGAATTTACTAGAGAAACTTCTGAATGCTTAACTTCCCTGTAAGGAATCAGTGAAAATCATATTTGTGCTATCGTATACTGTGAAAGATATGTAAATGTCTTAATTTGGTGTAAATATCTCAGAAATGAGAGGAAAAGTTTTACTTAGAGCAGCCTCAAAATATGGATGTGCTTACATAATCACTTAGTTTTGGAAATGTATTCTGATTGACAGAGGATAGCTATTTTTTAATCTCTTATGAAAGTTTGGTGATCCATATGGTCTGGTGTGGATATTAAAAATACTATATTGAGACAACCAGCAAGACAGTGGTGGAGTAGGGAGCTCCTAGAGTCAGCTCCTGCTATTGGGCAGTTAGTAAACACTCAGAACTATCTGGAGCTAGCTGAAGAACCTGTTTGGGGGCTCCAGGAGACCAGAAGAACATCCTGCAACATCCTTGAAGGAATGGAAAGAGGTGACTGCCCATCTCCAGAGACGATTTATAAGTAAAGAACTCTACACCATGGAGGCTGGTGCCCATCTTCCACTGGCGTCACTAGCCACCTCAGGAGCTGCTCCACGGCTGGAATTGAAAGCTACATTTTGCAAAAATGGGGGAGGAGGAGACAGTTGGGCACCATCTTCAGCTACGGATGAGTAGATTCAGTGGGCTAAAGTATAATCCTAAGAACAGCTAAAGTTTGAACCTGTTCAAGTCAGAAAGAGGCTGGAAGCCACCATCTTAACTCCACACATGGCACAAGGGGAAGCAGGGAGAACTGAAAATCACAGTGGTGACCTATGCCAGCCTTTCTGGGAAGTTACCAGCCAAGCCACAGCGGCTGGTGGTTATCCAACTTTGTCAGCACAAGCCAACCCAGGAGCAATTCTGTGGCTGGAATTGGAAGCTTTATTTCCCAAAAACAGGGGAGAAAGAGGTGGTTGACCATTGATTTCAGTTACTGATTAGTAAATTTGACTGGTTCACAGATAACTCAAAGAACAGCTAAAGTTTGAACCTGTCCAAGTTGGAAAGAAGCCAGTGGCCACCATTTTGACTCTGCCCCCAGTATGAGGGGAAGCTGGGCTAATTGAAATTCACAGTGATGGTAGGAACTGGTTTCTTTCACTCAGATCAGCCTGCAGCCCTAGCCTACACTTCAGCCCCTCTTTAGGCAGGGAGGAGGCTGGTGGGCCCTGCAACAGGCTATCCAGGTAACTGCAGGTATATTTGGCTGGCACAGAATAATTAGAAGTCTACCTGGGCAACTGCAGTCATCTTGGACCTACACTGCACAGATTGCTGCCCACACCTGCAGCTCCATCCCCACCTTAGCAGGGGAGAAAGGGCATGAGCTTCATGAGTCTCTCCAGACAACTACAGTCTAGGAGTGCATGACTTGAATTATTTTACACAGCTGTGACTCTGTCCCTACCCCTGGCAAAGGAGAAAGTTGGGAGAAGCTTTGTCTGTCACTGGTACAATGAGGGCAGCTTGAGCCTCCACAATTTATGGCACCAATTACATCCTTGGCTCCTACTGCACAACCAGCAAGGGAGAAAGGGCAGGAAGTCCTAAACTATAGAGAAAAACTGCACCCAGAATAAATACTCTAGTAAGCCAGATGCCAAGACATCAACAAAAAACTAGAATCCATACCAAGAAACAGGAAGCTATGGCCCAATTAAAGGAACAAGATAAGCTTCCAGATGACATAGAGGAGTTGAGACAAGTAATCACAGATGTTCAAACAAATCTCCTTCATAAATTCAATGAGATCATGAAAGAGATTAAGGACATTAAGAAGACATTGGATGAGCACAAAGAAGAATTTGAAAGCATACATAGAAAACAGCAGATCTTATGGGAATGAAAGGAGCAATAAATGAAATTTTAAAAACATCGGAATCATATAATAGCAGATTTGAGAAGAAGAAGAAAGGATTGGTGAGGTTGAAGGAATGGGCTCTAAAACTGAACATTCAAAAGAACAGATGAAGAAAAGAACAGAAAAAAATGAACAAGGTCTCAAGGAATTAAATGACAGCAAAACATGTACAAACATACAAGTCATGGGTGTTTCAGGAGAAGAGAAGGGTAAAGGGGCAGAAGGAATATTTGAAGAAATAATGTTAGAAAATTTCTCAGTCCTATTGAAGGACATTGATATCCCTGTCCAAGAAGCACAATGTACTCCCATCCGAAAAAATCCAAATAGACCGACTCCAAGACACATATTCATCAGAATGTCAAATGCCAAAGACAAGGAGATTCTGAGAACAGCAAGAGAAAAGCAATGCATAATATATAAGGGATACTCAATAAGATTAAGTGCTGATTTCTCACCAAAAACCATGGAGGCAAGAAGACAGTGGTCTGATATATTTAAGATACTACAAGAGAAAAGGATCTCATATCTGGTAAGTATGTCTTTCAAAAATGAGGACAAGTTCAGAATATTCACAGAAATACAGAAACAGAATTTCTGACCAAGAGACCAGATTTTTAGGAAATACTAAAGATTGTGCTAGAGCCTGAAATAAAAGACAGGAGAGGCCTGGAAGAGAGTCTAGAAATTAAGATTATATTCATGAAAGTAACTAAAAGTGTCAAAAGAGTGGTGAAAATAAAATATGACAGATAAAATTCAAATAGTCAGGAATAAACTTAACCAACAATGTAAAGCACTTGTATTCAAAAAACTGTTACTCAATGTTAAAAGATATCATAAAAGTCCTAAATAACTGGAAGAACATTCCATGCACACAGATTGGAAGACTAAATATCATTAAGATGCCAATTCTACCAAATTGATATACAGATTCAATGCAATCCTGATAAATATTCCACCAGCATTTTTTTAAAATTGAAAACATGATTATCAAACTTATTTGGAAGGGTAAGGAGTTGTGAATAGACAGAAACATTGAAAAGGAAAAGCAAACTCTCATCTCCAGACTTAAAATCATATTACCTAGCTATAGTGGTGAAAACAGTATGGTATTGTCATAAAGACAGACACATAGACCAATGGAACCAAGTTGTTGGTTTAGAAACAGACTCTCACATGTATAGCCAAGTGATTTTTGATTAGCCTGTCAAACACACACAGCTCGGGAAGAACAGTCCATTCAACAAATGGTGCTGAAAGAACTGGGTATCCATAGCTAAAAGAAAGAAAGAGGACCCCTATCTCACACCATATCCAAAAGTTAACTCAAAATGGATCAACCTAAAAATAAAAGCAAGAACCATAATGCTTCTGGAAAATATGATAGGAAAATGTCTTCAGGACCTGGTGGTAGATGATAGATTCTTAAAGGTGATAAGAGGAGGACTGAGATGGGCAACTGATGTTTAACGTATGTAGAAATTTTAATTAATTTTACTGTAAAAGTGTGGAAATGTAGAGTGGATGGTAACACATAGTGAGTAACAGCTAGTTTATAAATCAGGATGTGGCTGGAAATGGTAGTGTAGAGGTTTGATATTATTGCTGTATTTAAAAAAGAAATATTGTAAACTGATTTTTTCCTCTGGGCATATTAGATTATATTGGATTCAGGGGTTTACTTGATTAAGTAATCAGGTAAACTTCTTGTGCCAGTAGTGCATTGAGTCCTCATTCCTCGGTAATAAAAGACTTGGCAAAGGACAGAGCTGGAGGGTTTATAATGTTGGAGTTTTGATGTTGGAGTTTGATATTGAAGCCTTAAGCTGGAGCTCCAGGAAGTAAGCACACAGAGGAAAGAGAAACAAGCCCCAGGAAGGGAGGAACCCAGGAAGTTGCTCCAAATGTGAAAGTAGACTTTGGTGAGGGAAGTAAATTATGCTTAATGGCCTGGTATCTGTAAGCTCCTACCCCAAATACATCCCCTCTATAAAAACCAACCAATTTCTTGTATTTTGCATCAGTACCCCTTTGGCTCACTAATACAGGTAGTCTAGGTATGTAAATACCAATTAACAGAATGTTGGAGAATAATCTGGGAACTGAATAGCACAGTAAACCCAGAGGTGGATGAGAATTGTGGTTGATGGTACAGATGAAAGAGTGCCCTTTTTTAGCTAGAGCAAATGTACATCACTCTTGCAGGGTAGTGGGAATGTGGAGAAGCATGGGAAAAATACAACTGGAGTGACCTATGAACTGTGGTTGGGAGTAAAAATACAATATTCTTGCATCTATGCCAAAAATGTACTGTGTTGATAATGGGGCAGTATGGAAAATGTGTGCCAAATGTATACTATGGATGTGGTAACAATCAGATGATATTATCTTATCCAAAGCAAATGTTCCACCATAGTGTGGTGTGTTGATAGATGGGTGTTGTTTGAGAATTTTGCACATGTGCATGATTGTTTTATAAATTTACAACTTCTGTCATAAAAATATATTTAAATAATAATAGGGTGGGTTTTGGGGGGAAATACAACAAATATAAGATAAGGACTATAATTAGTAGTAAGATTTTGACAATATTCTTTATAATTTGTAACAAATGTCTCATGACAATGCAAAGTGATGGTGGAGGGTTGATATATGGGACCCCAGTATGATGTTATGCATATTTGCTTTGTAAGTTCACAACTTTTACTACACACTTATTGTTTATGTATTCATATATAAATGATATAAAGATAATAATAATAGGGAAAATACTTTGTTTTTTAGTAATATTTTGACAATGCTTTTTAATCATTAGTTAAAAATGTGTAATGGCAATGAAAGGTATTGGTGGTAGAGTGAGGTATGAGAGTCCTGTATGATGTTATATATGTTTGTTTTGTAAGTTCATAACTATTACTATACACTTATTGTTTATGTATGTTTATTATGAGTGATATACTTTAATAAATTAAAAAAATACTACAGTGATCTAAGAAGAAACTAACTTTGTGGATGTATAAATGCTTGTAATTATAATCTCAAAAATCTCTGGGGGACATTTTGAAGCATGACTATAAAATATTTTTATTTCAATAACTTTTCCCCTTTTGTAAGTTTCTGTGGTTCATGGTACAGTTTCATTCTCTAGAACATTAAGTGGATGTGGAGAATTCCTGATTTTCATGTGGAAATGAACCAATGCCTATAAAGAGTGGAAATAAATTTTAATAATGACTCAAAAAACTTAACTTCCATCTTACTAAGATAACATATTCTTTTCTATTTCACAATAATCCTTGCAATTTACAGAGGAAATTGAAATGGACAAGGAAATAATGTTAAAGTCAACAAGCATGTTCTTGAATTGGAAATAAATAACTATGCTTTTGAAAAGCAGCTACTACAGAATTTAGAATAATGGAGTTATATTTTAAATTGATAAATTGAGGCCTTACATGCTATGTAAATAATTAGGATTATATAAATGGTAATACTTTCTAAAATCTGTAAAATTCTAGATCGAGGTATATATTTGATGTATTCATTACTGTTGTGGAAATAAATTTTTAAAATTAGAATATAGTGTCCATGTGCATTATGCTTTAATTTGATTCTTAACTTTAGATCCTTTGGTCTTCAGTTAGTGAAGTGTATTTTCTGTGCATCTCTCAACAAAATTATTTCTTTATTTCCATTTAATTAAAATTTAATTATAAATTAAATTTGAAGATGGTCCCCATGATCTTAATCTCCTGGAGTTCAGTCATAATTATGCTACCTTACATGGCAAAGGGGATTTTGCTGATTTATTGAAGGTTATTAATCAGTTGACATTGAGTTCATTTAAAAAGGGATTATCCAGGTTGACCTAATCTAATCACAGGAGCTCTTTAAAAATAAAGAATTTTCTCTGGCTGGATACAGAAATTAAGTCAAAGAGATGTAAAGAATTAGAGGAAATCCAGCAAGGAGAATTATCTGATGCTGGTTGGAGGAAACCATGGGACAAAGATCCAAGTGTGGTCTCAGAGTCATAAGCATTCCCTGTTGACAGCCAGCAAGAAAAATTCAGCCCTACAACTGCAAAGAAATGAATTATCCCACAAGCTGGAATTATGGACTTGGAAGCAGATTTTTTCCCCCCAAAATCTCAAGATGAGAACTCAGACCATCTGTCACCTTCATTTTAGCATCATGATAGTGTGAGCAGCGAACCTAGTGACAGATTGCCTGGATTTCTGACCTTCCATAACAGATAATAAAAATGGGTATTGTTTTAAGCTACTTAGTTCACAGTAGTTTGTTATATAGAAATAGAAAATACATTCAGTAAATGTGCTTGATGAGTTGGTCAAAGTCCCATCCATTCTCAGATAGTTTCGTTTTCCCTGGCAACTGGGAATGATTATTTTACATGCCAATTGGAATAATTTTATATTAGAGAAATGGCTCACTGAAACTAGGCAATATGCCTTTTACCAGTGGGCAAAATAATTTTATTTTTCCACATCACTCAATCTCCTAAATATTTAGTTATATTTCTTAAAGGTTGAAGCATTATAGAATGATAAAAATAAAAGTTACATTAATAAGTGATTGCATACTTTTTGAAACTGGGGACAAACAGCAATCAACATGAGTGAAAGAGTCTCAGTTTTCAAGACAAAAATATAAATAAATACAAAATTATTGAGAAAATTGTACATATTATCACATATAGACAAATGAGGTAGAATTAAAAAAGGCATTCTCCCATATCATAAACAGATTTCTTATTATTTTTTATGTTTTAAATAAAATTTACATTTGATTTTATATTATATAATTATGTATCAATATTTGTGATATAGATATGCAGAATACATTTGCAATGTATTTACATATATATAGAAAACTTGAAATCATTCAATATTTTGCATCTTGCTTTATTCATGCAATGTCTTAACACATTTTTTCCCAACAACAAATACTTACCAAAATAAAATATTAAATATTTACATACTATACCATCTCATGGGTGCATAATTTATTTTATCATTCTTCTAGTCTTGGAAATTTAGGGAAATTATCATTTACATTTTATAAGTAATGGTGCCATGACCATTTTGTACATAAAATTTTATCTGCTTTTTAATTATATCATCAAAATACATCCTTGAAAATTCAGTTCTCAGGTTAAAAGGTGTAACGTTTTTGAGAACCTTCATTCCAGGATACCAATTTATCATGTAACTGTATTCTTTAAAAGTATCCCTTTAAAAGTTTCCTAGCCAAGGGTAAAACAGAGCTCTTCCATTATTTTCAATGAGTTTGAATATTTTTCACATGTATTGTGAGTATTTTCATTAATCCATTTGAATTTTTTGTTGTATTTACATATTTGTTTTTCTTTTGGGATGCATTTTTTAAAATATTCATGTACATATTAATTATTTATATATAAAATATTTGTTGATTATATTTGCTGTACCTTTTTTCCAAGGTTTTTTTTTCACAATAACCTTGCTTATGAATTTTTTGGCATAGATACTTAAAAACTTTTATTTAGCTAATTATTTTCTTTATAATTTCTTTTCTAAATAACTCCAGAGATTTTAAGCTTAAAAGTTGTTTTTTAACTTGATGTCTTTTACATGCTATATACTGTTATATACACTTTTTAAAATGTGTCAATTTAAATTCTATAGAATTTATTTGAAGATAGTTTAAAAGGTGAAGGCATAAGTTTATTTCTTTATTATTAGCAAAACAATTATCTCTGATTATTTGTTAACTAATTCCTATATTACCTAATGATTTCAGATGATATTTAACTTACTCTGAACTTTTTTTTAAAGGAGGTACCCGAGATTGAACCCAGGACCTCATAAATGGGAAGCAGGTGCTCAACCACTGAGCTACATTCACTCCCCAACAAGAGTTATTTTTTCATTTGTTCATTTGCTTACTTCTTAGGAGGTAGTGGGGGATGAACCCTGGACCTCACATGTGGAAGCAGTTGCTCAACCACTTGAGGTACATCTGCTACCTACCATACACTGCATTTTGAAATATATTAGGTACTTTTAAGAGCTACATATTTTATGTCTTCTTATTTATTTTTATATTTTTATATTTTAATTATTTTAATATTTTCTAGAATAAATAAATCATTACTATTATTTGTGATTACTAATTTATTCTTTTCAGTTGTAGCTTGATAGGTTTTAAAAAATATATTATTATCTTTCTTTTTTTGAAGATACATAGCTCAAACAAAATGTTACATTAAAAAATATGAGAGGTTCCCATATACCCCACTCCCCACAACCTTCACTCCTTCCACATAGACAACTTTTTTCATTAGTGTGGTACATTCATTGCATTTGATGAGTGTATTTTGGAGCATTGATACACAAAATGGAGTATAGTTTATGTTGTAGTTTATACATTCCCCCAGTCCATTCAGTGGATTATGGGAGGATATATAATGTCCTGCATTTGTCCCTGCAATATCATTGAGGACAACTCCAAGTCCTGAAAATGCCCCCATATTACACCTCTTTTTTCCTCTCCCTGCCTTCAGCACCTCCAGTGGCCAATGTCTCCACATCAATGACATAATTTCTTCTATTGCTAGAGTCACAAGAATTCTATAGCAGAATACCAGTAAGCCCACTCTAACCTATATTTTCTTACTCCATCCTGAGGAACCTGGTATGGCGATGTCCACTTCACCTCTAAATCAAGAGGGAGCTTAGATCCCACATGGGTGATGGATGGAATTCTCCTGCTTGCAGCAGTAGACTCTCTCAGTTCCCTGGTGTGGTGATTGACCATCCAAACCTCCCTGTTAGCTGACCTGGGTATGTCCAATGAACTGGAGAGCAGGTGTTGCAACTCTGCTGAGACTCAGGACACAGGGGTCATATAGACAGTCCAAGGATTCAAGTCTTCTGGGCATGCACCTACCAGAGGCTCAGTAAAAGTGATAGAAGACACATTAATAGAGAGGTCACATCTGAGTCCAACTCTATCACATTCAGGAGCACAAATTCCAAAGTAGGGCCCACTGACAAGGCACTGAACTCCAGAGCCATCTGCCATGACCATAGGACTTGGGGGTCTCTATAGCCCTCAGGAGCACCAGTACTTGCAGTTGTATCTACTTTGGCTTTCTCTGAGATCCTGCTGAGATGTGTGTACATGACCCCTCAGATGACCTCCTGACTCATTTTGAAGTCTCTTAGCAATATAAACTCATTCATCTTTACCATCTCCCCCTTTTATTAAAGGCCTTTTTCTAGGTGCATCATCATTTGGTGGTTGGTAGTCATCCCTCTGGACCAGAGAGGCTCATCCCCGGGAGTCACATCCCACCCTGGGGATAAGGTAATGCATTAATGTGCTGAGTTTGACTTAGAGGTTGGCAACATTTGATCAATGTGGCTCTAAGGAGGTAACTCTTAGGCATCTTGCAGCTCTAGGCCTAGTTGAAATTTCAAGCACACAGGCTTATAAGCATAGTCATCAGTATCAAGGGCCCATTATTGGACCATCCCTCATCATTGATGATCTTTGCCCTTGTACTTGGGGGATTGTTGCAGATCCACTGGGGAGTGCAGCAGTTTCCTGGAATGGGAACTCAGCACTCCTCAGTAGTTGTGTGAAACTCTACCCCCTACATCAATACTCAACAAACATATGAACATATCTATATACTCTACATGCATGCCCTGGAGAACTCCTTCCAACCCATGCATCCCCTATCAATGATAACCTACATCAGTGCTCCTCCCTTGCCTCTGTGATGCAAAACTTCTTCAAAAATAAAGTCTAATATATTGCCAAATTCAATTATAGGAAAATGAAATAGTAATGATAGGCTTAAATATTATAAATAGAATGTATAATAATTTAGAAAAACTAAAATAAAGTAAAAAATACATTGGGGTATTAAAAAATGAAAAAAATCAAAAAATTTTTGACTTTTTGCCTTTCATCACTGTAATAGCTATTGCCTTGTATGTACAGTGGCAAGGCAATGTCTTCCATTTTTTCCTCAGTGTTTACACCCTTTATATATATATGTATCTTCAAAAAACTTTTAGGTCACAGTAAAGTCACATATAGAATATAGTGAACTCCCATATACCCAACAACAAATCCTTTTCCCCCTTCCCCAGCAATGATCTTTTCATCCCTGTAATATATGTTGCCCTGTATGTACAGTGGCAAGGCAATCTCTTCCATTTCTTCCTCAGTGTATTACATCCTTTTTAAAAAATTATGTCTTCCAAAAATTTTAGGTCCCAGTAAAGTCACATATAGAATGTAGGGACTCCATATACCCAAGATCCTTCCCCTTTTCCCCCTTCTCCAGCAGTGATCTTTTTACATGTAGATGCTACATTTGCTACAACTGATGTACAGACATTGAAACATAGCTACTAACCATGGTTCCATTATGGTTTACATTTTAGACTATACACTTTTATAGACTTTTGGTTACATTATAGTTTACATTTTAGACTATACATCTTTATAAATTTTTGGTGATATTTAACATGGCCTCTATCCATCATTGCAGGATCACGAGAACACTTCCACTGCCCCCCAGTTACTACCTCTTCCAACTATTCTATTCCTCTTTTCCCCTCCCCTTGGGGTCCACAAGTGACAACCAAGCTTCACTGCTTGAAGGACAAGATTCATAGCTACTTGCAGCAATACTGAGGGCTTAACACATTAGTCTGGCCTACCCCATTGGGAGCCACACTTACTCTCTAGAGACACCCTCCCCTGTGTCTGAGAACATCAGGCCTCCCCAGGATGAGAGCATAACGCCTTCCTGCTCATTGTATAGGTCTCCAATCACTGATATAACACACTATGACATGATGAACACTCACACACTCCCTAAAAGCCTGCCCCGGTGTACCCTGTGCTAATGACCCCGTCAAACACCTTATAGCAGTAACCCTTCTTTATTATATATTCTAAAGAGTTTTCTCAACATTGTAATTTGAATTGCATACCTGACAGCCTCCCCTGTTCACTTGCTCCCCCCCAAACCTCCCCCCAATTCCTTGGATCATCCCACCCATCCTCCAAACCCTCGCCCCCCTCAGGCCTACAGAGCCGAACCAAATAGTATCCCTATGCCCCCATCTCATTCCTTCACTGCACAACTACTTACCTCCACTTTATCATAGATTTTGCCCACATGGGCATTGGCTTACAATCTTCCTCTCCTTCCCTATTTCCTGTAAGCCTATCTTGCAGTCTCTAGCTCTCTGAGACAGCTTGATTTGCTTAATTCATATCAGAAGGTCATGTAGTATTTGTTCTTCAATGCCTGACTTGCTTCACTCAACATAAGGTCCTCAAGGTTCACCCATGTTTTCCCATGTGTTAGTACTGTGTTCATTCTTACAGCTGAGCAGTATCGCAGTGTATGTATATACCACATTTTGCTTATCTATTCATCTATTGATGGGCATTTGGGTTGATTCCAACTTTTGGCAATAGTGAATAGCGCCATTATGAACACTGATGTTAATATATTGGTTTGTGTCCTTGTTTTCAGTTTATCTGGGTATATATCCAGCAGTGGAATTGCTGGGCCATATGGCAAATCTATAGTTTTTTTGAGTAAATACCAAACTCTCCTCCCTCCAGAATGACTGGATCCTTCTACATTCCCACAAGCAGTGGATGAGGGTTCTCATTCCTCCACGTCCTTTCCAACACTTGTACTCCTCTGTTTTTATTAATAGCTGCCAGTCTAAAGGGTGTAAGATGGTATCTCATTGTAGTGTTGGTTTTCCTCTCTCTAATAGCTATGATGTTGAGCATCTTTTCATTTGCTTTTTAGTCATTTGCATTTCTTCTTTGGAGAAGCATCTATTTAAATCTCTTGCCCATTTTTTAAATGGGTGGTTTGTCTTTTCAAGATATAGGATTTCTTTATATATGCTGGATATTAATCTCCTATCAGATATAGGGTTACCAATTATTTTCTACTACTGTGTAGGCTCTCCTTTCACTTTCTTGATAAATTCCTTCCAGATACAAAAGGCTTTAATTTTGAGGAGGCCCCATTTATCTATTTTTCCTTCCACAGTTTGTTTTGGGTGTGAAGTTCATGAAGCCATTTCATATTACAAGGTCCTGTAGATGCTTCCATACATTGTTTTCCAAGGCCTTTATGGTCTTGGCTCTTACATTTAGATCTTTGATTCATCTTGAATTGATTTTTATATAAAGTGTGAGATGGTAATCCTCTCTTATTCTTTTGCATAGGGATATCCAGTTCTCCAAGCACAATTTGTTGAAGAGGCCATTGTCTTCCAGTTAAGTGGACTCGGTGGCCTTGTCAAATAGCAGATAAGTGTGTATGTGAGGCTCTGTATCAGAATTCTCAATTTGGTTCCATTGGTCAGCATGTCTATCTTTGTGCCAATCCCATGCTGTTTTGAATACTGTAGCTGTGTAGTATATTCTAAAGTCAGGTAGGGAGATTCCCCCAATTTCATTTTTCTTTTTCAATATGTCTTTGGCTATTTGGGACCTCTTTCCCTTTCAAATAAATTGCATAGTTAGGTTTTCCATTTCATTTAGAAATGCTATGTTGATTTTTATTGAGATTGCATTAAATCGGTAGATCAGTATGGGTAGGATAGACATCTTAATGAGATTTAGTCTTCCTATTCATGAACAGGGTATACTCCTCCATTTATTTAAGTCTTCTTTGATTTCTTTGAATAGTGTTGTGTGGTTTTCTGTGTATAAGTTTTTTACACCTTTAGTTAAATTTATTCCAAAGTATTTGATTTTTTAATTTATTATTGTGAATGGTATTTGATTTCTGATTTCCTCCTCAGATTGCTCATTATTGGTGTACAAAAATGCTACTGATTTTTGCACATTGATCTTGTAACCTGCAGCTTTACTGGACTTATAAATTTTAGAAGCTTTGTTGTTGATTTCTCAGAGCTTTCTATGTGTAGGATAATGTCATCTGCAAATAGTGATATTGTGACTTCTTCATTTCCAATTTGGATGCCTTTTCTATGTTTCTTATCTCAGTGCTCTAGCAAGTACATCTAACATGATATTATATAGGAGAGGTAATATTGGGCATCCTTTTCTTGTTCCTGATCTTAGAGGGAAAAGTTTTAGGATTTCACCATTGTAAATGATGTTAGCAGTGGGTTTTTCATGTATACCCTTTATCATATTCAGAAAGTTTCCTTCTATTCCTATCTTTTGCAGTGTTTTGATCAGGAAAGGGTGCTGTATTTTGTCAAATGCTTTTTCTGGATCTATAGATATGATAATGTGATTTTTTTCTTTCAATCTGTTTATGTGGTGTATTACATTGATTTTCTTGTATTGAAACATCCTTGCATGCCAGGAATTAATCCCACTTGGTCATGGTGTTATAACTTGTTTAATGTGTTGTTGAATATGATTAGCAAGTATTTTGTTCAGTGTTTTAGCATCTAGGTTCATTGGACACATTGGACTGTAATTTTCTTTTCTTGTGCTGCCTTTGTTTGGCTTTGGTATTAGGGTAATGTTGGCATCATGGAATGAATTAGGCAATGTTCTTTCTATATAAATTTTTTGGAAGAGTTTATGCAAGATTGCTGTTAGTTCTTTCCTGAATGTTTGGTAGAATTCACCTGTGAAGCCATCTGGCACAGCACTCTTCTTAGTTGGGAGGTTTTTAATGACTGATTCTATCTCTTTACTTGTGATTGGATTGCTGAGATCATCAATTTCTTCTTTTGTCAATGTAGGCTGCTTATGTGTTTCTAGGAATCTGTTCCTCTAAATTGTCCTAGTTGTTGGCATATAGTTTTTCAAAGTATCCTCTTATGATACTCTTTATTTCTGTGGGGTCAGTGGTGATATTCCCTTTCTCATTTCTTACTTTGTGTATTTTCATCTTCCCTCTTTTTTTATTTGTTAGTTAGCTAAGGGTTTGTTAATTTTATTGATGTGCTCAAAGAACCAGCTTCTTGTTTTTGTTTATTGTAGTGCTTTGTTATTTTCTATTTCATTGAGTTCTGCTCTGATCTTTGTTATTTCTTTCTTCTTCCTTTGTGGTTAGTTTGTTGTTTTTTGTGTTTTTTTTTTTTTTTTTTACCAATGCCTCCAAAAGTGCATTTAGGTCTTGATTTTAGCTCTTTCTTCTTTTTTGATGTATGAATTTATGGCTATGAATTTCCCTCTCAGTACAGCTTTTGCTACATCCCATAAGTTTTGATATGTTTTGTTGTCCTTTTCATTTGTTTCAAGGTAGTTACTGATTTCTTTTGAGATTTCCTCCTTGACCCACTGTTTTTCTAAGAGTGTGTGGCTTAACTTCCATATCTTTATGCCTAATCTGGTTCTCTGGCTTTTGTAGATTTCCAGCTTCATTCCGCTGTGGTTAGACAAATTATATTGTATGATTTCAATCTTTCTGAATTCAGTGAGCCTTTTTCTATGGCCTAGCATGTGGTCTATCTTGGAGAATGATCCATGTGCACTTGAGAAGAATGTATATTCTGCTGTATTTGGGTGCACTGCTCTTTAGATGTCTATTAGGTCCAGCTCCTCTAATATACTGCTCAAAATCTTTGTTTCTTTATTGAGTCTCTTTTGAGATGTTCTGTCCAAAGTTGATAGTGGTGTATTAAAGTCCCCCACTATAATTTTAGAGGCATCTATTCCTTCACTTTGTTTTTCCAGTGTTTGTCTCACATATTTGGAGCATTCTTGTTAGGAGCATAAATGTTTATGATTGTTCTTTCTTCTTGAAAGATTATCCTTTTCACTAATATGTAGTGTCCATCTTTGTCTCTCACGAATGTTTGGCATTTAAAGTCTATTTTGTCTGTTATTTTGGTTATTGTTTGCTCATAAGATTGTTTTCCAGCCATTCACTTTCAACCTCCTTGAATCCCTGGGTCTAAGATATGTTTCTTGTAGACAGTATATAGATTGGTCATATTTCCTATCCAATCTTCCAGTCTGAGTCTTTTGACAGGTGAGTGAGTCTATTGACATTCAGAGTTATTACTTTCAAGGGATTATTTATATTGGCCATATTTTCTTTAGATTTGTGTTTTTCATATTTTGTTTGATTTTCTTTTTCTGTTTTTGTCTTTTTAGTTGCTCTTACACCCTCCTCCAACTCTGTATCTCTTGCTTTTTCCTTTCTTCCTGCAGAACTCCCTTTAGTAATTCTGGAAGGGCAGATTCTTCTTGGCATACTCTCTTAGTTTCTGTTTATCTGTGAATATTTTGAACTCTTCATCATTTTTGAATGCTAGCTTTGCTGGATAGAGTATTCTCGGCTGGAAATTTTTTCTTTTAGTACCTTGACTAAGTCATGCCACTGCCTTCTTGACTCCATGGTTTCAGATGAGAAATTAGCACTTAATCTTATGGAGCCTCCTTTGTATGTGATGGTTCTCTTTTCCCTTGCTGCTTTTAGTATTTTTTCTTTGTCTTGAGCACGGGATAATTTGACAAGTATATGTCTTGTGGTAGGCCTGTTAGGATTTATGCTGTTTGGGGTGCATTGTGCTTCCTGGACATGTACATCCATCTCCCTCAATAGATTTGGAAAGTTTTCTGCCATTATTTCCTCCAGCACCCCTTCTGTCCCCTTTCCCTTCTCTTCTCCTTTTGGGATGCCTATAATGTGTATATTTGTGTGTTTTGCATTGTCATTCAGGTCCGTAAGTCCCTGGTGGATTTTTTCTATCTTTTTATCATTCAATTCTACTATCTGTTTGATTTCAGATGTACTGTCTTCCACATCACTAATTCTTTTCTCTGCCTCCTCGAGTCTGTTATAATTTGTTGAGAGTGTATTTTTGATTTCCTGAATTGTGCTGTTCATCACCATCATTTCTGTTATCTTTTTGCATATGATTGCAATTTCTTCTGTATTCTCTCCAAGTGTTTTCTTCTTAATCTCTTCCTTCACTTCATCAAATTGGTCCCTAATATATGTTTTAGAAGCTTTAATTACTTGTGCGATGTTCTGCTCCTCTTCCTAGTTTTTAGTTTGTTCATTGAATTGGGGAATGTTTCCTGATTATTGATTTGGTTTGCAGTTTTTTGTTGCTGTCTGGTCATCATTTTATCTTGACAGGTTTAATCAGTTCCTTAGCTTTTTTGTCTTATTTGGGGTTTAATTAGTTGTTGTTTTTGCATGTGTGTTAAGTTTTCTCTTTGTCACTTTGTTCTTCTTATTCTATTTCCTTGTTTTTGGCTAAGTTCACTTGAAGGAAAATATTAGGGCCAGAGAAAGCAAAACGAGTAAGAAAAGAAAATGAATAATAGTAGTATTGATAGTAAATATTAACAGAGGAACCATGTGAGATCTAGGTGAACGGATATTAGACTCACATAAGTTATGTAGAGTTTTAACAGTATGAAAAGTAAAGTATGTATAATGATACAGTAAACTGAATATGGGGAGGAATATAGTGTGAATTAAAAGACCAGTGTATTTAGGAAAGAGGGAAAGAGAAAAGAGAGGACAATAATATAAAGAGTGAATATCAGACAGAAAACAGAACAAAGGTATTAGAAATAAAAAAATCAGAAAAATAGGGAGGCAAACAAAGAGAAGTGTAATGTAAGAGAAACAATAAATGATGGAGGATAAAAGATGTAGAGGAGAGGGGATAGTGTTGGTGGCCCAAATCAATACATACAGAAAAAAGGAAATGGAGGATGAAGAAATAGAGCAATTGTGAAGTTCTCCCTACAGTACCTAATGTAAAAAGCAAAAAAGAAGAGAAAGAAAGAAAGAAAAAGGAACAAAAGGGAGGGCAGAAAGAAGCAGGAAAAAGAAAAAAAAAGAAAAAGAAAGTAAAAAGGGCCTTGGGGAGATAAAGACGAAGGAAAAACAAGAAGATAAACCAACAAAATACTAGACAAGGTTTCAAGCAAGGAATCCTCATTGTAGTTAAATAAAACACTTAGGGATCTGACGTTCCCCCTTTCTCCCTTCCTCACTTTCCTCTCTCCCAGGGCAGCAGGAAAGCTGACTGAGAGGTCCGGTAGGAGATTCAAGTGGGTCCTTGTTGAACCAGCTCTGTACAGAAAACAATGACTCTTAATTTCCAGAGAGAGAGCACCCACATTTCATTGGTAACCCCAAGTATGCTATTGGAAGCTTGGAAAGCACCTCCTACAGGCCCTCTCCTTTAGGTGTGCTATGAGAGGGCTAGTTGATTTTCTGACTCCACCTTCTCCCATACCAAGTTTCCTATCCCAGGATATTTAGGTGAATTGGGCTTTCTCAGCAGATTCATCACTCCTTTCTTCCCAGGCTCTCTCCAAGCCAGCCAGTATGCTCCTCCAAGCACATACACACACACAAAAGTTGGGGGAGACCAAAAAATTGAACCTGTACTTGCCTGGCCCTGCTGCTGCACTCCCACTGAATCCCTCCCACTCACAGAGTCAGTCGAAAACTGGAGGGCTAGGGCAATCCTGGACCTCTGGGAGTGCTGGCCTTGGGAAAGGGAAGTCTGGGACACTGCAGACTCAGGGTATGTACACCTGTGGAACATGGGCTATGGGGGCTTAGAGAACATGGTCCTGGGGACCATGCATCTGGGAATCACGGGACCCAGGAACACTTCTCCACCACTGACAGTTCTCAGGGAACACCGCAGCAGCCAGCCCTAGGGGAAAGGGTCCCACCTTCCCCCAGCCTCCGACCTCTGTACTTGCAATCTGCAATTCTACCTTTAGCAAGCACTACCTCTGTCACTGTCTCTCCAAATCAATGTCCACACACCTCCTGCCTTGCAAGTCCCCAAAACAACCCACTCCAGCAAGACTCCAAGCCCACTCAGCTGCCTCTTTGTAGGAGAGACTGTGAGGTGCACTCACTCAGATGCCATCTTGCCCTGCCTCTGCCTACTCCTGTCCTTTTTTGATTATTGTTTGCTTGTAAGATTGTTTTCCAGCCATTCACTTTCAACCTCCTTGAATCCCTGGGTCTAGTGTGGGTTTCTTGTAGACAGCATATAGATGGGTCATATTTCCTTATCCATTCTGCCAATCTGCATCTCTTGATAGGTGAATTTAATCCATTTACTTGATAGGTGAATTTAATCCATTGACATTCAGTGTTATTACCCTGAAGGAATTACTTACATTAGCCAATATTTTCTTTGGATTTGTGTATGTAATATTTGATTTTATTTCTCTTTTTGTCTTTTTAGTTGTTCTTACACCCTCCTCCAACTCTGTCTCTCCTGTTTTTTTCTTTCCTCCTGCAGAACTCCCTTTAGTTTTTCTTGAAGGGCAGGTTTCTTATTGGCATACTCTCTTAGTTTCTGTTTATCTGTGAATATTTTGAACTCTCCATCATTTCTGAATGCCAGCTTTTCTGGATAGAGTATTCTTGGCTGGAAATTTTTTCTTTTAGTACCTTGACTATGTCATATCACTCCCTTCTTGACTCCATGGTTTCAGATGAGAAATCAGCACTTAATCTTATTGGGCTTCCCTTGTATGTGGTGGTTCTCCTCTCTCTTGTTGCCTTCAGTATTTTCTCCTTGTCTTGAACATTGGATAATTTGTCAAGTATATATTTTGGAGTAGGTCTGTTGGGATTTATACTGTTTGTGGTGTGCTGTGCTTCCTGGACATGTACATCCATCTTCCTCAATAGGATTGGGAAATCTTCAGCCATTATTTCCTCCAACACCCCATCTGTCCCCCTTACCTTCTCTTCTCCTTCTGGGATGCCTATAATGCACATGTTTGTGTGTTTTATGTTTTCATTCAAATCCCTAAGTCCTTGCTGGATTTTTTTTTCTATTTTTTTTATCTATCAATTATTCTGTTTGATTTCAAATGTACTGTCTTCCACATAACTAATTCTTTCCTCTGCCTCTCCAAAACTGCTATTATTTGCTGAGAGTGTATTTTGATTTCTTGGATTGTGCCATTCATCACCATCATATCTGCTATCTTTTTGTGTATGTTTACAATTTCTTCATTATACTCTCCAAGTGTTTTCTCAATATCCTTAATTTTTTCCTTCACTTCATTAAGTTGGTTCATGATATTTTTTTGGAGAGCTTTGATTAGTTCTGCTCCTCTTTCTGGTTTTTAGCTTGTTCATTGGATTGGGCCCTGTCTTCCTGATTGTTGGTATGGTTTGTAATTTTTTCCTGCTGTCTGGTCATCATTTTATCTTGATTGTTCAGTTGATTAGTTTCTCTGTTTAGCCTTGGGTTTTATTTAGGTGCTGTTTTTGTATGTTTGTTAAGTTTTCTCTTTAATACTTTATTCTTGTTATTCAATTTCCTTGTTGTTGCCTAAGTTCCCTTGAAGAAAAAAGATTAGGACCAGCGAAAGCAAAAGAGTAAAGAAAAGAAAAAGTATAATACTAGTATTGATATTAAATGTTAGCATAAGAACCATGTAAGACTTACGGGAATGAATATTAAACTCACGTAAACAGTGCAGAGTTATGAGAATAAAAAAAGTGGAATACCTACAATAAAATGGGAAACTGAATATGGAGAAGAATATAATACAAATTAAGAGGCCAGCATTATCAGGAGAGAGGGAAAGAGAAAAGAAAGGACAGTAACATAGAAAGAGTTAACAAAAGATAGAAAACAGAATAGAAATGTCAAAAATAAAAGGCCAAAAATTTGGGGGCTGAACAAAGAGAAGTGGAATGTAAGAGTAACAACAGAGTGTGGAATTAGAAAGATACAGGAAGGAAAAGAGATAGCATTGGAAGCCAAAATCAGTATACAAAGAAAAGAGGAAATCGAGGACAAGGAAGCACAGCAAATAAGAAACAAGCCAGCAGTACCTCATAGAGAAAAAAACAAACAAACATGGGGGGGATAAAGAGGAAGGAAAGGCAAGAAAACAAGACAAAACAAAGCAAAAAAAAAAAAAAAAAAAGAAAACCAGACAAGCCCTCCAGCAAGGAATTAACCAAACATTAAGAAAAGCCAGACTTCCCTCCCATGCCCCTGTGGAGCTTGTCAGGCTGCTGGTATTCATCTATCAATCACCCTGCAGCTCTTTTGCTGCAGTCCTTGAGGTGGGTTTTAGTGAGTAGACCAAGCCAAATTTTGTAACAAATATATTCTCCCTTTTTTTAAGGAAAACTAAGAGACCCAAGTGAAGCTAATACAAGGATGATGTTTATGTTTTCCCTGTCTCAAAGTATCAGCCAGATGTTTAATATCCCAGTGGGTCACTACTGAACCAGGAACTGAACCAGAGACTTTGCACTTTTGAGGCTGAAACTCCCTTCACTGAGCCAAACCTTCCTTCCAGGTAAACCTGCTCCTCAGAAAGAGTTGCCTTCCTGGGTCAAGATTGAGTCTTTGCAATTGAATAAACTGATTAGGAATCTGTCCTTTCCCCTTTCTCCCTTCCTCACTTCCCTCTCTCCCAGGGCAGCAGGAAGCCCATGTGAGAGCTCCCCTCAGAGACTGAAATGGGACCCTCATGACCCAACTCACCACAGAAAATAATGACTTTCAGTCTCTTTGAGAGAGCACTCACGCCTTGCCAGGAACCCTAAATATGCTCTTGGAGGCCTGCCAAGCACTTCTTACTGTCCTTCCTCAGATGGGTTGCACAGGACTAGTTAATTGCCTGACTCCACCTTCTCCCAGACCTATTTTCCCTATCCCAGGGCCTTAGGTAAATCTAGCTGCCTCAGCAGATTCATCTGTCACCTCTTCCTAGTTTCTTCTCAAGCCAGCTGGCATGCTCCTCAAAAGCTCAAAAAAGGGCGGTCCCGGCAATTGAACCTGAACTCATCGGACCCTTCTGTACCCTTCACCAGAACTCTTCCACTCTTGGAGTTTGTGCTAGACCAGCGTGGTTCAAGGAATGCCCGGGTTCCAGGAACACTGGGTTCGGGGAATGCGGGTTTGGGGATCGCTGGTTCAGGGAATGCAGGGTTCAGGGGAACGCAGCTATGTGGCCAGGGGGGTATGGGGAAGGCTGCTGAGGCTTCCTGCCCTAAGAGAGGGGCTAAGCCTTCCCATAGCCCCACAAGTGTCAGAAACCTGCTATTTTACCTTGAGCAGTCACTATTTTTGTTGCACTCTCTCCAGATCAATGTCCAGAAGTCTACTGCTTTGTTGGTTTCCAAAGAATTCACTCAGGCAGGATTTTGTGCTCACACAGCAGGTTTTATTTATTTATTTATTTGTAGGAGTGATGATGGTGCACTTACTCCAACAGCATCTTGCCCTGCCTCCTTCTTGATAGGTTTTTTGGATTGCAAATTTCTTCTACTTTATTTAAATTTTAATACACACCTGCAAATTAATTTAGGAAAAATGTCTCTTACACTACACCATTATAGCTGTGTGAGATATCATGTTTTGTTTATTATTCAAGCTATATTTTAACATACTCACTATTTTCTATACTTTTCTTATTGATCTTTATATATCTTAAGGTAATTCTTAAATCAGATTATTTTTACTGCTATTGTGAGTGCAATCCATTTCCAATATACAGCATACATTTATTGTAACAAGAAATTATTGAGTTACATGCTAGTTCTTGGAGATAATGTGGTGAATAAAAGTGTTAAATTACCTATTCTCATGGATCTCATATTATTTAGTGTGTGAAAAAAAAGATGAAAAAAGAGTAAATTAAAAAATATATCGTGATGTGATAATATCACATAGTAGTAAATACCATGTAATAAATCTGGCAGGGCAAGAGGTAGGAAGCAAAGAAGATTTTATTTTAAATAGGTTATCTGGGAAGCCCTATCTGAAGAGGTTACATTTGAGCAGAGGTGGAGGACATGGAAATATCTGGCAAGGAAAATTTTCCATACCTCTGTCTGGAAAATACAAATCTCCTGTGGTAGAAAAGTGCTTGATATATCTGTGGAATCGAGGCTACTGAGTGTGGGATTTGTTGGGCCAGACAGGAGTGGTAACATGAAAGATGCAGAAATAGACAGGGGCTTCAGTACACCCTGGGGGGAAAAATGTAGGATTTAATTTTAAATGTAGGTGGAAGCATTTAAGGGATTTTGATAAGGGGAATAAGTTCATTCTGGCAGTGATGTAAAAAAAATAGAGTTACAAGGGAAAAGAAGGAACCACGAAGGCTATGGAAGAGGCTCTTACATTGTAAAAATGAGAGAAAATGATGAAAAGAGGGGGGTAGTTGTGGAGGTCCAAAGAAGATGAAGGGAGATCTGACAGTATTTGCTGACGGGTTACACATGAGATATTAGAAAAGAAGGGCATAAAAGTTGACTGACACTAGGATTCTGTTTTAAGCAACTGGGAGGATGATGGTGCCATTTCCTAGATGGGAAGCTGGGAGAGCTAACAGGTATTGGGGAAGGAAGTTTCAAAGAGCACTTTTGTATTGTTATTATAGTTTTTAAGTAGTTATTGCTAATATCTCGGATAGTGAATGGGGTTTATTTTTTATGCATTTATTTTCTAACCAGTGACATTTCTGAGTGTTTTTACTTTATTGATTATTTTAAATTATATTTCAGGGGTTTGTCAGTTGAATGATTATACATTCTAAATGATAATTTTGTCATTTCCTCATCAAACATAATTTACCCCTAATATTACTGTATTATTATTAGTATTTCACTTAAATTTCCTGTCTACCATTGGTTTAAGGTTTTTAATCATTTTAATAAAGCATCAGTCTGTCCTTGGTTTATGTTAGTAATTTTAGACACAATATTGAGAAAGTGCATTAATTTGTTTTGCAAATGACAATCTAACATAGTTAACCATTTTTGTTTATATGACATTTTAGATAAATTCCCTATTAATTATTGTTTATTTTCCTTGTAATTGAATATTATTCTTTTAACATATTCTAGGATTTGTCTTTTTTAAATTTAGGATATATATTTATAGTAAAAAATAGGAATGCTTAGTATATTAATTTTCATTGGAAAACTTTTCAGTCTATATTTAATTTATGGAAAACATCATAATGTAAGTTAAACACAGATGTTAACACTTGTATTTTTCTTTGGAACAGTTTATATAATAGAAAGAATGTTTTGAGAAATTTGATGGAAGTTATTATTTAAAATGTCTGGGACAGGAACAGCTTCATTGGCATCTTTTTTGACAGTTTTCTAAATGCTTAGAATCTAGTTGGGCTTTTAATTCCTTTAACGAATTTTTGAAAATTGATAGTTCTATGGAATAATTTCATTTCATTAATGATTTCTGATCTATGCATGTAAAATACATATAGTATTTGTTAGTTATTTAAATAATTCATAGTTTTTTAGATATCCTTTCTTATGTCTAATTCAGTATTATTTCATTCTTTCTCTTCTGATTTAATTACCCTTTTACCCTTATTTTCTTGCTCTACAGTCTCTTTGGACATGTTTTTTTGTTAATGTAAAATATGTCAATTTGAACATGACTAATAATTTTTACTCTTTCTCCTTAATAAGAAAAGCATTCATAAATTCATAAAGTTCATAGATTTTCTTTTAAGTGAATTTTGACTTATATTATAGAGATTCAGATGTCATTTTATTATTTTTCTCAGTTACTTCCTTCTAGATATATTTGTTCATCTGCCAAGATATTAGAATGTCAGAAACTTAAGAAAGTTATGTCTGCAAAGATGAACTTTAAATTAAGACTTAATAGCAAAAATATGCCAGATCTGGGCAAAGAGCATTTCACACAGAGCTACTGCTAAGGTCCTAACGAGAAAAGAACAATTCCAAAACCAAGGCAGTATTTTTTACTGCTAGGCTTCCTTCTAGCACCTTTTCCTGAGTGATACTTGTATCATTTTTACTCCAGGTTTGCTGGGCTTCTTGAAGGAAAGTCAAAACCAGCTCCAGAAGAAAAGCCAATTCCTAATAAAGCAGAGAGAGAACAAATCATAAGGTAGGCCATGGTGGGAATACTTAAAGGAAAACTTGCTCTTTTCTTCTCAGGCTCAATCAGGTAACCAAACAATCTGACTGTCAGCCTGGATGCTTTGATCGAAATGCCAAAATATGAATAAAACCAGTTTGAAAAGATGTGCTATGAAAAGGAGAAAACTGATTAATACATTTTAATATTAAATATGATAGTTTTTGCCAACTAATCCAAATGTGTTTCTCTGATGATGAATTTTATTTACCAGAATTAACACAAATTCTTCTTCATGTGCCAGGTACTATCTTTTACCATTATCAAAAATAGAAGGCAGAAAATGGAGTTCTACTTTACTGTATATTCTGCTTTTAAAATTCTTGGTAGTAAATGTAGATTATGATAAATCTTTAAAATAAACACTGGATTAAATACACCAATATATATTCTTTATTGGTTTCAGCTGTCTCTTTGACTCTTTATTGACCATAATTCTGATAAAAACACAGTGTAATATGTATTATACTAATCTCTTTGATCCTAAAAGTCAAATTACCTATTTTCTTAACTTCAATACCTCTTGCTTTAACTTTACTCATAAATATTTTATGGACTTTTTTTTATGTGGTTATCATGTGTACTATTGTGTATCCATAAATATTTCATCTTCTTACTTGATACTATAAATTGCGTTTTTCTATTTGTTTATTGCTAGTTTATAGAAATAAAGTTGATTTTTATAGTGAATTTGTGTTCTATGATATTAATAAATCCAGTTATTATTTCTAGTAGAGATTTTAAGTATCTTTGGAGTTTCCATATAGACAACCATATCTTCTATGAAATGAGACAATTTTGCTTATTCATTTCCAATCTCATTACTTTTATTTAATTTTCTTTCTTGTTAAACTGTATAGGATCTCAGTACAAAGTTAAAAACAAGCAGTCATCTTTACTTTTTAGTTTTAAATTTTCCATTTCGTTAGTTTTTAGAGTACCCATTTTTCTACTTGTGTAAGTTTGAGACTATCAATTCCAAAAAGAGATATTGATTATGTTTGTAAACTGGTCTGTTCCTCTGGGGATAATTCCCTTTGATTGCATTAAATTCAAAGTTTTTATGCTTATTTGATTAAATCAAGATTAGGGCTTTGGTTCAACCACATCATTAGGGTGACTGAGGGTTGAGCTGCAGGTGAGAAGAGAGAGGCCAACAGAGGCCACTATGTGCATTGTCAGGTGGCAGGGGAGCCAAGGACTAAATATCACAGGCAGCCAGCCTCTGGGAAGAAAACATCACCTTGATGATGCCTTCATTTAGACTTCTCCTAGCCTCAAAACAGTGAGTCATTAAAGTCCCACTGGTTAAGCCAACTCTTTGTAAGGTATTTGCTTGAAAGGAAATGAAAACAAATTCTTCATCAATGAATTGAAATATTTGAAACATCTGGGGGTCTGTTCCTATTGGCTAATATTCTTCTTGAGTATAGTTCACATTTTCCTGTTTCTGTGCATATCTAGTAAATTTTAGTTGTTTGTATTGTTAAATAAGTTTTTAAAGTAAACTTTAATAAATGGTATTTGGTAGAACCACATAGTTGTGTATTCATCACTGCAATCATTATTAGATCATTTTCCTTATTTCAATAATAATGATGATGAACAAGAAACAGACAAAGACAATTCCTCACTGCTTATTCTCTCTATTTCCCTGCCTGTACATAGCTGCTATTTCTGACTATTCTTGAATAATTATTCATTTGTTTATCAAATAGTTTTATTGATATATATTCACATACCATATGATCTGTCCAAAGTGTATAATCAATAGCTTTTAGTATAATCACAATGTTGCATATTCATTAAAAAATTTTAGGACAATTTCTTTACTCCAAAAAGAAAGACTCCATGTCCCTTAGCATTTCTTCCCCAGCCCTACATAACCACTAATCTAATTTTATCTTCATAAATTGATTTATATTTACATTTTATATAAATATATGACCACATGGATGAACCTGGAGACCGTTATTCTGTGTGAAGCAAGCCAGACCAAAAAGGACAAATACTGTATGTTTGTGCTATCATGAACTAAATATATTATATGAAATATAAATATATTATGTGAGATATGAATATGGGTAAATTGCATATGTAAGACCATTTTTCTTTGAAGCTGACCAAATGTAGGTTAATACTACAAAATATTAATAGACCAAAAAAAACAACAACATACTAAGTGAAGGAGACCAGACAGAGTACTACATATTGTATGACTCCATTTATATAAAATGATTATGATTATTTTTTAATTGTTATGATGGGTCTATTTTAGTTTTAAGCATTGTCTTAAGGCCTGGTCTTAACTCCCCAAATAAGGTCTATCTTAGGTATCATGGTAATGCCCAATATTCTTTGTGTGATATCTCTACTCTGCCTGATGGGGACTATATATGTCTGCTAGCACTGTACCATCTTTGTTAATGCTGTTGTGCTCTCAGTCCCACAGCTTTTAGGTTCAGTGTGGGGAGCTGCAAAGAATTCTCATGAAAGAATGGGCCCTAAAGAGGTGATATATTACTACCCTTACCTTTCCAAAACTGGAGTTTCTTGGAAGGTATAATGAAAACCATATTTTTAAAATGTCTTTTAATTGCTATGTATAATTGTGATATAATAAGTGGGTTAGTTAAACTCAGACAAATCTTGTACTATCAATTAAAAATTAATTAGAATTGATATATCATAATTAACCTCAGGAAAATGTGGCCTTCTAACCTCTAAAAGCTGTGACTTGTTAATTAGCACTGAGAACTGCTAAATATATCTAATCTAATTTTCAACAATTCAGTGAGAATTGGGACTTTTGAGGAATGACCTCTTAATCTCTTCATTTCCCTAGATCTTCTGTTAAAAAGTCTTCTATTTTATCCCTGCATAATATTTCCAGATTTTTATCTCTTCATTGAATTGTATGCCTTTAGCCTCTGCAAGAATATTAAACTAGATAAATTAGTATGCAGTTACATTCCTCCAGTTTACTTGCTGTATCTTATAATTAGCCCCTTTACTTAAATTTTAAAGTTGAGATTTCATTGTTTTCACTAATTGACTTTAATTTCTACTGTGCAGTTCTACCAACTTTCTCTGCATTGTATCAGAAGTCAGCAAATTTATATATATATATATAATTGCTGAATGATTTACAAATTAATATTTCCTACCAATTAATTACACACAACTTAATTGCGGGTTTTGAAAATCAGTGTAAAAGGGATCTTTCAGTTTATGGAATCACACTCAGTAGAGCTAAACTTACCTAATGTTTCTATAAGACAGTTTTAGGTGCATATGAGATTGGTTGAGGGATTCTCTTGCAGTACACAATCATTGGTGCCTCTAATGATTTAAATATTGCATGATCTGGTTTTCTCTCTTTCCCCATCCCTAACTTTCCACTTCTCTCCCAGGACTTCCTTATCAGTATTTTTTATGTGGCAATTTGTTACAGCAGCCATAGGAAATGAATACAGATTTTGGTACATGGAAATAGAGTGTTACTGCAACAAATACCAAAAAATATATATGGAAGTGCCTTTGGAATTGTGTAATGGGTAGAGGCTGGAAGAAATTTGAAGAGCATGTTGGCTTGTCTTGAATAAATGGTTAGTAGAATTATGAACATTGAAGAAGCTGCTAGTGAGGACTCAAAAGGAAGTAAGGAGCATAGTAGAGAAAATTTTATTGTCTTAGAAGATACTTAAATTGTCAGAATATTAAATATTCAGAATAGTGGTAGAAATAAGGATGTTGAACAGGTGCTTCTGATGAAAGTTCAGAAGGAAATGAAAAGTATGTTATAAGAAACTAGAGGAAAGGGTCACTTGTATGTAATGGCAAACAACTTACTGAAATGTGTCCTACATTTACAGTTGTACTGAAAGCAGAAGTTGTAAGTGATAAACATGGATATTTAGGCAAGGATGTTTGTTTTGGAGCAAACTGTGTGGGTGGACAATCTTTGGCTAGCACCTGGAAGGGATCAAAAGCTCAGAGTATTGAATCACCCAGAGAGATATTTGATGAGACCTACTTTAATCAAGGATTCCATTTTAATCATGGATTCCTTCCATTTCCTTAGCAGAAGCCAGGAAGAGACAGAATTGCCAAAGAAAGATCTGTGGAGGGCCATCTTGTCGAGGAGAGTGAATCCTCATGACTTACATAGAGACCCCCATGGTTCTTTTTTTTTTTTTTGAGGAGGAGGAGGAGGAACTAGGGATCAAACGTGGGACCTCATACATGGGAGGCAGATGCTCAATCACTGTGCTACATTCACTGCCTCCAAAGTTCTTGAGGATGTAGTACGAGCAGAAACACTGCCAGCTTGGACTGAAAAGGACCGAAAAAAGAAACTTGATGACAGTATAAGAGTTGGGAGTGATACAAATATAAATGTATGTCACTAGTCTCTAGAAACTGGAAAAGGCAAGGAACAATTCTCCCCCAGAACTCCCAGGAATAAAAAACTTTGTCAATATTTTGACTTTAGTGTCCTGAAATTGATCTTGTCCTTCTGACTTCTAAACTGTAAGAAAATTAATTTGTGTGTGTTAGGTCAATTTGTGTTAATTTGTTACAACAACAATGGGAAACCAATACATATTTTAATTCCTCTTGGAATCAATATTAAATAAACACTAACATAAATATTATGCAACAAAAATAAATCATTATTAACATATATTACTAACATAAATGAAGGGAGGGAGGAGTGGACCCTTAATAGTGGATTCTGCAAAGGTTTGCTGGAAAAAAATACATTGCAAACAATGATTTTTCCATACTGTATTAGGTTCTTTTGCCAGGTGATTTTCAGGGTGTTCAATCATGGGCATATTAATATATTTTAAGAGTCTATGTTCAACTTCTAACTTAGCTTATGAATATTTACTCCATATAGGGAGAATTACCTTTTGTTTTCTCATTTGGGAGGATGGCCATTATGGCAGAGAAGGTATAATTCAAGGAATAACTAGAAGTTACTTTTTTTTTTTGAAAGCTCAGAACAACATTTGGTCCATTGAGGATTTCCATTTCATCTGCCGTTTTGCCAAAATGAAGTTGAGACATAATAGAAATCCTGGAGTTAGTGATGTGATCAACCAGATGTTGAGTCATCATGTCACATTTCCTGGGGTGAGTTCTAGAACCTAACAGGGCATAATGAATTTCATCCAAAATCATAATCTGATATATTATATTGGGTATTCTTCATGTAAATAAGGAAAATCTCCTCTACACTTTTAAAACTCTGAGAGATTGGATGGATATTTAGAAAAGTATAACCCAAAGTGGGAATCTTCGTGTTATTGGTTGGTTATATGGATTTTGGCAAACTTTATGGATTATTTTTTAAATTTACAGGACCACACTCAGATGTTACCAATCCATTTTATTCATAGGATCACTCACCAAAGAGGAAAATAGAATGACATATAAATTTAGCATTAACCACTTGGCTCTTTCTTCCTCAAAGTATTTTGATAACAGCACCACATGAAAAGAATATTCTATAAATATTGACTTCTCAACAAAGAATAATATTGAAAAACATGGCTATATATGGAATATTTTTAACATAATCAAATTCATCTATAAAATGAGAACTGGTAGTTTCTCCTGTTAACTCATCCCCAAAACATATTTGATCAAAGACTATGAATCATGAATACTGTGACACAATAAAGTATTTATCCCTATATCTATAAAAGTAAATGTTCATTACTCCAGTGCTCATCAAATAATTTACAATTCAAATCAATTTATTTAAGCACTGTGTTGATACTTGCCTCACATTTTGTTACAAATGTATTAGGAAAACAGTTAATAGAAAGCAAAGATAGAGAGAAGGAATGATTTAATTATTTTAAATTATATATAATTAATAATTGAATTTATAAATTAATACTATAAATATATAACATATAAATAAAAATAAATTAATTTGTACTTAATTTAATTAAAATTTAATTATTCAGCAGAAACAGTGTACAGATTCTGTATTTTTAAAATATTTTCACTGCCTTGGGTACAGTTAACTTTCTTTTGAAACAAATAGTAGGAGGAAGAAACTCCAAAGAATTTGAAATTGCCTTGCCTGTGTCTTAATCTAACAGTAAGATAGATGGTATATAGAAAATCATGAGATGTGATAAAACTGGGTTCCCTACATCCCAGTGAGTTAAGGAAATAATATACCAATGTGGATGAGTACTAATGAGAACCTATTTAGCTCATTATATAAACCATATGCAGCCTCAGAAAAAGACTAGCATTTATATGCTAAACAAATGCAAACAAAAACAACAGTAAGTGGAAGAGACATGCAAAAGCCCTGTGTAGCATATCTTATTATTTCTATTTGACTGATGAGGGAATTGGGTTTGAGAGAACCCAAATGCATTGCTCAGCATCAAACAGCTAGTAAGTGGCAGGTCAGTCTTACTCCAATGTCTGTGTTTTTATCTTTATGTCATGACATGACCAAAGAAATATATTGGCATGAAAGAAAGTAAAATGCTGGGTACTTTGTGTGATGGATGGTGCATTTTATTACTTATTCTGGGTTTCTTCAGCATTAATAAATATTTCCATTCTTTATTAAAGAGTTTCTATTGTCTAATGCTTTACAATAGTTTCTTTTCTAATACTTAGATTTAAGTAAATGTTGCCACCTTGAGTGATTTGTCTGCTGAAAATTACTCAGTGTACATACAAAAATCAATTATTTTTTTATTTAAGTCATTAAATAAATTCCTCCACAACTCTGAGGAATTATATTTCTCTATCTTTGGTAGCACATATGAGAATATATAGCAACCTGTTTAGTTCATTAATTTAACTAGTTATATAAAATTGCATATTCAGAAATTTGTCCAATCACTTTAGGAAACTGTCAACTCAAGTTAAAAGAAGGTCTTTTCATAGATAATTAGAACTTATTTATTAAATGTAAGAACTAAAATATGCTTGATAGAGTTCTGACTAAATCTGCAAGTTTTCTTCTTCAATATTTACTATTTTACTGCCAACTTGCCAAAAATTTTGGTGAGGTCAAAATTTTAAAAAGCATTTACAAAGGAACCTTTGATGTAGCTTAGAAGGGATTCTTTTTATTACTATCTTTCTTATATTTTTCACTACATTTTAAACAGCAGACTAAGAGACAAAAATTTTTCATTTTGACACATTAAACTTATTATCTGTTAAACTAATATTCAGCATTTTTGGTTGTGAAATAACTATTTCACATTACAGATTTCCTAATTTTTTTGAGCTAGAAAATCTCCAAAATTGTTCTAATTGTATACTTTTATGTAACCCATTAATATTATGTCCATAGTAAACATATATATGGCTTCTATGGAAAACATAGTCATTTACCAGTAAAAGCGCATATTATACTTATTTCAAACTACAGTGCCATGATAAAATGAGCCTACATGAATATTTAGTTGCTCAGACTTTACCTACTAATGACCTAGATAACCAAACCAATGTTTGGCCAGTGGGCCAATCAATTGGTATACAGTGAGTACCATCTGTATTACTTTGTGATAAAATTATAAAACATGTACATATTAGTTGAAGCATTACAAATACTAAAACAATTCCTGAAGCTTCTGCCAATAAACCTCAAAATTCCCTTCTTTGTAGACAAGGGTGGTTGTAAAGTAGCAAATAAGGTGACATAGGGAGAGAAATTTTACTTTACTTTGGGGAAATATTTTCCTTGTCAAATAATCTACTTATTACATGCAGGTTTCTATAGGTTTCTTTGTAGTTTGCAAAATATATCTCAAGTAACACATTGTTTATCAGCATTTTTCTTGTAAAGAAATGTTTAAAGTCTAGATGGATAAGAGATTGGATTCTTGGACATAATAGTGTGAGTTTAATTTTATCCATGTTTTTCATTGCATTATGTGCATTATGTGTAATAATGTTACACTTACCCAGGTCCAAATTTTAGAGTGTGGTGGACAAGGAGATGTGTCACCCAGATGCCCCTATAAGGAAAGACTTACCCTAGCAATGGGAGTCTGTGAGCAGATATCTTTAACTGTCAGCCCCTTCCGAGATTGCCTCAGCTGCAGAGAATTGGTTTGCCCATGGTCATGCCCTTTCAAGGCAGGCCACATCCAATAACTGATTGAGTCAAGGGTATAAAGACTTGGCCATTTTGACCCAATAGATGATATCATTGATAGGCTGTTTTAACCCATATCTCCTTGTAGGCTTGGCTGAAGCCAAAAGGCTGCACTACAACTCACCTTCTCCCTCTTCCCTTAATAAACATCCTATACATAGAACTGTCTGAGATTCTGCTTCCCTGGAGAGTCATCCACACTGCAATGAGAGCACACAGAGCCCAGAGGAGAAAGGAACCTCTTTGAGGATTACATACACATACTTAAAATTATCTACCCACATTGCTTTTATTTTTTAATATATATACATATATACAGATACATAAACATTGCATGTATATATGCAGTTTTGAACAAGACTTTGTCCTTTAACATTACCTGTGAAAATTTTTGGACTTCAGTAATGATTCTAGACACTAGTTTGATTTTTAAAATATTCCATTATGTAGATGTGCCAATATTTATATAACCACTTCCTACTGGTTGTTCCAGCTATTTTTCCATGTTTTCCTTAATATAAGTCATTCTGTAATCATCTTTGTAAATTTTGTGCACGAGAGTTCCTCTTTTACCTTAGCTGTGGTGATTATGGTTATTATAAATTTGGATTGCTTTACAGTTTGGGAAAGGAAAACAATTAAAAGTATTTTTTATTTCTAGATAAAAGAACTATTTACTCTTTTGAGCCAATAAAATGTTAATGAAGAAAAAGAACCAGAGATTAAACCAAATTCAACTTATTAGAATGTGTTTCATGAATTTTGGTTGGTATTAAATTAATAATGAGCTTTTTACTCATGTTTATATTGTTTACCTTCTAAACTTGATCTCTGTTGTTTTCAATTATTTGTATTCTTTTTTTAAAGAAATTAATGTTCCATTGGAAACTATAAAATCATTAACGCAACCTTTCTCAAAACTGTTAATTCTGCCTTAATTAAAATGTTAGTGTAACTCATAATTGACTTCACTAGTTTTGATGATCATATTTAATACTCAAAACAATATTTATAACAAAATTTAATGCTGTTAAATTTAAATTAATTTAAATATGATGATCATATTTAATACTCAAAACAATATTTATAACAAAATTTAATGCTGTTAATAGTCCCAATGGCCTATAATGCCCTAATTGCTTGTTATCTAATACCCTTTAGATAGAGCTACATGTTTGGTTTTTGCTTGTTTGGTTTTTGTCCCAGCATCCTCTAACCAGATGGCATCATACTGACAACAGTTATTATGTAATATCTTTTTTTACTGAACCTAAGGACCTGCTGATGGAAAAGTCCAGGTGTGACAGTTTGAGATTATTTATGAATACCAAAAAGAGAAAGATTATGTTTGTAAACTAATCTATTCTTCTGTGTATGTTTCCTTTGATTATATTGGATTCAATTGAGGGGGCCATGATTAGTTACTTGTTAAGATTTGGGTTTTGATTTGACCACATCAGCAAGGCATGACTCAGGTTGAATCCCTGGCCCCTTAGTGGGCCAATATGAATGGACACTGAAGAAGACACACAGAGGAAAGAACTTTGTCATTTTGATCCTGCCATGTGACAGAAAGAAGGCACAAACAGTTAATTCCCCGGGGAGAGATGACCATTTGCCTGACAGTTTACAGCTGACCTTAGAAAGAAAGCCAAGACTGATACAGGAAGCCCGGAGGGGAAGACTGAAACCCAGCAAAGATCGCCCACCATCTTGCATATGACATATGACAGATGACAGATGACTTTGGTGAGAAAGCAGCCTTGATTTGGACTCTTTACAGCCTTGTTAACTGTAAGTTTTTATCCCAAGTAAATACCCTTTAAAAAGGCAACAGGTGGGGGAAGTGGCTGTGGATCAATCAGTTGGGCTCCCGTCTACCACTTGGGAGGCCCCGGGTTCATGTCCTGGGGCCTCCTAGTGAAGGCAGGCTCGCCGGTATGCTGTGGAGCATCACTTGGCCCGCAAGCACCGCGGAGAGCCAACTTAGCAAGGTGACACAACAGAAAAAGAGATGCAAGCAAAAAACACAGAAGCGCATGCAGTGAATGGACACAGGGAGCAGATGGCAAGCAAGCCACAAGGGGGAGGGGAAATAAAATAAATACAGACACAGAAGAATACACAGTGAATGGACACAGAGAGCAGACAGCAAGCAAGCCACAAGGTGGTGGGCGGGGGGGAGGGAGTCAATGATGCTTTTACCCCAAGTAAATACCCTTTATAAAAGCCAACAGATTTATGGTACTTCACAATAGCACACCTTTTAGCAGACTAATACATCAGGTAACTTACAAAGCAAAGTCCATAAAACACATGTTGATTCTGAAGGGAAAGCTACTTCCTACAGATTCAGAAAATATAAATCTGCAATTTTTCTGTAGTAAAATTAGCCCTGCTTATTTCTTATTTTAACAGAGTATTTGTGGTGAGTGTGTCCAAACCGCAGCAGTGTGCAGAAATGTATTACCAAAAAGTCCAATTCATTTTTCTTTCATTTAAAGCAAGCATAAACCATAAATATTTAATTATATCATGCATTAGTAAAGCAATTGCCAATGTGTACTTATTCTTTTATATTCTTGAAACAAACTACCCGCCTCCAAGACAATTTTGCATTTTGGTGGTATTGTTGGCCAAATGTCCTGGAAAGGCTTTATATAACTGATGAGCAACTAACAGTCAATGTGTCCAAGATGCCTTCAGCGTCTTACAAACTTGACAAGTAATTTGTCTATTTAAGCTTTCTACTTTACCTTCGGAAGTTTATATATATATATATATGTTTGTTTGTTTATTTTTCTTCCAACTATCTTCATTGATTTCCAAATTTTATGTCAGGGTAGTGCATATCATATACTCTTAATTCTTTAATTTCTTCTCCATTTGTTGTACAGTCTCTTTCTCATTCATAGTATTTCTACCTCGTTTTTGCTTAAGCCTTTTAAGACATTTATGACTACCACTGCTCTTTACAAAAAGAAATGGAAAACAATCTTGTTTTTTTTTTTTTACCTTTATAAGCCTTAAGGTTCTTTATTCAGTTTTTATCTTCTATAATCCAATTATCCTATAGCTTTTTGCATGGTTTCTTTTCCTCATTTCTTCATCTGTTAATTTAGTTCATTAAAATGCAGTGATTTTGGGAAGCGGACTTTGCCCAGTGGTTAGGGCGTCTACCACATGGGAGGTCCGCGGTTCAAACCCCGGGCCTCCTTGACCCGTGTGGAGCTGGCCCATGCACAGTGCTGATGTGCGCAAGGAGTGTCTTGCCATGCAGGGGTGTCCCCGTGTAGGGGAACCCCACGTGTAAGGAGGGCGCCCTGTAAGGAGAGTCGCCCAGCGCGAAAGAAAGTGCAGCCTGCCCAGGAATGGCACCGCACACACGGAGAGTGGACGCAGCAAGATGATGCAACAAAACAACAACAACAACAACAAAAAGAAACACAGATCCCCGTGCTGCTGACAACAGAATCGGACAAAAACAAGAACACGCAGCAAATGGACACAGAGAACAGACGACTGGGGGCGGGGGAAGGGGAGAGAAAAAAGTTCTTTAAAAAAATAAAATAAAATGAAACAAGGGTTCTGAACAAGCAGTCTGTGAACTGGAATTGAAATGAAAAAAAAAAATTCTTGTGGGGACACGTTGTGTGGGTGTGATATTTTTTTTAAAAATGCAGTGTTTCTTCTTTAAAAATGAAATCATTTGTATAAAATTTCTTCTGAGTACATTTGTTCTGTGGCAATGATTTTGTTATGAAAAAACGTTTTTTATTTTCTAGTTAGTTTTAAATTCTGTTCAGATTTTTCCTATAATTTAAAGTTTATTTAGTAAGAATTTAAATATCCATTTCTTTCAGATTTTGTCATTTCGTGGTTTATTTTTAATTTATTGGATTATGATAGAGCGAACAACCTTCAAAGCCTCTGATTTAAAAAATAAATTGACATGTTTTATTGCTAGGTATATGATATTATCTGTAAATTTACAAAGACAGGAAAATATCACATATTTTCACATGAACAACATAGTTATGTATAACTATATGAATCGTATATTTAAATATAATTCATTCATATTCTATGATAGAAATGTTTATGTAAATTTTTATTTCAATTCAAATTTATTTAGTCCCTGAGCTTGGGTAGCAAGTCATAAGAACTTGGAAAATGACCAGTAGGATAGCAAGAGATGTCTCTATTATAAATTTTATGTGTATATTACATGTAAATTCATGCTTGCTGATTACATTATTCAGAATTGTCTACTAGATCTGTTCCATTTTTAAAAACCAAATATTAAAATCTCCCATTATAATTATGTTTTGCTTTTTAACTATTTTTTTATTTTTAAAGAGGCTTTAGATTGCATAAATATTACATTAAAAATATAAGAGATTCCCATATGCCTCACTCCCTCCCCCTCACACTTTCCCCCATTAACAATTAACAACTTCCTTCATTTGTGTGTTATATTTGTTACAATTGGTGAATATATATTGAAGCATTGCTACTAACCATGAACTATAGTTTGCATAATAGTTTACACTCTACCCCACACAATTTTGTAGTTTATCACAAAATATATAATGGCCTGTATCCATCACTGCAGTATCATGCAGGACAATTCCAATGTCCTGAAAATGCCCCCATAATACACCTATTCTTCCTTCTTCCATTCCTCAGAACCTCCGGTGGCCACTTCCTTTATAGCAATGATTTTCTTTTATTTCTAGTCGTTTTTGCTTTAAACATTTAGCAGCTATGATGCTTAGTACCTAAAGGTTTATATCCCATGTTCTTGGGTTGGAAGATTTAACACTGTTAAAATGGCAATATGCCTCAAAGTGATCTACAGATTCAGCATAATCTCTATCAATACTGATACATGACAAGAAGATTCTAAAATTCATATGAACTCACAAGAGATCCAGAATAGCCAAAACAATTATGAAAAAAAGAACAAAATAAGACTAGGACTTTATTTCAAACTTACATGAAGCAACTGTAATCAAACCTGTGTGGTCCTGGCAGAAGATATGTATGTAGATGAGAGGAATAGAATTGAGAGGACAGAAAAAAACTCATGCATCTGATTTTCAAAGAGACCATTCAATCAAGAAAAAAGTCTTTTCACTTTTCAGCAAATAGTGCTGGGACAACTATCAACACATGCCAATAAAAAAAAAAGGTTGTACCCTTAACTCACAACATATACAAAAATTAACTCAAAATGGGGCAAAGACCTAAATGTGAGCACTGAAACTATAAAACTCTTAGAAGGAAACATAGGGATTAATCTTTAAGACCTTAAATTTGGCAAAGGAAAGCTAAATTTGATGCCAAAACATGAACAACAAAAGAGAAAAAATAGATAAATTGGACTTCTTCAAAAGTAAAGCTGTTATGCTTTGAAGGACATCACCAATAACATGAATAAACAACCCATAGACTGGCAAAAAATATTTGCAAATCAAATATCTTATAAGGGAATTGTATTTAGAATATGTAAAGAACTCTTACAAATCAATAAGACAAATAACCCAATTAAAAAATAGACAAAGGATCTGAACAGACATTTCACCAATGAAAATATACAAATATCCAATAAGTACATGAAAAGATGATCAACACCATTCATCAAAAAGGAAATGCAAATAAAAAACCACATGAGCTTTTTATTGAAGACATCTTTGTTGCATGCATGCTTTTATGTGGACACAAGTTTTCAAACCCATTGTTTAAATAACTAGCAACATGATAGCTCAATCATATTATATGATCATGTTTAGTTTTGTAAGAAACTGTCAAACTGTCCTCCAAAGTGGCTGTACCATTCTATAATATATGAAAGTAACTGAATTTGTATATTGATCTTGCCTCCTGTGACCTTGCTATACTCATTAGTTCCAGTAATAATTTTGTAGAATTTTTCCTTGGGTTTTCTACTTAGATAATCATGCAATCTGCAAGTAAATATAATTTTATTTCTCTTTTTTCCAATCTGTTTGTCTTTTATTCTAATTTTTTTCTTACTGCACTATCTAGAACTTCCAGTACGATGTTGAATAGAGATGGGGAAAGAAGACATATTTGCCTTGTTCAATCATTGAAAGGCAACCTTGTCCAACATCTCACTATTAATTATGAGGTTAACTATAGTTTTTTGTAGATGTTCTTATCAAATTGAAGAATGTCCCCTCTGTTCCTAGTTTACTGGGTATATCGCACATATTTTGCTATGTTGTATCTTCAATTTCATTTAATTACAAATATTTTAAAAATTTTCTTGAGACTTCTCTGATACATGTACAATTTATAAGAGTATTGTTTAATTTTTGAATATTTGGGAATTATCCATTTCTTTTTATGTAATTGATTTCTAGTTTAATTCTTTGTGGCCTAAGAATATACTTTATATGATTTCTATACTTTTAAATTTGTTCAGATATGTTTTATGACCCATACTATGGTCTATCTTGGTGAATAGTCTATGTGAGCTGGAGAAGAATGTATGTTCTACAGTTGGATGAAATATTCCATAAATGTCAATTACATAAAAATTACCATTAGTGCTGTTCCATCCACTATATTGTTGCTGGGTTTTTGATTGTTTGAACTCTCAATTAATGATAGATTAGTGCTGAAGTCTCCAACCACAATTTGTCTATTTTTCCTTACAATTTTATCAGTTTTTTCCCAAAGTATTTTGACTCTTTGTTATTAGGTGCATACATGTTTAGTACTGTTATATCTTGGAGAACTGGTGGGTTATAATTATTTAATGCTGCTTTTATCCTGATAAATTCCCTTATACTGAAGTCTGTTTTATCTGAAATAGCAACCCCAGCTTTATTTTATTTAGTGTTAGCATAGCATGTCATTTTCTGTCTCTAATTTTAACCTATCTGAGTATTTATATTTACACTGGGCATCTCTTAGGCAATATGCATTTGAATTTTGTTGTTTTTAAGTGCACTCTGAAAATATTAGTTTCTTAATTGTGGTATTTAAACCATTGTTAGCTAAACTGATTATTGATATCTACCATGTTTGTACTGCTATTCTTTATGATATTTTCTTTTTGGGGTCTTCTCCTGACCTCAGTTTCTCCCTCCTGTGGTTTTAATAGAGCATTTTATATATTTTTTAATGTATCTCCTGGGTTAGCATTTACAACATAATTCTTTCAAGAATTTTTATTTAGTGGTTGCCCTAGAGTTCACACTATGTACCTAATTTAGTATAGGTTATATTAGGTATAGGTTATATTAGGTCGACCTTCATATAATTCTGCTATTTCATGGGTAGTTCAGCTACCTTCTACCACTTACTGATTCTTCCCTCCTCTCTCTTTTGAACCTGCTGCCATTCATTTAATTTGGCCATTTGTTATAGTCATCCACTACACTGTTATTATAACTTTAAATGAACAGTTAACTTTTAGAACACTTAAAAATGAGAAAATTAAGTATTTTAATTTAACTTTCTTTGTTCCTTCTCTGACACTTTGCCCCCCTTTTTTTTTTGTAGATTAGATTTTATGACCTGTATCATTTTCCTTCTCAGTGAATAACTTATTTTAATATTTCTTGCATAGCAGGTCAACTGATGATAAATTCTCTCGGGTTTATTTGTTTGAATATGTGTATTTCTCCATTAGTTTTGAAGGATAATTTCACTGGATGTAGAATCCTAGGTTGGTGGATTTTGTCTCTCAGCACTTCAAATATTTTGCTTCAAATATTCTCTTCTTTGTTTGCATGATTTCTGATGACAAGTCCACTGTAATTCTCATCCATGTCCCTTGATACATAACATGCTCCCCCAAAAAATGTTATTCCAGATTTTTCTCTTTGTCTTGGATTTTTTATAATTTGAATATGATATGCCTAGATGTACTTCCATTATTCCTATTATTTATCTTGATCTTTTTTCTCCCTGAGCTTCCTGGATCTGTGGTTTAGTGTCTATCATTAATTTTGGAAAGTGCTTGGCCATTATTACTTTTAATGTTTCCCTTCTCTGCTCTATTTTTCTTCTCTTTCTGGTATCCCATGAAGTGTATGTTACACATTTTTGAACAGTTGTTGTCCCATCGATTTTCTTTTTCAGTCTTTTTTCTCTTTGCATTTCAGTTTGGAAAGTTCTGTTGACTTAATCCACTCTCATTCTCCAGAAGTTAGTAAAAATTGCCATAGGTGTAATCTTACTAGTTTATGGATACATTTGTGCCTATTCCAGGCAAGCAACATTCAACTGTGTCTCTTTCAATTCATCTGTCTCTCCAGATACCATGGTAGTGGTTTGCCCTGCCAAATCAGTTCTCTGATTCATACAAAAATTTGTTGATTTTCAGCTTCATAAGCTTTTTATTGTTGTATGGACAGGAGTGACAATATCCATGCTCTATTCATGGTAGCACTGAAACTAGAAGTCTCCCTTGAATATTTTTCCATAAAATATTTTTTGTTATTTCATTGGATATCTTTGAATACTCATTATTTTAACTAAATCAGAATGTCAATTTATTCATTCAACATTCAGTATCAGTGGAAAATATCTAGTTCAAATATTAATCTTTCTTTTTCTTCTCTTGGTTGCTGCATTCGTTTAAGTATATTCTTAGCTGTGCATATATTTGGTAGTATAGGTTAAACTATTCAGGTTACTCAAATTTCTGAATTCAAAGTGAATGATGGAAAGTGGGAGGTGCATTTCTTCCAGATGGTATGCATTTTCTACTAAGATAAAGGAAGGGTGATTCCTGCATTCAGTTTATCCCTGATGTGAAAATATATACTCAAAGCTCAAGAGCAAATAACATCATAATCAAAGAAATGCTAAAGCCAACCCATTTAATTCAAAAGCAAAATAGGAATGTTTACTAGCATAGTTGCTAATACACATATTGAGGTTATAACTAATGCAATATGAAAAGAAAATGAAATAACAATTATAAAAATATTAACATAAAGAAAGAGTTATACTAGAACAATATTAATTAAATGGTTACTTCTCTTGGTAGGAAGTCTGATGATATAATTGTACAATCCATAGAATTTAGAAAAAGCTAGAAAAGTTAAACAGAGACATTTAAAATGCAGGTAGAATTCAGATAATCATACAGTATATTTTGCCTCTACTAAGAATTAATCGAAAGGAAATGTAAAGAAAATCTTCTTTCACAATAACAATATAAGCTATGAATTTTTAAGTGTAAAATAAACAAGAAAGATCTAAAGAGGCCAACTGATAAAATCTATAAAATTTTATTAAACTATATAAAGACAAAACAGAGTGTTATGCTATATTACTATAGAGGAAGACTTGATATCAACAAAAAGAGACACAGAGGAGAGACAATAAGAGACTTAGCAGACCAGGGAGCTGAGGTGGCACAACAGAATGATCACCTGTTTCCTGTTCTGGAAAGTCCCAGGATCAGTTCCTAGAGCTGCCTAATGAGAATATAAGCAGACACAGAAGAACACACAGCAAATGGACACAGAGAACAGACAATGGAGAGAGGGGGGAGAAAAAAATAAAAAATCTTTCTTAAAAATGTGAAAAACAAGGGCATATGCGAAATTAAGTATCTGGGAACAATGAAGAAAATTATAAAAGTGAAGAAAAATGGGGGAGGACTGGTTCAGGGATTATTAATGCTTAAAATAGGACCAATGTAATAAAAAGTTTGGCTTAGGAACTGATAAATGGCAAAAAAAAAAAAAAAAAGCTGCATTTATTGCTAGGAGAACAGAACAGATAATCCATAATAGTTCTGTGAGGACATAGACCTCTTATGTGCCCATAAACCTACTATCATGTGACAATTAAATGTGAACTCTTAAAAATGGGTGTTTATTTAATATATGGTGTTGGAACAATTGGCTGTCTATTTGGTAGAATAGGGAGTTTACCCCTAAAATTTAAAATAAAAAATTTACATAGCTGCTTTAGTAAAGTAGAAACCCAGAAACATGATATAAATGATAAACACATTTTATTGTATTATCAATTCTCCCAAAGTGTGTATGATAGATGCTGCAATAAGTAACAGAAAAAGGAAAAGGAGAGACTGATAAAACAATCATAAAACATATGAGATCTTACAAATTGATTCTTTAAAATGGGAAAAATGGACAAATTATATGAAAAGTCAATTATCAGAAGAGGAAATAAACATGAGAAGATGCTCATTTTCAATATTAGTCAGGGAAATGCAAATTAAATCTATAATTACTTTAAATAAGTATTAGACTGTCAACTACTTTAATGTTGACTATTAGCAGAAATGTGAAAAAAAGACACTTATGCATTTCTTTTAGGAACAGTAATTGTTAATCTCTGGAAAAGGCAGAGGAAAAATATTTCTTTATATTTTATTATAAACAATGGAAGAAATGGTACAGCTAATTTTTAAATCATACTAGGCTGATTCCCAAGCAGCAAAGAAAAATTTTTACATTTGTAATTTTACATTTTTAATTTTCCTGGCCTCAATCAGATCAGAACATCTTTAATCTACAATCTTTAGTGAGTAAGATGGCTAAAATAAGAGTCTTTGTATAAGAAATCTTAAAAGACTAGACAAACACTTTTGCAATGTATTGTCTACAGTATATATCATGACAGTTTGCTGCACTATAGACTGTAAATTTATAATTTAAAAAATTCTGTTGAGGCCTGATGATGTTATTTAAGCCAGAATCAGATCTCTAGAAACTATGTTATGGTATTGTTTAATCTAGAACAATAGCTGTAGGAATTATGTTGTTATAATGATGTATGGTTGAAAGGGATGTAGGTTTAGTACTACCTGTGGTAGGAACCCCATTTTTATCCACGAACAATCGAAAGTCAATAAACACAATCAGTTTTGGTCCTTGTGTACCATGTTTTAAAGAGGGAAGGGATGGAAGATACAAAGACTTAAAAAAAAAGTGCCAAACATAGGCTTGATTCCCCAGCAGCAAAGAAAAATCAGAAACAACATACTTCAAAATGAAAGAAAAAGTACTATTCATATTACTATATGAAGATCTTAAAGAGAAATTACCAAATTCTAAAAAGTGCCTCCTTTTAATGCTAGTTCAGGTTATTTTAGTTGTTTCAACATCACTCCAATTTACAAACCTTTCAGCTGTCAGGTAAAGCTGCAAATGCAGATGAGAAAGCTGGAAGAAAATTACCAGCAATGATTCAGAAGTTAATTGGGAAAAAAAAGGCTATTCAGCAGATCAATTTTTCAAATTTGAAGGAATAAGTATATATTATAAACTCATGCCTCAAAGGACTACATCTCAAAAGCAGAAAACATGCCCTTGGATTTAAGGTTATGAAAGATTATGTAACTATGATATTGTTAGATGATAATGAGCCACACTTGTCCACATCTGGTGTTAAAAATTTTCCGTCAGATTTCAGAAAACTCCTTCAACCACTTCTCAATAGTTCACAGGCTGCTTCCCTTCTGATGTCCATTTTCACAAAGAAACTTCAGGTCATTTTCAATATTTAAGTGCCATATTACTATGTATGTCTTAACCATTTGACAAGTGTAAAACAATGCTAGTAGTCTGAATTTGATTTCTGTTATAATTTTAATGTGTCTGTCATAGGTTGAATTATGTACCACAGTAAAACACATGCTCTTAATTTTAACCCACACCATTTACAATGGTGTAAATAGTGCCTTTTGAAAATATTATTTTAGTTAAGATGTGGCCCATCTGAATAAGGTTTGGCCTTATATTACTGGAGGTTTTATGAAGAAAAAGCCACCTAGAGGAGCAAAAAGTTAGAAGTCAGCGGAACCTGAAAGAGAAAGGAGAGGATGTTGCCATGAGCATTGCCATGTGACAGAAAAGCCAAAAACCCAAGGATCAATGGCAGCCAACCCCAGAACACCACCTTCTCTGGGGAGAAAGCATTGCCTCAATTTTGGACCTCTTCTAGCCTCACAATCATGAGCCAATAAATCCCCATTGTTAAGCCAACGCATAAAATGGTATATGTCTAAGCAGCTGGGATACTAAGAGAAGTTTACTGATAAAGTTTTTGAATGTTGTGCTTCTAGCCCCTTTGGACCATGAGTTCTGCATTTTTTATTGCACATTTTTATATAATTCAGTGAAATTTAGGGGAACATATTTTGTGTTATACTTAAACTGACTATGTTTAATTGAGTTCCTCCTGGATATTATTTTCCTCCCCTCACATGCTCATCTTTTGCCATTTCTGGCTTCTGTCATCAGAGATTGCCCTCCTTTTGCTAAACCTTCATTTTTTGATGTTCTAGGACACAAAACTATTACCTAATAAACAATATAGTAATGCTGGCACTTTCATATATTCAAGAATTTTCACTTTCAGTTCTGAAATTAAAATTTGTTTTGGCAATAGGAAATTGATATAAATTTTAATTAAGAGCCATATGGAATTGGAACATCAAAAAGGCAAAAATATTGATTTAGACTATATTAAATTTGCTACAGAAAATACTATCCAAAGACAAAGAAAGGAGTTTATATGGATTTGTTATACTTCCATATATTTAATACAATGAGATAGTTAAGAGAACACTATTGAGGAATGCACTTTCAAAAATGCATTTTTTATTTCTTATATAAAATGCCCACTACAACTATATGGCCTTTAATGGCACTTTTACTGCTGTGCTGTTGCAATATGTTTCCTAGAATTTTTACTGAAGAGACATTATGCTGATTTGCATTCATTATTATTGAAGGGAAATTTCATTAGTTGTTTGGATAATGGGCAAGCAAAAACATATTCAAAATAACTAAGATTATTAAATATAATTTTAAATACATAGCACAGGCACGAAAGCATTGGTTTGAAAATTAGAAATATGTCCTATCAACATTGGGATTTTTCCCCTTTCTATAAGGATTTTGATTGAACGTAGGACTAAAACTTTCAAATAATTACTCATTCAAGAATAGATAAAATTCTGTTTGTCTCAAAATATGTGAGGGCACTCTAATAAGCTTATCACATATTTTCTAAATATGATGTACAAAATGGTTTCATATTCTATAGACTATATAGCACAAAGTAAGACCCTTCCCCTTCTTCTCTCTAAGAGTAAGGCTGAATTAATTGGCTGGAGTAGACTAGAACATAAAAGATGCAATATACAAAAAATGAATAAGGGGAAATTATTTGGAAACCTTGCCATCTTCTAGGAAAATGAAGATACAGCAGGTTGAGAAGTCTTCCATGTATAATTGAATGGATGCTTGGTGTTTGGTGGGCAACTTTCAACAATGGCCTTCAATGATCCCTGCCTCCTGTAATTCATAAACTTGTGAATGCCCTCTCTTTGGTGAGGGTATTAGAACCTACTGACTTGGTTCTAATGAACAGGATACAAAAAAAGTAATTTTATTGTGCTCCATGATTAAGTTAACAAAAAAGTGACCTATTTTTTTTTTGTCCTGCTAGTGCCCACTTTTTGTTTGCTCTCTCACTCTCTCTTCCATCTCTGCTTGCTCACTTTGACGATGCGAGTGGAAATTCTGAAGAGGTTCATGTGTCAAAGAACTCACGGTTGCCTCCAACCCACAGCCAACAAGGAACTTAGGCCCTCCATTCAACAAGTCACAGAGAATTGAATCCTGCCAACAATCAAGGATTTAGCCTGGGAGAGGATTTTGTCCCATTAAACCTTGAGATAAATGTAGCTCCAGCTGTTGCTGATTACAGGCTTGTGAAAGATCCTAAAGCAGAGAAGCCATCTTGCTTTGCCCAGATTCCTGACCCATAGAAATCATGAGATAATAAATATGTGTCCTTTAAAGTCAGTAAGATTTGGAGAAGTTCACTATGCAGCAATAGATAACTAGTACAGTGAGTTTGTACTATTAGTTAAAAGTAAGAAGGACTCTTTCTTAAACAATGTAGTTTAAGAAAACGTCATTAAGATAGGAGTGAGCTGATCGTAAAGTATGAATAACATTAGTTGTTATTTACTTAAACATAGTACATTCTTTAAATTATAATGACTATCTGGAAATAAAACTGGAAAGAATTAAAAGAAAACAAGTATTGGCCAGAATTAAATGGCAACTGGTACTGAAAGCAAGAAAATGAAATTGTTAGTGAAAAGATAGAGAAGTAATTAGAAAAAGTTAAAAAAAGAGAGACAATATTGAATATCCTAGCTTCTATACATTTGAGTATTTTGTAATTCCTTTTACCATAAAAAGAGATATTTTGGTCATTATAAAGAGCAGTTTATTTTAAATTAAATGTTTCACAGGATGTCTGAAATATGGATGTACATGTACATGTGTATGCATGTCTGTATTTCACAAATGCTAGAGGAGCTATGAAAAGGTTACAGATATTTTACTCCAGAAATCTTGAAAGCTTGAGGAGAAATCCAGAAATATTCTTGAGTGGGTTATCTATATCCCTTTCCATGATCATGTGTGAAAGACATGCATACAAATTCATTCTGTAATGCTGTGCACTAGTCATTACTTATAATTAGAAAAGTATAAGGAATACTTATGTAAACGATTAAGAAGAAGAAAAGAATAACAGAAGCTGTCCTAAGAAAAATGCCTATAACTTTTGCTAAAATTCTAGAAATCTAAATATTATTATAAATAAATAAGAGTTGAAATAATTTTCTAAAATTTCTCCCTCTTGAACTTTGGAGTTGTAAGCAGGAGAGCATTTTAAAGACTGAGATTCTTTTATCCCTTTTATGGCTTCTGTATAGAGATCTAAAATGACTAATTAGCAGATATTGACTCTAAGAGTCACTCAATAAGAAGAATAAAGAGAAATACACAAATAAATAAAACAAAGTATAAGAAAGCATGTAGCCTAGTGAGCAAACCACCTAGCCTGCTATTTGAGCAGCCATGCTGGAAAGAAAACTTGGGCAGGAGTAACCAACTTGTGCATTTCCCAATGAAAGAGGAATTTTGAGTGGAGTAAATCATTTCTGTTTTTCCTAAACGTATCAATCGATCAGTCACTTCACTTTCCCATGGACAGACAGGAAAGGGGCAGGGAGGCTATGATGGAACTCAGGAACAATCCCTCCTAGGGGAAACCAGAAATAGGAAGAGAAAAAGTTTCTTAAAAGTAGGCACTTGGAAATTAGTATTCTTACTTGTGTACTTTTAGGTGTTTATAATGCCTTGATTCAGACATTTTCCTGGTCTCAAAACTGTAGCAAATAAATTCTCATGTTTAAGCTGAACCATTTCATATTATTTTCTGGTGCAGCCTAGGAAATAAAACAGATTTTGGAACCAGGAATGGGGTACTGCTATTTTCAAATACCAAAATATGAAAACCACTTTGAAATTGGGTAATGGTTAGATGCTGATACAATTGTGAGATTCTTGACGGAAGAGACTTGGATTTCTTTGAAGAGGTTGTTCATAGATATATGGATGCTAAAGGTACTTCCGACTAGACCTTAGAAGAAAATGATGAATGTGTTATTGGAAACTGGAGGAAAGGTGATCCTTGTTTTAAACTGGCAGAGGACTTGGCAAGATTGAGTTTGATGTTAGATTAAGGGCAGAATTTGAGAGTTATCAGCTTGGATATTTAGCTGAGGAGATTTCCAGGTTAAATGTGGAAAGTGCAGCCTGGTTTCTTTTTGTAGCTTATAGTAAAGTTTGAGAGGAATAGAATAAGCTGAGAACTGAATTCTTGGACACAAATGAACCAGAAATTACTGGTTTGGGAAATTCTGAGCTTCTAGAAAGCAAGTCCTCAGAGAATAGTGCTCCATGTGAGGGTTTAACTGAACATGGATCCAGTAAGCCATTTCAGTGCAAGTCAGAATTGGAAATGCAGTTATCCAGGAAGGTTCTGTGGAAAGTTCTTTTATCTGATGATTTGAAGCCCTCTGACCTACATACAAAACTGGGAAGTTTTTGGGGGGCAAGATCTGTATGTACAGAATCCTGCCAACCTGAACTAAAAAGGATAGAAAAGGGACAGCTTAAAGAAAAAAAAAATCACTTCAAAGACAGAACCATGGAAGCTGAGATCTGGACTGAAGATATTTCTCAGGCCAAGAGCATGGGCCCAACCATGTGTATGGAAAGGCTGAGTCTGTCTTGACACTTGGAAAGGCCCTTGTTCAGGAAGAGGGCTGCCACGCCAGTCTTCACAGAGCATGGAATGTACATATATACCTTAGGACTGCAGAGATCTGGCTGCCAACCCAGTGTTCAGAGAAGTTTGAGCCTGCATCCTGGGGATTGCAGAGCATCTGGCTATTGCCCCAGTGTTTAGAGTGGGTAGGGCTTTCACTGCAATGTTCAGGGAGTGCACGGCCACTGCACATGCACTTGTAAAGGGTATGGCTGCCACTCCATCAGGCCTGGATTGTTTCACAGATTACTCCTAGACTTTGAAAATCTAATAACGCATGCTCTGGTGGGTTTTGGAATTGTCCAGGGCCATGACCCATGTTTTCTTTCGGGAAACAGGGAAATGTTTATCCTATGCCTGTCCTTCCACTGTATCTCAGAAGCAGATAACTTGTTCCTTAGGTTTCACAGGTCCACAGATGGAAGGGAATTATGCCATACCTATAATCAAATTTGAGGCTTTGTACTAAGCATTGTTTCTGAAATGATTTAAAGCTTTTGGGGTATTGTGATTTGATGAATATGTTTTACAGATGGAAAGAACATGAATTTTGGGGTCCACAGGGTAGCACATCCTGGTTTGAAGTTATATGTATCCCAGAAAAGCATGTTCTTCAATCTTATCCATTCCTGTGGGTATAAACCCATTAGAAATAAGACCTTCTGATGAAGTTACTTCAGTTAAGGTGTGCCCAACCACATTCAGGATGGGTCTTAATCCAATTACTGGGGTCTCTTATAAATGGAATGAATCTGGAGAGAGAGAGAGTGAGAAATTCATGGAAGCAAGAAGTTGAAAGCAATGAAACTAGGAAGAGAAGGAGACCAACAGAGGCCACCATGTGTCTTGCCATGTGACAGAGGATCCATGGATCAATGACAGCCAGTCTTAGGGAAGAAAGCAGAGCCTTGATGATGCCTCAATTTGAACATTTTCCTACACTTTAAACTGTAAGTGAATAAATTCCCATTGTTTAAGCCAAAATATTTCATGGCATTTGAAGGAGCAGCCAAGGAAACGAAAACAGGTGCCTTTTATCATGGTTTTATCAGCTCCTAATAATAAAGTCGGTATGTTCTTCTCATTAATTCTGAAATCTCAGCCAGCCATAAAGACACAATTATACAAAGAAAGCATGAAATATTAAGATAAAATTATATGACTGGACAAATATCTCTATTATTACCTCAATTATCCAATCTGCTATTGTGTATTATTCCTTTTCACATTAGAGTAATATGTATAGAAAATAGAAACGGCAGGAAATAATCAAGGATTGAATAAGAGACAGCATCCCAGAGACAAACAAAGATTAATGAAACATATTGGATATTCTATGGTAGAAACTCTGTGTAGAATTTATAGAGGACACAAAGACAGAATAAATTATTTTCAACCCATGCTTTATGGAAACACATGGCATACTCAGGGAATATCAAGTAGCTCTTTGACAGGACGTGAGGATGGAAGATAGGAATGGAGAAATGGGTTGCGGACCTCACGACTGGGGTGTTTTATGCCATATTTAAGAATGTTTTCTTTATCTGGTAAGCTAGTGGCCTTCAAACTTTTTTATTCATAAACCCTTATTTATAAAGGTTTTGAGATGTGGGTAGCCACCCACTGTGAGGTCTGTTTACAGCCTCCAGCTACATGGCAAATCTCATAACTACTACAGCCCTGCCCCGCCATTCCCTTCTTCTTCTTCTTCTTCCTTGTTTCTTTGTTCTCCCCTTCCCGCCACAACTCTGGTAACCACAGCAGCACGCATGTGCAAGGCGCGAAACTCTGCAGACTCGGCACGAACTTTCAGCCAATCCCCTCCTTGGACGTCTGCCACTCGCAAGACCAGCCTACTACCTGTGGACACGTTCCCTCCCCTCAGTATAAATCCCCTTGTTCTACCCCCAATAAACGAGGCTTGATCAGAACCCTGTCCTGCCTCCATTCTTCTCTCGTCTCCTGCCCCTACCCCTGCTTCTTCCCACAGGCCCCTGGACTCACCCCCGCCGGTTTCGGGCATTGAGACTCTAAGCCTAACTATTTATATTTAAATTTATATAGATAATTAATTATATACGTGTGATATTGCCACTTTGTACAGGCTGGATCATCACTCTTACCCCATCCCAACAGAAGACTGGGAGGTTGAATATTGGACAGGTTACAATAAAGTGTCTATGACCCAGGAATGCTAGACATAACTGAGGATAAGAATATACTGAAAACATTGGAATTAAGTGATTGCAACCTGAATACTGAAGATTCCAAACTCTCTTTTTTTTAACTTACATCCTAGATTACTGGCAACCAGGCCTTAAGCCCATATATTTCCCTGGGAATCTAATGAGATCCAAGAAGGAAATCTAAAAAATATTTGTATCATGGATTTTGTGAAAAACACCTCTGCCAGATAATCATAATATTGAGCCCAAATTCAACAAGTCTTTCAAATCCAAGTATAAATGTCCAAGTATAAATGTCACATTCTTAAATTTGAGCAGACAACCAAGGATCACATTACATCTGGGATGTTATGAAAACTATAATAATAACATACAAACAAATATTAGGCAGTTAACAAATTTTATTAAAATGTACTTGGGCAACAAACATTTTGTGAATCAGGTACCACCAAACCATATATAGTAAGGAGCTTGGTGGGGAAGTCAGAGACATATGATCAGCAGCCATCTCCCAGCACTTGCCTACCTACCTCCTCTTCTATTATGTGAAGATGTTTCAGTCTGTTTTCATTCCACAACCTGGGGAGATGTTAAGTCTACTGAAAAGACCTGACAAGACATTTAACCTGGGAAACTGGGACCACACAGCTGCAGATGCTAATCAAGGCAGGAATTTTCAGAGGCAGGATCTCTTTCCCTCAGGGTGGTACATATCATAGGCAAACAGACTAGATTTGCTTCTCTTCTCCAGCACAAAGTAGAGAATGACAAACTGCCATCTACCAACACCAACCCAGGCAATTTTGGGCCACCTGAGGAGACCAAACACAATAGGATCTTTTCCCCTGATGGTTCGGACCCTTTGAACTTTGTAAGTAATAAAACTGTAATTTACTGAAAGTTTCTCTTGTGCCCTGAGCCTGTATTCCCACGAAGTATCTCATAGCAACTTGCTCCACAGAGCTCTACTGAGGGAGTGGAAAAGGGAAGCTTATATAGGGCAAATACAGAAGCTAGCCAGGAAATGTTCTGATATGCTGATGTTGTTTATATTTGATATAAGGATGCTTACCAAGTGGAGCAGATATACACTGATTAGTATGGTATGTCCATTCTGATAAGCTATCTTTCCTAGACTGAAGCTGGTTTATCATTATGTGTTGCTTCTCTGCATTTCTGTAGCTGGGCTACCACCTCTTGGAAAGCTCCTGAAGGTCAGTTGTTTTGTCTTTCTGAGACAATATAGTTTTGTCTTCATGGGAAAATCTTTTGTCAGAAAGGGGTCCATCCCGGCAATGACAAATGGAGGCAGCCATTTTCTTTTACTTAATACACAGAAAGCTAAAAGAAGATATTGCCTCAGTGAAACAAGAATAGGGTGGTAGGGGGAAAAAAAAATAGAAATACATAGAAAATGTTTCAGAGAACACATAGTAATTAAAAGTATGATATTAGAAAATAAAATCTTAATAGAAGAATTGGAAGATAGAGCTGAAAAGATAAAAATAGAAGATAGCTTATGGTTGACAAGATGGCAGCATAAGATGCTCCAGGGTTCTGTCCCACCACAGTCTTTGAGCAACTAGCAAAAACTGGTAGAGCCATCTTCTTCAAAACTCTGGAAAAACAGTTAAAGGGTTACAGTAGCTAGACAAATGACAAATCAAGAAAACACAATGTAATACAGGTAGAAGCTCATGGCACCCTTGTTGGTCCCTCTTCCATCCATTCCCAGCATGGTGTGGAGCCAGCCTGTGCTCCCCTGGCCCTGTACCAAAGGGAGCAGAGTAAGCCCTACATGCGTACATGGGTGCTTATACTTCAGTGCCAATCTATCCAGTGGCAGCCTGAAGATTGTACCAGAACCTGCACTGTAGGCAGAGGCTTCTTGCTGACAGCTAAAGCAATGTAAGAAATAATTAAATGGAAGCTGCTTGGGGCAAAGGATTACCAACTTGAAGCCATACAATAAAACAAAATACTATATTTTATGAAAACATACACTTCAAGTTTGCATGGTTATCATAATCACAGAACCAGTTGCTAGCCTCAGCATATCTACAATGTAAGCAGTGCATTAAGGAAATCTACATGACAGAAACATGACAACCCCAGATCTGTAGGCCTTGGTCTGGTGCATAATGGCCCATGGCAAGGTTCCAAATGCTATGAACATTTGAAAATATTTTTATATGTGAAAGGCAAAAGATCTTCTCAAACAGAAATTATGTGTTGAAGCATTTAGATGTTCAGCACTGTATTCATGTGCCGTGTTGTTTAAAAGGTGGAATGAAATATAATCTTTGTCCTCAAGGAGTTTACAATTTTATTGAAGACATGAAACTCATATACAGAATCATTAGAAAATGATGCAAAAGTAGTGCTACATTCCTGTTGTGTATTCAGACAATTCCCATAATAGTCTAAGTTTCTGAATGGCGTATATCATAGAGGAAGGCAGGCACTGAGAATTTAATGAGAAAATACAAAACATATAAATAAGGAAAAGTCATTCTTAAATTTAAGGAATTTGGAACCAGATTATAAGAGGGTCGATTTGTTTTGCAATGACTAACTTCATTATTTATTATAGATTCTGTAAATAATTTATTTTTAAAAATTTGTAGAATAATTAAAAAATGAAGTGCATGTGATCTGAAATACTATACCTCAAAGATAATCACAATTAACATTTTAGTGAACACCCTCCCATGCATCTCATTGTGCACATTTACACATAACATATATTCTATATAGCTTTTAAACATGAAAATGATTATAATTATATATACTATTATCTTGGACACCCCCACCCTTCCTACATCTGTATTTGATCCTCCATTCATTCTCTTCAAAGTAACTTCTATAAAATCTAGTGTTTGTTAGTCCATTTTCCTGTGGCTTATATAAACCTATGCATAACAAAATATACCTTTAAATATACATCATACTTTTTAAATACTTTCAATATTTTGTTGTTGTTATATAAAATGGTATACTACAAAAATTCCACTATCCATGTTTTTCTAAATAAACAATATTTTATGGCAAGCTCTTCAAGTCATCTGGTATATATATTCCATTCTCTTTCAAGGCTGCATTCTTTTTCATGAAACAGATGTGTTATGGTTTGTTCTGCTACCCTAATCAAAGAATATTTACTTAGTCTCCAGTTCTTAGGTCAGTTGTTAGGTCACTAACAGAATTGCTGCATATGTTCTTATACTGTATTAATTTATTTTCTAGGGGATAGTTTCTCATGGGATTAATTGCTAATACTAATGGTACATACATGTGGTTGTTTGGAATTGTATGTACCTCAGAAAATGATCTTCTTAAACATGGATGTAAACCTATTATAAGAAGGAACTTCTGATGATGTTACTTTAGTTAAGATATGGTCTAGGGTGGATCTTAATCCTATTACTGGAGTCCTTTATAAATGGAATGAATACAGAAGAGAGGGAGAGAGAGAGAGAGAGCCATGTATACAAGAAGCTGAAAGCAACAAAAACAGGAGGAGAGGAGAGAGACCAGCATAAGTTACCAAGTGCATTGCATGTGGCAGATGACCCAAGGGTCACCAGAAGCTAGTATTTGGGAAAAAAGCATTGCATAGATAATGCCTTGATTTGTACATTTTTCTTAGTCTCAAAACTGAAAGCTAATACATTCCCATTGTTAAAATCCAACCCATTTGGCGGTCGACTTGGCCCAGTGGTTAGAGCGTCTGTCTACCACATGGGATCCACAGTTCAAACCCGGTCCTCCTTGACCCGTGTAGAGCTGGCCCATGCACAGTGCTGATGCGCGCAAGGGGTGCCATGCCACGCAAGGGTGTCCCCGGCGTAGGGGAGCCCCATGCACCAGGAGTGTGCCCCGTAAGGAGAGCCGCCCAGCGCAAAAGAAAGTGCAGCCTGCCCAGGAATGGTGCCGCACACACGGAGAACTGACACAACAAGATGACGCAACAAAAAGAAACACAGATTCCCGTGTCACTGACAACAGAAGTGGACAAAGAAGACGCAGCAAATAGACACAGAGAACAGACAACTGGGGTGGGGGGCAGGGAAAGGGAAGAGAAATAAATAAATAAATAAATCTTTAAAAAAAAAATCCAGCCCATTTGATGGTATCTGCTTTAGCAGCCTAGCAAACTAAAACAGTGCATTATTAATATAAAATATTTCCAGACTGCCTTTTTCAAAGTATTATTTAAAACTTTTACATTTTAAACCTACTTTAGTTTTTCCAAATCCATCCCAGACATAGCATTAAAGGTCATTTTAATTTTTGCCCATGAAAGATCTAAAATGACATGACATGGTAAATTTATAATGCATTTTTCCTGGCTACTTATAAATTAAAGGAAACATACCCCCCACACACATCCACATAGTCATTTCGATTTAATTTGTAAGAGCACTTTTACAATAAAATTGTCTATTTTTTTCTACTGCTCTGAAGAGTATACACATTTATACATGACTTTTAATTTAGAGATACTCTAACAACATTGATTTTTTGGTTTTCTCAGTCTGCAACATATTAAATATAGGAAATCAGTATTAGGAATGTGGAAAGAGGCTGGTATGCCAATGGAATAAGATGTTTTATAGGGTGTGAAATATCTGATAGTCATAATCTAAATCCTATATAAAGAGAACATTCTGTTTAGATATTATCTTCCATTTAGAAATATTAATGCATTTTGGAGATATTTTTATTATAAATGATTAAGTACTACTATTAATAATCAAAAGAATAAATTTAAGCTATCTAAAAAAATTTGTAGTTATAAGAAGTTACCTTCCTCAATGATGATGAAAACATTATTATTTTTTCTGTCCCTTTGTTTGCCCTTTGGACATTAGATGATCCAAATTGTAATAATTTATGGTTAATTACCTTTGCCAATACTGGTCTGTTTTAGTTAATTTATTTAATTGTTTAAAATACTATAATATAAGCAGGTGCAAACATACCAACCAAAATTTAGCTCTTTTCTATTAGTTTTACCAATGAACAACTTAACCCTTACCCATCTAAATGGATGGCTGATGAGGTTGCTAATTGCTACCAGCATAATTGTCATGTTTGGGGGGAAATTTGTCCTTAAGTTTTTAGACTGGTAATATTTTCCTTTTAAAAAATAAACACTCAGCCACTTAGTGACTACATGCCTTCTCTGTAATTACTTTAAACTGACTGATTTTTTTAACCAAATGGCAGTACCATGAAAATATCAGAAAATTTAATTTTCTATACATAGAGATGCCTAAATAACCATATTGATTGTTGCTATTAAACACACTATATAATTTGTTGACTGGCCTAAAGTCTTTGAATGAAGTATATAATATAATGTCAAATGAGATATTTTTCTGTTAAGAAATTGAAAAAATTATCTAATTTGCTTCAATTTGTGTGGGTTAAACAGAATTATAATAAACCTTGTCACAGATATGAGTTTCACTTAGTGTTAATTTTGTTTTTTTCAACCAAACCATAAAATGCCCATATTTTTCACTAAAATATAGTAATGAAAATTTGTTCCAGTTTATCTTCTCATCTTATTGCTAAAGAAGGTGAAAACTGATCATGAAATAAAACATTCTCAAACATTAGTTCTTCAAAAACTATTTTAATCACTTTCTAACCCAAATATTTGTCCACTCTTTCCTTTTTAATTTTTGTGGTCCTAACAACAGATAAAACTAAAAATCAAATTTTTAAGATATGTTCTAATACAAATTCATATTTAGAGTAAACTCTACTTAAAATAATCTATAAAATGTTAGTTTTAAGTTGGCCATATTCATATTCATTTAACTTTTCCCCATTCTTATAACCTTAACTGAGGCTGTGCCAAATAATAGTCTGGCCTAATGGATAGTGATCCAACATAGTAGACATTAACGGGCAAAAGAAAGTGAAGTGCTGCTTTGCTGGCATTCAGCTATAAATATTATTTGTGTGTATACCAAATACATAGCGGTTCAATGAGCATAAATGTTTGCTAAAACTTTGAGCCAGTACATAATAGATAAAATGTTATGGGTGAACTAAGAGGAAATAACTAATTTGGTCTTTGTGGGAATGAATCAGAAGAGGTAGCATAGAAGTGTAACCCTCAAATTGAGCTGCAAAATATGAGTATAAACACAATAGACTGAGGTAGAAAGAAACAAATATGCAAAAGCTGAAGGGATTGATTGGGGAATACTGAGACTTTAGTAAAGCTTTGTAATAAGTCTGTCCTAGAAACACTACATGCTCACTCTAATGACCCTTCTGCTCTGATAGTGTCCCTAACATAATCAGTGAAATTGGGTTGACAACCACTGCAGATGCCAACTGTGGAAGCATATTCAAGCTTTCTGCAATATCTCCTAAAGGCATATATCACACATTTTTGGGTATCTCAAGTACACCTGATTACTTTTCTAGGGATAATCTGAGTTACCTATAGGTGAAATAAATGAGAAAAAGAAAAATATTATTTTTATTGAGATCCAGAGATATGGGTATGGTGAAATTAAACTGTCAATTCAAACTCCTGTTACATTTTAGTTGGATACAGGAGAAAATTGTCAGGCCCGGGATTTGGTTTTACCCTCCTTATGAGCAAATAATTTAGCCTGTTACTACTGTTTCACGGATAATGACAGAGTTACTCACAGGATCAGCAGCATATTTGCCTTAGTTCTCCTTGCCTCAAAAGTCTAACTGGGCTGATGCAGAGGCTCCAGATGGATGCTGCACATGCAGTGCTCAGAAACAGTGCATTTGAACAAGCAGTAAGCAATCCTGTTTTTTTTCCAAAAGGGAGACATGACCTCATTCCTCAAATTTGCTCACTATAAATACAATCCTGATAAATGGCCAAGATAAAGAGCAGCAGAGACTTGAATTCTTAGTATATCCCTTTTGAAATGTAGGAGTATGAGAGACCCATGGTGCACTACTTTACAACAAAAACATAGATGAGGTTGTTGAGGTGAGTCCACATATGGAAGGATATCCCTAGATAACTGTCCTACTTTCATTCATTTATGCATTCAGTTGGTTAGTTGTAAGGAAATCCCTGTACAGACTGTCTTACTTTCATTCACTTATGCATTTATGCATTTGGTTGGTTAGTTGTAGGGGAATAAATTTTCCCTGGATTTCTCAGTGTTCCTGTAAAAAGTCCTAGCCTACTGAGACACTGAAGTATTTTACTCTTCATTTTCTAAGAGGAAGTAGAAAACTCAGTTAAGAGGCTCTCTATCTAGGCTATGAAGGACAGGTGAGGAAACTGACAATAGATATGGAAATAAATAGATTCAAGATATGTCTCATAAATATAATCACTGGAATTTGCTGATGGGGATTGAGGGAGTGCTGGTGTTACAAATGATTTTCAGGCCACAGTTAGAGCTCCAGTACCATGCACAAAGATGGAAGAGATTGGAAAAGAAATGGATTTGGTGGACGCAAAACTCAAGAGATCAGTTTAGGTTAGGACAAGCTAGTTTTTAGGCAAATTGTAGGTAACCACATGAGAGATCATTATACATAGTTATGGGGCACAATGAAGAGATCAGGGCTAAATATAACCCTCTCTCCACAAATAATACACCTGTGGAGCATTTAAAGGCAAAGAATGTTTGAGAAGTTTAGAGAAAGTTAAAGGAAAAGACCAGTGGAAAGCAGACAGAGATTAGTGAGGTGTTTGCAAGGACACAGAGAAGTATTTAATGTGGAAAAAGGTAAACAAGGTAGGTAGGAATTCAAACTCTAGAGCAGAGACGGTCTCACAAAGGAAGGGACAAAAACTGGGTTAATATTCTTGAGAGTTCTAAGATGAGTAATGAGACTTATCCCTGGGAGTCATGTCCCAGGCTGGGGGAAAGGTAATGCATTTACATGCTGAGTTTGGCTTAGAGAGTGGCCACATTTGAACAGCACGGAGGCTCTCAAGAGGTAACTCCTAGGCACCCTGCAGCTCTACACCTAGTTGAAATTTCAAGTGCACAGGCTTATAAGCATAGTCATCAGTATCAAGGGCCCATCATTGGACCATACTTCTTCACTGGTCTTTGCCCTTGCACTTGGAGAATTGTTGCTGTTCCACTGGGGAATGCGACAGAGCTCCCCAGGATGTGAACTCAGCACTCCCTCAGTTGTCATGTGAAACTCTGCCCACTATGTCAAAACCCAACGAACATCCAGACATATCTATATACCCTATATGCATGCCCAGGCAAACTCCCTCCCATGCATCCATCAATGACACCCCTGGTGCTGAGGGATAACTACCAAGCACCCAATGGTGATACAACTAGAAAAAGACCTTGAATAAAAGGGAGAAATGGTAAAGACAAATGAGTTGATATGGCTAAGAGACTTCAAAATGAATGGGAGGTCATCAGAGGGGACACTCTTACACACATCTCAGCAGGATCCCAGAGACAGCCAAAGTAGATACAACCCCAGGTACTGGTCCTCCCAAGGGCTACAGAGACACACAGGTCCTATGATCGTGGGAGATGGCTCTAGAGTTCAGTGCCTTGCCAGTGGGCCCTACTTTGGAATTTGTGTTCCAGAGTGTGATGGAGTTGGATTCAGATGTGACCTCTCTACACATGCCTCTTCTGTCACTTTTACTGGTCCTGTGGTTGGCACTAGGGTTGGTATGTGCTCAGGAGACTTGAATCTCTGGACTATCTATGTCCCAGCAGGGACCTGAGCCTCAGCAGAGTTACAACACCTACTCTCCAGTTCATTGGACTTACCAGGTCAGCTAACAGGGAGGTGAGGATGGTCAACCACCACACCAGGTGTAGCAGTTTGATATTATTGATGAATTACAAAAAAAAATGTTGGAAACTGGTCTTTTCCTCTGGGCATCTGAGATTAAATTGGATTCATAGGTTTACTTGATTAAGTAATCATGTAAACCTCATGTGCCAATAGTGCATTTAGTCTCCACCCACAAAGGGGTGTCAAAAGATAGATAAAAGGCATGGCAAAAGACATGAGTAAAAGGGCTTTTAATGTTGGAGCTTTGATGTTGGAGCTTAATGCTAAAGCTGGAGCCCCAGAGAGAGAGACAGAACCATTGTCTGATAGTCTACTGCTGATCTTCTGGAGAAAACAGAGGACCTGAGCCCAGAGAAACCCAGGAAGCCTGAAATCCTTACAGATGTTGACAGCCATGTTGCTCCAAAACATGAAAATAGACTTTGATGAGGGAAGTAACATATGCTTTATGGCTTGGTATCTGTAAGCTCCTACCCCAAATAAACACCCTTTATAAAAATCAACAGATTTCTGGGTTTTGCATCAGCACCCCTTTGGCTGATTAATACACCAGGGAACTGAGAGGGTCTACATCTGCAAGCAGGAGAATTCCATCCATCATCCACGTGGGATCTAAGCCCCCTCTCGATTTAGTGGACATCGCCATCCCAAGGTCCTCAGGATGAAAGAATAAAATATGAATTAGAGTGGACTTACTGGTACACTACTATAGAATTATTGTGACCTATAGCAATGGAAGAAATTATATCATTGATGTGGAGATAGTGGCCATAAAAAAAGCAGGGAGAGGGAAAAAGAGATATGATATTGGGGCATTTTGAGAACTTGGAGTTGTCCTCAATGATATTGCAGGGACAGACGCAGGGCATTATATATTCTGCCATAATCCACTGAATGAACTTGGAGAGAGTATAAACTACAACATAAACTGTAATCCATGCTGTGTAGCAATGCTCCAAAATGTACTCATCAAATGCAATGAATGTACCACACTAATGAAAGAAGTTGTTGATGTGGGAGGAGTGGGTGGTGTGGGAAGTGGGGTATATGGGAACCTCTTATATATTTACTGTAACATTTTGTGTGATCTATGTATCTTTAAAAAACAATAATAAAAATGAAAAAAAAGATGAATAATGAAAATGTCCATTATATTTAGTGATACAGTGGTCATTGATGCCACTAACAGTTAGATGGTAATATGCAAATCAGATAGGAATTCATTAAAATTGGCATGTGGGTTATAGCAGTTTGATATTATCGATGAATTCCAAACAGAAATATTGGAGTATGTTTGTAAACTGGTCTTTTCCTCTGGGCATATTTGAGTGTATTGAATTCAGAAGTTTCACCTTTACTTGATTAAATAATGGTTAAGGTTTGATTGGGCCAAGTCAGTAGGATGTTGCATCACCACCCCTTGGTGGGCAGGATCTCACAGAGAAACTGCACCACAGAGAAAGAAGTTGGGAGTCTTGAGCTGGAGTCCCAGGAAGTAAGCACAAAGAGGAGCTTGGTTATTAGGAAAGAGAAGCAAGGCCCAGGATGAGAGGAACCCAGGAAACCTGAATCCTGGCAGACATTGGCAGCCATCTTGCTCCAACACGTCGCAAAAGACTTTGGTGAGGGAAGTAACATATGCTTTATGGGTTGGTAACTGCAAGCTTCTACCCCAAATAAATACCCTTTATAAAAACTAACCAATTTCTGGTATTTTGCATCAACACCCCTTTGGCTGACTAATTCAGGGGGGTAGGTTTTGTTGTTGTTGTTCTTGTTGTTTTAGTGAGCTCTGAAAGGAATAATTAAGAATAAATTCAGCATTTAAAATAAATCTATGAAAAGAAATGCAATGTAAGAAACAATGGAGAAGTTTGGCTATAATCAAATCAAAACAAAACAAATACAGAATATAACAAGTGTTACCAAGTAAATGTTGACACTGGAACTCTCACAATTTGCTGGAGTCAATTTTAAATGGTGATTTTTCAAAATGTTAAAAATAAAATTACCATATAACACAGCAATTTCACTCTTATATATACCCCAAAGAATTGAAAACAGATATTCAAACAAGAACTTGCACACGAATAACCAGCAAACAATACACAGGAAGATGAGCCATGAGACAAGACAAACACATTTATTTACTATCTTAAAGGCAATAAACACATATTTGAATGAACCCCTTTTAAAAAACAATCAATTAATTGAAAAAATATTGAGAATTTGTGTTTCCATGTATGCAAAACCTACTAATTTCTGGCCATCTGGCTTGTATACTGGTTGGGATTTTGCTTTTAAGAAGACATTCCCCCCACAATCAAAAGGAAAACATGTACCTTGAGATGAAAAAGGAGATAAAGTTTACACTCTTAGCCTTCAAAAGGATGGCAAAAGAATTATTTAAAAGAGGAAGGGGAAGAAGAGAGAGGGGCACAGGAGAGAGGGAGGGAGGAAGAAACAAAGGAAGAAAATAAAAAACTTACACCATCTGAACAAAAAATACTGCTCCTATCATTGACCTCGGACGAAATTGTACTAAGAAACTTAGAACATATATTTGCTCTCACTGCAAGGACATGAAGACCAATAGGAACACAAACACCACACGTCAGGGAAGAGGATTGTAGCAGTCTGATATGGTTATAAATTCCAAAAATAGATATTGGATTATGTTTGCAATCTGATCCGTACCTGGGCATGATTGAGTTATGATTAGGGCCCACAAAAAGGGTGGGGACTCAGAGATAAAAGGCATGGCAAAGAACACATTTGAGGGTTTTTGATGTTAGAGTTTGATGCTGAAGCCTTAAGCTGGAGCCCCAGGAAGAGAGGAACCCTAAGCCTGGAAAGAAGTAAGCCCTGGGAAAGAGGAACCCAGGAAGCCTGAACTCTTGCAGACATCGGCAGCCATCTTGCTCCAACACGTGAAAATAGACTTTGGTTAGGGAAGTAACTCATGCTTTATGGCCTGGTATCTGTAAGTTCCTAAACCAGATAAATACCTTTTTTAATACCCAATAGATTTCTGGTATTTTGTATCAGCACCCCTTTGGCTGACTAATACAAGATGTTGCCTATTACTCTAATACACTTACTAGAAAGCATGCACTGTTGAGCTTTCATTCATTCCTTTGTCAAATTATGAATGCCAAACTTAATTCAAACACATTTTAGCCTATATATTTTAAATAAGAATAAACTAGCTTGTATTTGTATAACATTTTAAATTATTTTATACTGAAATTTCTATTTTCCCAAAACTTTCCTACAGGTTTGACTTGTGAGATAATCCTAGGAGGCCAGTTGGTATAGCTATGATTTCACTTTTGCAGATGAGGAAACTGTGACTTGATGAGATGAAGTGACTATCCTGACTCTACAGGTCTTTAGAAGGAAAAAACGGGGCAGATCGCCAATTTCCTAACTTGAAGCTTGTTTCTCTTTCTGTTAAACAAAGCCACCTTAGATAATTATTATATAATAAATGTTAACAATAAAATGGGTTTTGTTAAACTAATTCATAAAATAAAAAACTTAGAGCATAATTACATTATTATAGTTTTAAATTAAGAGACTCACATTATGCAGGATAGATTTCATTTAAATCACTTCTTAGGTAGAACTGCATTAATAAAATATTTTAACAATAAACAGTGACTAAAAGTTGAGAGAATAAAGTCAGCATATGGAGACAATTAATTTGAGAAGCCTGGCTCTGAGTGCACTAAATATTTCAACTGGGCACAGTTCTGCTGGCAGAAACTAAAAATTTCTTTCCCAGTTTCTCTGCTTCATGTAGCATGGCTCCTAACCGCTCAAAAGTTGGGTCTGTGTATAAAATGGAGCGGCGAGATCAGCAAATGCAGCCATAAGCCTTGCACCATGCAGGCAGCTAAGGCCTTGAGCATCTGTTTACAGAGCACGCCTCTGCCTGGTCTCTGAGGGTTTACAGGGGAGGGAGTGGTATAATGCTCAACTCTCATCCTTTCACTCACTCCTGTGGGTCAAGCTATGAAGCAGCTTTGAAAGTAGGAAAAAACTTTTTCATGTGCTCTCTGCTGTGGTGATTTAAACAGTTGATTGGAACGTAAGAATCATCCTGTGAGCTACTTGACATTACAGAGGCTTGGTTCTCAATTCTTGAGATTTTGATTTTCTAGTGTTAAGGTGTGCTCGGGCTTTTGTATTTGTTTAAAAACCCTCTAGTTGAGTCAGCTCTTGGGAGGTGTGGTGGATGGAATCGTGACCCCAGGTTGCACATGTTTTTGGATTTGGTCCACATTCTGGTGGGTGTGTGCTGATTGTAAATAGGATCTTTTGAAGATCTATTTTAGTCAAGGAATGGTCAACTGAATCATCATTTTGGGCTTTATTCATATTTCTGGAGTCCTTTTTAAGAGGAATGAAATTCGAAGATAGAGAGAGAAAGCCACAGGAAGAAGCCGAACCCGGAAGTCAAAGGAAAAGATGTCGTCACGTGCATTCCCACGTGACTGAAAAGCCAAGGAGCCCTAAAGCTTGCTGGCCAGCGAGAAGATAGCAACTCCAGGAGGAAGCAATTCTTCCAGCCTCTGGAACCATGAGCCAGTAACTGCCTGGTGTTAAGCCAACCCATTCTGGGGTATTTGTTTTAGCAGCCAGAAAACTAAGACAGGTGGGGACAAATACTTTTCAAATATAAGCTTATTGGGGATAAGGACTACCCTGCCCTTTCTCTTAAATTTTGAGTTTTCAGACAACCACTTTAGAAGTACTCAAACCCAAAGGGGAGAAAAGAGTTGTTTTATTGAACAAAGCTGAAGACATTCATTGGGCCATATTTTTGTATGGATGAGGCCACCTCATCTTAGCGTTGTCTGCCTGCTGCTCAGAACTGAGTCAGATAGGCCTTGCATTTTCCTGCTTCTGAGCTTAATTTGGGTGGGTAAATTGGAAGGGCCTACCTTCTGGTCTCTCTTGCTGTCTTTCTTTATATAGCATAGTCTGCCCAAGAGCAAAAGAGAGTCACCAATAAATATGCAGAGTTTTTATTCCAGTCTCCTTTACCTTTAGGATAAATTCTCTTCGAGGGCCTTTTTGTACGCGAGGATACCATTCCTAACATTTAAACTTGGATTGGGAAGAGGTATTGGTTTGCTTAATCCTCAAGTCTAAGCCATGTGGCAATTTTTAAAGAGAATACTGTATTGGGAGTTGTGGGATTCAAGAACAATGAAAAATAAAGCCTTACTTCAATTCTGCTATTGTTTTCCCTAAAACCCAAAAAGAATTTTGTTTTACCACAGTTAGGAAAAAATGTAGACAGTTCAGTATAAGGGATCTTTTCAAGACTTATGCACCTTAGTTTAGATACTTGTTTACTTTATTTTATTGGATTTTTATAGTGCTGTATCTCCTAGGCAGTTTATTTAATTAAATATGCATTGATAATGTTTTTTCCAAAGTGTTCCCAAATATATTAGGAGGTCAACTCAATGGAGGCTGGGACCATTGTCAGTTTGTTTTGTTATTGTATCTCCAGGGTGCACAACACTGTGCCTGAGACATTACAGATACAAAGTAGTTATTAGCAGCAACTGAATTAATGACTTCTAAACAAAAAGACATCCACATGGCTGCCCAATACATCATGCTATCAATTAGCTTTTCCTTTAGCTGTTCTTAATGTTTATTTGAATGTCTTTTAAAATTATTAGAAATATTCAAAAAATATTGTTATTTTTCTCTTTAGTCACCCATATAAGATAACACTCAATCTCCCTATCAAGTATTGACTCTGTAGTTGTAGACTATTGAACATTGGGGATAACATGTAACATAAGTATATTATATATGCATACTTTTGTAATTCACTCTATCTATTGATAGTAATTTTTTCCTTCTTTCCCTTGGTACTAAGGTGGTAAAAGTGTAAGAATAACAGGATAAAAAAATATAATGGTGCAAGAATAAGTATAAGTACTTAGCAAATGAAATCACATAAACTTTTAGGGCAGAATTTGCTAGTTCCATTAATGACCATCTGTAAATTGACTGTAGTTTGTGTACTCTCTTTGGAAGTTCCTTAACCTCTGTATGCCTGGAAATGCCTTCAACTTCTTGCATTTCCTCTGAACTTTCACTTGGGCCCTATTGCCTACGTCATATAGCACCTGCCCCTTTTCAAAGACACTGTCACCATACCAGGGTACTGTCAGTCATATCTCCACCTCATCTCTGGGTCTCTCATGGTTATATCCCATCTTTCTCAGGCCAGAATTCTAGTGATCACCACTGTTTGTTTAATTGTATAAGAAAGGAATACTCACTCCTTTTCACTGTGGTCATTTAGGCACACCACCTATGCATAGCTCTCCAGGTGAAAAATTCTGTTCACTGTAACTCATTCACTCCAAAGGCATATGTTTGCCACCAGGATGGCAGGGTTGGGACACATCAAGATAGAATCACCACTAAAGATGCTGTCAAGTCAACACTTTATTGCAGTTCCTTATGTATTTGGAATAAATCTTCTCCCACAGAATCCCTTCTGCCCCACATTGCAATAAATATTCTGTTTCAAACTCTCATATTCTCATACATGGCTGAGAATCTTGTAATGTGAGGATCCATACTCTCCATGGAAAAAAAATAATAAAGAAGAGTTCAGAACAAATCTGATGATGTCATCTTTGTAACGAAACATCGGTATTAATGCATTTGGGTTCCCTTCTATCCTGTCCAGCACCTGGAATTGTCTTCAACTCAAAGCAGAAGCTTGATACATATTTATTGATAAACTTTTGCTAGTGACTCGAAGAGAAAATTCCCTTTTGGTATAATTAATAATTTCTCAAGTTTTATATATTAATACAAATATATTAATTATATATAAATCTATCTACTAGCTAGCTAGCTAGCTTGCTAGCTATCATCTAGCTATCATTTCTTCCTTAGAAAGATTCTTTGCTAAAATTGACTTTGTTTCCCTCTACTTACCTTGAATAACTTGAACTATTTGGGAAATTTTACATTTGCATTTTACAAATTATATAAAAGTTCCAGGTCCAGGTTCTTCTTTTAAAATAACTTTTTAAAAAAGAAGTTACCCCAAATACTCATCCATACACCAAGGAAGAATGGCATTTAATCTAAATGGTGTCTGAAATACATTTTTCTTATTTAACATACAGGTCTTTTCATACATTTCAATCTTTCTTATTTGATTTCTTAATCTTTATTTGCATTAGGAAATTTTAATTGAAGGTTTATTAATAAAAAGTTAAGTCATAGCAATGATAATACAAAGATTAATTTTATATAGCCACATTTCTTAGTATAAGTTAATAAGATAAAATTTCCATGGGGTTGATTTTTTTTTAACTTCATTTTTGAGCATAACCCAATAAATCTGATTTACAGGGCAATTATGCAAAACCCTTTATTATCACTTTGGCTGAGAGCACTCTAGAAAATAATGTAATAAAACAGTGACCAAGCATAGCATCTGCTCCAAATGAAAACACGAGAGCTCCAGTCTTCTTTCATTATTATCCCATGTCCTGAGTTTTGGAAAAATTTCTCTTTAAAACTTTTTAAATAATTGTGAAAAATCATGTATTCATTTATTTATTGTTCGGATGATATAGAGAATACATAATATCTTAAATAGTTGGAAAGAACATATAGTTTGAAATCCAGCTATTACATCAATCTTTAAAAAAAATCCTGCGGCATATAAATACCTTAGTTTTTTAGGCCCATCTTTATTTACTTAAATTATATGAACAGATATTTTACTATTGAGATATTTTATATCATTTCATTTCCTCCTTTAACACATATTTCCATTATACTTAGTCCTCAAAGTATTATTTTAATGTAATATATGTTAGGCTTGAAAGTTTCCTTTTTAATCCTATTTTTTTGGCAACAAAAATATGTATATAACCTAAATTTAATATAATAATTGTGTGTGACCAAAAAGTTTAAATATTATGATTTCTTATGAATTGTTTTATCATTTAATATTGGAATTCAATAGATTATATGAAAGAAACGTACATAATTTTTAAAAATATTAAACCTTGAAGTAAAATTTTACTGGAAATAAATGCATCTCTTTATGAAATAGATGGAGCTCTTATAAAAATTTGTTACATGTAGCTGCAGAAAAATGTTAATTTTCGCTCCAATAGTACCTGGGTAAACATCAATTATATTCCTTTTTTTTTTTTTTTCATTTTTATAAACTCTGAAAATTGTGTCAACCTAAATTAGTAGAAAGGAATGGAATGAAGTAATAAAATTACTCAAATAACAGTTCTATGCCAAATGTCACAGAGTAAACAATCATCAAAAAAAAAAATAATGATCTATGCTGAAAGTGCACATCCTGCATCAATTCTGTTGAAAACAAAACATTTAAAACAACCTGCCTAGCACAACAATTTGCTACTTGGCCTTAGAGTTACTCACTTGCTCAACTCTAACAATCTAATTCTTTTTTTGTCAGTTTAAAAAGGTGCCATCAAAAAAGAGAATAGGCTAGTTTTTAGGCAAATTAGTCTTAGGAAAGACTCATTTTTGGAAGTTGAAAAATTTGAATTTGCATCCCTTAAAACCGCATGCCAACATACCTCTAGGAAAGTTCTCATACACCTCAATAGGTTCCCACAATCACATTTAACAGCACTGAAATAGTGAGTATGGAGAATTTCCTTGATTTTGAGCTTATAAACTCAAATTAAGTGAGGCCTGCACAAATCCTCTGAACCATGTGGACCAGAAGAGATACCATTTTGGGTTTAGCTACTTAGACTTCTCTGAAAAAAAATATTTTTATACAGTTCTTGGATCCAAGAAACATTGATAGATGACCATGTACTTCCAAGAACCAAGCTCAAGTTTATGTACCTGGGATACAGTTTATAATATATAACTATATAACTTGCCTTATCATATTAATTATTAATTTAGATATTCTTCCTTTAGAAGAGAAAGTAAAGTTTTAAAAATCAAAAATAAGAGAGAGACAATAAAGAGACAGCCAGACAGACATTATTGTTTTCTCTTAAGTAGTGTAATCTTGGCCTCATATTGATGATGCTCTTCCAGAGAGGGCTTCAAGAGGTTTTATCATTTTTTAGGGAAAAAAATCCATGGTTGATTATAGCTATGGAGGGGAACTTGTATTTTATATTCAGATATGTATATATGATTTGGAGATTCTAGTTAGAAAATAAATGGAATGTAGCACAGGAAATGTTAAATTTGGGGTTACTCCCTAAACACACTTCTGTTATTTGAAGGGTAGAATAGATGTATCTAACTTGTGCCTCCTGTCCTATTTTGGCTCTACATCTGTTTCTTTATCAAGAAAGTTCATCTGTAAAAGAAATCTAAAAGATAAAAGAGTAATAAAGATCATGTTCTAAACTGGCAATCTATTGCTCAGATTTATTGTTGAAAGTACTACCGGGGTATAAAAAGCTTTTAGATAACTCCAAGTGAAATGGATGATCTCAATACACTTTGACCAAACCTATTTGAAAAGAGAATCAAATTTGGTTGGATGCAGTATGTACAATAACTCTTCTGAGCACAATTCATCTCACCAATACTATTAGGTTAAGTCTTTAGCATTCCCTTAGCAATAATTGGTGCTGAGTATTCCAGAAATCCCAGACTCCCATGCATAATTCAGCAAAGCAAATTTGTGCTTGCAGATTTCCTTCAGTGTAAAATCTAGATCTATATTTATAAACTCAAGGTGCCCACTTCACTGCAATTCAAAGCCTAAGTGATTTATCCTTTGCTTTCCTGCTTTCTGATTTTGTAGTACTCCTTTTACAAAAATACCAATATCCAACTGAGATGGAAAATCTAGATTTTATCTTGATGAACACATTCATCTAGGCATTTATTAGACACACTTAAATAAGGTACATTAAATTTTCTCTTCCAACATAGTGAAATTAAGTTTATCTTTGGAAAATACCAAAAGCTTTTGAGTTTTATCCTTACTCATTATTACTCTTTGAATTCATCCTCAAAGTAAGTACTCAGTTTCATCTTTTTGTGGGCAGGTTTGTTTTCGGGTTATAGGCATCTGTTTTAAGATGGTTGCTTCATTATTAAGGTCAGTGCCTTTTCAGTTTCTTATCAGAACTTTTCTTCCTCAGTTGAGTAAGCTCCAACGCAAAGTTTCCTCTGTTCCCTATTCTCCACTGCTTTTAAAAAATTCTTTATTTCATTTTTCATAACCATATTCCAATATATATAATTCAGTGCTGTTAACTACATTAACTGCATTGTGCTACCATCACCAACATCCATTAAGATGTTGAGGTCATATTTAATGGACTCTGAGACTTCTTCCATTATCAAAATCCATTGCCCAAGAACCATCACGCTAGAGCTACTGCTGGGATACTACTTTACACTGTCTTTAAGCTGGAATATCTCTGAGTTGGAGGAGGAAGAGGTTTGCTTATATGGTCATGCTAAGAATGTGGCTTCTAACCATAAGCAGTGGTGATTGTGTTTCTCTCAGCTGCTGCCTTTAAATCCTCCAGTTCTCTCTGCTGGTTACCTACTTTGCTACTTACCATGATGCTTCCAGGTTCTTGTGTTTGGCACCTGGCATCTCATAGTCTTTTCCTCCTTGCAACACTGTAAGATTTTGGGTCCCATAACTAAATGTGACAATCATTTCTGAATTTCCATCTGGGTATGGGTTTATTATTTTTTGCACATTCCCCAGTATCAGCATTTCTCACATGCTCGATGCTAGGATGGCCATCAGGAAGATTGATCTTGTGTTGACTCTAGAAGAATGATTCTCAACTTTTATGGAATTATTTATAGTGGTTAAGATCTAAAAGCCATAAACTTAAACATATATCTGAAAGCCATAAACTTAAATCATATAAGGGCCATTTGTAAAAAGAGTTCAGTGTGTTTCTCTAAGCAGAAATTTGAAGAGCTTGTTCAGGGTTTCTCAACAATGGCACCATTGACACTTTGGACTGGATAATTCTTTGTTGGAGGAGGGACTCTCTTATACATTGCAGGATGCTGGGCAAGATAAAGGGCAAAAAGAGGAAAGAACGTTAAATTAGGCAATATTTTGAGTTCAACTCTTTGGTTGATTTGTGAAACAGATTGTAAACTCTTTTTTACAAATGTTCCTTGTATGATTTAAGTCTCAAATGCGAAGACACAGTTCCAGGATAGAATGGATAAGAATTTAACCAGGCACTTGGATGTGCATGATAGAGATTGGGAGAATTTTTTTCTTTAATAGCCAGCCTTTTGTATTTCCACTGTCCATTAAAAGACAAAAGGGAGCAGCACTGGGTTACATGTTCATGGCTTTCAGATCTCAACCACTATCAACCTCACAACCAGCAGGTATTCCTTGAAAAGGATTTGGATGAAAGTTCCAGCATGCAGTCTGGGTAGAACAGAAGTAGTTCATTTTTGTTTTGTTCAATGGTGAACTTTTGTGCCATTTGACAAGAAAGCAGTTATGCAACATCATTTAAAACTCTTGCGATAAGACATCTGAAAACATGAGATGAATAAGAATGATTGTGATCATGTAAGATGAGACTGGAAAACACTTCAGAACCAAGGCTTGAGATTATCCCACCCAAGAAGGAAAGTCCCAGAGACCTCCAGGGTCTAGCCATGCTTCCTTTCCGTGTAATCTGCATATGGATTATTCAACTTTTCCTGTGGTATTAATTCATGTGCAGCAGAAAATGTTAGCAACAGCATATACTGTCCTTTGGTTTATCAATAGAAAAGCTAGGGATAGTCTCTCACGCATAAGTATTTAGGTCGATGCACTCAGACTGGTTTGCTCTGCTTTTAGGATTTGTACAGTATTATTTATCATTAGTCAATATTAGAGGAACTTCTGGATTGATAGCTTTTCTTTAATATCCTGGATTTCACCATTCATATATAAACACTTCCTCTTTATGAGATAAGGAATATGATATAAAATTTAATAGACTATGCAAAACTGACAAGAATCTCCCCATTACTTGGAATGATTACTTGATGGAAGATTTCAACATTATAAAAAGATTTCTGGAGATGTCTGAATTAAATCAAATCTTTTCATGAAAGGTGAGATTGTTTAGTAAAAGACATCATCTGAAAACCTGATTCAATCCCTGTCCCTTTGCATATATGGATGAGAATTTGCATATGCAATATATTTGCATATTCCTACAGGCACAGTGGAAATGGCTGGAATTAGTTATTCCATAAGTTCTTCACTTTTTGCTAATATACCTGTTACCTCCATCCTCTGTCCTAGTCTCTAGCATCCTGTCATCCACCCTAACCAGCATAAGCACCAGAACCACAATCCATAGCTATCTTCTCCCAGACCTCCACTCCTGTCCTGTTTACCTTACTCTGTTAAAGACACAATATCCCACTTTAAATTCTCTTCAGTCAGAAGATTCTTTTCTCCATCCTGCATAAATACCCCCTACATCTTCTAAAGTGGACCCATCACCTCACCTTAATAGACACCAGGCTTTCTCCCTTGGGGACATCATTTCCTATTGGTACTCTGATGAAAAAAGTCCTATCTACTTCTCTTAATCAACCCAGCATTTTATTGTTAGAGGGAGAATCTTAGTTATGGAAATGCTTGAGCAATAGAAAAAGAATTTAATTTGTGAATCCTTCCTCTTCAATAGCAAAAATGCAATGGAGTTTTGCAGAATGAATTACCTCTTTGTTGGTCTTGCCAAGCATTTTTTTTTTTCCTGCTTCTCTTGTGGTTCCAATTTGTGATTCTGGGGATAATCACTGGAACAAAACAATCAGATTTATTTTAAACAATATATGAGATATATTAGAAAAATAAGGAAAAGGTGATATTCAAAGAGTGAATCATAATCTTTGGGGGAAAAAAAGTTTGAATTTGCATATCAAACATATTTAGTATGAATTGTTGACTTCTATAGCAATAAAAACTTGTCAAAATAAAGCTAAAATATTTGTTATGTCACTTTTTAAATGATTAAAATTTTTTAAGTTTTAGAGAAAACTTTTTTTAATTTAAAGAAAGTGCATTGAAAAATATAACATAAGTGACATTCCAATAAAAAAATAAGATAATTAGAACAAGGAAATTAACACCATTTCCATGGCTATGAAAATAAGACTCATGTACAACTAATCTTCACAGTGATTTCTATAGAGAATATTTTCTAGTAATTATGGATCAAAGAATATGAAGAAAAATGAGAACAAATTGGGCACCATACTGTGATTTTTCAGTTTATTTATTATATTCTAGCATTGAAAAATTTGAAAAAAGAAGACAGGCAATAATCTATGGAATAGATATTGCTCCAAGAGATGGTGAAAATTGCATTCTGAAAGAGCAATTCATAAACTGAAATTAAAATACTTTGCAATATTTTCTACAATAATACTTTATTGTTTGCTACCCCAAAGCAATGTTTGACATTATTGTAAAAATACATGTTCATTTTTAATGTAATTGTTTATTTAAGAATTTTATTGAAATTCCAGTTGCTACTGTCTCAGCTGGCCAAAATTTTTCATACCGAAGTTAATAATAATAAATAAAATAACTAAGAATAACTCAACAAAAGCGATTGGGGGCTGAAGATGGTGGGAAGGATTGTCTACAAAGATGCATGAGGGAACTTCTTGGAGAGATGAAAATATTTTATATCTTCATTGTTTTGGTGGTTACATGATGGTAAACATTTGTCAAACTCATTAAACTGTACATCGAAAAAAGATGAATATCACTTTATGTAAATTAAAGTTAAAAATTGACTTTAAAAAATGTAACTTCTGCTCTTTTAGTTCTAACAATACGCTATTATTTCAATAAATTATCTAAAAAGAATTTGATAGTTTTTTAAAGTTGTCTAATTGGGCATCCCTGACAATTGAACAAGAATATGCTAAAATTGTGATTTAACAACATAATTAATGGTGTTGATAAAATAAAAGCTAGAATTACATGGAATAAATATGTACTAATTTATGAATTATGTAAGTCTTAATTTATTTGTCATCCAAACACTGCTAGTCCATGAATAGAATATTGTTATCAAGGGTTAAGAACTAATAATTATGATTACTAAATTATTGTATAAATGCCTTTATAATGAAGCTAGCTAGAGTGGTCTCACCCCTATTTATGGTTATTCTAGACTTAACCTCACCCTTTGGTACACTTACCTTTGTGATGGTAATTCTGGATTGACTTTATCCTTGTTCATAGATTAGGCTCATCCTTTTGTATGCTTACTATTGGGAGGGTACCCACTCCACCTACCTCTGTTTAATATCCATATGAAAAATCTTGTCTCTGAACTCTACTATGTACTTTCCTATCCCCAGAATCTTGATCTCTGACAATGATTGTAACCTTGTGTCTCACCCTGGGTTGGTACCCACTCTTATCTTCTTCAGCCTCTTAATGTTTATTAATGAAGTATCCTGTGTTCAGCTCCACCCCAATTATTCATTAGTACCCCTATATTATAAAATATTAGAATTTTTGCAGATCAAGGAGGCAGTTTTGGGCCATAAGTCCACTGGCTCCCATGGTTGTGCCACCAATAAACTCTTTCTGTCTTTGAAACCCCAGTGTCTCAGGAACTGGCTTTAAAAGATGCATCAGGAGAAAAGAACTCACTTTTGCTCAGTATCAATATCCAGGAATGCACAGCAAGATTAAATTATTTCCAGTTAATGTTTACATTTTCCAAACTGTCACATACTTTCAAATTTTTCTATGTATATATATTTTCAGAGCAGGAAAGTAGGAGATATCAGTTGTGCTATCACTTTCAGGTAATGATTTTATGGTCCTTCATCTGTACTTTGCCAGAAGTCCCTCAAATATTAGGAATGGGTCTGAGGCTCTCAATCTATGAAGCTATTTACAGGAAAGTAAATTTCAATTCAGTATAAGAAAGAACATGTTAGCCATTAGTGGTGCTGCAAACCAGAATGGATGTACTCCTTAAGCTTGTGTGCTCTGTTAAAGCTGTGCTCAAGTGGGAAGTGCAATGGATAGTGCATCCGCCTACCACATGGGAGGTCCGCGGTTTGGCCCATGTGGAGCTGGGCCATGTGCAGGGCTGATGCGCTCAAGGAGTGCCCTGCCATGCAGGGGAGCCCCACACTCAAGGAGCACTCCCGTAAGGAGAGTCGCCCAGTGTGAAAGAAAGTGCAGCCTGCCCAGGAATGGTGCCACACACACGGAGAGCTGACACAACAAGATGACGTAACAAAAAGAAACACAGATTCCAGTGCTGCTGATAAGGATAGAAGCAGTCACAGAAGAACACACAGCAAATGGACACAGAAAGCAGATAACTGGGGGGGGGGGGGGGGGGATAAAAAATAGTAATAATAAAGCTTGTGCTCAAGTTGAACAGTTATTAGAGAAGGATACAAGAGAGGAGATTTCCTGCATTGGAAGAAGGTAGTAAATGATATATTAAGGACACTGATATTTTTAAACAACAAACTACCTTATAAATACCTTAATATCAGTCATTTATTGGGTACTAGATCCTATGTTAAGCACTTCATAGAAATTAACTCATTTAACTTTTTACAAATTTTAAGGTAGGTGCCATTATCTCCATTTTATAAATAAGAAAACACAGACCAAGAGAGAACTTAATTTTCTTAAAGTAAGACTATCAACATATTGCAGATTCTGGATTTGAATTCTGCTCTAACAGACTACAACGTTATTCATTACATAATACTGCCTTTAATTTATTTATCATTTTTTCAAGAATATTTCCTCTAAAAGAAGTGGATTTGGCCCTTGAAATATAGCAAATGATGGCAGTATCCCTCCATATTCTTTTCTTCATGCCATCTTCTGATATGTAGTGCCTGCACCTTGTTTCCAAAGGACTTTGCATATGTGGGTGATAGGTTAAAAACACCAGAGAATTAAGGTTTCTTTATAGTAGCCCCCTAACCAATTACTGATAGGAATTTCATAGGAAATACACTTTATACCTCAAGTAGGAAAACTCTCAGGTATGTCTCTAGTTGCTCCTAGTGGGATTAAGTTCCCACCAATTTATTTGGAAAATAATACAATATTTTATATATATAATAAAATATATGAAATATATCATAAATATGTAAATTTTATTTTATTATATAAAAGTATATTAATCAGCTGGTCAATTCAAGTCACACAGTTCCCAGATAGACATCTTTATAAAGCAACAGTGTTTCACATTACTAATTTCTTATAGCTGTTCTACACTGTTTTCAGGGCTATCCAAATTAGACTCTCCAATGATTTTATTTAAAAATATTTTTTAGCATGTTAAAAGAATTAAAAAGGATTTAATTGGAAAACTTTTAACACTACAAAGTTGGTTAATGATTGAAAATAGTTTCTCCATTTATTTGTGCCGGTTATAGTCTGAAATATAATTGAATGCTGATCATTCTTGATGTTACAGGTATTGCATCAGAAGTTAAGAAAATTAAGATGTCTATTTCCACCCCCCCCATAGATGGCTCCCTTGTCTGCTTGTTGTTTCTGTTAGTTGTCTGCTCTCTGTGTCTGCTTGTTGTATTTTTGCTCATTGTGTGCACTTGTTGTCCACTCATTGTGTCTGTTCGTCTTCTTTAGGAGACACTGGGAACTGAACAGGGACCTCTCATGTAGGAGGTGGGCACCCAACTGCTTGAGTCATATCCATTCTCAGATTTCTATTTCTTATGGAGATGAAATTATTTACCTTTAAAATCTCCAGTTTTGACAGCAAGATGGCAGTGGAGGGAGGAGCTCCTGGAGTCAGCTCCTGCTACAGGGCAGTTAGTAAACACCCAGAGCTCTCTGGAGCTAGCTGACGCACCTGCTTGGGGGCTTCAGGAGGCCAGAAGCGCACCCTGCAACATCCTTGAAGGAGTGGAAGGAGGAGACTGCCCATCTGCAGAGAAGACTCGTAAGTAGAGCACGCCACACCGTGGAAGCCAGTGTCCATCCTCCACTGGAGGCACAAGCCGCCTCAGGAGCTGTTCCATGGCTGGAACTGAAAGCTCCACTTCCCCAAAATGGATGAGGAAGAGACAGTTGGGCACCAACTTCAACTACTGATGAGTAAAATACGGCGGCCTAAGGTATAATCCTGAGAACAGCTAAAGTTTGAGCCTGTCCAAGTCAGAAAGAGCCTGGGAACTGCCACGTTAACTCCACGTCTGGGACAAGGGGAAACAGGGTGGACCGAAAATCACAGTGCTGGTGGGGACTGGCTTCTTTCCATCCAGGTCAGATTGCAGGTCTAGCCTAAGAATCAGCGCCACCTCCAAGAGGGAGGAAGCTGCATGGACCTGCACAAGCCTCTCCAGGAAATTGCCAGCCAAGCCACAGAGGCCAGTGATTGTCCTACTCTGGTGATGCAGGCCACCTCAAGAGCTGTTCTGTGACTGGATTAGAAGCCCCATTTCCCAAAAGTTGGGGAGGAGGAGACTTGGCTGATGATTTCAGCTATTGATTGGTAGACTCGGATGGCTAAGGAATAACCGTAGCTGAGGTGTGAATTTGTCCAAGTCAGAAAAGTCCTGTGGCCACCATTTTGACTCCACCCCCAGCCTGAGGGGAAGCTGGGCTGACCAAATAACACAGTGATGGTAGGAACCAATTTCTTTCACCCAGATCAGCTTGCAGCCCTAGCCTAGGCTTCAGTCACACCTCTGGCAGAGAGGAGGCTGGGTAGCTCTGCACCAGTCTATCCAGGTAACTGAGGGTATCTTTGGCTGGCACAAACTGAATAATTGGAAGTCTACTGGGGCAACTGTGGTAATCCTGGACCCGCACTGCATAGATTGCTGCCCATACCCGCAGCTCCATCCATGCCCCAGGCAGAGGAGAAAGGGGCATGAAGCTTCTTCTGGGCAACTACAGTCTAGTCCTGCATGACTTGGATTATTCCACACAACTGTTACTCTGTCCCTACCTCTGGGAAAGGAGAAAGCTGGGAGAAGCTTCATCAGTCCCTGGGTCAATGAGGGCAGCTTGAGCCTCCAAGTTTATAGCAGCAATTACATCCTGGGTTCCTACTGCACAACCAGCAAGGGAGAAAGGGCGGGAACCCTAAACTAAAGAGAAAAACTGCATTCAGAATAAATACTCTAGTAATTCAGATGCCAAGACACCAACCAAAAATTACAATCCACACCAAGAAACAGGAAGCTGTGGCTCAGTTACAGGAACAAGATAAGCCTCCTCCAGATTACATAAAGGAGTTGAGACAACTAATCATAGATGTTCAAAGAAATCTCCTCAATAAATTCAATGAGATGGCTGAAGAGATTAAGAATATTGAGAAGACACTCGATGAGCACAAAGAAGAATTTGAATGTATACATAGAAAAATAACAGATCTTATGGGAATGAAAGGCATAATAAATGAAATTAAAAAAACATTGAAATCATATAATAGTAGATTTGAGGAGGCAGAAGAAAGGATTGGTGGGCTTGAAAAAATGGCCTCTGAAAGTAAACATACAAAAGAACAGATGAAAAAAAGAATGGAAAAAATTGAACAAGCTCTCAGGGAACTAAACAACAGCCAGAGATGTGCAAACATACTTGTCACGGGTGTCCCAGAAAGAGAAGAGAAGGGAAAAGGGGCAGAAGGAATATTTGAAGAAATAATGTTAGAAAATTTCCCAATCCTATAAAAGGACTTAGATATCCATGTTGAAGAAGCACAATGTACTCCCATCAAAAAAATCCAAATAGATCAACTTCAAGATCATGCTAATTAGAATGTCAAATGCCAAAGACAAAGAGTTCTGAGATCAGCAAGAGAAAAGCAATGCATAACATATAAGGGATATCCAATAAGATTAAGTGCTGATTTCTCACCAGAAACCATGGATGCAAAAAGACAGTGGTCTGATATATTTAAGATGCTACAAGAGAAAAACTTCCAGCCAAGAATCTTATATCCAGCAAGACTGTCTTTCAAAAATGAGGGCAAGATTAGAATATTCACAGATATGCAGAAACTGAGAGAATTTCTAAGCAAGAGACCAGATTTTCAGGAAGTACTCAAGGGTGTGCTAGATCCTGAGAAAAAGACAGGAGAGAGAGGTCTGGAAGAGAAAAGAATATTATATCAATAAAAGTAACTAAAAGTGTCAAAAGAGTGGTGAAAATAAAATATGACAGATAAAACTCAAATAGGAGTAAACTTAACCAATGATGTAAAGCACTTGTATTCTGAAAACTGCCACTCAATGTTAAAAGAAATTTTAAAAGTCCGAAATAACTGGAAGAACATTCCATGCTCATGGATTGGAAGACTAAATATCATTAAGATGTCAATTCTACTCAAATTGATATACAAATTCAGTGCAACCCTGATAAAAATTCCACCAATTGAAAACATAATTATTAAATTTATTTTGAAGGGTAAGGCATCCTGAATAACCAGAAACATCATAAAAGAAAAAATGAACCCTCATCGCCAACCTTCAAATCATACTACCAATCTACAGTGGTAAAGACAGCATGATACTGGCCTAAAGACAGACACATAGACTAATGGAACCAAATTGATGGTTCAGAAGCAGACCCTCACATGTATAGTCAGGTGATTTTTGACTGCCTGTCAAACCTACACAGCTTGGGCAAAACAGTCCATTTAGCAAAATGGTGCTGAAAGAACTTGATATCTGTAACCAAAAGAAGGAAAGAGGACCTCTACCTCACACCTTATCCAAAAATTAACCCAAAATGGATCAAAAACCTAAAAATAAAATATCCAGTTTCACTAGCTCTGCATTTTTAATTATCAAATGATTTCTAAACTGCAGATTAAATGAGATATAACTTGAAGTACCTCATTTAGGGCTTTGTATGTGTGGGTGGGTGCTGTGGAATCATTACTTCTCTTCCCCAATTCCTGCTATGTGTTTTTTATGTTTTAATGTCAGTAGATATAAAACCACACTTAGAGACAGGTGATTTTGTAATAAAATTTGTTTGAATCAAATTATTTCTATGTATATATGTATTATGCTCAAGGATTTCAGGAGGAGGAGTATTGAAAGAATCAGAGGATTTTTACAGTGGCCTGGTGGGTTCTCATTTTCTTAAAGGAGATGTTTGGTTAACAGCTCTCAAGAGGTCTGGAAAGCAGTTGAGAAGTCAGCCATCTCCATGGAATCTGGATAGAATGGAGGACTCCAGAAATACCAATTCTTAGTTCTCACCAACACATGTCCATGCAAAGGAATGGGATGTGTCCTTCTGGTTGAGATGAGTGATTTTTTCTTCTCTAGAAATTTTCAAAAACGCCTGAATGTTATTCTTCCAATTGATAATTTATTCATTTTCTGTAACTATGTTGGGAGAACTCACCTTGGGATATACTGCAGTGTTCTGCATAGGACTTATACTGTAGGAAAGGGTTAAGTTTGATTTTCACAAAGGGGAAGGCAGAGCTGGCTCTGCCACAGAGAGTGGGAAAGGGGTTCTATTGGCTTTGGAGCACTAAGAATTTGAAAAGTGGCTCTAAAACGAGGGGGACCGATGGTGTGAAGTGAGGGTGGGGCCAAAGCAAGAAGGGCCAATGGTGAGAAGTGGGAGCAGAGCCAATAGTGAAAGCAGTGGCAAATTTGAAAAGCAGCACTAGGAGTGAAAGCAGCACCCAGCTGCCCAGCCTGCTGGAGTGTAGAGAGCATGTGAGCCACAACTGGGAACAAATCACATAGCTTAGTTAGACCTCTCAGATAGGGTGTAACCCCTGAAGTTTCCTCAATCAATGGGGAAAAGGGGAGGGGCCTGCATGTTAGACTTAGGGTATAAAGGTTGTTGTTTCTTGCTATTTGGTGTGCCGGCCATTTTATCCAGGTCATGCGCCTGTTCTTGCAATATTGTTGATAAAATTCCTTTCTCCTCCATAATCAGGATGTTCTCTAACAGGTGTAGCTTTCTTTCTAACAATACAAAGTATGTTTTGGAAGCACCTAGTTCTGCAGTATAGCTAAGAGAATCATGAGAGAACAAAAGTCTTGTGCCTGTGGACACATAAGTTTGGAAATGCTGTATAATCAGTTGTCAGTTTTCAGTCTAGAATTTAGTGATTTTAATGTGCTGAGAGGAAGATATGCAACATTAGCCCTTCAAAAGGAAGAGAAGAAGAAAAAAAAACAGAAAAAGGAACGAATAACACAGAACTGATACTGAACAGGAGTATCTGTGAAACTTGTGTTTCACAGAACATATCCATAATACCTTAGGAAACCCATACTAATGCTTGAACGTAAATTTTAATATAAATGTGATCATTATCTTCATTTCCAACTTTTACTGATGAATAAAACGGAAAAGTAAAATGAAGGAAAATCACTGTCCTTATTGAATATGTTTGGTGATGAAATAAGCAACAAAAATGCAGGTGATATTCCCATGACTTTAAAATCCCTAAAATTGATCTGGAAGATAAAATCGTAACAAGGTTACCTTAACATAGATTTGAGCAATACAACATGAATAAGAAGAAAGTAAAGAAAATGTGTTCTATAAAATTTAAATGTCAGGAAAAATTAAGGGTGATTTTTAAATATTGGAAGTAAGAATATCAATATATCTTTAAGTTAAAAGAATAACTCTTAGAAGTAACCAGAGAATAATCTAGAAAAAAAACTTATTATATAAAATGACATTTACCCTAAGGAATTTATAGTTTTCAAGACGTATGGTGTTTAAATGTTAATTATTCATGAATGCTCCATGTAGTGAATATTCATTTTTAAGGAACTTTAGAAAGGAAATATATGGGGATTAAATCACACAGGGTATCATTTATTCTACCCCACATAATGCCATGCTATATGAATAGAAGGAATTAGAAATGGATGTGCTTTACTTGTTCCTGTTGATGTGAAAAGCTCAATAACTTTTCCATATGGTAAGTACTTAGTATACTTCCTGGGTTTTGGCTACAGAGCAGGTAAACATCTGACTTTGGGGGAAAGCTAGTAAGGTATGTAAAATATCTCAAGGGGCACCGCTTGTGGCGTCTTTACTTTTGTTGCCAACACTTGTTGCTGTATGACTATTACTTAAATTGAGCTCAGGTGGCACCTATTTGGAGCACCTCATCTCAAAGAAGTATCACAAATGTTGATATCCATAGGAAGTATCAAGTAGAAGGAAGGGCTTTTTTCCCCAGCCCTTTTAAATGCACTGGTATCACTAATTGGTGTTAATCCATTCCATCTCTGTAATATTGAACATTTAGCCCATAACCCTTGTACTCTATATCTATACTCCAAGGACATGTGCACATACACCCACATAAACACACAAACATACACATACACAAACATGCTCTCTCTTCCTACGTAAGAGAAAGGAAATATATATTTCCTCCAAGGTAACAGGTAAAAGAAAGTATAGCATTTCTACAAGGCAATATTTTTCTCAAGTATTACAAGTATAAAAAGGCTAAAAGATTTATATCCACAGAAAATTATTTTTATTATATGGGAATGAAGTCAGGATTGTATTTTAAGTTGGTGGTTTTCTTTGAATTTTGTGAAAAATCTACCTGACTAGTAGTGTAGAGATGAAGATTAAAAAGCTGAGATAGCATCTGGTAAAGAGCAGCAGGGATGATCAATAAGAAAAAAAATACAGGCACACAGGAAGGGCACCGACTAAATTGAACTGAATTTTTTTCTTAATCTGATAGAGGAGAGCAATAAAAAAAAAACACTCTCAAAGTCGTTATTGCTCCCATCACCACCAATACTAACTGTAGTTACTATAAACAGAATAGTACATGAGATCATAGCATTAACTGATGCTTCCACTCATTATAACTCCCATAATTAAACGAAGCAATTCTATATACAGAGTGCATAATTTATCATTTAATACAGATAACAACTCTGCTAGGCAGATTTCTTAACTGTTTTTAAGACATGAAATACCTTAGGTGGTATGAGATTCCTAGTCCCTCATCGCTTATAAGACAAAGTATTTTGCCTATATGCAATTGTGCATACCATAAATTGATTTAATAAGTAGGAGAAAGTGTAAGTTCCTTTATGTTCTTTTTATAAATGTGAGACCCTAAATGCAGTTGATGAAGATGAGAAAGTTCTAATCATTATCATTAATAATAGCAATAAACACATATAACATTTTTTCCTATTTGATTTTCACAACAACCCTTTGAGATAAGCGCTATTGTTATGTTCATATTATAGATGAGAAAGCTGAGGCCTTGGGTTAATAAATGTAGGAATTAAGGAAGAAAAGAAAGATTATTTTTCAGAAAATATTATTTGAAAAACTTACATCTTCCAGAAACAGACATTTAACTATGCAAACTGACTTGTTAGATTAGCAGGCTGAGAAAATTAGGTATATGCAGGAACAAAAGAGGAGTTGGTTTGCCTAAAACGGACCTTTCTTTTAGTTATTTTTCATGGGACCAATTTCTCTGGCATAGAGAATTTTGATAATTGTAGAGTGAAGGGCATTTAGAATAGGGTATCTTATATTCTTTTGTGTTGTTTAGAGGAAGACGTCAGAGCAATTGTCTATAATCAAAACTAAGGAAATGATCTGTTCTCTTGGCCTACATATATCATCCATATTCAATTTAATTACATCAAATCACCAGGTGACATTATCGTGCCTCAAATATTTTCAAATTCCTAGTTTCACCATTTTGTATTATTACCATGGACAAAAAAACTATAGTGCTATTCTAGAAGCCAGTGAAGGAAAAAATGTTAGAAAAAGGAAATCATAGTAATGCTAAACTGAAGAACTGAACAGATTAAAAACTGGAAAATATCCATTTAACCTTAGCATGACATCACTGGTTATTTTAGAAAATATGACTCCAATATAATTTATAAATCTGATTTGGAAATCAAAAATGATTTTCATTTTGAAAAAAATATTTTTATTTTTGTAAATATGATGTGGTAATCAATAAATACAGAAACTGTAGAAAACAAGAGATAATGACGTAAAGATGGATAGCCAAAGCATATTCCTATTTCAAATGTTTTTTATGAAGGGAAGGAGTAAGTTAGAGCCCTGGGTAAAAGAAGGTAGTAAGATTGAGGGTAGATTTTCCTAATGTTGGGAGTGACTTGAGCACAGAAGGATAGAAGCCACAGAGCAAAGATGTTGCTGAGACGTGTGAGAGAGGAGAATGACTGGGTTGTGACCCAAAGGTGAGTTTTGGACAGAAAGAGGGTCATCATTTCCAAGGAAACTGAAATGAAATAGAGAAAGGCTAGTTGGATGAAAATACACAGGAATGTTTGTAAGAGTTAGAGGATTTGAGGATTTAACCCCTAATAGGCTCAATACTTATTGGTGAATATGAGTCAAGAGCATTTTTAAGAATGAGAAGAAAATGGGATGGCAAAGCTGAGGGGAGTGGCAACTAAATAAATTACCTAGTGAAAGGAAGAGTTTCTAAGGAACTCGGAACGTCCAACTAAGTCTGGGGCCATGAATGTGCAATAACATCAGGGAAGACAATTGTGCACCTTTTCCTCCAGGATTTAACCTTGGTATGGAGGAGATAAACAGTGGGATTTTATACAGGACCATTGTTTCCTTTATGGACACATGTGAGCAAATGTGTTGAGGTTTTATGCATTAAATTTGATGAGGAGAATGAGTAAGAAAGACAAAGCCAGAGTATCTGAAGTTTTGACTTTTGTTAAAGGAATTTGGAGTAGGAGCTTGAAAAAGAAGCATTCCTACCCTTTCAGCCTTTTCTGAGATCACAGCTTGAATCTGTAGGAAGTCAGGATTGCAAAGTGATTATGTGTATGGGCATTGCAGTAAGAATGCTTGGTTTCAATTCCTTCTTCTGGCACTTACCAGTTAGTGCCCTAGTGTCAGTTTCTAAACTGTTCAGTTTCCTTACTTTTAAAATGGAAATAAAAATAATTGTATTAACCTTATGGAAATTCATTGAGTCATATTAAGCTTTTCATAAATGTTAGTACTAATTAAAATCCATGACACCTTTTTCCTCAAATACAATGCAGTCACTAAATGATAAAAGCAGAAAGTTAAAAATATGCAGGGAATGAAGCCAAGAAATAATTATTTGATTTTCCTATTAATGTTATAAATAGAATATAGAGTATTACATCTCTCAATTCCATTAACTACCAAATGAGGATAAGGGTCAGGGTTAATTTTTAAAAAGCTGTTAGCTTGCTCCACTGGTGACAGAACCTATTAACTTATTGCCACTTACTCCATTCCTTTACACATGAACAAAATCTTAATTCAACTCAATACAGCTGTCCCAATGGCTGAGAGTAGTTTTATCACCACCTCATTAGAAGATCACTCTTTGAAATTTCCTGTTGAAGGATGATATTTTAATGGTGAAAGGTCTGTATACACTATGTAGAGCAGGGTAGTGAAATTTGAAGAGATTTCTCTTCTCTGAAAGGTAATGAGGCACTTATAAAATAGTGACTTGGGCATCCTTACACACCCATTCATAGGACAAGAGGATAAATAAATCAATCTTTAATTACCTGTCTTGGAATAGGAGTTGGGACCAAGGTGGGAAAGAAGGTAAATTGCACAGAACATCTGTGATCAGAGAACTGAACCAGCAACCTCACTCATTTGCAATAAATGTATAGATTTTGGTCTGCATTCTACATGTATCAAATCCAATCTGCATTTCAACAAGATCCCTGGTGATTCAAAGATGCGTTGAAATTTGAGAAGCAAACCTAATGAAAAGGTTCCTGTTCCCTGGGTAAATGCAGGCTGCATCTATGGGTCTCAGCATTCTGTCCTTTTCTATTCATTTGGTTTCTGAAGAGGACTGCTAAAGCAACCTGGGTAATTTGAGAACCAGTAAGGGATGTGCTCCATCTACCTGCTTGTTCTAGGAGGGCATTTGGTTACTGCCGCCACTTCCCTCCTTTCCCAGGACTGGGTGGAAAAGGTTCTGTGCATTTATACATCCTTCTGACCTTGTTTCTCTCCACAAGGAGAACTAGGATGCTCATGCTGTGTGTATCCAGTGTAGCTCATCAATTTTAGCAACCACAGATTTGAAGACAAAATCATAAAATATGATTGGACATAAAGTTCCAATACTAGGGATAAATTTTCTAATGACAAGAACATTTTTTGAACTCACAAGTTTATCCTGGGTAACATGTGCTTTATCAATAAAGACGGTTGTGTCAAGTTGTCAGGCTAAGTGGATTTAAGAGAAAGAGGAAGGATAGGACAATACAGCCAATACATACTTGTTAAAGTTATGAATTAACTATTCCTTGTTTTAGTTGTTTTACTGGCCTGTATATTCTTAACATTTAGGAGAGAAGAGGGAATAAGGAATTTGATTTATTGAACAGGATTTGAGATTACAATTGAGTTTGGAGCTGCACTAATCATTCCTGCATGTTTAAATGATAAATCACCTCTTTATTTAGAAAGTATTTGATAAAACTAAAATCACACATTTGAATGTGAGTGAAAATTTTCCTCATGACATATAAGTAGCAATATGTCTAAGTAATTTTTAAATGATATGTCTTCCTTTAAGGACAGGGCCCTTAAACACACAAATTGTGGGTTCCTCATTGCTATACCATAGCAATCTCTAGAACAAAATTATATGCTTTGTATTACTGTGTAGATTAATTGGACATTTCCAATCACTTTAGAAAATCTTTCTTAGAAGACCCATTTATTTGTGTTGATATGTCTTCTGTAGATTAATTTCTATCTCAAATTTACTTGAAGTTCAATGTAAAGAAATGAGTTGGAAAAAAAAATTAGAGTGGGTAGTTAAAAAAATAATATGATTTTGAGGAATTTATAGTAGTCAATCTAAGACTGTAGTATTAATACCCAGTCTACTGAGACTTTAAATAATTTTCTTTGTAATCAGACCTTGGAGACTCAAAGAATATTTGAGCCTTGACACTGAGTTTTCACATTTTTACAAGGGCAATCCAAACACTGTTTCATCATGATTTCATGATTTAGAGCAGTTCTTCTCAACCCTGGGAAAAAATCCAATAGCCAGACCCATCCCGACCCAACTGAATCAAAATCACTTGGAAGCTGGAGCCTATGCATCAGCACTGGTATTGTACTATAGAAATATTGTGACTCTAGCAATGAAAGAAATTCTATCATTGATGTGGAGGCAGTAGCTAAGGGAGTAGCTGAGGGCAGGGAGAGGGAAGAAGAGGTATGACATGGGGGCACTTTAGGGGTTGGAGTTGTCCTGAATGATATCGCAGGGACAGATGCAGGATATTATATATCCTGCCATAACCCACTGAATGGACTGGGGGAGAATGTAACCTACAGTGTAAACTATAATCCATGCAGTGTAGCAGTGCTCCAAAATGTGTTCACCAAATGCTATGAATGTGCCACACTAATGAAAGAACCTAATGTGGGGGGGAGGGGGAATGTGGTGTATAGGAACCTCTTATATTTTTTAATGTAACATTTTGTGTAATCTATGTATCTCTTTAAAAAAAGGCAATAAAAATTTGCTAAAAACAACGACAAGCAAACAAACACACACCTGGTGATTCTAATTGCAACTAGGCTTAAGATCTACTTCCATTGTTAGAAGATGCCCATGGGCTTAGAATGCATATAAACAAAATGTAATTTGTACTGCAAATTTATAATAAGGAAAATTGTAACTATTATACATGATATATGGATATGAATTTAAGTTGAGTAAAAGTAATCTTACAAGGCTGTCATCATAGACACTCCCTTTAGGCAAAGTACTAGTGGCAATATTTGAAAAATGTACCCTAATAAAATATCTGGGCACATTCTTTTTTGGTGGAGAATACCAATTTGATTGTTTCTCACCTTTTTTTGGTGCAACTGAGATTTTCTTGACCTTTAAACTTCATACGAGTGGGAATATAATCTTGAAAATATCCTTTAAAAAATAGAACACAACTCTCAGTTTGGATGGCTCCATCCACATTGTGAGTATATAACTGGAGTTTAGGATTAAAAAGCAGATTAATGATGCTTTATTTGAAGTAATGGCCATTAACCAAGATATTACCATTTGCTTCTACTCATAAGGTGCAGGTTAAAACATTTCAGCAAATTTTATATTGAAGCATTTTGAATGAAACTGAGCTGAGCTATTTTCTCTATTCATGAATATTAGCTTAGTGTCACGCTATGTTCTTGAGGAGGCACCTGGGAAATATATACACTTTGTCTATGGGCTTACTGAATTATTTTAGGTAATATAGCTTCTCTGAGAAGTAGGTTTTATTGACATGCATAGTAAAATAAATATTATGAAGTAACATTTGCAAATAAACTTAAACTTGAAATAAATAAAGCAACAGAATTCTTTATATCTCTTCATTGAGGATTTGCAAAGGCAAACAAAGAAACAGAAATTCCACTGAAACAAGTTTTCTTTTAGGACTGTTAATTGTATATTTCACTTAATTTAAATTGAATATAATAATTTCACTGGTTTGGAATGATTCAGAGGTGTTCTCTGAAGTTAAATATGTAATACAAGGATTATTATAATAATTATTAAAAATAATTTTAAATAAATTTAAATTTAAATAAAATTAAAAATAATTATTTTAAAAACCAGGCAGCTGTGATATAATTTAAAATCTATAGCAAAGAAAGCATTGTTAAAATAAAATAGGCATGGGGAATGGGTGTGGCTCAAGCAGTTGAATGCCAGCCTCCCACATGGGAGGTCTTGGGTTTGGTTCCTGGTGCCTCCTAAAGAAGACAAACAAACAACAAGCAAAAACAATGAGAAGACATTGAGCAGAAACAACAAGCAGACAACAAGCAAAAGCAATGAGGAGACAAGAAAAAACAACAAGCAGACAATAAGAAAAAACAAACAAGCAGGGCATGGGTGTGGCTCAAGCAGTTGAGTGCTCAGCTCCCATGTGAGAGGTCCCAGGTTTAGTTCCTGGTGCCTTCTAAAGAAAACAAACAAGCAGAAAAATGAGCAAAAAACAATGAGCAGACAAGTGTAAACAATGGACAGACAACAAGCACAAATGAGCAAACAGATGAGGAAGGCATGGAGGTGGGATAAAATAAAATAGGGGTCCAAAGGTATGTGTGTGGTTGAGTGTATTAACATTAAACACTGTTTTTTATTCTTCTTCTTGCAAATTATATTTCTCTGCAGCCATTCCATGATTATAGCTCTAGGGAAGAGGGGAAAGGTGATAAATGTGGAATGCTGGGGAGGAAGGAAGAGGATATAATATGGTATTTGGAGAAATCTCTACAAGGTAAGAAGAAAGTATGGAAGCTCTCAGAACAGTGGTGTAGGTTTGAAAGACAGTGCATACTGAGGAAAGGAAAACAGTCAGCAAGACAAGGTTGTCCTACCTGACCTCTCATCTATGGATTGAAATCCTAGAGGGGGAACTGGGAGTGTGCCAGGTAGTGTGAGGGGAATTGTTTACTCCATTTATCTGAAGGTATGGCTTCAGGTGTGTTAGCTCATCACATTCTCTGGGCCTGGAAGGGAGCTCCTCAGAGCCTTCTAGCTATCAGAAGTCATCCAGGAGTTCCCAAGCGCCCTAGGAGAGGCACTTGGTGACTGAACTGAAGGTGCTGACTGATAAGCTAGCAAATGATGTCATTGTGGCTCGTGCTGGGGTCCTACAGTTTAGCTCTACTGGGCAACACTTTTAGGTTCAATTTGAAGAAGGGAGGCATCAGGCCATTCATTAGAGAAGAACCCAAAGCCTCCAGAGGCTAAGACGGGACAAGACTGAGCTGTGATAGAGGTAGTAACTATTCAAAGTTGCAGAGAAGCAGCAAATGCCAGGAGGGCAAGCAGTGATAAGAAGCCAGAGCTGTCACTGTGGCAGAAACCAGTGAGTATCGTCTAACCTGTACTATACATGAGAGATCCTTCCAAGAAGAAGAAGTGAAAGGTCCAGAAAGAGACACTTAAAATCAAAAGGTTGAGTTATTCAAAGGAGTCTACCCAACCCGCTGAGACCAAGATATGACCGATTGCTATGTTTAAAATTTAATGTTCCCCACCCCAGAGGGCAGAAAGGGTGAAGATTGTGAGGATGATAATATCAGTTACAAATAAAAATGCACATCAGAGGGTATCTATTTTTTTCATAAGCTATTTTTCCCTTTAAAATTTTACTTAGCTAAATGTAATTACTCTTCCATCTCATAAAGTCTTGGTTATGAGAAAACTAAGGTAACTGATTTTCACTCCAATGTAATTCTTCTTTCTAATAACCTAATAAATGGGCTTTATGTTTGTGACCTAATAATAGTGGTGATGTGTTCGTGTTTTATTGCTGTGGGAACAGTGCTTCTCCTGTGACAAGGGCTAAATATTTTTGGCTCTCTTTTCTGAAATTATATATTTAGCAATGGATACAGCTCTGTGGAGGTGGCTTTCATTTTAATTGTCTCAAGCAATCGTAACAATGGAGTAAACATTGCACTCCGTTGTCAAGATCTTCCTTCCAGGATTGTGGGAGATTTTCACCCTATTATTGGGAATGCTGCTTTTAACTAGCCTTCAGCTGTCAACCTTATTTGGGAATTGCCCTCAACTGAAGAAGGCCTGCTTGCTCAAAGTTGCATGCCCATACCAAGCATAGCCTAAATTCAGCCACTTATAAATGCAAAAGTTACAGCTTGGTTCATCACTTTAACTTAAGACAACTCTGAAGATCCATCTCAGGTTCAGAGCCTGCCATGGGGTCAGCTAGAGCCTACCTTCTCCCATTGCCTAAGAGCACTGCATAGTAACCTGCATACTAACCTCTATCTTTTAGTCTGCTTCACAGGAACCTGACCTGCAACATTTGCTTCGAGTAGTAGACTGAGACAACAAATGGGGCTCATAGGGTTCTGGGACTAGACCATCTGTCAACAAGTTGGCAATGAGGAACCAGTCTCAAGTTGTAGGTAGAGCTTGGAGAGCCTCTGGAATATGGCATCTGTGAAATTGATAAAACTTTTCTCAGTGGTGAATAGAGATGGGAAACCAGTGGAAGGAAATGCGCTAATAGATGCAATATCGTAGGTGTTTGATAAATATGGGAGGGATATATTTATGAGGATAATGGAGTTGGATGACTATTGCCAGAGGTCATTGAGGCTCTGGAGAAAGATAATGAAAGCCTAGCGGTTATTAATTGTCAAATAAAAGCTAACTGTGAAAGTCAGAGGGATTTCTTTGCAGAATATAGTCTTTAAGACCCTAAATACTGAAGGCAGAGACAGCTGAGGACCAGGACTAGGACCAGGATTTCATGTAAGAGTAGCTCACCGCCATACAAGGTTAAACACTCACTCTAGACAAGTCTGATGTGCTAAATTCAGGGCCATGATTGAAATAATAGGATGCTGAAATATGGGAAAATCTTGAATCCCTAGTTTCCTGTGAACTCTGGAACTATAGAAGTAGCCCACCGCTCACTGTGAGAGGCTAGAGCTCCTAATTGTCTTTGAAGAAAACCTCTCTCCTGGCATCATGTGCCCTCTTCAGTATCTAAAACTGTCTACCCTCTTAGCCAACAGGCCAATAACTAGAGTTAAGTTCCAGCAAAATCTGGCCATAAATCAGCTGCAGTGAAGGGTGCTATCATTCAGCTCAGTAATTTCTATGTTTCTCCTAGTAAAAATAAGTCTATCAGTATTCTGGAGAACTTGTCTCAAAGAAATATGAAAAAGTGGATCTAAACAGCAAAGAGGTAGACAGTAGAGGTAGATATTAGAGGTTTTGCTATGCCACGCAGATCTCCCCTTCAGAATTGAAGGACTTATTATCCCAGGTGCAGAGGGTTCTGCAAGCTGAGAAACAGAATCTAAGTCAATTTAAGAGTGCATCTCACCCAAAGTCACTCCTTCTCATAAGGGCTAGCTGTCTCCAGTGACCGGCTGATGTTTATGAAAAGCCCCTGGTCCCTTCTTTCTCAACTTGGGCCAAGTCTTAGAAGACATCCCAGCTTCAGATTTCCCTTTGAAGAGTCTGAAGCCTTTGTTGTGACACTGCCATAGCAAAAGTTCTCCCTCTGGATTAGATAATTCTGCCTTTTATTCCCTTCCCTGATAGGTTTTATCCTGAGAAAACTGTTTATTAAACTTGTTGCATACTTTTGCAAGTTAGATTTCCCAGGTTCATTATGAAAATTTTGAAACTCTTTAATCAATCTCATTATGGAAGGCATTTTCTTCTAACATAATATCTGTTACAGACTATACTCACTTGGCTTCCTATTAAATAAAAAATAAATAAATAGGGAATCATCCTGGTATGGTGCATAAACTGAGGCTTTTACTAATCATTCAAATGAACTAAACATATTTAATTCATTCAGCAAAGAACAAATGTTCATTGAATACCAATTTGTCTTGGGTACTGTATTAGATTTTAGAGATATGATTATTCAATAGGATTTTAAGATAAATGCAGATATAGGCCCAGGGATTGTTTTAAATAGATCTCTCCATCTATACCTAAATCCATACCTATATATCTATATCTAGCATGCTCTAATTGGTCCTGCACTACAAATACAAAAGTTTTCTGATTAGGTACACAACTCTTCTATTTAGCATTGCTCCCATTCTTTAGAATAATTTAGAGGGCTCCAGGTGCAGTTGGTTCAAGATGATCCCTGTAGGCATTGATTAGCAAAACCCAAAAGTTTAGATTTATGAAGACCCTGTGAGTAAAACGAACAGATGATCTATTAATGATGGCTTTTCAATCAGCTCCTAGATATTCAAGCTATCCTTCTCAGTAGTTCTTCTTTCAAGCCATTACCTGCCATTTCCCATGCAGCAGCCCCATCCTGAAACCAGTATCCTAGCTAGGGAACTTTGAGGTTCAGCATCTTATCCCTTTGTCTTTTCTCCCTAGTGTTCTGTTCACATCTCCATTTGTATCTTCACACAAAGACTCTTCGTTCTTTTTGACTCACATCATAGTCCTCCTAGCCGTTCAGAGCCTGCATCTGGTGTGCAGGCCATTATTATCACGAACTAGCTCCCCTGTTTAAGTCAAATATGGATCACTCACTAGAAACACAGCTTCTCTAAACATATTCCTTAGAAGGTAAAGGGAGATGATATTTCGCACCCCACCACAATGACCTCTAGAATAAATTAATGCCAAATGAAACAAATCAAATGGCCAAAGAACACTAATAATTAACAGGACATGTGAACGGCCACCATTGGCTATATGCTAACCAGAAAGAGCAATTTGCATCAGACAGATACAATGAAATACAGCATTACAGAGTATTTTCTTCAACCCTTAAATTTGTAATCCTCATTGCCTATCCAAAATGAAATCATCTTTCCAGATAACTTTATAAAATAACTATTTAAAAAATGGACACTTAGTTTTTGGTAATATCCCAATTAGTTCTCCTGGTAACTTTGGAGAGCCATTCCTTCTCCCAAAGCAGATACTCTCCCCCGGTTCTTTTGCATAGTTGACATCCTTTTAAGCAGACCTTTCCTAGATGTGGAGAAAATCTCAAAGGTATTCATCAGAAATCTGGCTCTTATTTGCATTCCTGCCTCTGTGGCTCCATTATTCTTCTTTTATACACATTGTTTTATTTCCATGAATAATCACTTTGGGTTCATAGAGACTGTTGATTTGAGTTTTTTATGTAGACCCCGGAAAAGTATGTTCTTTAATTGAACTTATGTGAAACTTTGATTAGATTAGATCAGATAGGGTTATATGATTAGAGTGCTGTAGTAGGGCATAGCCCAGGGTGAGTCTTAATCCTCTTACAGGAGTTCTTTATAAACAGAGGAACAAAAAGCCACAGACATAGGGAAAAAAATTGCACAGACAGAGAGAAGCTATCAGAAGTTGATGAACCTGGAAGAAAGAAAAGCCACAGAAGGAACAACTCAAAGTAGAACTAGTAATGAAGCCCAGAGGGGAGATAGGCAGACCCTGCCATGTGCCTGATCACCTATAGCTGAACTCAGGAGAAAATGAGCCTGGAAGAGAAGGCACAGACCCTCAGAGCTACCACTGTGTCTTGCCATACTATGTTAGGATTGCCACTCTCTGAATTTTGAGTAGAAAAGCATCACTTGATGAAGCTTGATTTGGACATTTTCACAGCCTCAGATCTGTAACCTTTAACCTAATAAATTCCCATTGTAAAAGCCAACCCATTTCTGTTATAGTGCTCCCAGCAGCTTTTAGTTAACTTAAATAGGAAAAAATAGTACAGTATTTCTGTCTATCTGATAAGAGATACTATCAGTACATAAATAAGATGGAATTGAAAAGATTAAGATGAGACGATGTCAACAGGCACAAGAGAGCTGGTGATTCAAAAGGCCCAAAGTAAGAATGCCTGTCCATCTCATCTCCATCCTTCTTCTGTGGAGCATGATCATTTGGGTACTCAGTCTTTTCATCAGCCATCCTGTCATTCTCCACCCATCCCACCCATTCAGTGTTTCAGACCAATAGTGTTCAATACCACAGCAAATGAGATATACATGGGTAGTTTAAAAACTGCCATTGTTTGGGCCCCATTTCCAGAGATTCTGATTTAATTGGTCCAGAGTTGAGCCTGGGCATCTATATTTTTCAAGATTTCCAAGTGTACCCAAAGTTAAGAACCATTTCAATATGCCATAAGTTTATCACCAGTGTCTTTAATCTAGCTCTACTTCCTGAGGTTAAAGGACTGACTTGTATCTTTGTTTTCTTTTAACTCCCGGACTAGTGGGTACATACATTTGTTGCCATAGTACATGGTTCACCTCACTTTCCAAAAATTATTTTTCATTTGCTTATTTTGGGAGAATATTAATAATAATAGTAATAAATTACTTAAAATATTGCTAAAATTAAAATTTATTTAAAAGAAAATTAACAGTGCACCAAAATCAAATGTTAGTAGTGATATGTAGCAGTTTTATTTAATTGATGAATTCCAAAAAAATACATTGGATTATGTTTATAAACTGGTCTCTACCTGGGCATGATTAAATTATGATTAGGGCTTTAATTGGGCTACATCAGTAGGGTTTCGAGTCCCCACCCACCAAGGGGTGGCAAAGGACAGAGTTGGAGCTTTGATGCTAGAGCTTTGATTCTGGAGTTTTGATCTTGGAGTTTTTAATGCTGGAGTTTTGAGCTGGAGTGCAGGAAGTGAACACACAGGAAAAGAACACAGAGGAATAGAGACGGCTTCTTACACATGGCAGAAGCCTTGGGGAGAGAGACAGAGCCATTTGCCTGATAATCTACAGCTGGCCTTGTGGAGAGAGCACAGCAACTGAGTCCAGAGAGGAACATGGCCCTAAGAAGAGAGGAACCCACAGCCCAGAGAAAAGCAAGCCCTGGGGAAGAGAGGAATCCAGGAAGCCTGAAACCTGGCAGACGTTGGCAGCCATCTTTCCCCAACACATAGCAATAGACTTAGATGAGGAAAGTAACTTATGCTTTATGGCTGGGTAACTGTAAGCTTCTACCCCAAATAAATACCCTTTATAAAAGTCAACAGATTTCTGGCATTTTGCATCAGCACCTCTTTGGCTAACTAATACATGATATGAATGCATTTTTTTCAGACTCTGTGGGGATCCTAATTAATACCATTGGTCTATATAGATACCTTCTGAAGAGTAAATGAGTTCTGGAAAGGTAGCTTCTCTTCCTAGAATATGGAATTACAGGATAGGAGATAGGGTATCTGCAGTTAGGGTATAGGACAGCTAGGAGGGATTTTGGTAAAATAAAAAAAATGTAAAATATTAATAATTTCTTGGGATATAGGGACTCAGTGGGATATTCAAGAGAATGAAGGATACGTTCTTAATTCTTGAGCAGCTACCTGTCTGCCGCTTTCCCTATCACTTACTCTTCTTTGCCCCTGTCTTACTCCTTTCCTTCCTCTCCTCAATAATAATATGCTTCTCCTTTGACTCCTTTTGCCTAAAGAGCTCACATATGCTTAAAAGTCAGAAAGATGATCTGTTTGTGGGAAAACTCTTCCCTGCAATCAAAAATCTGCCTTTGGCATTTAGGATCAACAAAACAGAATGACGGTTATTTGCTTGCTAAAGAAAGAGGAAAAAGTACACAAATTAAACTCTCAATAAACCTCCTGGCCACACATTACAAAACATTTCTTCTGAATAATATGCTCAGGTAAATATTATTATGTAATATAAACTGCTTGGTCTCCAAACATTTAGCGAGTATAAATATAAATGAACCCAGTTATATAAAAGCTAGCTTTGTAACCTTGGGTCACTTCTCTGTGCCTCAGATTTCTGGCTTATAAAATGAGGGTCTTAGACCAGATGATCCCTTAGGATCCTTCAAGCCCCAAATCTGTTCTACATTATTGAAACAATATGAAGAAAAACAGCTCAGTGGGATCACAACTTATAAAAATGTAACTTATTCCAGTCAGAGATTCTTCATCGTAGCAAGTTTTAAATCACAAAGGAACAGATGCAGTTTGACTTTGCAATTTGGGTGTAATTGATTTACAGGCTTGAGTGTCCTGCAGTGCAGTGGCTTCTCCAAGTAGGAGAGAAATGCGGAAAGATGCCTAAACTTTCTGAAATGAAATCATGCTTATGTTTCATGCTGAAATCACAATTTGCCTTCCTGACTTCCCCAAGGACCTGTCCTCGCCCTTCTCTTCATCTCAACACTCTCCCTTGTCAATCCCATCCCCTTTCTTGATATCTTTTATCACCTCCTTTTGGATAATTCTGAGATGTACCTCTCTATGCCTCTTTCTTGAGATCATCCTGCATTTCTATCTGCTTGCTGGATAGTTCCACTTTTATATTCCATAAACTCAACATGTCCAAAACTTCACCCACCGTTGTTTCCCCAGAATCCCTTTGTTTTGTGTGTCATTTTTCTATGACTTTATCTGCAACTTCTCATTTACCCAGGCTAGAAATCTTGGGCAATTATATCAGACTCCTGCCTTTCTTATACCTCTTCATCAATACTGGAGTTCCAGAATAACACAATTGTTAAGAGCATTAGCTTTGGAGTCAGACTGCCAGTATTCAAGTCTCAGCTTCAAGACCTCCTTTTCAGGGTGTGTTCTTGGGCCTCAGTTACCTATTGTTGAAATGGAGCCAATAGGTTTCTGTTAGGCTTGTCATGAATATTAGATTAGATAGTGCATATGAAGCTCTTAGCACATAGTGATCACCTAATAATTGATAGCTATTAATCCTGTTGAGTCCGAAACTACAATATTTTTCTCAACTCTCTTGTTCCTACTTACACTAACATAACATGAAATTTCTTTGCTTTCCACATGAACAGTTTGCATAACCTTTTCTGCTGTTCCCTTTTGTTCAGCTTAACCCCTTATTTATCATATCAATCTCTGGCTTCCCATTTCCCAGCTTCTACTGGATGAAATCCCTCCGGATCTGGGTCCTAATGTTCTTTTCTAATATTATTTGCTATAGTTGCATGACCTGTACCTTAAATCCAGCCATACTGTGAAATTCACCCATATTTTTCTATTTACTCTTGTATTCCCTTTTTACTATTGTTTCCATATGCAGGTGGTACTCATTTCAGGTAGGAAATGAGTAATCAGTAATACAACTTACTTATTTGCAGCCATCATCATCTGGGAGGTTTTTTTTTCCTCTTCTAATTCCCCATACTTAACCTGTCCCTCAATTATGGCATGCATCTCCTTTCTCAATTTCATTAAATTTGCTTGTGTGCTTAATTCATCTTCCTTATTTGACAGCAAATGCCTTCAGGGAAGGATATATTACTTTTCATTTTTGAATACTCCAAAATCTTTTCCTTTGGGATAGTTAGTAGGCAATGTTTTTAAAGTTGAGGGAAGGAGAAAAGAATAAAAAAAGACAAATAAATCATACAAAAGTCCTTAATTTAGCATGTGCTTTGAAACAGGGAAAAAGTTGGCAAGGCAAAACACCAAAAAATATTTAAAAAGGAGAAATAAAAACAGGTGAAAATTAATGCAAAGAAATCATAATGCAAATGCTGCCATTGATGAAGTGAGACAAATGGTGAAAGAGAGAGATACAGTCAGTCAGGGTAATTGCCACAGAGGGACTGAGTTTTCCACTTATTGTATGGGAACTTTGTTGTATTCAACATATGTATGCAATCTGACTATTATAAAATTTCTGGAATTCCAACCATGGAACAGTCTAATTAAATATTGATAATAATATGAATCTTCCATTGTACACTGCTTTATGGTTTGCAAGTATGTTTTCTCTTTAATGTATATTGCCTCATTTTTAGTCTTCAGAATGGTAAGGTATCTTATACTCTTTGTTCAGTAGAGGAACTTTAATCTTAAAAATATTAAGATGCCAACCTACTTAGTAGTATAAGATCTCGGTCTCAGGTCTAGAGTTTATCAGTTGAAGACTAGATTCTTTCATCCTTTAATTCCTAAAACCCATTAGGGCAGATGGTGCCCATTCAAATTCAATGCAGCAAAGCAAGAGAACTGCTTATTATCCCTCCAAAACTCTACCTCACTCTGATCAGTGCTATTTTGGAAGTGAAGTAGCAAGTTCAATATTTCAGGGATGAAAATCAACTTTTTGCATGCAGCCCCTGCTATCCCTGACAAGGAATAATGGCTCCTCCACAAATTTTTCACCAGTGTAACAGCCAGGGATGTAGAATCCACCCTGCCAGCCTGCTCTGAGGAATTGTGTTGTTCCTCTATAATTTGTTTACTTTTTCCCTGGAGTCCATTACCTCTGGATGATTTTAGTCCTGAAAAGAAGGCAGAGGAGGCAGCAAGCCTGTGAATGTTTGCTGACAAATGTTGCTTCATTGTTTTGGAATACAAATGACCCACAAAATGAAGGAATGAAGGAAAGAATAATTCTTTGAATGAAGTAAAGAAAATATTGAGGAAAAAGAAATTATTGATTTAGAGATGCATAGTCTGGATGAAAGAGACAATAAAGTAATAATGAATTTGATTTGCTTTGTTTAAATTATATGTTTTATTTTTTGCCAAAGAGCTCAATTTTGAGTTAAAGCCATATTTACACAAAATTTTCTATCTGTTCTAATGCAGAAAATAAATTTAATTTCTATTACTATATAAAGCATATATAATTTATTTATATGGCATCATAGAAAGTATCTACTCAAACCTAAATTTAATCAAATATATAATTGAGCAGAGAATTTCTCAATATAAGAACATGTAATTCTTACTGGGGAACTCAGACCTTCCTCCACTTCCTGGCCCTCAAATAATATTCTCAGAATCATCAATGACAAGTAATCTGAACAGCAATCACTCTGTTCCATTTTCATTTAGGATGAACAATAGTTTCTCTCTACCTCCACACATGGTAATCTCCCCAAATGTACTCATCTTTACCAGGCAACTAACACTTCCCAATTTCAAAATTTTCTTCAAAGCTACAATGGACAAAAAAGTGTGATGCTGGCATAAAGATAGATATATAGACCAAAAGAAAATAATTTAGAGTCCAGAACTAAACTTTTACATTTATGGTAAATTTATTTTAAAAAAGTGTCAAGAGAATTTGATAGGGAAAAATAGTCTTTTCAGCAAATAGTGGATAGCTACATGCTAAAGAATGAAGTTGTACCCTTACCTCAAACCAACTGTATGGCAAAATTAACTCAAAATAGATTGAAGACCCAAATTTAAGATCTAAAATTTTAACACTATTAGAAGAAAATTTAAATATAAATATTCAAGAACTTGCATTAGGCAATGGTTTCTTTGATATGATACCAAAGAAAAATGAATTGTATTTCATAAAAATTAAAACCATTTTACCTCAAAAGACATTATGAATAACATTAAATGATAGCTTAAAGGAAATATTTGCCAACTATATTATTTGACAAAGTCAGTATGAATATACAAGGAAACTTGCAAGTGTATAATAAAAGGACAAACAACTCAATAAAAAAATGGGAAAATCATTTGAGCAGCAATTTCTCCAAAGATAAACAGTGGCAAAAAATACACAAGATGGTCAACATTATTAGTCATTGGGGAAATACAAATCTAAATCACAATGAGATGCCATTTAATACCCAATAAGAGGGCTATAATAATAAAAGGGGAAAAAAGAAAATAACAAATGTTGGGGATATAAAATCGGAACCCTCTTTAATTGCTGCTGGGAATGTTCATATTGCTGCTGAAAACACTTTGGCAGTTCTTTAAAAAAGTCAAACTAGAGTTACCATATGCCCCAGAAATTCTATTCCTAGGTATGCACCCAAGAGAACTGAAAATATATCTTTACATAAAACATTATACATGAATGTTCATACCAACATTTTTCATAATAGTCAAAATGGGGGCACAATTGAGAAATGCACAAAGAAAATATCCATATCATCATAGTTTCCTGTGGCTGCTGTGACAAATGACCACAAACTTGGTGACTTAAAACAACAGAAAGTTAGTCTCTCACAGTTCTGGAAGCAAGAAGTTAGACATAAGTGTCACTGCACCAATATCGAGATTGCTGCATTGCCACCCTCCGAATCCTCTAGGAAAGAATGTGTTCCTTGTCTATTCCTGCTTCTGCTGATGCCAGCATTCTTTGACTCATGGCGTCATCACATCAATCCCTACCTCTGTCTTCACATCACTTTCTCCATGGTGTGTGTATGTGTGTGTGTCTAATTTCCCATAAGGACCTGTGATGACATTTAGGGTGCACCTGGATAATTCAGGATAATTACCTTATCTAAATACCTTTAAATTAATTACCTGTGAAAAGATTGTTTTGCCAAATAATGTAACATCCACATTTTCCTGGAACTAGAATGTGACATTTCATAAGGAGCTATTTTCAGCCTATCAGTCTACCTTTTTGTCCCCCAAAATTCATATCCATCCCACATGAAACATACAATTGCTCCATCCCTCCATACAGAAAAAAGTTTCAACCTGTTACAGAATCAACTTGAGTCCAAAACATCATCTACACATTATCAGCTCAAGAAACCTTTGTCTCATTATCCAAACCATCTAAATCATGTATGGGCGAGACTCTGAAAGTGACCCATCCTGGGACAAAATTCTGTTTCATAAGTGAACTTTAAAACTAGAAAACAAGCTATCTATATCCAAAATACAATGGAGGCATGGGCATGGGACAATAGCTATAGACATCCCTATTCCAAGAAGGAGATAAAGGAAGGTAGAAAGGAATCATCAGTCCCAAGCAATTTCAAAATCCCACAGGGAAAATTCCATTAGATTTCAAGTCCTGGGAATAATTCTCTGCATCTTGCTGCTCCACCCTGAGGCCCCATAGCTTTTCCCCTAGGCATGCACATCTCACCCCTGGACCTGCACTACTGACTTCTAGATCTCTGACTGACCTCTGCGTCATTCTTCCTTTTTCTTGAAGGGTGCCTCATAGTTGCAGCTAAACAGAGTTTTTTGTTGTTGTTTTCTTGTGTTTGTTTGTTTTTTTGTCAGTGTCTGTAGAAATCAGTTTCCAACCACATTCCTTCATTTCGTCCTTTCTCTGCCCCTTTAAGTCCAGACTTGCACTAATTTTGCTGATACGACATTCTCAAAAACTCCGTGAGTCTTCCATGTATAGAACTAGTACTGATGCCATTAGACAAGAGTGTCCTCCACAGGTATATCCTGGACAATCCCATCTCTATCCCTGACTTCTGCTGAGATGATGAAAGGAATCCATGAGTCACATATCTATCTGTTCAGCTCTTACTTCATTCTTTTCTCAGCCACACTTTGTCTTTCTTTTTTTATAGTCAGTCTCCTAACTTTAACATCTTTTGTGATCTGGATAGGCTGAACATTTCCAAAATCATTAAGTTCTGATTTCTTCACATTTAAAAGTTCTTCCCTCATTTGCCTCTTTCCTTTCACATTTTACTATAAGCAGGGAGAAGAAACCAAGCTGTATCTTCAAAACTTTGCAAAATATCCAAGTTTATCAATTATAACTTCTGGTTTACACACAGCTATAAATATAGGGCACGATTCAGATAAGTTTTCTGTCATTATATAACAAGGATATCTTTTCTGACATTTTTCAAAAGCATGTTCCTTATTTCCTTCTGAGCTCTACCAGAAACACCTTTAATACCCATGCTTCTACTTACGGTCTGCTTATGGTGATGTATGCACTCTTTGAGATGACACAGAAATTTCTGGCAAACTCCTCCACTTCCTCCTGAGTCCCCACTGCCAAAACCTTTTGCATTCTTTATTAGAGATGTTGTGGGTTTACAAAGCAATCATGGATAAAGTAAAGGATTCCCATATACCACCCTAATATAACACCTGGTTTTGTGTGGAACATTTGAAACAATTGATAAAAGCACATTTTTATAATTGTACTGTTCATTATAGTCCATGGTTTAACAGAGTTCACTGTTTCTGTGAGTGCAGTTCCATGGATTTAAAAAATTTATTCTGCTATCATATATATAACCTAACATTTCCCCTTTTAACCACATTTCCATGCTTTTAATTATGTTCATAATGTTGTGCTACCATCACTACCATCCAATAGTAGAACATTTTTATAATTCCAAAAGGGAACCCTGTACATTTGAAGCCTTTACTTCCCATTTCCTATCCCTACCCCATCCCTCAGTAACCTGTATTTTAGATTCCTACTCTATGAGTTTGATTATTCTAATTATATCATATAAGTAAGATCATAAAATATTTGTCCTTCTGTGTTTGGCTTATTTCACTAAACATGACATTTTCAGGTTAATCCACGTCACTACATATATCAGTTTTTTTATTACCTTTTTACAATTGAATAATATTCCATTGTATGTGTATATCACATTTTGTTTACCATACTCATGGGTTGCTGGACACTTGGGTTGCTCCCATTTTTGGAAATTGTGAATAATTTCACTATGGACATTAGTGTGCAAATCTCTGTTCGAGTACCTGAGTTCAATTCTTTTGAGTTTATACCTAGTAGTGGGATTGCTGGCTCATTATGGTGATTCTATACTTAACTTTCTGATGAACCAACAAATTATCTTCCACAGAGATGCACCAATTTATGTTCCTACCAGCAATGAATGACTGTTCCAATTTCTCCATATCCTCGCCAACACTTGTAATTTTCTATTTCTAATAGTAGCCATTCTAATGGATATGAAATGTTATCTCTGTGATTTTGATTTGCATTTCCCGGATGGTTAATGATGTTGAATATATTTTTATGTGCTTTCTGATTTGTATATCTTCTTTGGAGAGATGTTTATTCGATTCTTTAGCCTAGTTTTTTTTCTTTTCTATTAGAGAAGTTGCGAGTTAACAAAATAATCATGCATATCATACAAGATGCCCATGTTTCATCTCACCACCACCACCTTACATTATTGTGACACATTTTCTACAAATTATGAAAGAACATAATCATAATATTACTGCCATGTATAATCTAAGCTTATATTTGTTATATTTTTACCTCAAACCATCCTATTATTAACACCATATATTGGCAATGTACATTTGTTATAATTCATGAGAGAATGTTCTTATATAGATACTATTAACCACAGTCCATCATTCACTGTGAGGTTTATATGGTCCCCTGCCTTGTACAATCCATCCTAAGTGTACACCAGTGGTTCTCAGTTCATCACAGAGTTGTGCTGTCATCAACTTGGTCCATTTCAGAATGTTTTCATTATTCCAAATGGAAAAGTCCCTTACCCTCATATATGCCCCCATTATTGACCTTTAGCATTGTTATTTTACCTTCTTTGTCATTTTAGCCCATTTTTATTGGGTTGTTGTTCTTTTTTTGTTAAGTTGAAGGGTTTCTTTGTTTTTTATGGGTATTAAACATTTATCAGATATGTTGTTTCCAAATACTTTTTCCCATTGTGCATGTTTGCTGTTTTACTGTCATGATAAAGTCCTTTGAGACACAAAAGCTTTTAATTGTAGTGAGGTCCCATTTATCTACTTTTTCTGTTTTTGCTTATGCTTTGGGTGTAAGGTGTAAGATAGCATTGCCTAACACAAGGTCCTGAAGATGCTTCCCTATGTTTTCTTCTAGGAGTTTGATAGTTTTGGCTCTTATATTTAAGTCTGTTATTTACGATAAGTTGGTTTTTCAGTAAGGAGTAAGTAGAGAGCCCTCCTTATTTTGCAAGTGGAGATCCAGTTTTTCCAGCACAATTTCTTGAAGAAACTATTCTTTCCCAATTAAGTGGTCTTCTCCACTCAAAAATCAGTTGGCCATAAATGTGAGGGTTGATTTCTGAGCTCTCAATTCAATTCCATTGTCTATATGTCTGCCCATGCCAGTATCATGCTTTTTTGATTACTGTGTTTTTGTAATAAGTTTTAAGATTAAGAAGTCTGAGTACTTCAACTTCATGCTTTTTTTTCAAAATGGCTTTGGTTATTTGGGGTCCCTTACTTTTTCATATAAATTTGATGATTTTCTTTTCACTTTTGGAAATAATGTCATTTGAATTTTGATTGGGATTGCATTGGATCTATAAATTGCTTTGGGTAATGTAGCAGTTTAAGATTATTTATGAATTCCAAAAAGAGACATTATGTTTGTAAACTGGTCTGTTCCCCTGGACATGATACCCTTTGATTGTATTAGATTCAGCTAAGATGCCTTTGATTAAATTATGTTAAGATGAGGACTTTGATTCGACCATATCATTAGGGCCTGCATGGTTGACTCCCCACCCCCTTGGTGAGCTATATAAACAGACACTCAATCAAGAACAGAGGGGTAGATACACAGAGAAGATAAACAGAGGAAGAAAGACAGCCCCACAGACATGTCAGAGGCCCTGCAGAAGACAGATGAGTCATTTGCCTGAGAGTTTACCACTGACCTTGTGACAAGAATAAGCAGCTGAGCCCAGAAGGAAAAGAGCCTTGGGAAGAGAGAGAGGTCCTATGCCAGCTGAGAATGGAAGAAGTGAGACCTATGGAGCCTTATGATGGAAAAGAAAGGCTGAGCCCTTGAAAACATTGCCCACCATTTTGCTTTAACACATGGCAACAGAGTTTGGTAAGGAAGTAACCTGGAGTTGGATTCTTCAAGGCCTTGTAACTGTCAGATTTTACCTCAAATAAATACCCTTTATAAAAGCAAACAGATTTTTGGTACTTTGCATCAGTGCCCCTTTGGGCCACTAATACAGGTAGTATTGAAATCTTACCAATTTTTGTCTTCCATGAACATGGAACATCCTTCCATTTATTTAGTATTCTTTAATTTCTTTTAGCAATATCTGTAGTTTTCTGTGTACATGTCCTTTACATCCTTGTTTAGATTTATTCTAAGTATTTAATTCTTTTAGTGTCACTAACAATGGAACTTTTTTATGATTTCTTCTTCCAATTGTTCATTGCTTTGGTATAGAAATACTATAGATTTTGGAGTGTTGATTTTTAACCCTTTCACTTTGATGAATTCATTTATTAGCTCTAGGAACTTTGTGGTGGATTTTTCAGGATTTTCTGAATATAGCATAGTGTCATCTGCAAATAAGGAAAGTTTTTCTTCTTCCTTTCCAGTTTGGATGTTTTTCTTTTTTTACCTAATTGATCTGGCAAGAATTTCCAGTACAGTGTTGAATAACAGTGGTGACTGTAGACATTCTTTTCTTGTTCCTGATAAGGGACAATACAAAAGGGAAATCTTTCAGTATTTCCACATTAGTAGGATGTTAGCTGTGGGTTTTTTTTTGTATATGCTCTATGTATGTTGAGGAAGTTTCTTCTATTCCTAGTGTTCTAAGTGTTTTATAAAGAAGAGGCCCTAGACTTTGTCAAATATACTTTCTGCATCAATTGAGATGATTATGTGCATTTTTCTCTTGTTCTGCTAATGTGGTATATTACATTAATTTATTTTCTCATGTTGAACCAACCTTACATACCAGAGTGAAATCCTACTTTATTATTGTATATAATTCCTGTAATGTGCTGTTTTTTTTTAGCTTGCTAGTATTTTGTTGAGAATTTTTCCATCTCTATTCATGAGAGATATTGGTCTGTGATTTTCTTGTGGTATCTTTATCTCACTTTGGTATAAAGGTGATGTTGGTCTCATAGAATAAATTAGGGAGTGTTAACCCCAGCTCAGTTTTTTAGAAGAAACTGAGCAGAGTTGGAGTTAGGCCTTTTTAGAATGTTTGTTAAACTTCCCCTGTGAAGCCATGTGGTACTGAACTTTTCTTTGTTGGGAGGTTTTAATGACTGATTCAATCTCTTCACTAATAATTGGTTTATTGAGACCTTATATTTCTTCTTGAGTCAGTGTAGGTAGTTTGTGTGTTTTAAAGAATCCATCCATTTCATCTAGGTTATCTTATTTATTGGTGTACACTTATTCATAGTATCCTCTTCTAGTCCTTTTCTTGTTTCAGTATAGTTGGTAGTAGTGCCCAGCTTTTCATTACTGAATTTAGTTATTTATATCATCTCTCTTTTATTCTTTGTCAGTCTAGCCAAAGGTTTGTCAATTTTATGAGCTGGTCAAATTAACAACTTTTGTTTTGGTTGAGTCTTTCTATTGTTTTTTTTTGTTTGTTTTCAATATCATTTATCTCTGCTCTAACCTTTGTCCTTTCCTTCCTCCTGCTCACTTTGGGTTTTGCTTGCATTTCTTTTTTAGTTCTTCTAGTTTTGAGGTTAGGATTCTGATTTGAAGTCTTTGTTCTTCCTCTTTTTTTCCCCTTAATGCACAAATTTTACTTAGAACAAATTTATCCTAATTTGGAAGTGGCATACATATCTTATTGAGGTAAAATTCACATAGCATAAAATTAATCATTTTAAGGTGTAAAATTCAGTGACATTTAATACATCCTCATGCTTCTTTTGAATTTTTTAAAAATTGTTTTGGAGGAGGCAAGAAAGCAAAGAATCTATTAAGAACAAGAAAAGTACACTGTCTGAGGCATGGACTGTGGGCATACTGCAAGGTGAGTTGCGCCTCATCCTTCTTTTTAATGTAAGCATTTGAGCTATAAATTTCCCTCTTAGCACTGCCTTTGCTGCATCCAATAAGTTTTGGTTTGTTCATTCCTCTCAAGTATTTCCTAATTTTATTTGTGATTTCCTCTTTAACCCATGGGTTGTTCAAGAGTATTTTGCTTAATTTTCACATATTTGTGAATTTTCCACTTCTCCCTCTATTATTGATTTCTAGCTTTATTTTGTTGTGGTTGGAAATATACATGGTACAAATTCAATATTTTTAATTTATTGAGACTTTTTTTTTTTGACCTAACATAAGGTCTTTCTTGGAGAATGGTCCATGTGCACTCAAGAAAATTGTGTTTTCTATTATTCTTGGGTGAGGTGTTCTATATGTGTCACTTAGGTCAAGTTGGCTTAGAATACCATTCAGTAGTTGTATTTGTTCACTAATCTTCTGACTAGTTGTTCTGACTATTAATGAAAGTGATGTATTAATGTCTCCTACTCTTAATGTAGAGCTGTCAAATTTCTCCTTTCAGATTTGTCAGTATTTGTTCATATCTTTTGGGGTTGTTTTTAGCTGCACATATTTTTATAATTGTTGCATCTACTTGTTGAATTGACCACTTTATCAGTATGCAATGACTGTCTTTGTCCCTTCTAACTGTTTTTGACTTAAGGTCTGTTTTGCCTGATATTAGTATAGCTACCTTGGCTCTTCTTTTGTTGCTACTTGTATTTTTTAATTTAAGGTGAGTCTTTTTCAGAGAAAGAAATGGAGTTACATACCAAACAATACACCATAATTTAAAATTACCCAAGTGGTTACCTTTACCAGAAGTCTTTAAGTCTTTCTGCCACTTTGAATCACTTTGTGTACTTTCCTTTCAATCTAAAGAACTCCCTTTAGCATTGCTCGTAGGATTGGTTTAGTGGTGATGAACACACTCAGATTATATCTGGGAATTTCTTAATCTTGCCCTCATTTTTGAAAGAAAATGATTGGTTGCAGTTATTTTCTTTCAGAATTTTAAAGATTTCAACCCACTGCAATCTTGCCTCCATGGTTTCCGATAAATCATCACCAGATCTAATTGGTACTCCTTTGTGTATGATACTTTGCTTTTCTCTTGCAGCTTTCTGATCTCTCTCCTTGTCCCATTCATTTAATAATGTGATAAACATAAGATGGGGTATATTTTTCTTCATGCTTAACCTGCTTGGTGTTTCTGGACTTCTCGAATGTCCATATTCACATCTTTTCTTAAGTTTGGGATATTCTCTTCATTATTTGACTGTTCCATCTGCTCATTTTTGTCTTTCTTCTCCTTGGACTCCCATAATGTAAATACTGGTACACTTGATGGTGTCCCAGAGGTGTCTTAGGCTATTTTCAGTTTTAATCATTCTTATTTCTTTCTGCTCCTCAGCCTGACTCACTTCACTTTAGTTTTCTTTGAGCTTGCTGATTCTTTCTTCTCCAGCTCTAATCTGCTGTTGAGAACTTCCTGGAATTTTTCATTTAATTTATTGTGGTCTTCAACTCCAAGTTCTGTTTAGTAACTTTTAAAAATTTCTATCTCTTTACCAAGATCTAAAATTGCTCACTCATTGTTTTCCTGATTGCTTTAGTTCTTTCTCTGTATTTTCCTTCACCTCCTTGAGCAGTATTAAGATCTTTTTTTTTTTTTAAGTCTTTAATTGGTAGGTACACATTCTTGTCTTCTTCATCGGTGTTTCTGGATTTTTATCCTTTTCCTTTGCCTGGGCCATCCTTTCCTGTTTTTGTTTGTCTTGTACCTTTTGTTTAATGCTATACATTTTAATATTTTTAAATAGCCCTGAGGTTTATTTCCTGAGATGTCTGTTACTTAATTTTGTAAAGAGCTGGAGATAAGACAAAGCCTTTCTTCAGCTTCATCTCTCCAATCAGAAAGTCTGCCCAAGGTGATGCAGTATGCAGGGTCTTCCCTGTATTTTCTGGGCCTGTGACTTGACCTGGACTTGGTAGTTGTTTTGGAATTCCCCTGTTCATAGGAGTTGGAATGCCTCCTCTATTTCCCATGAAGCAAACCTCCCCCTCTAAAGTATTTAAAGTGGGCAAGTCTTTGCCCCAGAGTGTCCACCTCTATAGTTTCTTACATTCCTTCCATTGTTTCAAGCTGCTTTTGCCTAGGTGGCAAATTATGGGAGTGGTGGGTCATGCCAGAGAAGAGTTTCCTAAGTTAGCCTTCCTAGCTGAAACAGGGCCAGACACTCACAAAGTGGGCACAGAATGGCTCCAGAGTGCCTTGGGGAAGGATCAGGAAGGACTTAAGGAACTTATTCTTTGGCTCCCCAAAGCTGAACTTTCTTGACCTGCCCAGCAAATGTAGCTCTTGAACTAACAGTCTCCTGAAGCACTGAAAAAGTATGGTGTCTCTAAATCTCCTCTACTGCCCCTTTGTCCAGGGCAGGTTGGAACAATGGCCACCATCAGATTTGGGCCCCCAGGAATCCAAAGACATTAATCAAAAGTGGTGCTCAGCCCTGGGTTTGCCTACCCCATGTCTTGTGGAAGAGGACTTTTATGTCCTTTCCTGTAGCCAGCAAGTTGGCCAAGGAATTGGACTCTGGTAGCCTGACACAATCAGGGAATGGTTACCAAAAACCACCAGATTTTTTCTTCTGTTATTCCCTGGATATTGTATAGTATTCTACTAGCCTCTGGACTTTCAAAATAGTTGTTTCAAACAGTTCCGGCTTGTTTAATAGTTGCTCTGGTGAAAGAACTGGGTTCCATAGCTTCTTACTCCACCATCTTCCCAAAATTCTGGCAGAATCTTCTGACATCCATATTCCTACCAACTGTATATTCAAGACAATCTGGGATTTCTGAAGTCATGTTTCTCAAAATTATTCCAATCTTTACACATTATCCAATTCCAGGGTCACTTCCAATATTCAGGTATTTCTTAGAGTGGCACTTCACTTCCTGGCACCAACATCTATTTTAGTTTCTTATTGCCACAGTAATAAATTACTATGAACTTGCTGATTTACAAAAGAGAAAGTATTCTCTTATAGCTCTGGAGGACAGAATTCCAAAACCCAGCTGTTGGCACGGCCACACTCCCACCAGAAGTGCTAGGAGGAAGTCTTATAAAAGGGAGGCAAGAGGTAAAAGGGGAAGATGGTGATATTAAAATGGAAGCAGAGATTGGAGTCCTAGGCTCTGAAGGTGAAGGAAGGGGCCATGAGCCAAGGAATACAGATGCTTTCTAAGAGTTGAAGAAGGCAAGGAAATGGATTCCCCCTAGACCCTTCTCAAGAAATGTAGTCTTAGCAACACCGTAACTTTAGGACTTTAGAGAAGGCACTAGTTAAACACTGCCAGGGACAGTGATTGGATAAGTGTGTCCAATTTAGCATTAAAATGTTAGCAATCCTATCTGGCTAACAGATGTATTGTCATGCTCCTCATCATAAGCATTGTTAGTAACAGGTTCATGTTTTATACACATTCATTTGATTCCAGTAGTATTTCTCACTTTGGTTAAAATTATAAAAGAAAGAAATATATGCTATATATTAGCTCTGTCAAACTCCTTTAATTCCCTCATAGGTTAGCTGTTTACATAGTTAGTAATCTTGCATAAATCACCCAATTTATGTGCATCCCCTTGACCTTATTTCTAAAATGTGATTAATAATGGTATTTGTATCATAGGATTGCCATAAAAATTAACTATATTAATATTTGTATAGTGCTTATAATAGTGCCTGTCATATAGTAAGCACTCATATTTTATATGAGTTAACTCTTAGAGGGCTTCTGAAGTAACTGTCTTGCATGGTGCTTTTATCATAATACATGCATTGAGTACTCAGTAAACAAGATGGAAAGACTATTGCCTTTAGTAGGCAAAAAATTTCTAAATATCTAAATCTCCAAAAAGTGCTTTTATTTTACAAATTTTTCAAATAGATCTTTTCCCACCTGCCAATTCAGCTCACTTAAGGAGAAAAGGAAATGCAATAAAGTACCTAACCTAAAGGAAAACTTTTAAATAAAATTATTTTTTCTTCTTTACTATCATAAACTCTCAGAGTCTGCCTTAAAAAATAGTGACATTAGAAATGTGGCCACTTTCAACTTTGAGTAGGTGGTAAAAAAGCATAAAAAGAAGCTCAATCCAGCTGAAAATTGCACCAAGAGAAAATATTTTATTTTTAAAGAGGAAAGCCAAGACTTTTCATAAAGCCAGGAGCTCATATAAATTCCATAATATTGAAAAATAATTTCTAAAAATCAGATTTTTAAAAAAATAGAAAAATTTCCTTTTTCTTTTTCTTAGATTTACTAACATAGCAGTACAAAAATCATGAGGTAGAGAAAATATTTCAATAAGTGGAGTTATGATTTTAAAGTATTATTGAATATTACTTGACTAATAGAATGTTTATCTCTAGCAAATTTGGCTAATACATTTAAAAAGCAGATTTCCTTTAAAAAAAAACTTTTATAATTGCTCTTGATAGTTGTCCTTTTACATATAAATCAGAGATGTTTATCATCTTTCTATCTCCATGTCATGCTGACATTGCTGATGGCATAATAATATAAACATTCTAGGTTTTGGAATTGAGAGTGTTACAGCCCTGGAGGGACCCCGTGGGCTCAGCTTAAGTGAAGCTGTTCTTTTATTTTGTCTGTAACTCTTGCCTTAGGAGAATGCTTCCCAAATTACTTAACTTTCCCTGTTTACAATCAGTACTTGATGAAAGGTCAGAAAATAAGCACAATGTTCTCTCCCCACCTTCATAAACAAGACTCTAGTTCCTATCTTATCTTACAACTAAGAATTTAAATTATGTTCATATTCCTTGCCATACACTTTCTGGGTATAGTTTATTAATTTAGAGAAAGCTAGAAATGATGCCAATGTCCATTGATTGTCCTCATATAATACTTTTCAGAATTTATTTCACTATAACAAATTTTAAAGGACTGACTGGCTGGATTTGAGATAGCTCCAGAATTTTGTTCCAGGGAAAATTCATTTAAATAGGGGACTGGGTTTATCTATTTTCCCAAAAGACTATTTTTTTTCCTGTCATGGTAACTGCATTTACTAAAGCAGAAATTAAACTAAGGTATTTAAGAAGAAGAACTTCTCATTGATACAAAGAGTAAACAAAATAATAAAAAAATATGGTTCTATAGTTAACTATGATCGACAGCTTATAAAGCTGGGCAATAGAAGTGAATGTTGGTAGAGGCAATAAATGAGAGATAAATGGCAATCCATCACCTCTTTTGATTGACTTGAATTTCTCTTCCTGTTGAGCAATTGCAAACACATTAGAATATCTCTTTTTCCTCCTTTGCTGTTCTATCCATTTTGCTCACACATCTCATGTTTGAGAATTGCAACAATTCCCAATGCATTGTGAAGACAGGGTGGTGTCAATAGCCACATGATAAATTGGACAGGTGAATCATGAGCAATTATCTGAAGAACATAAGGAGGTATACCTCTTTTTTGAAACAAATTGGCACTTGTTAGTTCTGCTCTGGTTAAAAGTGTTACAGCTACTGGTGGTAAGAAATACACAATAGTAATGCTAACTGGCTCAAATGAGGTATGGTATTTAAAGTAATATTTTTTTTCTTATTTGATTCTATTGTTTTTTTAAAATTTTCTGTTCAACATGTTTTTGAAATAAAGATTCATGCCCTCTTTGAATGAGTTTGCTGCAGCTGTTCCTATTAACAAAGTTTCTATAATTTTTTTAAAAATTATTATTTATATTTAAGTGGCCATGGTGTAGTTAATCAGTAAACCTCAGAGGCACATCAAATGTATTAGATTTTCACTTCAATCAAGATAGGATTAGTAGGTAGAAACAGGAAGCAATTATGTAGATAAGGCCTTCTAAGGAGTAGGGAAGTTTCTTTTGAACATCACTTAATTGCTTAAATCTAGATATTTTGCATAGTAAATCCCACTCTTACTATATAACAAGCATATAGTATGGATGAGTTTTAGAGAAAGCTATTGGAAATTGTTTTCACTGTGGTTGAACTGAAGATTCTAAGTTCCTGCATTTATGTGACTGAGCAGGGATAAAATCAAAGCACAATTAAAGAGAGAGCTGATGCTGGATGTATGTAGAATGTTTAATAATGTCAATTGTAAATATGTGGTAATGGGTGGGATTGATGGTAGCACATTATAATAAGTGTAACAAACACTTTTGAACTATGGATGTGATTGTGGCTAAAATGAGTAGTCAGGGAAGGTTAAGGTTAGTTGGAAGACAGCTGGAGGAGAATATAGGGGATGTATAACTGATTTTGGTGGCAGATGAGGATTGTGGTTAATCATATAAATACAGCAATGCTCTTCTATTACAAGGTATTAAGAATATGGCGATAAATGGGAAAAATATAACTAATGTAACTGATAGACTATAGTTAACAACAATTTCGGAATATTTTTGAGGCAAAGGCAGAAAAGACACTATATTAATGCTAAAAGTCAAATGAAGAGTATGGGGTTTGGTTTTATGAGATAAGAATATAATTAAACATTTTTTCTCTTCTTCATTTTCTTCACTAACAATGAGACTTTGATTATGTCATTTAACTAATCTGTGTTCACCTGTGCATATGAACACTAGAAGAACCACAGTTTGTTTTTGGGATTAGATGAGATAATAGTGATATTACTGGATTTTGTTTAGGTTCTTTGACTATGTTGGAGAAATGAATTTCAAGAGCTCCTTGGGTGTTAGGCCAGTAATTTATTAAGGTAGGGAGGGAAGAGAAATGGGAGAAAATAACAGAGCGGGGGTCCCAGGTAGAGAGGAAGGGACTCAAAAGTGATAAAAAAAAAAAAAAGGCTGATTTACAGGCTATAATTTCCTATCACAGGTTATAAGTGCCCAGGTTTTACTTGCATGGTGATCCAAGTCGGGGAGAGGCAATCGGAGCTGGGGTCTAGAGGCAAGAGAGCTGGGAGCGTAAGAGAGAGCTCCTTCAGGCCTTGTGCCTGGCTTTTGAACTGTTAATTATCCAACCCCTTTGCTAATGGCAGGGGTAGCCCTCCAGCTGTTTACTGTTTTGATTGCTTATTTCTCCCATCAATATCCCAGGAGGGCTCAGTGATAAAGTCCTTGGGGAAATATCCAGGGCTACTTCTGGTTCCTGAGGAAGTCTTCTTCTGAGTGGCAGAATCTTGGGGGAGGGTTTTCCAGCAGCCATCTTGGGGTTACTGATGTCCACATGGACTTCTTGCCAGGTTCCACATCCATCTACTGATTCCCTATCTTACTAGCCTGCTTTAGTGGCTGGGCAGAACTTTTAAAAGTAATGCTTCCATAACTTGTCAAGCTGCCTTTTGCCTGTTACTTTATTTTTGGAATTTGAAATAAAGTTTGAATTTTTTTAAAAACTCACAATTAAGTAGGTGACTAGGTAATTCACAAGCTAGTTCACTATAAAGACTGGATTCTTTATAATTGCAGACATTGAGAATAAGAAATGTCCTTATTTTATATTGACTTCCAGTACATGAAATGTATTCCAGGCCCTTACCCCAAATTCATTCAAGACTATGATTCTCCAAACTAATGTCTGCCATCCTTCTGCCACACACATTCCATTTGGAGAGTATTTCTTTATCTCTAAGATCCTTGACCCTCTTGAATCCACTGTCTTTCATCTGACAAAGACGGGTCAACCTGAGCCTTGGGATCATCCAGAATGACTGACCTCACTCTGTGAGGACACTCGGTCCTTGTAAAATCCCCTTCCTTACTTTTACTCCAGCTACTTTTCTGTGTGGTTGAGTCTGTTGGTCCCTCATCTAGACCTTCTCCATGGTCTAACATCCACCCTTTTTGTCTGTCTGTTTTCTTCCTGCTGGCTTCACATATTGACCTCCCTGCTTCTATTGGTAATCACTCAACTCTCTCACCAGCTTGCTCTGCTCTTTCACTCCTCTGGGTTTTCTGCAGGACCCACTTTGCAAATTACCAAGTCTGAAACATTCTACATTCCAAAAGCCATTCCTTGAAAGATCTGAAATGTGTTCCTTGGTCAGACTACTCCCACGAGCACTCCCATCTGCATGTTTCATAGATGTCTCAGAATCAATGTGTCTAAAGCTTTCCCCATCCGTACCTCTTTCACTTCCTCCTCTATCCCCAGTTCTAAGCCCTTATTAAAGAAATGGCATTTTAATTCTCTGTTTATTCTGACTTTTATATATCATTTAATCAGTTTAAATTCTCCATTTAAATTCTCCATTATAATTCTTATGCCATTATACAAATATTCTAGAATAGCATGTCTTCATAATTTTCCCACTGAATAATAGCAATGATTATAGAACAGTCTAACGTCCTGAATGTCTTGGGGAAAGAATAAGGAATTGCATTTAAATAATAAAGTTGGTTATATTAGTGAGTCTTTTGAATCATTAACATCTACTTTATTTCACAATGACATATTTATCATAGATACTATTTAAATTTTCTCTTTTCTAACAATGTAGAAGAAAGGTCTTGCACTGAAACACATTTATTTTCTAGATAAAGCCATGTATTTGTTTTGACAAACTGGAATGAGACATGCTCAGAATCTTAAATAACAAATAATAAGTAATTTTTCAAGCATGTTATAACAAAGTGTTTCCCAAATCTTATTCTCCTTGCATAAGATTAGTCTTCTAGATGAAAAATGATACCCCCCAAAATAATCATTTTTAATTTTGTTTTACTTTATATTATGATTAATGGTCCCATAAGCAAAAAAAATAAACAAAAACCTTATATAATAAAACAGCCTTTGTCTTTAGAAAAACTAAATCATAGCATTAATATATATATCAAAAGTAATTACCAACCATCAAAATTAGAAAAAAATTTAATTCTTACACTGCTAATAGGAAAACATAAGTAATTAAAGCTCACAAGTGTTTTTAAATTTTGATTTTAAATTTTCTTTCCTTTCTGTAACTGTACAGTTCCTATAAGTTTTAAGAAAGAATTGTAGCCACTAAGTCCTTTTCTAGAACAAATTTTAATTGAAAAGGTTAATAGCTATCATTTGTGAGAGGTTTAAATGTAGGTCAACTCAGCTCATGGACAGTAAAGTTTAAAGTAGTAATAGTTATTGATTTTCGTCTCTATGTTAGGCACATAGTGCGTGAGCTACATGATTTTGAATACTTCTACTTGTTGGGTTCCACGTCATTTATTGAAACAACCTAACATTGATATGTGCTGCCCCTTTCAATCTACTAGATATACTGCATTTTCTTTCTATTATGTATTATTTCCTTCAAATATAATTTCTGAGCTGCAAATGGGGAAGAAAACATTGCCCATGTGTTCTCTTCCCTTCTAGATACAGTAAATAATGCTGCTACATCTATACCCAGAAACAGTATAGCATTATTAGATTACCATTAAAGGCAGCTGGTTCTGCCATACAGTAACCAAGTGACCTTCAGCAAGTTGCTGAATCTATGAGTATGTAATTGGGATAATAGTGCTTAATTCATGGGGTCTTTATGAACATTAATATGAAAAGTGCTTAGAATTAGTGCATGACATGTAAGTGCTTTATAAATATTATTAATTATTAAGCAAAATTGTATACAAATAATAAATCTGAGCCATTGACACATTCTAGCACCCATAATTTCTCATTTGTCCCACTCCAAAAGGAGCTTTAAATCAGTTAATTCAGCTCAAAAATATATATAGATTCTGGGAGATGATTCTTATCCTTAAGGACTTGCTTTGATTTTTAAATTATTATCCAGCTTGCGGACAGACAGCAGGAGTAAAGAAAAGGGAGGTGGAAGAATTACCCACAAGTCAAGCCGGGAATAGTACTATCACAAGTTGTCTGTGAATGAGCTGAATCGAAACTACTACAGAGAATTACAGCTGAGATCATAGTCCGAGGTAAAGATGGCAACATGCAGAAGGGGTTAGGCATGGAGACTGTGCACCACCCATTGTGACACCAGTATTTAAAGCTGGGGTGAGAGACAGAACGGACAACAAAAGGCAGTTCAAGTTATACATTTGTGGACTGGGAGGAATAAGATTTAATAGTATCATGCAATTCTGAAAACATTTTATTCACTAGATGTTTGCTGAGGTAACTCCTTTATTGCATTAAGCCTTAGGAAATTAGAGCAGAAATATTCTACCTGAAAAGCATGTATTTATAAATTCCTCAAGTTAAACCATAAACTCTGCTACTTTCCAAGTGAGAGGCTCCATGCACAGTATCTGGTAACAAGTACTCACTCAATAATGATTACTTATTATTACTAAAAGTATTATGCTAAAAATTTTGATGATTTTTGTTATGAGATCAGTGATATCCTGAAGCTATCCTCTCAAGAATACAAACACTTTAAATGGCTCTCCATTGTAATAAACTGGAGAAATTGACTCATAAGTTAAATATATTTTGGAATCTAGCTTTAAAAATTAGTGGCAAATTTATTATTTCTCTCTTTCTATATCTGTGTGAGAATTCAGAATCAAAACTGATTAAGAATGGGGAAAAGAAATGTGATATTTAGTCAGGTAAATTGATTTAATGAAGCTTTGCCAACTATAGATGCTATTCAAAATAAGTCTAAATGATTTCTGTTACACATGAAATGTACTACAATTCAGTATGATTAGATGTATGTTAATAGTATGTTCTCCACTTCTTAATGCCTGTTCATTTTTTTTTTTTTTTTAGGTACCTGGGCCCTCATATGTGTGAAGCCGGCACTCAACCACTGAGCCACATTGGCTGCCCTGAGTTGGTTTTTTCATTTATTTGCTTGTTTTTTGTTTGTTTGTTTTTAAGGAGGCACTGGGGACCGAATCTGAGACCTCCCATGTGGGAAGCAAGCACTCAACCGCTTGAGTCACATCCACTATCTGCCCATTTAATTTTAAAGTAATGCTTTTTATGTATGTGCTTAGGCAAGAATATTTCCATTAACTTTCTAGTAAAATAGAGTATATAATTGTTTTAGTTTCCTGGCTGCTAAAATGAATACAATGCAAGGGCATGGCTTAAACAATGGGAACTTATTGGCTAATGGTTTTGAGGCTAGGAGAAGTCCAAAATCAAGGTGTTATGGAGCCAATGCTTTCTCACAGCAGACTGTGGCTTTCTGAGCTGGGTACCAGCAATTTTCAATGCTTGGTTGTTTTTTTTTTGTTTTTTTTTGTTTTGGTAATGGCAATGCATATGGCAGCCTCTCCTGGCTATTCTGTTGCTTTCCAGCTTCTGGCTTTCCCCTCCAGCTTCTCTGTCTGTGGCCTTCCCTATAAGGCCTTCAGCAATAGGATTGGGACCTGTAATTCAGTTGGATCACATCTTAATGGAAAAAAACTAATTGAAAGATCCTAGTTACAATGGGTTCACACTGACAAGAATGGGTTGAGATTAAGAACATGTTTTTACAATCATATATTGCCCTAGATTTGAAGTTGACTAAATTCCAAATTTTATAACAGCTTCATTGAAATTCACTCATTTAAAGTGTACAATTTTGGGGGGTATATGGGGACCTCATATTTTTTGAATGTAATATTAAAAAAATAAAGACAAAAAAAAACATTTCTGGAGGCTCATCCACCAATGGAAAAAAAATTAAGTGTACAATTCAATAATTCAATAATTTTTAGTACATTCCCAGATGTATGTAACCATAACAAAGTCAATTTTAGAATATTTTCCTCATAACAAAAAGAAATGCCATATCATTTGGCATCACAAGACTTATTTCATTCTATCACCTTAGCAACCCACAGCAACCACTAACTTACTTTCCATCTACAGATTTGCCTATTTTGGACATTCCATATGAAAGGAATCATATAACATGAGGATTTTTGAGATTGGATTTTCTTATTTAACATTATGTTTTCAAAGATCACCTTGTAGCAGGTATCAGTACCTTATTCCTTTTGGTGGCTGAATAACATTCCACCTTATATATCTTCTACATTTTATGTATTTATCATTTTCAGTGATGGATATTGAGTTGTTCCTACCTATTGGCTGTTATGAACCTTGGTGCTTTACACATTCATGTACAAGTTTTTGGGTGGTAGCCATCTCAGTGTGTGGAACCTCCCTATGATTTTAATTTGCATTTCCCTTTTGATGAATGATGTGGATCATCTTTTCACATGTTTATTGGATATTTGTACATATTCTTTGATGAAATGTCTATTCAGATCCTTGTTATTTTTCAAATAATTCAATTTCAAATATTCAGATCCTTGTTATTTTTCAAATATTTTTCACGTAAGTCTTTGATCCATTTTGGATCAAATTTTTTGTGTGGTGGAATGTTAGGGTCCAATCTAGTTCCACTATTATCCAGTTGTCCCACTGCTGTTTGTTGAAAAGACTATTCTTTCCCCATAAACTTCTCTTGGCACCCATAAATACATAGGTTTATACCTGGACTCTCAATTCTGTTCCAGTGATCTTATATTTATTCTGACACCAGCACCACCCGTTCTTGGTTATTGTTGCTACTTAGTAAGTTTTGAAAGTAGGAGGTATGTGTCCTTCTATTTATTCTTCTTTTTCAGTATTGTTTTGGCTATTTTGGGTACCTTACAATTCCATAAGGATGTTAGAAACATATTGTCAATTTCTAGTAAGAATCCAGCTGAGATTCTGATAGGAATTGTGTTTGATCTGATGAACAAAATGGGAAGTATTGAAATCTTAAGAATAGCAAGTCTAAAGATCCATGAACATGGGATTGTCCCCATTTATTTAAGTTCTTTAACATCTTTCAACCATGTTTGAGGTATCCAGATTTAAGTATTGCATGCATTTTGTTAAATTTATTCCTAAGTATATTACCTTTGATGATATACAAAATGTAATTGCTTTCTTAATTTCATATTTGGATTGTTTATTGCAAATGAATAGAAATACAATTCTTTTTTTTAAGATTTATTTTTATTTATTTCTCTTTATCCCCTCGTTGTTTGCACTTGCTGTGTCTGTTCATTTTCCTTGTTTCTTAAGAAGCACCAGGAACCAAATCCGGGACCTCCAGTATGAGAGAGGTGCCTAATCACATGAGCCACTTCCATTCCCCACTTTGTTGTCTCTGTCATTGTGTTTTTCTTCTTGTGTCTCTTGTTGTGGTAGCTTGCTGCACCTGCCAGTTGCTTTAGCTCACAGTCTTGCTCGTCCTCTTTAGGAGGCACTGGGAACATCCACTGCCCCCTTTGTTGTGTCTCTCATTATTCCTCTCCTCTGGTGTCTCTTGTTGCATCAGCTTGCCATGCCTGCCCACTGAGCCAGTTCACTGTCTTCTTTAGGAGGTACCAGGAACCAAACCAAGGACCTCCCATGTGGTAGGTGGGAGCTCAATCTCTTGAGCCACATCTGCTTCCCTACAGTTCATTTTTGTGTATATCTTGTATCCTACAATCTTGATGAACTTGTTTATTAGTTCTAATAGAATTTCAGGGGATTGATTAGAATTTTCCAAATACAAAATCATGTAATCTGCAAATATAGCTTTTTATTCATTTCTAATATGGATGACTTTCATTTCTCTTTCTTGCCTAATTTCCCATGCAAGACCTCAAATACAATATTTAACAGAAGTAGAGTGAAAATCATTTCCATTGCAGGGAAAACATACAGTCTTTTGCAATTCAAAATGATGGAATCTCTGGGGTTTCATGGATACCCTTTAACAGGGGAGGCCTATTCCTAATTTATTGACATTTTTTGTTTATTTGTTTGTCTGTTTTACCACGAAGTAATGTTGGATTTTGTCAAATTCCTTTTCTGCATCTATTGAGATGATCTTGTGTTTTGGTTTTTAAAAAATTCTATTGATAGTGTGTTATATAAGTTGATTTTCACATGTTAAACCAACCTTGCATTCTTGTGGTAATTTTCCACTTGGTATATTGGTGTATTCCTTTCATATGTTTCTGAGTATCATTTACTAGCATTTTGGTGGGGAATTTTGCATCCATATGCGTAAGAGATCTTTTTATATAGGTTTTTATGCATAAGAGATCTTGTTCTGTAGGGTTTTTGTTTGCTTTTTTGTTTTAAATATGTCAGATTTTGGTATTAGGAAATGGAACCATAGACTTAGTTGGGAAATGTAAACCTCCTCTTCTAATTTTTGGATCAGATTTAATTCTTGTAAAATGTTTGGTAGAATTCGCCAGTGAATCCATCTGGGTTGGCACTTTCCTTTATGGGTGGTTTTTAGATTATTCATTAATTCTCTTCACTTGTTATAGGTCCATTCAGGCTGTCTATTTCTTTATGAAGAAATTACATTCATTTCTTCTAAGAAATCTAATTTATTTGCATACAATTGTTGATAATATTCCTTTATAATTCTTTTTTTATTTTGTAAAATTGTCAATATTGTCCCCTTTTTCATTTATGATTCTAACAATTTGAGTTCTCTCTTTTTTTCTTAGTTATGTTGCTGAATAGTTGTTAATTCTGTAGATCATTCCCAAAATTCTGGTTTTTGGTTTCATTAATCTTCACTTTTGTTTTTCTATTCCATATTCATTAATTTTCTACCTAATCTTTATTATTTTCTTTCTACTGCTTTCAATAGGTATAGTTTGCTTTTCTTTTTCTAGTATTTTATGTGAAAATTTCTGTTATCAATTTGAGATCTTTCTTCTTTTGAAAATATAGGTTTTTACAAGTATAAATTTACTTTAGGTGTATTACTTTAGGTGCATCACATAAGTTTCAACATATAGTATACTGATTTTTATTCATCACAAAGTATTTTCTAATTGTTCTTTGGATGTTTCTTTGAGCCATTGTTTATTTAGGAATTTGTTGTTTATATCCATATATTTGTGATTTTCCAACATTTCTTTCTGTTATTTCTTTTTTTTGGGGGGGGGATTTTTTTAGTTTCATGCTTCAGATTCTTATATGTACATTAAGTACTACATAAGCTTGTCTTTAGACCAATATTAGACTTGGGGCAAAGTTACATCATGTGAAATTATTTGGAGAAATACAACCTAGTCATTCTGCTTGTAAATATTGATGAGCTGCAAAGTTAGAAAACAGAAACACTGCTCTCGCTTTTTAACTTCACTATTGGGTTAACTCTTTTGACATTTACCCTTAAGATAGTTCAAACATGTTATCAAGATACCCAGGAATTTACATGTTTGTGTAAGTGGTCCCTGTCTGCACTTAATGACAGAATCTGTTACTTATTTCTAATCTCATTCTACTTTATTGGGAGAAAATGCTTTATATGATTTAGTTCCTTTAAATTTTATTGAGGTTCACTTTAAGGTCTAGATATGGTCTATTTTGAAGAATGTTCCATGTTCAGTATCTAAAGTCTGTTGGTGTTGGGTGGAGTGTTTTATAAATATCTGTTAGGTCTAGTGGGATTATAGTATTATTCACATCTTTTATTTCCTTGTTGCTCTTCTGCCTATTTTTATCCATTATTTAAAGTGGGATGTTAGCTCTCCAACTTCATTGTTGAATTGTCTCTTTCCTTACAATACTATACTTTTTGCTTCATGTGTTTTAGTGCTCTGTTACGAGGTGCATATATATTTTTATTGTTTTATCCTCCTGGACTGCTATAATAAATACCACAGCCTGGTTGATTTAAACAAGGAATATATTGTATCACAGTTCTGGAAATGAGAAGTCCAAAATCAAGGTGTTGGCAAGATCATGCTTTCTTTGGTGGTGATTTGCCAGCAACCCATAACTCAGTCATCACATAGCCATGTGTCTCCTTCTGTCTCCTCCTCCCAAACTTGTCCAAATTTCCTCTCCTTATAAGACCTCACCTTAACTAATAAGATCATCAAAGATCCTATTTACTAATAATGGGTTTGGATCCACAGGGCTGGGGGTTATGCCTTAGGATACAAGATCCAATCCATAATATCTAATAATATATTTTGTTTTAAAGTCTGTTTTTTCTGAAGTTAGTATATCTACTCCAGCTTTCTTGTGGTTGTTGTATCCATGATGTAACTTTTCCTATCTTTTCACTTTCAATCTATTTATATTTTTTAATCTAAAGTGTGCGGCTTATAGAGATATCATTGATTCTGTTTTTTTAAAATCCAGTCTGACAATCTCTGCTGTTTGATTGTGTTCTTTCATTCATTTGCATATATTATTATTGATAAAGTTGGTTTTCTATGTCCTTTTTGTTCCTCTATTTTTTGTTTATTGCTTTCTTTTGCCTTATGTGAATATGAAATAATGCAGCATTTTATTATTTTTACTGATTTTTCAGTATGTTTTTCCTGAGTTATTTTCTCAGTGGTTACTCCAGGGCTTCCCTTACACATACTAACTTCAGAGTCAGCTTCAGGTTTATACAAACTTAATTCCAGTGAGGTATAGAAACTTTACTCTCAAATAGTTCCATTCCTTCCCCCCCTTTTTTGTGGTAGTATTTTTATACCTCTTATAAGAGTTACAAATTCCATAATACATTATTATAATAATGACTTTATATATTTTTGTATCTATTAAAGAAACAGAGAGAATAAAGGGGATCAAAATATGTTTATAGATTTTTTTGAAATATTAACTTTCTTATTGATTATTTCTGATTCTCTTCATTTGTTTCTGTTTATTCAAGTTACCCTCTAGAGTCATTTCTTACCCAAATTCAACTTTGCTCCCATCCACATCCCTTTTGTTATTATTGGCAAATATGTTACATTTCTATAGGTTATAATACCAATCCTATAGTATTTACATATTGTTTTATGTGATGGCTTTTAAAATCAGTTAAGAAAAGAAATGAGAAAAATATGCATTTATACAGTCTTTAATAATTACATAATTAACTTTCCGATATTCTTTGTTTTTTCATGTGAATTGAATTACTGTCTATAGTTACTTGCTTTCAGCATAAAGAAATTACTCTGGTATTTCTTTAAGGTGGGTCTGCTAACAAATTCTCCCAATTTTTGTTTATCTGATAATGTGTTTATTTTGCCTTCATTTGTGAAAGGTAACATTGCCGGATATATGGTTCTTGGCTGACTTCTTTTTTTCCTTTGAGCACTCTCAATATGTTATCCCAGTGCCTTCTATCCTTTATTTTTTTTCTGACAAGAAGTCATCTGTTAATTTTGTTGAAGCCCCCTTGTAAATAATCATTTTTTTCTTGCTTCTTTCAAGATTTTCTCCTTATTTCTACATTTTAGTGTTTTTATTCTGAGGTTCAATTTGTGTATTTTTTATGTTATCCAACTTGGAGTTAGTTGAGCTTCCTGGATGTATAAATAAATGTTTTTCAATAAATTAAGAAATTTTCAGCCATTATTTCTTTGAATATTTTTTCTTCTCTGTTCTTTATTTCCTCTCCTTTTATACTCCTATTATGGGCATATTGGTTCACTTAATGGTATCCCATAATTTTCAGAGGTTCTGTTTACTTTTCTCCATGATTTTTTTTCTCTCTGTTCCTCAGATCATGTAATATCTATCTTTGTGTGCTAATTCTTTTTTTTTTTACCACTTTAAGCTTATTGTTTAGCTTCTGTAGTGAATTTTTTCCTTTCAGTTATTGTAATTTTCAGCTCCAGAATTTCTATTTAGCAACATTTTTAAAATGTCTGTTTATTGATATTCTTTATTTGTTGTGATCATACCTCCCTTTATTTTTCTTTAATGGTTTCCTTTACTTCTTTAAATATATTTATAATGAATACTTTGAAGTCTTTTTCTGAAAAATATGACATCTGGTCACTCTCAGAGGTAGTATTTTTTTTTTTCCAGTTTATGGCTCATACATACTTGTTTCTTTGTAGATCTCATAAAAATGTGTGTTTTTTTTTGCTGGAAACTAGACATTTTAGATAATATATTGTAGTAATACTTGGTACTGCTCCCCTCTTCCCTCCAGGGTTTTTTTAATGATCATTTTCTTGTTTACCTGTTTAGTGATTATCTGGATTATTTTAGTGACGTTTATCCCAAAAACACTGTGGTATGAAGCATTTGATTAGAAGTTTGGGTTGAAAGAACCCTGTGTTCTTGGCTGTACCAGACTGGAGTGGAGTTTTCTTTTCACTGAGATGAAGAGGGGAGGCAGTGATCAAGATGGTTAAAATAGGATACACTTAATGTTCTTAGTGACTTTTAGTAGCTTTTCTTAAATAAATGTTTCTTCATTTACCATACACCCTTAGAACCATTTCAGAAGTATCGAATGGCTGGTAGTTTATGTCTGTTTTTTATTTCACCAGTGTCATTGGGAGTGAGTCCATTATGGTCCTTTCACTATTCCTTTTGGTTCTGAATTCTGTGCTAACGAAAAAGTCTGTAAGGAATGCACTGAAAACCTTGTTTGCAATTTGAGGAATGATGCAACTAATGCTGTATAAACAAAAGATTTAGAGTTATTGAAGCTAATAATTTTTTTACTATAATTGATCATGACCCAAGATATGTGCTGTCATATTTGTTATATCATGTTTGTGAAAGAGCAAGAACTGTTTACTATTAAATTTGAGTATCCACTACTGAATTTCAAAATGTGTAATAATACTGTTCATTAAAATATTGAAAATGTCCTGCCCACTTAAAAATAAAATATCCCACACAATTTGGCATTTCCCAAACTGAAATCCTATTGTGCGGTCACTGAACAATTTTCAATGTTTCAAAATTGGAATTAGCTACTTACCAACAGCATTGAGTTCTCTTTGCATTTGGGTGAAATTATTCCAATTAAGCTTATCCACAGAAGTTATATAATACTGAAAGACAGTCTGCTTAGCTATTAAGAATATTATCAAATGTCTGGCATTCATTGTGTGTGGTTTGGGATGGTAGAGAGGAAACAACAGCTCTCATTTATCATCCTGTTTTGCTACTACTGCTTTCTCCTATTGTTGAAAATGTATATTCTTAAAGAAATGTCAGGTGTGAACAAAAAGAATAACATTTTCTTTATTTAGTGCCCTCTTCATAGAGAGCACTGGACTCAAATAGGGGTAAGATGCAGGAGACAAGGTATAAAAGAGGAAAGAAGTTCAGGTCCCTGTCTTCCAGGGCCCGGGTGTCAACATAGAGGCCCCACCTGTTTTTAAATCCTCGCAGGTGTGTCTTGTTTCTTTGTTTAATTCTTGTCTTGCCTGATACTTAAGTTTTCAAAATTTCTTACTTTTCATTCTACTGTACTTTCATACAGATGCATTTTACTTAAAATAACAAATACTTACTGAGAAATATGGTCCTAAGTGTTCTAAGAGCAGAACAGGGAATTTTAAAAATAAATCACTCTAAAATAAAATTTCCACAACTATTTGCAATTCTTTTAAAAAAAATACAGTAGGGAGTAAAAGGTTGGCAGTTTTTCAGGAGAAGGTGAATGCACCCATTTTCCTTCTGATTTTATGTTTCAGTAGGAATTATATTAGTATACTTTGAGATAAATTATTGGGGGATCTGACATCATTAACTGATATATTCTGATGTTAATAAGGGAATTGAAAACAGATGATTTTTGGCTTTTAAATTGTGAAAAGGGGACATCAACTTTTTGCTCTCAGCAATCCAGATATCCCAGCATGTTCTTAATGTGTTTTAAGGGAAGTATTTGGTGAATTTGTTTTTTCCACTTTTACAAAAGAAATGATTTTTCTTACAGTTTTACTTTCATACAGAACATGGTATTAAATTGTTTGCAGTTAAGTTTGATAGAAAAGATGATTGTTAATTATAGTTTCTTCAGTGTTCCATAATAATTTTAAAAGTATTTTACTATGTGTTATCAGATTACTTGTATTTGCTTATTTCAGAAAAACTTGTCCTGAGGATTTAAGTTCTCATCAGATTAAATTAATATCAAAGTTAATAGAGAATCAGTGTGGGGAATTACCTACAGTTAGTACAATTTATATTCTTGTTCTATTCAATTAAGCCCTTACCCTTTCTTGAAATAAATGGCCCAGAATTAAGTTTCTAAATATCTATCCATAGTGCACATGTGCAGGTGTGCACACACTCACGCACACGTGGAGACACGCACACTTCCCACATTTTAGAACAGTTCCAAAGATAAAGGATTGAAAAAAATTACCATACCATTCTTTCAGTCTCCTGAAATTAAATATATGAGCTTTCAGAATTACTTTTTTTTTTGATGTGTGAACATCCCTGACATTTATATTAATATTAATATCCAGGTATTAAAATATTTGCTATCTGCAGTTACACCTGGTAGAACTGTAATGATTCCCTAATGACTCATTTAGAGAGTGATAGAATTCAGAGGATAGCAGCAGTTAAAAGTATAAACCTTCAGGGAAAAAGTTTCAGTGGCAACAAGTAAAGATAGCTGGAGTGCATGAGCAGTCCTTATAGTTGTTAATAGTGCCATAGCTTACAATTTATTTCAAACAGAAAGTTACTTTCTTAAAATAATTTTTTCCACTTGTATTGGGTTCTTTAGTTGCAGGCCATTCTCCTACATTTTCCTGCATTCAAAACATACCAGGTATCTGTCTTTAGCCTGCATATATTACTACCAAGATAATCGTTTCCAAACAAACTCTGTGATGGGTCAAGATTGCACACTGATTTAAGGTAGGTGGTCTGCTCTGCTCTAAAGGGGCTTACGTGGCAATTGGAGAAACATGCTGTATATCACAATTAATGAGAAAAAGGTAGTTTCAATAACATATTACTATAAAGCAATCAATTATATAGTATTTCTGTATGTGAATTACTGCTCAAAATATTTTGTAAGCACTATTTAATGGAATTTCCTGACAAAACTTTTAAATATATATTATAATTCCGATTTGAAACATGAGAAAACTCTAGTTAAGAAATATGAAATAATCTGACCAAATTCATGCAGCTAGTAAATTACAGAATATGGGTTCAAATAGCATATATTTCTCTATACATTATGCTCTCATTAAAAACTGAGGTTTTTAGATTCTCCATGTTTTGTATTATGGTTTCTTTACTCTTCCTGATGAAGTTCCTGCTTTGTGAAAAATTATGTTACTCTGAGGTGAACACTATAAAATATCTTTACAATCTTTTTCTATTCCCAAAGGATTTATCAATTTCACTTGATATGATTTTTACACACTTCACACATTGTACCAATTTATTTTCTACTGAATACCTATTATGTCTTTGTCTTACAACTCCAACCTGCAGATATGGTAAGGACATGTTAGAAAGTTCAGCTAAAGGATTTTATTCTTTCCGAGTGTCGTTCAAGTCAACCCCTTTCCTTCCATTTGCACTGTCACCACCTCCTTTAGTTCATTGTCACAAAAACACAGATGGTGGCAGTTGTCGTCCAATTAGATTCTACTTGTAGTTCTCCATGCAATCCACCCTGAACACATTGCCAGAATAATTTTCCTAATGCAATGACTTTAGGTGACCAACAATGTTCTGTGGGTCTCTATTATCTCCGGTGTAAAGTCTAATCTAATTCTCTCGGTAGCACAAAAAATTTAAATGTTCAATTAAATAAATTAAAAAGTAAATGAATATTAAATAAGACAGAGAAGAGGACTGAGTAGAAAAAGAGAAAAGCTTCTAATTAGAATATAAATTGCACCATATCCTTTAAGCACAAGTGGCAAAATTTAGCAACTAGTCAAATATACAACGCATTTGATCGAGATGTTCTTCTTAGAGAATCATATCATATAAAAACATGAAAATGGAAAAAGATAGTGTGTTAAGTAGTACCAGTAGAATACAGCCTACAATATTTTAAATATAGAATATAATCTAAATATCTTTATTAGGAGATTAAAATAACAAATTTAGGTATTGTCATAAAAAACTGGAGTACATGCAAAGGTGTTCTTGTTAATAGAAAAACAAGCTCCACAATAGTACGTAAAAATGATTTCAATTGCAAAAATTTTAATAATAAACCTCCTTCTAAGTTTTCTTTGCTCATTTTATTTGCATGGTCTCTTGGATATCAAGTTTTTCACAATACCATAGCTTGGGATTCATTTCAAAATAGAAAGCTCCTTTTTCTTAAACTTTATTTTTTAAGACGTTTTAGATTACAGAAAAGTTACATCCAAAATATAGGGGATTCCCATCTACCCCACCCCTTCCCCCTCTCCATTTTCCACTATTAATAGCATCTTGGAACAGATGTGGCTCACTTGGTTGAGTGCCTGCTTCCCATATAGGTCCTGGGTTCATCTCCCAGTGCTTCCTGAAAGCAAACAAATAAAAACAAACAACAAGCAAGCAAACAAACAAAAAACAACTTAGGAGAGACAATGTGGCTCAGTGGTTGAGTACCAGCTTCCCATTTACAAAGTCCTGGGTTCAATCCTCCACCCTGGTATCTAAAAAAAAAAAAAAAAAAAGCATCTTACATTAGAGTAGTGTATTTGTTACAACGGATAAACAAATATTGAAGCATTGCTATTAACTTAGTCTATAGTTGATATTATAGTTTATGCTTTGCACCATACCATTTTATAGGTTTTAACAAAATGTATAATGGCCTGTATCTGCCATTGCAATATCATGCAGAACAATTCCAATACCCTAAAAATGCCCCATGTTTCACCTACTCTTCCCTCCCTCTCCCCTCAGAATCTCTGGTAACCACTATCTTTATATTATAGCAATGTTGCAAATTCTTCCATTACTACAATAATAATAAGTCAGTTTTGCTCCCTGATTGTATTCCTCCCTTAGGTTTCTTCATTCCTCCATCTTGAGGATTTGGGATGGTGGTGCCTGCTTTGCTTCAGATTGAGAGAGGGCTTAGATACTATGGGGCAGATGGAAGGAACTCTTTTGTTTGCAGTTGTAGACACTATTTGCTTTTTGGGATGGGGTTGTCTGTCATCATCATTTTGTTAGTAGTCCTGGGTGAGTCCGATGAACTGGAGAGTAGGTGTTGTCTGCATTTTTTTTTCTAGTATTATTGGGTTCTTCAGTTGGTTCCCTATTAGCTTCTAGAAAGAGGCTTTTTTAAAATTTGTTCTTTCTGATTATATGACATTTTACATTTGCATAGCCATTTATATAACCTTTCACAGAATTTTCATCATTTTATATAAACTATTTCAAATATTTTACCCTTCTCTTCCCTCCACAAAGATAGACATATTTCTTCTCAATCCTGAAATCACTTTGCTTCTTCTACTGGCATAATATTTATGAGGAAGCTAAACATAAATGAGGAATTCCAGACATACATATCTGTTTTAGTGTATTTAATGATTTTTGAGTTGCAAGTGAGATGAAAAGAGCATTTAGAAACCCATCCACTTCCATGAGTTTACAATGCAAACTATAAAGCTTCATGTGGGCGAAAGCCCTATCTGCCTTTTTACCACTCTACTGTAGAATTCGAACAATGTTTGACATGATTGATTAAATGAAGAAATAAATGAACTTTGTAGATATCTTTAAAAATGGCCACAAATTTTATGAAGCAAGTATTATGTGCTCAGTACTAGTAGAGTTGTTGTAGGACTATTTTTAAAAAATTTTTAATGATTTTAAATAGAAATAACTTGTTATCTCAATTGGATATTTTAAATGGTTATGACACAATGGGTGAAAACCATGAAAGGATAATTTATGTTACTCAGGCTATAAATGGTGAAGGAATTTTTACTTAAACTCTGGTCTTGGACCAGCAATATCAACATCTCCTGGGAAACTGTTAGGAATTCAGACTTTCAGGCTCCATCTCAAACCTACAGAAGTAGAATCTGTATTTCCATAAGCTCTCTAGGTGATTTGTATGCACATTTCTATTTGAGAAACATCCCTGAGGAATATCAAAGAATATAAATATTCAAAAAGGGCCAAAGAGAGCCAGAAAAACCCTCATCCAGAAGGCAATCAGTGAACTCAAGTAAAGATAAAATTACTGCTAATAATAGATGCTTCCTTACTCCAAGAACTCTAAACCTAAACTGAAATTTCACAAAATTGGTGGTTTTCTTGTATTCAAATTGTAATAAACTAAATAGTTCACTTACACTCATTGGAAAAATGATCAAATTATGCCTGTTCCATGCTTTTAATGATTGAACCATCTATTCTAATATCTAGAATAATACTTTATCTGAAACTTTTTAATTGACATGAAGAGCAATTAATTATCAATTTAGAATTGCAACAATTGAAATGTATAATGAGTTGATGTGAAATTAATGAGGAAACTATCAACAATGTAAAGTAGAAAAATGATGGCCTTAAGGTTGGCACAGGTAAATCAGAGGCTCCAAGTTTCCCTGAAACTATTATTTGTCCATAAATCTTACATGGATACCTATCAGATGCAAGTAGCACTGCTTTTCTATTTGTGCATTCTTTTGAATCACGATAGTTTGGAAAAGGCATAAAATTGATCAAATTTTAGCAGTTAAATGTAATTTTTTACTTATTTCTACACTTATATTTTCTACACTTATATTTTCTACACTTATATTTTCACACTAATCTAAAAACTCTTGTCCATTTAAGAAGCCTCTGATCACTTGTTTAAAAACAGCACAAGTTGTTAAAAATCACTTAACCTATTATTAATAAAATAGAGTTGCATACTATTCTAGTTACATATTTTGATGGCTTAGCACTTCATAAATCCAATTTCAACTACACAAATTAATTGTGAGAAATAATGAACAGATAATACAAAATCATGAATAATCCAAAAACCCTTTATATTTGCCATTGAAAAGTAGAAAATGATTTTTCAAGTCTCATTTGCCTTTCCATTTTGCTTCTGTAAAGTAGTACTAAAATGAACATTCAAATTATATCCATATAATATTGTAATTGAGTGGATACTGAAAAAACGCATAAGAAAGGGCTGGCTAGATAAAGTACAGGTGTTAATTTAAGGAAAACATTTTTGATCATCATAATGGCAACAGTAAAGTTCATCATTATATTATGTTTATATATCTTTCTAGGTTTAAAACTATCTCTAGGACAAAACTTTTTTGATTCCTTTACTAGAGATAATTTTAAACCTAGAAAGATACAAATAGTCTCCAAAACATTTCCATAGCTTCTGTCCCATGGTTCTTTATCATATCAGATTTTGTTCAGTATACAGTTATTAAAAATACAAATGGTCTCCAAAACATTTCCAGAGCTATTGTCCTATGTTTCCTTAATTTATCGTATCAGTTTTGTTCAGTATACAGTTATTAAAATTTATCTATTGTCATTATAATTATTGTTTCAATTTATTACATACACAATGCATTTATAACATATATTAATGGTGGGATTGGGGGATTTTTAAAAAGATAGACATATGTTTTAGCTTCCTCCTCTCAACCTTTAATATTATAAAACTAATATTACTTCTTACCTAGTTATTTTCCATGGAAATGGAATTGTATTTAACCTCTAGCATTCAGCTCTCTGTTACTACATTATGTTGAAAGAGGAAGTATTAACTTTTCTAAGCATTCATCCAAAATCCTCATTGCTTGGTTGATAATAAATTGTATTATAATGTCATGATAGCAGAAATAATATGCTAATGATTAACCATGAAACATCTAATTAAGGAACTAAGTCATAAAAGCAAAATTCATTTTAATATGAATCTTAAAAAATTCTAGCAAAACTCAGAAAGAAACACAAACTAAGCATGACATTATAAATTATGTTGCCTTGCTCTCTTGCTTTAATATTTACAATTTAAAACTCAATCAATTTTTATTGTGTATATATGAGCTACATATATGCATATGTATTTCCTTCTACTACAGTAGAAACTCTGCACAAAACAAACTTCTTATTTTATTCCTTGATATGCACACATTCTAATTCTCTACCTTTGATTTACTAATGAAGGACTAAAAGGCAAGGAATATGGATTGCCCTATCTTTCCTTTTCCTTCTATGTCATTATTTTCTGTGGCTAATGCAAGGAAGTAACATGTAAAAAAGAATATGATAGGGTTCCTTAGTTGTTTGTGTTTCTTAAAATGCCGTTGCCTTTTTTTTTTTTTTTTTTCTGATTTTGAAACAAGTTCTGGTTCTAAGAGAGAGTGGGGCATCTTTTGCTTTCAGGTAAGTAGGTAATCTGAGATTTTGCTTTCAAGAAACACTTTCAATTATTTTATCCTAGGTTTCCAAGAAAGAGATTGAAGAAAGGCTAATGAGCTAATAATTTGGGAAGTGCAATACAGGGAAGGAAGTGTGCAGGAGAGAAATAAATCTGTAAGAATGGGAAGCAAACCTAAGGGGGTTTATCACAACCATGGTGGCTGCTGAGATGGAGCAACTGGTCAAATGTTTCCAAAGATACTGAGATCAAGAGGATCTGATGAGGTAAATAAATTGAGTCTAATACACAGAGTAAACTGAATTAAATGACCAGCCAAAGCAAGGGGAAAACATGGGGATAAGAAATACCATGAGAAAGATAATATTGGAAACATGAAATGAGAACAGGCCATTGTAAAGAAGGAAAAATGTTAACCATTGATTTAGAATAGGGTAAACGCTAAATGAAAGAAACTAAAGGATAGGTTGAATAAGTGCAAGGGATTGAGGTTCAGAATGAACAGCAAGGAAAAAATAGTTAAATAGGGCATGAAAAAATAACATCAAAAAAGAAATGATAAATGATTTGAAAATGGAGAAAAAATATTATATGTGTAAACTATATAATCAATGGGTAAATATCATTCTTTACTTTGAATGCTCAAACTGATAAAAAAGAAAAGTAAATAAAGGAATACTAGGCTTTTGTTTTTGTTTTGGTGGAGTAATTATCAAAACAACTAAGAATGATAACATATACAAGTGTCAAAAATCTGACAAGAGAATAGGGAATTAGTAGACTAAAGTAATATGTGAAAATGGGGACCCAGTAAATAGAACTAAATCCTGAGGCCATGCTTTCCTTGAAGGCATCTGCCAAAACTAATTATATTAATCTGAGGTTTCAAGGTTTCCCAGGGCAGGACTTTCAGAAGCCAGAGACAATTTGGACTTCCTGACACTGAGGATTAGTGCCTGTTATCACTTCTGGTCAATTTTTAGTCATTACCACTTTTTGATTGAGGTTTCTTGTTTATCATTTTGTTATTAATTTCTACTTTTAATTTACTGTTTAGATTATTTGCATATTTGAATATTATTGAGGTTTTTAAAATGAATACAAAGTGAGTTTTCTTGAATGTTCCAAGTGCTTTTTGAAAGGAAGGTTGACATGCAACATTGGATATATATTATTAGTATGCACGTTTTAAAATATGTTGTTTAGGATTCCTTATATTTGTTCATTTTGGGGGGTGGGGATTGCAACTTATAAGGTATACGAAAGTCTCCATTATCATTGCTTTTATATCTTCATTCAAAATTTTAGGCTTATCAGCTGCACTTCTTTGTCCTTTTCAGGTTGCTTGGCTTAAATTCAGCCTTGGCAGATACTAAGTTTTCCAGCCTGTATTCATTTAGATTGCTTTTGCCTGGTATTTCTTTGCCATTTATAATTTTAACCTTTCTAAATGCCTTTGTCTCTTACAGTGGAGGGCTGGGTTTTGCTTTGGGTCCTATGAGAAAAGCTACTTCTTTTAAGAAGATGAGGTAAGCATAGTTATAAGTTTTGATGAAATGGATTTCTTCAGTCTGTTCTCTCGGGTTATTTTATGATATATTTTCTGTAATGCATTGTGTTGTATTTACTGTTTGTCTTCCACTATATCACCCGCTTTCTTTGAAATTTAAATTTTTGTTGCTTTGTACTTCTTTTAATATTTATGAATATTTGTATTTTTGTTCTAGTGGGCACTCTTATCCTAATATCTTCACGTAATTCCCTCAGTCATATTCTGCCTCACTTAGGATTCTACATATGGTTCGTCCATTTCATATCTTATCCATTACTCTACCTCTTACTTGTGTGGTAATCAATGATCTTATTCTAATTTTCCTTGTCCTTTCCTCTTTCCTTCCATTTTGAAGTTATTTCACTTTGTCAGAGCATATAATACACGTATATTGTTCTTAAACTACTATACCCACTTTTGTTATAATTTCAGATCTGCAATGAAAATTGACCAATATTTTATAACAGTCCTTCTGCTAAAGTTTTCCCAAATGCATCAGGGATGGATTAAGTTTAATGTTAATGAGATTTCTAAGGAAGGGCTTATTTGTACAAAATTACTTTTGTATTGCATGTTTAAAAGTGATTTTCTATAACCATGCTTCTAGAAGGAAAGCCTGAGTTAATCTTTAAAAAAAAAGAGCAACATTTTTAAGCAACCTTAGTTTCAATAAGTATGCATGTTATAATTTTATATGTAACCACAAAAATAATAAAAGAATTATAATTTCCATAGATGCAAAGGTAAAAATCAGTAAGACTGCAATATTTACTCTGAAATATGGGAAGAAAGGGGAAAAAAGGAAACAAAGAACTTATGTAGATAATTTAAAAATACAAGATGAATATTAGAATTAAACCAAATATGTTGATAATTCCATTAAATGGAAAAGTTGTAAATTATCTGATTAAAAGATAAAGTTCACTAGACTGAATTTTTAAAATCTTACTTCTTAAATAGATTTATCTAAAAATAAGGAACTGAGAAATCCTAAAAGAAATTATAAAACTATCACATGCAGCACTAACATAAAATGTCATCTTTACATTAATAAAAGCAAAAAGACTTCAAGAGAAAAGCATTTCTAGAGGTATATAAAAGTTTATTTCATCAGGAAAAATATTCTGTTTTTATGTTTCTAATTATACGACACATTTTTAAAAAATGCTTACTAGACCATATAAATTAATAATTACAGATTAATAGATTTTTTAAATTATTAAATATTTTGAGGTAAAAAGAGAGCAAACAGTGAAATTAGATGTATTGAAGTAAATTTAAATTATTTTAAAACTTTCAGAGGAAAAGGAGATCATGTAGAATGTAAGATGGATTAGAATTAAAATTTTATTATTTAAAATTATTAGATACATATCAATATTGAAATGAAATTTCCTAAGAGTTGAAGAAAAATAATTTTGGACCTAGAATTTTAAACCTAACTAATTTGAATTAGTGAGCAAAAATATGAGGGGAAAAATATATTTGCATAGTCTCTTCTCCTTCAAGATATTTATTAATGACAAAGTGAAAAATAGTAACTGTACATTGAAGAAATGTGAAACCCATCTTCACCAAATGATCTAGGTTGACATTACCAGCAATGGCATATTGTCACCATGTAATTCCTGACATGATGCACTGAGAAGGGCACACCTCTTTATTGGTATTCTTGCCAAAAATGGATATCTTCAATCTAATAGTGAAAAAATATTAGACAACTCCAAATTGAGGGACATTCTACATAATAACTGGCCCTGCCCTTCAAAATAAGATCAAGAAAGACAAGGAAAGATTTAGGAATGCCATAGATTGAACATTGGAGGGAACTAGAGAAACATGACAAATATAATATGGGATCCTGTATTGGATCATGCAACCTTAAAAACATCCATATTTAATGGAAAAACTGGAGAAACCTGAAAAAATATGTTTTATTAATACCAGCATAAAATCTTAAAATTATTTGTTTATGATAAATGTACTATGTTTTTGTAAAATATTTAATGTTAGGGGAAGCTGGATGGTGAAGAGTATATGGAAAATGAAAATTCTCTATACTTCTTTTTGACTAATATTTCAAAATGAAAAGTGAAAAACAGAAATCTATGTACCATGCAAACAGTAATCATAAAGATGCTGATGTAAATGTAAAACAAAATAGAGCTTATTTAGTTGGCATTACCAGAGATAAAATAGGACATTTCTTTTCAAATACCCCAACATATGGCCCATTTTGTAAATGTTTCTTGTGCACTTGAAAAGAACGTTCTGAAATTATTTATATATATATAAAGATACACCACTGAACACCCACTAGTTGCTAATAAGACCAACCGTGTCAAGACCAACAATACCAAATGCATCCAGGATGTGCAGCAACTTCAACTTTCACACATTGCTGTTGAAGAAAACAAAAGCAATCTTTAGTACATCTACTTTGGAATACAGTTTTTCATTTCTCATTACATTAAACTTATGTATAATATACAAGGCAGTAAGTAAATCCATTCCTAGCTATGCAAAGAAGAGAAATTGAAGAAATGTGTAATCTCAAAAACCATTTGTGAAAGGTCAAAACAACTTTATACACAAGAGAAAAAAACTGGAAATAACCCAAATGTTCATTAACAAGTAAAAGGATCAAGAAACTGTGGCATATCTGTAAAATGGAATGCTACTCAAAAAGACTGAATAATTGAAATATAAGTCGTTGAAAAATATTAGAGATGAGGGGGGCTTGATGCAAACAGCCCTCTTTCACGACCAGATCCACTAACAAAACAAAGATATCTGGGCAGAGAATGCAGGGACACAGAATGTACCCAATGAGTTGTGTTGCCTAATACCTGCTCTAACTGTAAAAATTAGCAGCATCTAACCCAAGACTAGATCTGGATTATTCAAGTCTTCACCATGGTTAAAGGAAATAGTAACTGACTTGCCTTGGTTTATGAGTTTATAATGACAAAGACCACAGAATTGTTGGCTAAAACAACAAGAATTTATTTTGTCACTGTTTTGGAAACTAGAAGTCCAAAATCAAAGTCTCTGTATGCCACCCTTTCTCCAAGAGTCTGAAGCATTCTAGTGCTGGCACACTGCACTCTGCAGTGATCTTGGCTTGCAGTTTTGCCTCCATCACATGACAATCTGCTTCATTCTCAGGCTTCTTCTGACTTCTGGCTGCTTCTGACTGCATCCAAATGTCCTTTTCTTATAAGGATTCCAGTCATGTGAATTAAAGTCCATGCTGATTCAATTTGGCTTCATCTAAATAGGATTTTCAAAGATACTATTCAGAAATGATTCCACCCATTAAAAAAAAAATTTGAAAGGTCCTATTTACAAATGGTTTCACACCCAAAGAATAAGACTTGAACATGTCTTTTATGGGGTACATTTTTCAATCCCCAACATTAACAAAGCATAATAATATTAATCATTTAAAAAAATAATGACCTTTCAGAAAGGGAGAAAAGAGTAAAATTTTAATTATAATCCAATTGGATAATGCATTTACAGTAAGTCCTTTCAAGTTTTAATTGATTGTCTGTCTCAGGCATTTTGTAAGTTTGTAAATTGTTGAGAATAAAACAGTAAATAAGACACCCTTCATTACCTTATTTTTGCAATCTTTCCAACTAATTTGGAAACATGATTTAACAAAGTCTCCCTCTTTCTTCCTTTCTCTGTCTCTCTCTCTCTCTGTATCAGACACACACACACACACATGCACAAAATGTAATTTTAAAATTCCTCTTATGAATTTGATATATTCCAAACTCCAACCAAAGTCTTTTAACATCTTCTGAAATTAAACTTTAATCCCACACTATCTTTCACTTTCTTAGGTTCCTTCATTTCTCGTAACAGTGGACAAATAGAAATGAAAGCACACAGCTCCCCTCCCTTTGCTTAATGAACTCAACACATCCAACAACCAGAGATTTTGAAGAAGAGACATCAGGTGCATCTGTGTGTTCATTTTAGGCCCAGCTTTTGAGTGAAATACTAAGTCTGAAACTTCAAACTCAACACTGGGAGAGAGAACTGATTTATGTTACTTTATCAAAAGATATGGCAAAGTTTTGCTCATTAATGAGATATAGGCTTAATCTCTTTTCTACTTGAGCTGAAAAATAGTTTCATTTCTTAATGAAACTAGTTTAATAATATTTTTAGAGTTATGAAATGTATTTGATCTTCTAAGATCTAAGTCAAATAAGACCTCATTTGAAAATATGATTTTTGAAATCCTGCAGTTTCTGGAATTTATATCTCAGCTGCATAATATACACACAAATATTAAAAAACAGTCTAACCTTCCACCACTTTTTAGTTTTTTTCCCAGCAAAGAGAAAGCTGGCAGATAACTTACTCTTCATCTATTCATTATTCTTAGTATATGACTAGGAATCATCAATTATTTTGTCAAATGACTAAAATGCAAATTTCTTTGCTTCCCTGAATGATCAAAATTATTTTTAGATTATTACTTTGGATTAAATATTCTTACAAAATTTAATGGCATCTCTGAGGTTTATGAGATAATCAGGCCCAACATTAAAACATCTCATTGGTAATGATTAAGAACACACATTTCCTAGTTTGGGGTTCTAATATGCCTGATTGATTGAATCTTAGCACAAGCCTTTTAATGATTTAACCGATAATCAAAAAATTCCAATTTCCCACAAATATAAATAAGGTAAATAAAATATTAAGAAACCCACTCAATATGAACAAATGGACTTAATCCAAAGAGTGAAAATATATATAAGAATTTTACAGAATATAATCCAATTGACCACTCAATGTAAGATTTCCTTTGACAAAGTCCCACAGTTTTCCAAGATGACTCTTCATCTATTTAAGCTCCTTCATCACACTTGCCTTTCACGATAGCTTTAGGTTGAGTATCTTCCTCACATTTTCTGAGATTACTTCCTCCTGCCCACTGTTACAAAATCACTTGCTTTCATCTGGTGGTCTTTATATGCATCCTTGTGCCATGGGTCATATCCTGTCCCTCTAACAATCCTTTTCGGGGTATTTTAGTGGCACTCTGCTTGGCTTCAGTTTGGCATCAAAGCTAGTGACCTGTTTCTTGCCTCACACTCCACACTCATCTTCCGACTCTGCAGCTTGTGTGTGCTTGCAACTTCACAACTGCAGGCTCTCAGGATCCCAGGCATAATTATTCAGCCTCCTCTTGCCTTTTAAAACCTTAAGTAGTTATTTTATCCAATTTGTCTTTTCTTCTATAGGCTAAAGTTCCACTGTAATTTTGATGATTACGCAAAGGCCACACAGCATAATATAACAGTTTCAAACTAATCAAAGGATTTCTAGGAGTCAGGCAAATCCCTCTTCTTGCTATCCAGGAGTAAGAAGCGGATCAGAAGAGAGAGCCCGAATACATGTGGCTCTGTGCCTTGCACCTCTACGTCAAACACACGTTGAGCACTATAATAGTATTATTTTCACATACAACAAAAATTTTAAGCAGCTATTATTAAACAAGCAATTTGGCCATAAAACATTTCCAAACCACCACTATAAATATTTTGAGAATGGGACTTAGATTCAAGCACACCTGAATTTAAACCTCAGCACAATGTCTATTATCTGTGTATATTGGATAGTTGAAGCTGTAAACATTAAGGTTTTCCAATGTAAAATGGGGAAACTAATCCATAATTCATATTTTAGAGGGTGTAGGAAATGAATTTATATTTCCAAATCATGAAGAAAACACCTTTTGAATAATAAGTGCTGAAATGATGCTTAGCTGGAATTCTGGATAGGGCCATACCAGAGTAATGGGTATCAGATTTACCCATTTGCTGTAAAAATTTATACAAAAGATATGGGCAAAAGATATGAAGCAACGCTTTCAAAGCACTGGACAACATACATACATGACTTTGATCCTTGAAAGAACTGAAACCTGTTTGGAGAAGAACACATTTACTTTAATTTTCTACCCAGGCTATTTTCCAAACCTCAAAAGAGGGAAGTGTAGCAGCAATTTCACTATTAGGGGAAAACAGAGATCAATGTTCATAGCAGAAGTGACTGGAATTTGCAGGTTTAGGTTTTGAAATGCAGGGATGTCCACAGAGAAGGAGCTGCAACATGCGTATTTACTTCTCCTTGACTCTGTGGCTAACACTAACATGGTTGAGAGCAACATTTGAGAGGGGAACCAAACAGAGACTGGAGAGGCTGCAAAATGCTAGTAGTCTTTGGAATTCTGACAACAGAAAGTAGAGAGACCTCTTTGTAAGCACTGGGCATTCATTGGAGAATGCAGTTGATAAAAGCCCCAAAGAAAACACAGATGTTGGAATAATACACAACAGCTTTAGTAATATTATAAATATGTTCAAGAAATAAATGAAAAAGATGTACATATTCATTGAAGATATGGGGAATCTTAGGATACAATTCGAAACTATAACAAAGACACAAAGGGAAATTTTAGATAAAAAATTTAATACCTGATATAAAAAATTGGCTATTTTTGGCCTAATATCAGATTGTACAGTGCCATTTAACTTGTGTACAGGGATAAAAAGACTATTCTAACGAGAAGATGGAGAGGAAGAATATTAAAACAAACAAACAATATAGCCTCATTGGCTAATGGGACTATATTAAGTAGCTTAATATGTATGATTGGACTCCCAGAAAAAGACGAGGTTAGGGCTTGGAAAAAACTAAAAAAAATCAATGGCCAAAGACCCCGTCCCCCTCCAAATTTGGTGAGAAATATTAAGCCACATATTTAAAATGTTCAACACATCTGCAGCAGAAAAAATACATACATACACATACACAGAAAATTACAACTAGTCACATCATAATCAAATTGTGGAAAATCAAAACATAAAGGGAAAATCATGAAAGAATAAGAGAAAAGGAAATATTACATATATAGGAATGGTAGATAAGAATTGTTATTGAATCTCATAAAAAACAATTCAATCCATGAGGAAACGGAAGGCACCATTAAAGTGCTGAAAGAAGAAAAATATTCACTCAACTTAAAATTCTATATCCAGTGAAACTATTGTTCAAAAATGAAAGTGAGTGTAATAAAAACTTGTAAAATGAACGAATGTTGGTAGAAGTCATTATGAGAAGGCAAGAAAAATTACAGAATTGTTATTCAGGCTGTTGAGCATTCATACCCAATGGAAATTTAGGCTTGCAAGATGGAAAGAAGAATGCTGGAAATGACAGATATATAGCAAATATAGAAAAATGTTTTCTTGTTTCTTAGTTTATTTAAAGACATTTGGATATTTAAAGCAAAGTAATTTATTGTGGGTTTTAAAGAATATACTGAAGTAAATAAAATATATGACAATAATAACAGAAAAGTTGGAAGAGGTATAAATGAACATCTTTTCTGTAAGGTTCTTATATTTTATATGAAGTGCTATATTAACTTAGCACTATATCACTACTTAATTAGTGATAATTAAGGATATATACTAGTGTTTTGTGCTAACAATAAACATATAAAACAGACAAATTTGACTATATTATTATTGGATGAAATAGAATAGGAAAAAACCACTTGATTAATAGAAAAGAGCCTTGAAAGGAGAAACAGAACCAAAGAGTACACGGGACAAATAAAAAATAGGAATATGGTACACTTAAAAGATATCAATAATTATATTAACCATAAATGAAATAAAAATAAAAAAGTTGTGATAGTTAAGTTGAATATAAAAGCAAGACCCAACTATGCACTATTTATGAGAGATGAGCTGTAAATATAAAATGACAGATAGTTTAAATATAAGAGAATAAAAAATTATATACTATATAAATTCTAATCATACAAAAACAGATTGGTTAAAATAATTTCAAGTCATTTATATTTCAAAGCAAAAAAGAATTACCAGAATTAAAGACATTTCATAAAATGATAAAAGGATCAATTAATAAGAGGATATAACTCTTATGACTGTGCAGGAACATTATAACAAAGATTCAACTACATAATGCAAAAATTGAAAAAACTAATGGAGAATTAGACAAACTCAACAGTGAAAGATTTCAGTGTAATTTCCCAGTAATTGGAAGAAGTTATTTTTTAAAAATGAATAATAATGTAGAAACTGTGAATACTATTAATCAACTTAAGCTAATTGACTTTTACAGAACACTAGACCTACAACTGCAAAATACACTCTCTTTTCAGTGTACATAGAGTGTTCATGAAGAGACTTTATATACTGGCCTATGACTCAAGCTTGATTACATTTCATAAGAATGAAAATACATAGTGAATATTCATTGACCGTAGTGGAACTGAATTCAAAATAAATAAAAATATACCTATAAAATCCCCCCAAATTTTGAAATTAAACAAAAATCATGAATTAACTACTTATAAATAACCCATGGGTCAGCACAAACATTAATTTGAGATGCCTCAAAGACATAAATGTAAGACCTAAAACTATAAAACTTCTCGGGGAAAACAACTAGAATATCTTCATGGTTTGGGGTAAGCAGAAATTGCTTATACAATTTTTAATATACATTTTTTTTTAAAAAAACTATTGAAAATTTGGACTTTATTGCAATTCAAAGCTTCTTCTCACCAAACACTTCAAGAAAATCAAAAGGTGATCCACACCAGTCTCGAAGCCAAACTCAGCATGTAAATGCAATGCCTTCCCCCCAGCGTGGGACATGACACCCGGGGATGAGCCTCCCTGGCAACGAGGGACCACTATCAACTACCAACTGATGATGCAACTGGAAAATGACCTTATACGGAAGGTTCAATGTGGATCAGCAGAATATCCATGTCTACATAAAATAACATGACTTTAAAATGCTGTTTGACCTAAAGTAAGGGGGAAATGGAAAGGAGAAATGAGTTTATATGGCTACGAGTTTCTAAAAAAGAGTCTGGAGGCTGGCAGAAGGATTGCTCTCATGCACAACTGAGCAGAGTCAGAGAGACAGATAAAGCAGATACAACCCCCAGATATTGGTTCCTTTGAGGGCTAAAGAGACCCATGGGAGTTATGGTCATGGCCGATGGGGTTAACTACCAGGGCAGATGGCCCCTCTTTGGAAATGGTGTTTATGTGTGATGAATCTGGACTCAGATGGGATCTCCCTTCATAAGACTTTCATGCTAATGTGCTGGAGGTGCAGTTAATGTTGGGGTTTAAGATATATTTAGGGGATTTGAATCTCTGGACTGACAATGTGATAGCCAGGTCCTGAGCCTCAACAGACTCCAGCACCTACAATCTGATCTATTGGACTTACCACACTCAGCTAAGATGGAGTTGAAGAAGGACAACCACCACACCATGGAGCCTAGAGTGATTACAACGGAAAATGGGAGGATTGCATCCAGCATCCATGTGGAATCTGAGCCTCCTCTTGACATAGAGGTGCAATGGACACAACCAATCCAATGTCCACATAGAAGAGGTGGCATTGGATTGGGAAAAGTGGACATGGTGGCCGATGGGTATGGGGAAAGGCAGGAAGAGATGAGAGGTGGAGGCATCTTTGGGACATGGAGCTGCCCCGGATGGTGCTTCAGAGGTAATCACCAGACATTGTAAATCCTCACAGGGCCCACTGGATGGAATGGAGGAGAGTATGGGCCATGATGTGGACCATTGTCTATGAGGTGCAGAGGTGCCCAAAGATGTACTTACCAAATCCAATGGATGTGTCATGATGATGGGAACGAGTGTTGTTGGGGGGGGGGGGAGAGGTGGGGTGGGGGGGTGGGGTTGAATGGGACCTCATGTATATATTTTTAATGTAATATTATTACAAAGTCAATAAAAAAATATGAATGGAAAAAAAAAAAGGCGATCCACAGACTGAGCAAAGTTTTATTGACATTTTTAGGCATCAGGGAAATGCAAATTAAAATTGCAAGGTTATACTATTAAATACTCACTACATATGCATTAGAATGATTTAAATGAATAGAATAACTTGACCCAATATTGGTTGGGATATGAAACATACGGAACTCTTGTATATTTCCTATGAGAGTGAGCAATGTTGCAATTACTTTGGGGAAGGAGTTTGACAGTGACTTATAAAATTAAATGCATATCTAGACCGTGATCCAACAGTTCCACTCCTAAGAATTTCCTTAGGAAATGAAATGAAACCATAGCCCAATAAAGACTTAAAAAAATATTCATAGCAACCTTACTGATCATAGCTGCAAACTGAAAACTGTCCATCAACTGGAAAACATAGAAATGCATTATGATTTACTTGAATGATGGAATACTATTTAGCAATGAAAGGAATACAAAGGAAAAAATGAATTAATGGAGTATTAATTGACAATAACATATAATAATAATTCCAGATATCATGCTGAGCCTAAAAAGCCAAACACAAAAGAATACAAACTCTATGATGCATTAATATAAAGTTCTAGAATAGACAAAACCAATTTATAGTGATAGAAATCAAAATAGGGGTTGTTTCAAGGCATGTGGTATATAAACTGTGAAGGGGTAGGAGGTAACTTTCTTAATAGAAATCTTTCTGGGTTATACAAGTGTTTGCATTTGTCAAAATTTACCAAACTGTATGATTAAACTGTGACTTAAAATGTATGGAAATTATATGATAATAATAATAATATATAGCAATGTCTGCTTCTCTCTCCCCTCTACCCTTTATTTTTGTAGTAGTTTCCTTCCAAACTGCAACCTTCCCCCACCCTCCACCATGAACACTGTTTTAATTTTGGGTTTTTTAAAATGATACCTAGAGCCTATCTTTAAAAAGGATTAAACGTTCCTCTTTCTCTCAGAAATAAGATTATGGATTTATGTAATTTTTGTTCCCTATGTAATATTTATGTCCTTGCTTAATATGCCACTTCAGTTTATGTTTTTAAACAAATATGAAGATTTACACAAACAATATGATTCTTGAACTTCATTCCAAATGTTTCGTTCATTCCAGTTTTAATGGTATTTTAATGAGGCTCATAAATTTATGGTAATAAGTCGGTTTCAATAGGAAATGTCATTGTGATGTTAGAATATATGTATCAGTTACCAGGACTTGTAAACAGTGGGTTTATTTGTTTGTTTTATGATGTCCATCATCAAGTCCACCCTAAAAGTGGGAAGATTCTCTGCCCCTATTATGTTCAGAAGAACAGGAATTGAGTTACTGCTATGTAATGGGGAAAAGGACATGAGTTATTACAAGTCTTTCAAACATGCTGAGACACATAATCACACTCAAAGCAAAACAAAGCAAAAGGATAATTTATAAAGCTAAATAAAAATATCAAATGAAGCACTGAAAGCTGAAATCCAGAAATGTGACAGCTGAATTTATATTAAATACATTTTATATCTATAAATTTAAACATTTCAGATTAGAGTAAAAAAGATGAAACAACAAAATATTGTATAAAGTAATATCTAAAGGTATTCACCTGCAATAACCTCTCTCTCTCCACACTAGCTGTTTCTATTCACAGATGTGGTGGGCTAAGGTTATCCCACAGAATGTGAATTTACATGTTGTTTTAATTTGCCAGAGGACTGCACCTGCGAAGTACCAGAAACCTGTTGGTTTTTATAATGGGGATTTATTTGAGGTAAAAGCTTACAGTGCCAAAACTGTGAAAAGTCCAATTCATGGCACCGTAAGAGGTGCTTTCTCACCAAAGTCAGCTATCACTTGTTGAAGCAAATAGCAGGTGATCTCTGCCTTGTCTCTGCCTTCCTCTCCCCGCTTCCTCTCTCAGGCTCAGCTGCTCTGTTTTCTCCCCAATTTCAGCTGGTATAAGGCTTATCTTTTACCGGCTTCTCTAAATCAGACTAGGATATTATGCTCTCTTCCCCAGTTTATCTGTAAGCTTTCAAACATATATACAGCAGGGCTGCTCTCCTCTTGAGGTGCTCCATAGGGCAAGCCTCTTGGGGCTCTGTGTTTACATGACCCTCTCTCACTGCAGGATCACATGCTGGCTCCTTTTTTCCCTCTGTCTCAGTCTGTTTATAACAGACCCAGTAAGAGAGTAGGAACTCAATCTGAATCACACCCCACTGACATAATCCAGTCAGATGGGTCTCACACCCAAAGGAATGGATTATTTTAAAACATAATCTTTTGTTTTGGGGAATTCACAAAATTCAAACTGTCACACATGTGTAAGGCCCATAGCCTGGTTGACATTTGCTGTAAGCATCTCAGTTCCAATACTAGCATCCCAGAGAATGACTGATATCCCATAAAATGTTCTCACTTCATGACTATTTTCTTGATTTTACAAAGATAAAGAAGCTAAATTTCAAGATGGTTAAATATCTTGAACTAAAATTAAATATATAAATTTAGTTATCAATACTAAGATACTTTGGTACTTCATGGAAAGAGCTCTAATACTAAACTTAATTAACCTCTATATTTTTCAGTGGGTATGGCACAAATCCATCAAATACTTTACACAATTTTATGTAGAAGTAGTTCAAAGTATCTATACATGTTATGATTCCTTATTAAACTAAATATGATTGTCTATAATTGTAATAATGAATCATTTCACTGTGACACATTAGTTTAATCATCTGAATCTGAATTATTATCCAAAGTTAGAATTTATTGAGTGAAGAAAGTATACAATAACTACATTGATTCACATAACATTGTAGGAAGTCTTTATTCTTTGACTGAGTATGCTCTCAGGGAGGATAAACCTTGACTTGCCAGAAGGCATAAAGATAGAACATGAACTACAAGGTCACATTTCCAGATAGTTCAGCAGACTCTGGAAGATGGTATGAATCTTAAAATTTTATACTTTTACAGGACCTTGAAAATTAGCTCCTTAATTCTGGGTGAGAAAAATGGGGCTCATCATTGTTAAATTGCATGATAAAACACAGCATCAAATTTATCGAAACAATTCTTCTCATTAAAAGAGACTAGACTTGTTTAACAAGCATTTCTCTGTATCACTCTGTTCCAGGATTTTTTGAAGTTTTGTAAATGAATGGAAATATCTTCAAAGAAGCAGTATAATTTGCATCCATGGGTGGCAAAATAACATAGCGAAATATCACTGAATTTGAAGTCAGTCAAGCCATTTACCAGTTCTGTCTTTACAGCTAAGAATTATTGTGTACCTGTGAACATTTCATCTCATGTGCTTCCACTCCTTCATTTGTAAAATAAAAGAATTGAGCCAGAAGTGCTTTCCAGCTGTATATTTTTAAAGCATTTTTGAAATGCCGTTCCAAATTAATAAAAGATCACCAAGGGGAATATAACTTTTATAGTGACGGAAATATAAAAACAAACTGCAGTATGATGATTTTGTTCAAGTAACATTCTCGACTAATCAAAGGAAAACAGTTTTCCCTATGATTTTTTCTTTTAGTTGCACCCACTCAAGTATTAATCTAGGAAAGCAATTCTAAGGATTTAATTGCTTTTTTTATTATTTTCTTTCACATATTTGACCTTTGTTATATTTCTTTGTTTCTTAATATCTCTAAAGATAAAGTCACCAAGTTTATAAATTAGTATAAATACATATGCAATTGAATGTGCTTTTCTATTTTCAATGACCTTTTCCTAGCGAGTGCATTAAAGTGCATTGTCTGTGACACACCAGGAACTGCTCAGGAGAGTTAGTGAGATCAGAAATTTCTGAAAGGTCATAGATTTTATTGCTATTCACTTGGCAGCTTTTTTTCCTTACTTTGAATTTTCTCTTAAAAACTTACTGTTGTTAATAGATGGTTGGTCAATAAACTTAAACAACTCAGAATCTTCAGATTCAATAATTTACCATTATTTATCATTAAAATCTCTTGGGAAATTATATTTCATATTTAAGATAATTCTAGTAAGGGGATCTATACCTATGGTTTGCCAAAAACTTGAAACAATTTAACATATTCTATAGGGATCCAATCCTTTTTCAATTTTGTCTAACATGATCCCAAGGTACCAATTTTATTGTACTTTTTTTTAAGGTAAATCAAATGTCATGGTGTTTGATTGGGTTACTAATAATTCAATGGCTTAAGCACTATAGAAAACTTACTCAAGTATCAGGTGCCAAGGGACTGTTGTGTAATAACATCAACATCTATTGCCTGTTTGCTCTGTGATATCAGCACATTCTGGATCTCAGTATCCTCCGTAAAATGAGAAGAATGGATATGACACTCTCTAACGCCTATTTAATATCTAACAATCTATTAGGTAAAATAATAATAGCAAAACCCCATAAAAGTTCTATATCACCTAAATATAAAATACATTTTTGCCTGCCCCAAACATTTACAGGACCTGAGGAGAGTACATATGTCTACCCATAAAAATAAAGTTGTATTAAAAAAAAAATCAATCTGAGAAACCACTAAATAAAATATATTTCATTCACCTACTTTGAAAATATAGCACCATAAAAACTTGAAGGGACAGTCTGCAGGTTTAGAATTTATGGACCCAGAGATCCATGCTAGTAGGCGGTAGTGTAAGGAGGGGCACACGAGGCCCGAGTGCCATGCCCTTGTTTACTTCTCTTTTTGTCCTGGGCTCCAACCTGCATGAGAAAAGGGATCAATTGCAAATATGTGAAGTCCCAGCTTGCATGTTCAAGATGCTCCCACACCTCCTCAAACAACCACCCGTTGGCTGCCCTTCAGGAATTGTCCTCATTTGACTAGATGGTCTCCAGTGAGAGACTGGTGCAGGCCTCTTAATAGGCTCTGAGGTATTTGGGCAGGAATTTCAGAATCATGGGTACCTGGAGCAAATGATTTCAAAGATGGAGGTAAACAGGGGAAAGAAGAGAATGTTGTTACCATTTCAGCCCTATAGACATTTCCCCCAATTCATTGTTAAATAAAAATATAGGCTACATAGCTGACATGAAGCAAATTTCTGATGTTAGATTTTTATTTGCTATGAACTTTTGCTCATAAAATTTCTTTGCTATGAATTTATTTGCTCATATAAAATTCAATAAATTAAAACAAAAGCAACAGACTGCTTAAAATTATTACTAATAACTTAATGACAAAAAGAAAAAATAACCCAATTTAAAAATGGGCAAAAGTCTTGAATAGAAAATTCTCCAAAGAAAATATACAAATGGCTAAAAAAGTACATGAAAAGATAATCAATGTCAAATTCAAATAAAAAACAAAATGACATACCACTACATACTCACTAGGATGGTTATAATTTTTTAAGGGAAAATACCTAGAGTTGGTGAGGACATGAAGAAATAGCAACACTCATATGTTACTGGTAAGAATATAAAATGGTGAAAAACAGTTTAGCAATTCCTTAAAAAGTTATAATAGAATTGCCATATGACCCAGTAAGTTCACTACCAGGTAAAATCCATTTATGTAAGAAAAATGAAAATATATGTCCATATAGAAACTTGAACATTAATGTTTATAATAGCTTTATTCACAATAGCCAGATAAAGGAAACAACCAAAATATCTATCAGTGGATGGATCGATAAACAAATTGTGGTATATATATGCAATGGAAAATTATTCAGCTATAAAAAGAAATTGTGTATTGATACTACAATCAAGATGAACCTCAAAAACGTTATGCTCAGTGAAAAAAGTCAGACACAAAAGTTCACATGCTGTATCATTTCTTTTATATGAAATTTTTAAAATAGGCAAATCTATAGAGGTAGAAGGCAGATTATTTATTGGTCACCAGGAGATGGGGGGAGGGAGGAGTTGGGTTTGGATACTTAATGGGTGACTGGTATTCTTCAGGGGTAATTAAAAAGTTTTGAAACTGCAGAGAGGTGGTGATAGCACAGCAATGTGATTTCACTTAATACCAATGAATTGTATATTTTAATATGGTAATTGTATATTATACAAATTTCACCTCCGTAAAAATCATTTTAAAATTTTAAAATTTCAAAAACTTCTTATTTAAAATTCTTCACAGTCCTTGCCTTACTAGGTTAGAAGGAGTTGGGAGTTGTTTATAAATATATTTAAAAACAAGGAAATATGGAATACATGTTGACTATATTTCTACAAAGAAAAGAAAAAATAAAACATTTACTCTATTTAATTCCAAATCCAAAAGATTCTGTGAACTTAATATTTTGATTAATTTACAAATCACACTAAGAGTTTAGAAACTTATTGTAAGGTAAACATGATGAAATTTTATACTGTATGCAATCCCTACCACCCAAACTTTCATTCTAGCACCTTAGATATTAGCATAAATAAATTTATGCACTGCCTTTAGGTCTGGGGAAAACAGGGTCTTGCATTTCAGAGAGAAACCAATATGTCCCTTCTCTTCTACTGTCAAAGTTTCTGAAATGGTTCATTTTTCTTTTCTCAAGTTTAGACAAAAGATTTAAATTCAGTCTCTTGCACTCTAAAAGCATGAGTGAGAGTTAGATGAGTTGATATGAATCTAGTCCTAATCACTCTTTAAAAATTAGGAATTTATAGTCTAAAGAGATTAAAAATCCCTCCCATTGTGAAATAATTATTTTGATATTTAAAACTAGTTAATTTTCAAATAAGTTCTACATGAGGGTTGTACACATTTACTTTGATGCAAATAGACACTTTTTTATTAAAAAGTAATTTCCCTCCTCTGTTATTCCATGCTTACCTACTACCCTGTTCTATCTTTCACAGGCAACTAACGCTACCAGTTTCTTTTGTTTTCCTCCAGAGATAGTCCATTACAAAATAATTTTCGCTATTTCAAAATAAAATATTTAGATGATTTAGCATTCTTTAGATGATGCTTATGACCATAAAGGAAGTTTTGATTTATTTAAAATTATGTTATTTATTTTAATAGAAGAAAATCCATTGCTGAAATTCTAAGTAGATCATATCTAGGGCCAAAAACTTTGTTTATGTAATAATTAGAGAAACTCAAAGCAAATGCATTATATAATTATTCTCTTGTTATGATGCTTGAGATGTTTTAAATTCTAGCAATCTCTTTACAACTCACAAAATGATTAGAATTATCATGGGCGTGGACCAAAGTAGATTAGTTGTTATCTTGAATGTTATCTTGTTTTGGAAGAAGAACTTGTAATGTTGATATAAAGACAGGAGTTGCCTGGAGTTCAGAAGGGAGGGGAGGAATGAATGGATGAAAGAGGGCATATTTAGGACAGTGAGATTTTTCTCTGTAATACTGCAATGGTGGACTCATGACATGCATTTATCAAGGCGTGGAATGACACAGCACAAAGTGGAAATCATAATGTCAGTTGACTTTGGTTAGTAGCAATGCTTCAACATTGGTTCATCAATTTTAACCAATGCACCACATTAATCTAAGATGTCAATAACAGGCATAACATATGTGTGAGTGCAGAGAAGTTGCTTATATGGGAATACCCTATACTTGCTGTATAATTTTTCTATAAATGTAAATCTGAAACTTCCCTAAATATAAAGTGAAAAAATGTTTAGAAGTAATAGAATATAATACTCTGGCTGACATCTAAATGGAACAGATTTAGTCTCAACAATATTTTCATAAAATAAAATTACAATTCACCAATTTTTTGTTTTACATAATTGATACTTTCATGTTATATGTCTTCAAATCTGTTCATGCTGAAAGTGCATTAAAATAGAAGTGTGAAGAGACTTTTTTATAGAAAACATATTTATACTAAAGAATCGGATCATTTCATTTTGGATTTCAACGGAAAGTTTTACTCATTTTGGAGCCAAGAGAATTTTGTTATTATGGATCGTTCTGTAACTCAAAATAGTGTGGACATTGGGGAAAGTATTCTCTAGAGACTTGATACATTTTCCTTTTCCTTTTTTTTTAATCTTTAAAGTTAAGAGCTAAAGAAAATTAAGCATTTAAAGCCTCTTTGTTGTGCACCATATAACCTATTATATAATTCTACTGAGCAGAAAGATGCTCCAGTCTTTTAATTTTTAGAAGGGGCATAGAAAAATTTTAAGTACCTGGCTGATACATACTGTGCTTTTAAAATTTTTTATTTTGAATAATTTCAAACTTACAAGACAGTTGCAAAAATAATACAAAACCAGTACATAAAATTATAATATACCCCGTAGACCCAGATTACTAACATTTAACATTTCACCACCCTTGTTATCTCTCTATCTCGGTATCAGTCTCTGTCTCTCTCCATTTATCTTCTAAACATTTAAGAGTAGGCAACATATATCATGTTCTTTGAATCCTTAATCCTTTCATACATATTTCCTAAAGAAGAGGGTATTTGCTTATATCACCACATTAACTAGTTATCAAGCTCAATAAATTGAACATTGATATAAAGCAAAGAAACTACATTCCAATTATTTAACTGTTCTAATAATGTTCTTTGGGGCATTTTCTACTCCATTATTAGATTCAGTCCAGGATCATGGATTACATATAATTGTCATTGTCTCTTTAGTTTCTTTTGTTTTGTTTTGTTTTTTAGGAAGTATTGGGATTGAGCCTGGGACCGCATATGTGGGTTATTTTTAATTATGATCACAAGTATCCAATTACTCCCATCTCACCTACTCCCAGGTCTATAGTGTTGTATTGCCCTCACCATCATCCATCACCAAAAATTTTCATCACCCCAAACAGAAACTCTAAAGCTATTATGAATTAACTTCCCATTCTCCTTCTAACCCACTCTTGGTAATCTAAACTCTACTTTCTGTTTCTATGAATTTGCATATTCCAGGTATTTCATTTAAGTGGAATAATAAAATATCTGTTCTTTTGTACCTGACTTATTTCACTCAACATGTTTTTTTCAAGGTTCATTTATGTTGTAGCACTGGAAGCCAGAAGCTGAAATCAATGGAACCCAGAAGAATAAAAGCCAGTGGAAGCCTGAAGCTGAAAGCAATAAGACCCAATGGATAAGACAGAGATAGTAGATGCTGCTCTTGTGCCCTGCCACGTGTCAGGAGTCCAGGATCACTGGCAGCCTATAATCAGGAAGAAAAAACATCACCTGATGAAGCCTTGATTTGGATATTTCCACAGCTTCCTAAGTGTAAGCTTATAAGTCAATAAATCTCCATTGTAAAAGTCAACCCATTTCTGGTATATATTGCCTTGGCATTACCTTTCATTACTGCTAATTTTTATTTAGTTGATTATTTGTAGAAAACCTTATTTAATTATCTCTCATTCCCTTCTGTACATATTTTGAAGTTATCATCTTTGTGGTTACCATGGGGCATAAACTTAGCATCCCAAATATATGACAATCTCCTTTTATTTGATATCAACTGGATTCTATAGCATATACAATATATAGCCTTCTGTATCCCACTCTTTTCACAATACATATTTGAACATTGTGAGTTCTTATGCATTTTGTGTCCAAAATCCAATATATGTTTGCATTTTAGATTGTATAAGAGGTAAAAATTTGAGGTACAAACCAAAAACACAAGAGTACTGGCATTTATATTTATTCATGTTATTGCCTTTTTCCAGTGATCCTTATTTCTTCATGCAAATTTGATCTTTTCAATCTGGATACCTCCTCTTAAAATTTCTTATAGAGACAATCTTGTGGTGGCAAACTCCCTGAGCTTTTGATTCATCTCGGAATACCTTAAGTTCTTGTTCATTTTTGAAAGAAATTTTGCCATGTATGGAACTCTTGGTTGGCAGTGTTTCCTTTTCAGTACTTTAAATATGTCATCCAATGCCTTCTTGTCCCCATGGCTTCTGATGAGAAAGCAGCACTTCATTTTAATTTACTTAAGGCTCCCTTGTATGTGACACATTGCTTCTCTCTTGCTGCCTTCAGGATTCTCTCTTTGTCTTTGGCATTTGACAGTCTGATTATAACATGTCTTGGTGTATGACATTTGGGTTTATCTTCTTTTGAGTTTTTTGAGCTTCTTGGATGTGTATATTCAGGTCTTCTGTTAAATTTGAGAAGTTTGCAACCATTATCTCTTCAAATATTCTTTCTGTCCTTTTCCTTCTTCTCTTTCTGGGACTCCTACAATGCATATATTGGTAAGCTTGATGGTATAACACATGTCCCTCAGACTCTCTTCACTTTTTTTCCTTCATTTTCTCTATTGCTCTTCAGATTGAATAATTTTAATTGTCTTATTTTCAAGTTTGATAATTCTTTGTTCTGCCATCTCTATTCTGTTTTTGAACCCCTCTAGGCAATTTTTAATTTAAATTATTGTGGTTCTTAGCTCTAATATTTCTGTTTGGTTCATCTTTATGATTTCTATCTCTTTCTTAAAGTGTCTTTTTGTTCATGTATCATACTCCTGATTTCCTTTAAATCTTTTTTTTAAAGATTTATTTATTTATTATTCATTTATTTATTTATTTTTCTCCCCTCCCCCACCCCAACCCCTGTTGTCGGTTCTCTGTGTCTATTTGCTGCATCTTCTTCTTTGTCCGCTTCTGTTGTTGTCAGTGGCACAGGAATCTGTGTTTCTTTTTGTTGCATCATCTTGTTGGGCAGCTCTCTGTGTGTGTGGCACCATTCTTGGGCAGGCTGCACTTTCTTTCTCACTGGGCGGCTCTCCTTATGGGGTGCATTCCTTGCACATGGGGTTCCCCTACATGGAGGACACCCCTGTGTGGCACGGCACTCCTTGCACACATCAGCACTGTGCATGGGCCAGCTCCATATGGGTCAAGGAGGCCGGGGTTTGAACCATGGACCTTCCATGTGGTAGACGGATGCCCTAACCACTGGGCCAAGTCTGCATCCCTCCTTCAAATCTTTATCCATGTTTTCTTTTAGTTCCTTGAGCATATTTAAGACATATAAAAAAATTTTTTTTAAACTTTGTCTTATACATCCAAGGTCTGATCTTCCTCATTTCTGGTTTCTAATGCCTTATCTTGTTTGTTTCATGGGCCATCATTTTCCGTTTGTCGTGTCTTGTGTCTTCATCCTCCTGAGATGCTATCATAAATACCACCCAATGACTTTGCTTAAATAATGAGAATTTATTATCTCATGGTTTCAGAGGCTAAAAGAATTGTTTCCTCTTGGATTCAGTAGCATTCTGGTCCTAGCTTGTGGCAATCCTTGGGGTTCGTTGGAATGCATTTCATTTTGACATCCTCTCATTTTTCCATGCTCTTCTGGTTTCAACAGACTTCTCATTTCCAGCTTCCTTTCTGTGTCTTCACAGAAAAGAAGGCCTTCAGTAATACAGATTAAGACCTATCCTAATGCAGGTGGGCCACACTTTAAGCACCAATAACATCTTCAAGGGGTACTATTTACAATAGATTCACACTCACAGGATTGCAGATTAAGTTTAAGAACATGTGTAAATTGGGGTACATGATTCAATCTACAATATCTGATAATCTTTTTTTGTGCTCACTGGACATTTGGATATTTTAATGTGTTATCTCTGAAATTTAGTTACTGAAGCTTAAGCCTGTATTCAGCTAGTGTTATGACAGAGATTTTCTTGAATCCCAGGAGATAACGAGAGAGAGAGAGAGAGAGAGAGAAATACCTTTCCCAATCTTTAGATTGCCCTGTGCAATTGTTCTTCTTCAAGTTTCTCCACTCTATCAAGGAGTTTACAGAACAGCCTGAGGTAAAAGCATAGACTCTTTCCTTGTCTTTTCTGAGTATATGTCTTGCACTGGGCATCCACACATGGCCCTAGGAATTACCCCATTTATACTGATTAGAATATCCCTTTTCCTGTAGGAAATTGTGTTTTCTCCTAGTCCTGGGAGGAAATTAAATTGCATGTCCCGCAGTTGACAATACTTTGTCCCAAACAGCTGTAATTGAACTGTTCTCCTACAGCATTCTAGCTGTCCTGTGAGCCACTTCTATGCACAGGGCAAGGTCTAGGGTGGCAAGTCTGTGATGATCATCCAGGTTCAGCCCTTCATGATGCACCAGACAGATCAGCATGGGCATCCATGCACCCTAATATGTGCACAAGGTTTATTCTGATCTTCCAGAACTGGAAGTAGTGTTCCACCCTCAGATCATAGGCCAGCTCCACAACGAGCCAGGAAGAGGATGGGAAAAGGACCAGCAGGTGTCCCATGAGGTTTTCCTACCTATTTTAAGTTGTCTTTTTCTTGATTCAGTGAATACTTTGTAACTGCAACTCTTTAACTGTTTTTAGAGCTGTGAGAAAGATGGCTTTGCCAGTTTTTGCTTCTTGTTTAGTTTCTTTGGAGGGATGGAACTCTGGAATGTCTCACTTTGCCATCATGATGACTGTCACTCTTCTGCCCCATGTTTGTTTTCTACTTCTTTCTAATCTATTCAGTTAAATTCCATACTCACCAGACAGCCTCACTGTCTATGTCCCTAGGATCCCCTGTACTATGTGTAGAAGTATGGCTCTCTTCTACCAAGTTAGGGATGTCAGAAATGTACCACTAAAAGGTAACCTTCCTACTTGTTCCATAATTTATAATAATTTGAATTCCAAATGGAGAACTAATATTAATCCCACATATATATGTATATATATACACACATTTACCTTGATGCAAATAGATACACACTAAAAAACTTATTAATACTCAAATATGTTCTAAAAATCTGCTTATAAATCTAATTATTAATAAAATTGTAGCTCATATGAATTAAAGGAGAGATTTTATAAATTGAGGCATCTTTAAAAAATATCTAGAAGTATGCCTGTCAATGAATAGTAACATAGAATTCATGCTATTTACCCAGAACATGACAGAGTGTAAATGGGGTATGAGGAAAGGTATACATGGGGTAGATTCTGAGTGCTCAAATACATGGATCAGTTTTGCTTAAACTTGGATATACTTGTATTGTCTGCTGAGGAAATTCTCTCAAAATACTCTCTACATCAGAGGTTCTTAACAAGGGGTCCATGAGCTTGAATAGAAATTCAAAAAAATATTATTATTGTGGGAATGTGTTGGTGTGGGTGTGATATAATTCTTAAATAATACAAAGTATAGTGTGGATTTAGTAAGGGGTCCATTTTTTCACCTGACTGGCAAAGGAGTCCATGGAACATAAAAGGTTAAGAACCCCTCCTTTATAGGAACTATTTATAATGGGTGAACGAAAATATTCACAAAACATTTGGATTACCTTAATTACATTATTCAGGATGAGTTTAGCTATTATCTGATAGGTACATGTTTTAAATTAAAAAGTTTAGGGAAGTGGGTTTGGCTCAATGAATAGAACATCCGCCTACCACATGGGAGGTACAGGGTTCAAACCCAGGGCCTCCTGACCCATGTGGTGAGCTGGCCCATGCACAGTGCTGATGTGTGCAAGGAGTGCCATGCCACGCAAGTGTGTCCCCTGCATAGGGGAGCCCCACGCGCAAGGATTGCATCCAATAAGAAGAGCCACCCAGTTCAAAAAAAGTGCAGCCTGCCCAGGGTGGCACCACATACATGGAGAGCTGATGCAGCAAGATGACGCAACAAAAAGTGACACAGATTCCAGGTACTGCTGACAAGAATACAAGCAGACACAGAAGAACACACAGCGAATGGACACAGAGAGCAGACAACTGGGGGGGTAGGAGAAGGGGAGAGAAATAAATAAAAAATAAATAAAAAATAAAAGATTAAGTATGTTCTCATGTTTTAGAGAGTATATCTTAGTAGACAACTAGAATGAAAAGAGTGTGTTTGTAATTTATACAATTTTGGTTATTTTCAGCCACATATGGTAGGTTAATTTTTTCTCTAAAATGTGGTAATTTTATAGAATTCACTATTTCTAACTTTATCTCCCTGTTCGGGAGAGAAAAAATTTTAAAGAAATATGTATTTTAATTGTGGTAGATTACAAAAAAAAATGTCAGAAGTCTCTTTCTCTCTCATCCATATTTTTTTGATGTCTAACAGTGAACACCCTTCCAATCTAATTCTGGCGTTGGGATGCTTCAATTATGATTAAATAAAAGCTTATCCATGTGGTACAGCAGTGCTCAAAAATGTATTCACCAAATGCTATGAATGTGCCACAATGATGAAAGAGGTTGTTGATGTGGGAGGAGTCGGGTGAGGGGTGTGGGGGATATATGGGAATCTCTTGTATTTTTTGAATGCAGCATTTAAAAAATAATAACAAAGACATCATAGGAAGTAAAAAAAGCAATTGCAAGGCAGGGCTTGTCATGTCTTGCAGTCTCCTGATCCTTCCATTATCAAATGCACATAGCCCACATTAGCCTGCTGAAGGATTAGAAACTGTGTGGAGAACTAAGGCACCCCATCCATCTAACAGGCAGCCAGCTCCTGCCCCAGCCAGCCTGGAAAGTTACCTCAGATGCATGCATAAGCCCCTAAGGTCATCCAAGACTTCCCAGATCAAGAAACTTCCCAGACCAAATGGCCAACCCATAAAATCATGACTGTGAATGGTTGTTGTTTTAATTCATTAAGTTTGGAATGGTTTATTGCACAGAAAATTTAGTAGATGAATAGATATTTTTCTTTGGATGAGATGCAAAAGAGTGGCTAAAAGAAGCATTTTGGATCAGTGAATTAGAGGAAGCATGTGGATCAGCTCAGTTGAGTAAACATGTTCCACAAGCTGGAGTTGGTCTGGTAGCAAAGCACATGGCAAAGAATAGTAACAAATGCTTCTTCACCTTAGGAACCAGAAGTTTCTTGTCTTCCTCAAATTCTTATGAGTAGTATAGGAATATATTTTTGTGTAACTTCAATAGACTTGAGAATTATAAGCAGGAATATTTAGATAGCATGTCCTAATTTTGTAGGTGATACTGAGTATTTGTTGATGGTGTTTGCAGCTGGATATAAACATGTACTTAAAATAATGTGTGAAGAGAAGAATTGCTAAATTGGAGATATTTTGCCAGATTAAGGGTAAGGGTTTCACATAAGGAAAAGCTGTCCTCAAAGTTTATTCCCCCTCCACCTTCTATACTGAACTCTAAGGATACTTCCATTTCTCTTACTAGATTATTTAGCCCAATTCCATGAAAAATGGTTTTCTGTTTCTATTATCATGATAGTACTATTTTTTATAACTAGCATATTTTTTAGATTTACTAAATATAAGTTTTTAATGATCTAAATGAATTAAACGTATCTATTAATATTTTTTTAGGCTGTAAAGGAAATTGGCATTCATTCTAAGGTCTAGAAAATGCTTTAAATTATCTTTCTGTATATCCTTTCATGGGTTTCCTGAAAGTTAGTTGAACATTTTCATAAAGATTGACCAAAATTGCAACTCCCAACACTCCTTTAACAGTTAAAAATTTAAAAAGATGAAATGAAATAATTGTACTCATTAATCATGGTGTTAAGGCTAAGAAACTACTTAAGTTGTTTGCCAAAAAGGCATTTCATTATTGAGTTAATATTTGAATTTTTTTAAAAATCATATTATCTTCCTTTTTATAACGCTTAGTCGAAGCATCCTATTGCTACATTCAGTAAGCATCTTCATTAAAAGATCTCCATCAGTGAGACAAATTAGTCAGAATTCCTTAGAGATACTGTAGGAATACCTGCAGAAGTATTCCTTTGGTAAGAGTTTTTTCTTTATTGACCTTTTATTTATTTTTTAAAAATCCACAGGGTAATTTTTAATTTATTAAACAGTTCATTTTATGAAACAAAGGAGTGTAACAAATCTCTCTCCAAAAATTCATTAAATTTGGATTCAATAGCTTTGCTAAAAATATCACCTGAGTTTTAGCAGATTATAAGAATGCAAAGATAAGCAGTGTTCAGAGATGTATTCACCAAGTGCAATGAATGTCACATGATGTTGGAGGAGGTTGTTGTTATATAAGGAGAGGGGTGAGGGGGGTGGGGGGCGTAACATTAAAAAAAAGACAAAGAAATTTAAAAAAAGAATGCAAAATAGATTTATTTAAAAATACCTATTAAAAGTACTCTTTTATTTTTCTCCATGTAAGTGCTATCAATACTAAAAATAGTAAAAGATAATTGAGTGCTCACTATGTGCTAGGCTAGGAATGTGTGTGCATATACATATATATACACATATATAAATATATAAAATTTACTTATCACAACATTCTATAGTGTAGATAATTTTGTCATACTTTATTTGATCTGAGATGCCATTAAAATACCAAAGACTTACCATTTCTATGTGCCACTAAGAAAGAAAACAAAGAGCCATTAAATAAAGCATGACACTGATTGTAAAATACATCAGAGGTACTAGAAAGTGAAAAACTGTGGATTTCACAATTAAGCAAGATATATATCATTCCCATTTTATGCATAAAGTAACTATGAGACACAGTAGGATTATATAACCTGGCTATTATCACAGACCTAGCAAGTGGAAGAGCAAGCAGTCTAATTTCACAGTATTCAGATATTAACCACTATCCTCCACTGTCTCTGATAAAATAAAAAACCTCGTGTGCCTTTGCTAATATAATTTAAACCTATAGCAGAACTCAAAGATGTCTGGAAGAGGGGAATGAAGGCAAATCTGGCTGTGCTATAGACAAAAAGCTTCTAGTTCCTGACATTTTAAGATCATAAGAAAAGTCTTGTGCAAGAGGAGTTAAAAATAAATGATCACACTGTGTCTGCTTGTTAAATCAAATCACCTGTAAAGATATGTCAATAAAATTTTTGAATATGGTAGATGAAATTTTATTTAAGTAGAATGCTGGGGATTACTGATGCAAAACAGCAAATTGCAGGACAAGATATTATATATGTTATGATCTCATTTTGTAAAAATGAAAGTACATATATTAATATTTCCCCACATATGCACAAAGAAAGCCCTAGGAGGATATTTACTGTGGTGTGCTGCTAAACCTGCTCTGAGAAAGGGAACAAAAAAGTCTTGATTTGTAGCATTTGTCAATCACTGTGGTATGAAGACTCCAGTGATGGCAAATTACACGCTACCAGCACCATATAACTGAATGCACAATTGGGAAGAGATGAACACAATCAACTCTGGAAGTCATTAGGAGTCAGTTCAAATATGCCCGGTTCTCTACTCAACTAAAGTGCTAACTGTGGTAATCTCTGGGTTGGGGAATGTGGAAATTTTATTTTTGCTTATATTTTGCTTACGTGTTATTCCGTTTACTATACAACGCAAATATAGTACTCCTGTTTATATGTGTATGTAGATATATGTATGCCAGATTGGCAAGAAGCATAAACTCTGTCACCTTAACTCTCTTCACCCTGTAGAGTGTAACTGTACTGCCTTAGAAATCAAGGAATTGGAATCCATGTGTCTGAAAGAACACCTTTTTAATGAAGGAGAGGTTTTTAGTCCTCAAAAGCATTTATTTCATGAACAATCTTTTCAAAGTAACACCAAAAAAAAGCAATTTGAAGAGAAGTCTAAAAAATATTATTTTGAGGGACATCCTTGAGGAGTATATTAAAGAATTTATTTCTGGACACTGAAAGCTTTTTTCCCTTTTTTTTTCAAAAAGTGTTATTTAAGAGTCCTCCTGATCTTTCACTTTTATAAGACAGTAAGATAAAAATTTCCTAAAGGAATTAGGGATTTTCATTGCTGGAAAAAGCCTTCATTTAAAAAAAATATATTCAGTCCACTAAGCCATTCATGGGGAAAAAAATGACTAAACTGGTGAAAAACATGTACAATATCTGACTCACAGTTCCCCTATTAGGGCCTTATGATCAATCTCCTATCCTATTTTTGATGAAGTCTTGAAAATTAGCACAAGGCCACAGGCTGAAATGCATTTCAGTGACCTAACCCAACTTGTTGCTAACTGTATATTTTAAATCTGAGTGGAAAATTGTCCTCACAATCTAGAGTTTATCTCCAGCAGAGGGGTTGTTGTTGTGACAGGTGATCACTCTCCAAAGGGTAGGCAGATATACTGGACAGATGCATTCAGAAATTCAAAAAAGCTATCTTAAAACATTGATTTGAAAAGGTCTGTTTGTAAAAATAAATTGGGGGATCAAAAAATGAAAAAATGAAAAAGCTTTGTTTTTGATGTTTTGCCTTTCATCACTGCTATAGGTGTTGCCCTGAATGTACAGTGGCAAGGCAATTTCTTTCATTTCTTCCTCAGTGTCTGCATCCTTTCTTTTTTTTTCCTAATTATTAAGTTTGTCTTCACAAAAGGTTTAGATCACAGTAATTCACATATACAATATAGGGTATTCCCACATATCCAACATCAAACATTTTGTCCCTTCCCCAGCAATGATCTTTTTACATGTTCATATTATATTTGTTGCAGCTGATGTACAGATATTGAAACATAACTTTCAAACCTGGTTCCATTTCGGTTTACATTATGGTTTATATTTTAGACTATATAATTTTCTAAATTTTTACTTATCTTATGTTTTATATTTTGGTTTACATTTTAGCCTATAGACTTTTATACATTTTTGTCCATCACTGCATGATCTTGTGGAACACTTCCATTGCCCCAGTTACATTGAGTCCATCTATTCAATACCTCTCTTCCCCTCCCCTCAGGGCCCACAGGTACTGTTTCTCCTGAGGGCTACAGAGACCCATAGGTTCTATGCTCATGTTAGATGGGTCTGGAGTTCAGTGCCATGTCAGTTGATCCTACTTTGGAGTTTGTTTTCCTGAGTGTGATGGAGTTGGACTCAGATGTGACCTTTCTACACATGACTCTTCTGTTACTTTTACTGAACCTATAGTTGGCTCTGGAGTTGGTGTATACTCAGGAGTCCTGAATTTCTGTTCATGTGGCAGCCAGGTCCTGTGCCTCAGCAGACTTGCAGCTCCTACCATCTGGTTTATTGGATTTACCCTGGCCATCTAACAGGGAGATGAAGAAGGTCAACCACCACACCAGGGAGCCAAGACTGCCTACAACTGAAAGCAGGAGAATTGCATTCAGCATCCATGTGGAATCTAAGCCCCCTCTTGATATAGATGTGGAGTGGACACAACCATTCCAAGGTCCACAGGATGGAGGAATAGAGTATGGATTAGAATGGACTGACTGACATTCTATTCATGAACTATTGTGATTGGTAATCGAAGAAAATGTGGCATTGGTGTAGAGAAAGTGGCCATGGTGGCTGCTGGGGGTAGGGAATGGGAGGAAGAGAAGAGATGTGGGGGCATTTTTGGGACTTGGAGTTGTCCTGGGTAGTGCTGCAGGGACAGTTACCGGTCACTGTATGTCCTGTCATGGCCCACTGGGTGGACTGGGGGAGAGTGTAAACTACAATGTAAACCATTATCCATGTGGTGCAGCGGTGCTCCAAAATATGTTCACTAAATGCAATGAATGTGCCATGTGATGGATGAGGTTGTTGATGTGAGAAGAGTGGGGTGAGGGGGTGGGGGGTATGGGAACTTCTTCTATTTTTTGAATGTAACATTTTAAAAGAATAAAGAAAGAGAGAAAAAAAAGTCTCTTTGAAGTATCATTTTGTTAAACTGGTTTTCCTTTCTAAATCTCTGCAATGCGGGAGTCAAAGAACAATTTCTGTTTGGTTCGCTAATGTTTCATCTGAAACAACTTTTCCATATTTATACCCTTTTGCCTGTTAAAGGCATAATTCAGAAATTATGTATATTATTTGCCCTTACTGTGGACTTATGCATATATCCACAAAGTTTTATCATCGTAAATATGGAAATTAATTAAATACATTTAAGGATATGAAATTGCAGAAAATAAGCTTCAGGAACTTTGAAGGTTAAGATTCTCTCATGATTGAGTACATTTATTTCCAAAGAAAAGATTATATATGTATAATCTAGAAGAAAATGGAAATATATACAAATTATGCACCCTGAATAATACTTTGTAGAAGAAGGAAAAACAATAAATATTTAATAAAAATGCAAATATGAAGCCAGGCAAGACACGCTTTCGATACTAATTTTATACTATACAGTTTACCTCAAGAATTAGCCCTTTAGCAATTCATCCTCCCATCAGAAATGGTGGTGAAAGCAGAGAAGGGTATCTAGGAGCAAAATGGGGAAAAACAGATAAAAATGAATTATTTATTTCAGAGAAGTCGGTTTCTGCATTTTAACCCTCCAGAATAGACTTACTGGTTCAATTTTTGTTGTTTTACTTGCAGAACTGTGCCTCACAATTTTCATTGTATATGAAGTACAATGCTACAATGAACCATTCACTATTTAGCTAATTACTCCTGTCATCAAAAAAGTACAGAAGGTTATTTATCTCTTTTTTGAAACAGTGCCTTTGAATTGAAAGTATCAGTCTAAGTTTAACTTGGAGTGAATGTGATGATGGGAGAGATCCCAAGTTGCGTTTCAGACAATGATCAAATGAGTACAATGTCTACAATACAATGAGTGAATTCTGTTTATTTGTTTTGGCTTAATATAATTAAACTACAGAGTTGGTACTCTCTATTTTGGAGTGTGCCAGATGCAGGTCAATCATTTACACCTGAATTTTTTTTATGCCTAAATATATAAAATATTTGGTCTTGTAGAAAATGCCAAATATTTCTATTTTAATGAATTAAAAGTCTGAATGTAAGTTGCTATTTTCAGCCTCACACATAAGAATGCTTTGGAACTGTTTTGGGTGAAATTACAAACTTGAAAACTTGGTTTCTGCAGGTTGTGCTTTCCAGTTCAGGAACATTTTCTCCTCCCAATACAATGATCTTTCTCTGTCTTTCCCTCTACTTCTCCCTTACCTTCTCATCTGCAAATCATGTTTTGGCTTAAACATAGATGACAATACACACTTGTCAAGGAGCATTATTGTTTATTGTTAATACTTTTAAAGTTATTTCAATGGGTATTTTTTAAGTCTCTGGAGTCAACAAGATCTGAAGAAATATATCTGTAATGGTAAAGCTTGCATTTAAGGGTATATTTGGTTAGCAAACTTTTAGAAGGAAAAATTAATGTTTAATAAAGAAATTCAGAAAATAACTGTTAATAGAGAAAATAATATATTGTAAATTTTACCCATAAGTCATTAAAAATGACTGATAATTTATTTTGAGATTTGGGTTGTGGTTCGAGTGGAATTTTTAAAATTTATTTCTCTTCCCCTCCCCACCTCTGTCTGCTCTCTGTGTCCATTCACTGTTTGTTCTTCTGTGTCCGCTTGCATTCTTGTCAGTGGCACCGGGAACTTGTGTTTCTTTTTTTCTTGCATCATCCTGTTATGTCAGCTCTCCATGTGTGCAGCGCCATTCTTGGGCAGGCTTTCTTTTGCACTGGGCTGCTCTCCTTACAGGGTGCTCTCTTTGTGCATGGGGCTCCCCTACATGGGGGACACCCCTGGATGGCATGGCACTCCTTGTGTGCATCAGCACTGTGTGTGGGCCAACTCATCAAATGGGTCAGGAGGCCCTGGGTTTGACCTTGGACCTCCTAGGTGGTAGGCAGACGCCTTATCTGTTGGGCCAAATCCGCTTCCCTTGAGTGGAATTTTAATGAACTCTTCACATGGAAAATTAATTAATGCAGAAAATGTGAATACATATTTTTTTGCTTAATGGCAATGTAATCACTAATTTGAGGTTATTTGAAATTGGATCATCTTCACAAATATTTCAATATAACCTGACTGTTAAACTATATAAGTATGCAGAGAAAAATGAACTCTTTTAATATTAAACTCAAATCATTTAAGCAGTAAAGAAAAATACAATTTTGATTAAGTGAATTTGGTATATTAGTTGAATTGTGACTGAAATTCTTTAAGATCTAGATCACTGAAATTGTTTAGACTTCTTTTTCTCTAGATAAGGTACAATTAAATAAAATCTATCTCTATAAAATAAAGCTCTGTTAATCACCAGTTCCAAAAGGAAAGCTTAATAATTCTACGGTTTTGTTAGTATTAAAAATATATTGAAAACAACCCAACCCCACACCCTACCCCCCTCACAGAACAATACTGCCAAACCCAATCACATCACTCTTCCACTATAATGCCATTCACTGCTCAACCACATACTTACACCTTATCACAGATTTTTCCCATGTAGGCACTGGCTCACCACCTATATAATTATGTGGGGCAGAGTGTAAACTATAATGTAAACTATAATCTATGGTTAATAGCAATGCTTCGATATGTTTTCATCAATTATAACAAATGTACCACACTAATGAAAGATGTTGTTAATGTGGGAAAGTATGGGAAGGAGAGGGGGTGGGGCATATGGGAATCCCATATTTTTTAATGTAATATTTCTATAATCTAAAACTTCTTTAAAAAAATTTTTTTAAATATTTATAACTTCCTCTTACAAGTTAAAACCTGTCATCATTGAAAGGGGAGAGTTATTGCAGAGATACTGCGCAGTATTTAAAATTAGTCACTTTTTTTAATGTTTCTGATTTATTTTTTTCCAAATATGTAATCATTTTCTGTTTGTAATAATATGTTTCAAATTAATTTAAATTACTATGTATAATACAAGCATTCTCTAAATGCTTTTCATTTAGAGAATATATAAATAGGACTACCTTTGTTTCATCAGTTTCTTGACCAAAGTTCAGAATGATTCCATTTTCTTTTACAAATGAAATCTATTAATTTGTAATATAAAATTATTTCGATATAAATAGTATTTTTAAAACATCTGATATGATGCCATTGGCTATTTACTAGGATTTTATTGATGGTGATAATAGTAACTATGATACCCTATTATTATAATAAATCACTCACGACCACAATAGCTATCAAAACTAATACAAATTTAGTCCCTTTGTCCTCCATGTTCACTAGACCTTACTCTTCATTTTATAAGTAAGGAGACTAAGACACAGACAATTAAAATGATATGTCCTGGCCACAGACTTGGCCCAGTGGTTAGGGCGTCCATCTACCACATGGGAGGTCCGCGGTTCAAACCCCGGGCCTCCTTGACCCGTGTGGAGCTGGCCCATGTGCAGTGCTAATGCACACAAGGAGTGCCCTGCCACGCAGGGGTGTCCCCGCATAGGGGAGCCCCACACGCAAGGAGTGCGCCCCGTAAGGAGAGCTGCCCATCACGAAAGAAAGTGCAGCCTGCCCAGGAATGGTGCCACACACACAGAGAACTGACACAAGATGACGCAACAAAAAGAAACACAGATTCCCGTGCCGCTGACAGCAACAGAAGCGGACAAAGAAGACGCAGCAAATAGACACAGAGAACAGACAATCAGGGTGGGGGCGGGGGGAAGGGGAGAGAAATAAATAAATAAAAATAAATCTTAAAAAAAAAAAGATATGTCCAGCATCCCACAGTTGAAGTTTACCTAGGATTTGAGATGAGCAATCATTTTGATTTAGAATTCCTTTATCGTCTAGAGTCAGTTAATAAGAGCAACGATTATGGCTGATATTTATTTACACTTTTCATGTGATTGGTTCTCTTTTAATACTTAATGTGAATTAATTGATTAAATTCCAACAGTAACCCTATGTCTTATGTCATATTATCTTATCTAGTCCACAGATAAGGAAACTAAAGATGCGCAAGTTTTAAAGGATGTGCCATCATTTTTACCCAGAGTAATTTTATTCAGAGTTCCAACCTGAAATGCTGTTTAGCAGTGTGAAAAGTAAATTTCAAAATTATATCAAACATACTTGTAGTATAGAGCTGGGGATGGCAAACTGTGGCCCTTCAGTTAAATCCAGGGTGCTAACTGATTTTGTATGGACTACAAGCTAAGAATGGTTGAAAAGAATCGAAAGAATAGTATTTTGAGGCATGCAAAAAATATATGAAATTCAAATTTCAGTACCCAAAAATAGAATATTCCTGTATTATCTATAGTTTATTTCACACACCACAGCAGATTCGAATAGTTGTGACAGAGGCTATAATATCAACAAAACCCAAAATAATAGCAGCTTCACACAAGACAGGGTTGAAGAGCGGTAGGAGGGAAAATGGGAGCATTGTTTAAAAGTTTTTATAAGTGGTAATGAGATTCTCAGCTCCTTTCTCTCTCTCTGTGCAGCAAGAAACAACTGTACCCTACTAAAGAAGGCATCGGTGAAGCAGTCGAATCCAAGGACTTCCCTTGCAGTCCACGGCAAAATCCTAAGATGGCCCACTACGAGGAAGTGCACGAGTCCGCCTTTGAAGAGTTCAATCAGGCCGTGGAGCAACACAATGGCAAGATCATTTCCACTTACTTTGCAGGTTCTAAGGACGCTGGAGGGAAAAGCTGGTGTCCAGGAAAGCAGACTTGGCCCAATGGATAGGGCAACCGCCTACCACATGGGAGGTCCGCGGTTCAAACCCTGGGCCTCCTTGACCAGTGTGGAGCTAGCCCATGCACAGTGCTGATGCACGCAAGGAGTGCAGGGGTATCCCCCATGTAGGGGAGTTTCCCACGCGCAAGGAGTGTGCTCCATAAGAAGAGCCTCCCAGCGCAAAAGAAAGTGCAGCCTGCCCAGAAATGGCATCACACACACGGAGAGCTGACACTACAAAAAGAAACACAGATTTCAGGTGCCACTGATAAGGATAGAAGCGGTCACAGAAGAACACACAGTGAATGGACACAGAGAGGAGACAACTGGGGGGGGGGGGAGTGGAAGGGGAGAGAAATAAATAAATAAATAAAAATGAATCTTTAAAAAAAAAAGAAAGGAAAACTGGTGCCCAGAGTGTGTGCAGGCTGAAGCAGTCGTGCAAGAGGGGTTGAAGCACATTAGTGAAGGATGTGTGTTCATCTACTGCCAAGTAGGAGAAAGACCTTATAATGACTTCAGAAAAAAACTTGAAAGTAACTGCAGTGCCTACAGTACTTAAACATGGAACACCTCAAAGACTTATAGGATCTGAGTGTCTTCAGGCCAGCCTCGTGAAGATGCTGTTCTCTGAAGATCAAGATTTGATTATGGCAATTGTACCTTGATTTCCTGACCTTGCTATAGTTTAAACAAAATGGCATACTTGCTTTGAATTCATGCTGGCAAAAAATAATGATTGTTAAAAAAAATAATAATAAAAGAAGTCACTGGGATTCACTGTCCAGGTAAGTTTTATCACCATCAATAAAGTCAGAAATTGAGTTTGGTCTTCATTTGGTGACATCAAGCCCAACAGGTGACAGGGGTAATAAAGGAACATTAAGTAAATTACTGGAGAGTGAAGTCCATGGGCCAACAGAGCTTACCTATGTACTCAGAGCTTCCAACAGGCTCTTTAGTATTTCACCTTCCAATATAGACATTTGAGAATAATCTTTTACAGCAACAATTAGCAAGTGTATGATGTAAAAGACAAATATTCATCATTCTTAATAATAAAAGCTATAAGATGCTTAGGAATAAACCTAATTAAAATGTTGGTTTACTGACACATTTAAAAATTGGTTTGTATTAAAGAAAATCTGAATAAAAAACAAAATGTACTATGTTCAGAGAGACAAACACTCAGTAGCCTTGAGATGTAAATTATTCCCGAAGTAAACTTCAAATTTACAGACTCTCAATAGAATTTTCAAAGGAACTAAATAAATGAGTTAAATAAGTATTGTTTAATTAGAGCTAAATATTACTTTTAAAAATTGAGTTAATACTCTCTTAATATATTCTTTGTTCTTAGCCCTTTTGGAAGTGGCAGGAAGGAATGTTTATGATAAAGCTCAGTGAAACTTGAGAGGTTGGTATAGAAAGACAGCCAGCCATATTTCCACAGGTGTAGCCTGAAGACGGAGAAGGAGTCCAGGGCAGAGGTGAAAAATGTGAAAAACAGGAATCAAAAGCCCTATGATTTATGGGAAACTTTGGGTAGGGAAGAAAAGTAACAAATGTATCAAATTCCCTCATGTTGATTTTGATTTCATTTACCGTTTTTAAGATATGCCACTATGGTGTCTGGTTTATACCTTTGTACTATTTGGCTTCCTACATTCCATTGCCATTTTCAATCTTAAGCAAACTTCGTGTTTCTGATTTAATTATTCTCAGCTCATTTCAATGTGGGAGTTCTCTATCCCATGTTTAACACCAGTGGATATTATTTTTACTAGCTTCTTCCTTTCTTTCTTTTGGAATAATCAATGGGTTACAGAAAAATTGCAGGTTTAGTACAAAGAACTTTTATCTGGAACCAGGTGAAAGTTACTAATCTGATGACTCATTAACTTGGCAAACTTTAGCATGTATATGTACAAACAGGGACATTGTCTTATTCAATCACAGTAAAAGCAACAAAATCGGAAAATTAACACTGATATATTTCTTCCTCAAACCCCATTCAAATCTGGCTAAATGCCTCAGTAATATTTTTAACAGCAAAAGCATCTAGTACAGAATCATATGCTGATTTCAGTTGTCAAGCCTCTTTAGTGTTCTTCAGATTGGAACATTTTTTCACTTTTACATTGATTATGGTCAATTACTTTAGTAGAAAGATTTCACATTGACACATCAAATTCCAGTCCATCACAAAGGCCTACTCTCTTTTCTGACTGTGTGTGAAACCTGGCTAAATGTAGTTACTTATTTGTTTAACTCTGGTTCATCTGATCTTTCCTTGTAATTAGATTCAGCCTATGACTGGCAGAAACTTCACAGAAATGACAGTATTCTTTCCATTGCCTCCTGCTGGTTGGCACGCTATCTCAATTTATTCTATTACATTTGATGTTCACATTGATCAGTTGGTTAAGATGGTACCTAATGGGCATTCTCCAATGTTTTTCATTTGTAATTAATAAGTATTTTGTGGAGAGGAAGTTTGAAAATATGTAAATATCCCTTTCATTTTCAAACTTTCTATTAATCATTGATTTATTTACATTTGTGTGAATCCATGGTTTTTGGTTACACATAATTATTATAATCCATTTGGCCAGTGAGAGTCCATTCAAGGTGGATTCTGTTCTCTTTTGTCATGTTCTCATCATTCCTCAAGCATCCTTTACTTTCTGAGAAAAAGAAAACCTTCAAAGCCCATCTTGTACTTTTCTTGTCCTTGTCCTAAAATCAGTCATTTTTCAAAGGACTCTTGATTCTCCTTAGCAGAAAAGTTATTTAGCAGCCAAGATCTGGGTGCTAGGTACACTCACCGCTATTGGAGTATTACTGTACCCATGCTCTGGGGGAGCTTTCAGCAGAGGAAGGACATATGTGTATGCACCCCTCCACACATACATTTTAAAAATGTATTTATTTCTATAGCCCTCTGTCTATACCTCTATCTATCATCTATCTAAAACCAAGATTTCATACTGACACATCAAATTCCAGTCCATCACAGTGGTCTGACTTTTGTTTTCTTTCCCATATTTATTACTCCCTTGTCTGACTGGGTGGGACACCTAACATAATGTAGTTACTTACTTCTTTAATCCTCTGAAAGTAAATTATCTCTCACCCACACCAACATTCCTACCACGCCCTGATGCTCTGATTACCCTGCTCAGGCTCACACTCCCCAGTTCAGGCTTCCCTCCCGTAAGGAACCCCTCTGCACTCAGCTTGCGCTCTGAGGCCTCACGGAGGTCACCCCTGTCGACAGATGCTCACGGTGCCCTGACTAGGCTCTGACAACCTACAGGCTAACCCCACCGCACCCCCACTGATGTCTCTCCACCCATTTGGGCTTCAAGAGCCTACACCTGGTCACCTCTGCTCGGGCTCTGACACCAAATTCTGACTCCAGGAATTTGCTCTGGGCCACCATGGCACTGCCTTCCCCAGCACAGATCCCTATCTTGCTCTGCTCCACCTAATGACTTGAGCATGCCGTATTTAAGGAAGAGAGGGTATGTGAAATGAAGGAGAGGGAAAAAAAGAGAAGAAAAGGTTAGAGAAGAAGAGGGAAGGAAAGGAAGGGAAGGAGAAGATAAGAAAGAGGAATAGTGTATCTAACTACTATGTTGCTCAAGCTTTACTCATGACAAAATCAAAATGCAACTTTGTTTTTGTCTCATGTTTGTCCATTTAAATTTATTCAGCAAGGGATTCTTTGCCTCTTCATTTGGGTGAAAACTTAGGAAGATCATCCCATAAATTTTTTCTTAGACTCATGTAATAAGATTCCTGAGGATCTTTCAATTCACAAACAAATACATACACAAAAGTCTCAATTAAATTTGCTCACTAGAATACTTAGTTCTATATAGCAATCAATTTCAACTAGATTTACGGTTACATGTTCTCCTTTCTCTAGACTTGTACCTGCTAAGATAATGGGTCACAGATGGCTTCTCATAGTTATATCTGTCTTGTGTAGCTTCTTCTCTTTCCAACTTCCTGCTCACTAAGCTTCAGATCTCTCTAGGATCAGGGCAGTGTGGAGAAGAGAAGTAAAGGGCAGGAGAGGTTGTACAGGACAGTTTATAAGTTTACTTCACCCTCTCTGGGCCATGAAGATACTTGATAGTGGCCCTGTGGGTTCCTGAGAGTGGTGGGAAGTTGATGAATTCAGAAGAATGGATAAAAGCTTTAAATATTACTTGGAAGAGAGAGAGGCAACTACAGAAATATCAAAAAATTACTGGGGAAAATTGATTTTATTGATGAAAAATGTTTATAAAACTCAAAGTAGTTTTCAAAATATGAATTACCTAACTTTATGGCTCCTTATCACTTGTGCCTTCTTTCATGTCTCTGCCACTGGTAAATCTAGTCAAAGAGGCCGTTTCACCTACTAAGAAAAAGAATATCACTGTGAGTTATGATTTTTGATTAAGTTTATACTGAAATGTAATTTTGGCCTTTACAATTGGAAATTAGGAGGTAATATGATTTTTAAAAATTCATGGTTCCATTTATTTAGTTTTATTGAGCTTTTAGCAGAGATTATCTTATGAAAATTGAATCCAGATAAGAATTTAACATATATAACCCTTGGGTGAGGGAGAACTTTAAACTAAGAATCTAATATAACAAGGAGTTTTAAAGATTCAGTTAAATTTCAAGAGAAAATGTCCTTGGATTTCAAGCTTAATCTTGGGCTGTAAATCCAGGAAAAGAAAACCAAGAGCTTGTGTATAAAAGTACGGGAGGGGGGTAGGAACTCCCCTCAACAGTATGGATGAATAAGCTTGAGTATGCCCCTTGCAGTAACCATTTTACCCTGTTCTCTATAGCAAGTATCAAGAAAGTGATAAATACAATCTTTTATTCTGTTAATCCAAAAGAAATATTGCTGTCATTTTCAAAGCCAGGCGAAAGTCGATGTGATACGTCGTTAGGGAGAGGGCTTAAGACAGCTCCGTACTCCACTCTCCTCCAACTCCATTTCCTGTTTTTGATATTAGTCTCACAGGCTGCAGGTTTAATGAGTAGAGGAACGGTGTCTCCAAATCAGTGCATGGTCTGCCTCACTCTCTAAATCTTGTTTGAGCACTCTTTCTTTTCCCTCCTTCCACGCAACTGAAATGGAAGAATGGATCTTGGACAATCTCCTTCCAAGAAGGAGTATGTTGGACTTGCTCAGGGGAAGGAAAATGATGGACTTGCTCAACCAGCTCATGTTAAATCTTAGGAATAAACTCTCTGACTCTTCAGAGATCATTATTTGGATATGCTTCTTGGGGAAGTATGTTAAAAAGCCAATCAGACGGTTTTGTTTTAAATAGCAGACATATTTCATTTAAAAATGTTCCTTGTGGTTCATGTGTGTTATCCCAGCTCAGCAGGACTAGGGTTTAATACAGATATTGGGATACAAATCCTGTATTAACTAACATCTATATTAGTGTTAAGATTATTCTTTGCTTTTTAAGTTCCCTGTATAGATCAGTGAGAGATTAGACAGATTAGATTAAAATAAAGATAAACAAATATATGTATATATGTTTCCCCCCTAGGAAACTTTCAGATTTTCTGTAGTCATGGTAATAAGTGAAGGATTTAAGGTTTCATCCTGCCTTTAGCTAACAAATTCATTAACATGATAACTGTTTTATTACTCTTAGATGCTTTTCTGCTAAAGTGGGACAGAATCAATTTACATAATAATATTTTTTCATAATCAATAAAACGGGATAAAGTTGTGCCTTATGTGAATGGATATTATGGTCTTCTTGAAGATGAGATAAATCAGGCTGGAGAGGGATATAGGAATCAAACATCGCAAGGTGTTGAAACCAATTTTAATAATCAAGTGTTTATTCTAAAAGAAATATAAAAGGCTTATAACTTTCTTCAAAGAGATATTCTTAACATTAGTATGGAGAATAAGTTGGATACAGAGTTGGGGGGGAGATGCAAGTGGAAAAATTAGGAAGGTCTTACAAAAGTCATATAAGTCAAGATAGTGGCTTGGACTAAAATGGAAATAAGGCTAAGACAGAAGAGTAAACAGAATTAAAATATTTTTTTCCATGGTTTTTAAACTTTCAGTTCAAATTAATTTTGAAATATACACTCAAATATTTCTCCTTGTTAAAAAAAATCATAAATTAGGTGGAAGCCTACATTTGTATTCTTCTCCCCCATCTACTATATTCCCTTCTATACAAAGGCTACCAGTGGTATTTATGCTTCAAGGGTATTTTCCACAGATTTAGTCCCATAAATATCTATCCCCTACCACAAAAAAAAAAATCTATTTTTAGAAATAAGCATTATTTTACTATTCAATTTTTCTGGACCTGATTTTTCACTCAGTATGTCTCCATGGTATTTTAGTATTTATATAGAGAGAGCTATCTCATTTTCAGCTGCTGAAGATAATTTAATGGTATTCTGTGCTGAACATTTGTCATGTTTTAGTCACCAAGTATATGGTCCCTCTTCCCTATAGTGCCCTTACTTTGAGGAATAGCTCCTATCCCTTTTATAAAAAAATTTGGCTGGATATTTAACATAAATGCCTATTTTCTACAATGAAAACTGAGTGGGCCAGATTACAGCCACCCCCCATCCCTCTGATCACTTGCATATCTGAGGAGGTATGGGGTGGGCTGGCACTTGCCTTGAGTTTGCCCAATCTGGCATTTCCTTCCAAAAATTTCCATCTTGAAAGTTCATTTGTAGGGGAGTAGGTTTAGTTCATTGCTTGGACCCTGGTACCTCCTAAAAATAAAAAATAAAAAAAAGTTCATCGCAACAGCAGACCTGACCAGACTATTCTTGCAATAAGGCTCTACTAGCAGGTCTTCTTTCCTAGTTATCAGAGATTCTCAGGTTCTTGCATTATTCCAAACCAGAAATTTGGTTGCTCTATCAATTTAGTGAGATTTAGGAATCTTCCCAATAAATTTGACTATCTTATCTACAGACAATCTCTACTTCTAATTGAATAAATCTAACTACTGAAAGAAAAAAAAAAAATGACACCAGAAAAGAGATTGAAGGTACAGATCCCCAGGAAATGTATTTTGGAAATTCTTATCTGTCTTACATTGGGAGGAAGGCAGTGAATAAGTTCTGTTTATATTCTGCAATAGAATCTTAGCTGCTCATTACACTCTATGTTAGATGTGTTTAAATTAAAATAGAACTATAACAAATGTGCATCACTATTGCAAGGCGTTAAGAATGCCGGAGAAGCATGGAAAAGACACAATTAATGTAACCTATGGACTATAGTTAACAGCAATACTGTAATATTCTTGCGTTAATGCCAAAAAGGCACTGTGTTAACAATTGGGGGGTATGGAAGAAATATACCAAATGCATGCTATAGACCATAGTTAGTGGTAATAGTCTGATGATATTATCTCATAATTTGTAACAAATGTTCCACAACAATATAGTGTGTTGGTGAAAGGGTGCTGTATGGGAATTCTACACATGTGCATGATTGCTTTGTAAGTTCACAACTTTAATAAAAATATATACATTTTAAAGCTATCTGTGGTCAACTGGAACAATGTTTGTACCCGTTTTTCAGGATACAAACATTGGCAGTTGCCAGTTTATAATATTTAGGAAAATCAATGAACATAAAATAATCAAGACATTATGAAGAAGAAGAGTTAGAGAATTTACACTATCAGCTAGAAAGATTTAATATAAAACTACCGTAACTAAGACAGTGTTGCATTGGTGCAAGAATAAACTAATAGATAAATAAACAGAATAGAGACTTAACTTATATACTAACCTGATTTAGGATAAAGGAGCTATTGCAATTCAGTATGGAGAGGATAGCCACTTAAATAAATGATGCAGAAAATAATTGGATATCAGTACTAAAAACAAAACAATAACCTTCATCCCTGCTTCTCATCATTCTCTAAAATTAATTTGAAATGAATCATACACCAAAGTATGTAGGTTAAAACCACCAATATTCTAGAAGAAAATACTTAAAAATATTTTCATGAAATTGGAGTGTGCAAACACTTGATAAATAAGTCATTGAAAGCATTAACCATGAAAAATTGATAAATTGGACTTGCTTATAATTAAAAATTTCCTGTCAATCAAAGCAAGTCATTAAAATGGTGAAACTTCACATCACAGACATATAATGTCCAACAAAAGACTCACATTAAGAAAAAAGGAAACACCTCCAAATCAAATAAGAAAAAGAAGGAAAATGCAATCAGAAATAGACCAAAAATTTGAAAAGTCATTTCACAAATGGCCAATAAGCATATGGAAAGCTATCTAGCCCTTGTTAAATTCAAAATAAAAGCATATCAAGATACTACTATACACTCATTACTGTGTATGGCAAAATTATGCAGCAACTGGAGATATATGCATTGCAGGTGGGAATGAAAACTATTTGAGGAAACCAGCAGTGTGTTCTAAATATTAAGATAAATATAAAATTTCCATTTTATTCAGCAATTTCACTTCTACTATATTGAGAGGGATGTACAACAAAACACCTAGGCAAGAATATTCATGACGGTATTATTCATCGTAATAAAAAACTGGAACTTAAATGTTCATCAACAGTTGACTAGATAAATATAACTGTGGTATACCATATGTTCATGCAATGGAATACTCTCTAGCAAAAATAAAAAGAACAAATACTTGCTACATGCAACAATATGGATGAATCTCACTGACAAAATGATGAAAAAAAGGATTCAGACTTCCATTCATACAAAACAGAGAGCAAAACTAATCTCTGGTGCTTGAAGTAAGCCAAACGGTTATTTCTGCGTGGGAGTGGGAGATTGTTGTCTGGGAAAGGGCATAAGCAAGCCTTCTATAGTGATGGAAAATATTGTGAATCTTGCTCTGAGTGGTGGTTATGTACAAATATAAGTCATTGAGTAATGCATTTAAAATTCGTGCACTTTATTGTAACTATAACAAATTTTTAATATTGTTTTTAATTGAAAATTTGAAAATTTCCAGATTGGGACAGGGCCTATACATGAAAAGACTTTTGTGGCTATGTTGGAAGTGGCTCAGGCTCTTGGCCCATGGGATTCTTTGCCCAACTGTATTCAAAGTATCATACTGAAATTTATTTATAGTATGCTAAACCCTGACAAAAAACTTATTCTGAAGTCATCTATGGCTTTGTAGCAAAGCTGTGCCCTCTTCAATAAATAGCCTCCCTCTGAAAATCAATATATGCTTACACTGGGCAGTAGTGAGGCTCAGTGTCTGATCATTGGATTCCAATTAACTAGGCCACCCTAGTCACTTACTGTCAGTTGGGAACTATCAAATCCATCTTGTCCATCACTAGAGATGCCCAGAGGTACTCCCCATGCTAAATCAATGAAAAATATGAGCAACCCTGATAACACAACTGTCTCTTTCTATGCCCTCATTGAAAATTCCCTAAATAATATTAACTGATATGGAAAAGTTTTTAAAGCTGGTTCACAGATAGTGCTGCAAATATGCCAGCAACCACTAAAAGTGGACCTTTTAGCATTAGGACCCTACTTAGAGATGCACTGAAGAAAAATGAAAGAAAGATTTCTTCCTTGTGGGTGGAACTTGAAGCAGTGTATCTCCTGTTCATGGAAAGCAAGATAGCCTGAGGTGAGATCCCATACTTCATGAAGGACAGTGGTTAAATTATTAGCTCTATCCATGTGGAGTTGGATGGGGCCTGGAAGCATTGTGACTAGAAATCTGGGGAAAAGATTTGCAGAAGGATTAAGGACCACTCAAAATGGGCCCATATTGTAAGAATATTGGTATCCATTATGATTGGTCAGAAAAGGACCTCACTTAAAAGATGTAATCTTTTAGTCTATAATCAAGAGGAAATGGTGATCTGTTTTATAAAGATCAGTCATTCTTCTTTACCACAACTCTGCCTGATCAATGGGTTAATGAAAACAGTGGCAGTGGTGGCAGGTCAGGTCATTTTGCAGGGGCTCAACAACATGAAAGTTGGCTTCATCCAGCTGATCTGGTTAATGTCTATTTTGGGAGACAAATTTATTATCAGTATAAAATACCAATCTTGAGTTATTCTATCCTGCTTCAGGAGAATTACTGGATTACTAACGAGCTCATTTATCATCACTGTCTCTCACAAAATATTTTTTATTCTAAGAAAATCACAGTTAAATGAAAGAAAAGTTCAGGTCCACAGAGATGCTTTACTCCTTTCATGTACCCCATCATCCAAAAGCAGATATTGAGCACCCTGTTATGATTCTAGGTAGGAGACAATGCTTTTCAAGGATGCTGCATTGATTCAGGATGCTATATAGGTTATCTAGCAGCTTTTTCTCCCATGGTCACTTTAGAAGGGCTCAAGACCTCTCCACCTCTATAGCAAGAGGGGGCTTAGATCCCACATGGCTGACAGATGGAATTCTCTTGCTTGCAGCTATAGACTCTCTTGGTTCCCTGGTGTGGCGACTGACCATCTTCACCTCCTTGTTAGCTGACCTGGGTAAGTCCAATGAACTGGAGAGTAGGAGTTGCAACTCTGCTGAGGCTCAGGGGCCAGCTGGCACATGTCCAGCCCAGAGATTCAAGTCTTCTGGGCATACACCAACCCCAGTGCCAACCACAGGTTCAGTAAAGGTGACAGAAGAGGCATGTGTAGAAAGATCATATCTGAGTCCAACTCCATCTCACTCAGGAACACAAATTCCAAAGTAGGGCCAGCTGGCCAGGCACTGAACTCCAGAGCCAACTGCCATGACCATAGAACCTGTGTGTCTCCATAGCCCTCAGGAGTACCAGTACCTGGTGTTGTATCTACTTTGGCTGTCTCTGGGATCCTACAGGTAGAGAAGCAGGAGAAAAAACATTCATGTAGTTAATCACTCATGGAAATTTTCTTTGTAATCTTTTGCTTTGGCCTGTGCTCACTTATAGGATTTATTAGCAAATGAAAACAAAAACAAAAACAGAGAGACAGAAAAAATAAGTCTTCAACCAGAGAACAAAATTGTTCCACTGATCTGAAAGTTGAGATTCTGAGATTCTACCTTATATTTTGTGCACTTCATGACATTGAGTGAAACTTCTACAAAAGATTCTTTTCTGTGTGTCTGTTTCACAATGATTATAGCTTCTATATAAGAGGAAAAACAGAGTTTCTGATGCATCACAGGATAAGAAAGAATTATGGTACCACACTAGGAAACTCTATTTTGAAATACATGTTCAATATTAAGGATAAAACAAAGGTTCAGATGTCTCATTAATAAAGATTTGACTCACCATTATGACCAAAGAACCCCTCAAAACAACAGAGTGCTGGACAAAGGCAAAACCAGTATCAAATGGATATTTCGGGAGGGTATAGTAAGTATCAAAAATGGTCCTACCCAAGCATTTTCACAAGTAGGCACTTTAAATTCTCTTTGCTAGGACAGGCAAATGTCTAGCTTAAGTCCCTTTTATTACCTTCTTCTACACACTAATATAATAGATAATATGTCTCTAATTATGAGTAAATATTTAAAGATAAAGTAAGGGTGAATAAAATGTGCTGAAGTCCATACGTTTAGAAACATTGTCAAGGCTGCTGTGGAAGCTCTACCTCGGAGATTGAGGCTTTGGTATTGGGCCTCTTTGCAGAGCAAATGAGTGCCTTTTAGGTTACATTGAATCATACAGGAGACAGTTTTAGATGTGCATGGGAAGATGAGTTGTGGCTGGCCAGTTACCAAAAAGAAGGAACAAGGTTAGCACTTGTCTTCTTGTCTGCCTTACCTATAGTCCTCCATCCTAAGTGCACCCCAATTTCCCCTTAAAAATCACATTTGAACCCTTTTAAGTGCTTTATAACAGTCCATTGTCTTCATGTACAATACATTTTCTTTATCCTTCCTCCATCTTTATATTTCAATCTTCTTTGATCTCCAGCACCTATCATAGTCTCCAGAATACTGTAGACCCTTACAAAATGTTTATTGAACTAAATTATTTTCAATCATCATAAAACTTTCACAAGATAAAACTTTAAACTACATTGTATTTTAATTTCTTAGTTAACTGGGTTGCCTTTAGAGAATGTTTTATACTAGTTCTATAGTTTAAAAGTTATGGAATCTCTACTGTATCATAGAACATAGGAAATTCCTCTGACAGTCCATGGAAACTGCAAAAGGAGTAGTGACTCTGTAGGATAGAAAACTTGTTAATTAGCAATAATTCTTCTTTTCTTTATATGAATATCCTTCAAGTTCTTAAGTATTATTGAGCTGAAGTTCTAATTTTATCAATTTCTCTTTGGCAATATTTTAAAATTTAATATATGTGGCTTTGTAGTTCAGCACAAAATACTTTTAAAATGTAGTTTTTGTTATCAATTTTATACATAGGTACATAATGACTCCACACTCCTTCATAATTTTGCTTTAAATTGAATCACGACTCACTTGGAATATAAGGGAAAATGCAAAATGTGACAGGTTTGCAAAATTATTCTCTTCCAGCTTAGTTAGCTATGTGGTCTGTGAATCACTGAAAGTTTGCTTTTCCACACATTACTGGAGTTGTAGATCTCACTTTTAAATTCTTAGTGAAGTCCCTTCCAAATTACCTCATATTTGGCTTATTTTCAGCTTTTAAAATTATTTGTTTTGGAGTTAGTTATTTCATCACTCTGACTATATTTGACAATGCATTATTCTATTTCACTTGATTACTCTCTTACTCCTATAAGATTTCTCTCTTTCCTCAAGTTTGACTACACATTTATCATACACATTCTTAACCTCAACTATTCTGGCTTTTTTTTTTTTAACCTTTTTCTATCTCCCTCCCCATATTAAGAAAATTATAGATTAAAATCATTTTCACTGGGTAATTATATCTTCATTTAATGGTAATGCTCAGTTTTGTTTTGCAAAATGACAATCATCCCACAAAAGGAGGGAGGGAAAATTGAAGGAAGGAGGTAAGTAAGGTATGAAGATAGGAAATTCCAGCACAAGGATAGAGTGGCCTGTGGTAGGAGCAGATTTACTGGGGCTTATAGATTTGGGTGGAGAAATAATAGAATGAAAGTGTTACAGTTTCTTTGTTTTTGTTTCTCCTTGCTTTGTTTTGTTATGTTTTAGGTGGGGAGAGGGTATCCACCCAGAGTGGAGAGGTGAGTAAATAGTATATGGCATTGCTGGTGCAGAAAAACACAAATACTTTAAAATATACAGAGAATAGTATATAATATTAATACAAAGCAGTGTAAGGAGAAAACTGAATTTGAAAATCAAACCAATTGAGTTCATGAGAAATTTACCCCAAAATCCCAACCGTGTAGCAGAAGAATAAATTAGCAAAACAATCCAATCTGACTTATATTTCTTTGAACACAAATTTTGTCCATCTGAAAGGCAATAAATTTGAAACAGAAATTTTAAAACTCAGGAAAAAAATTGGAAAAAAAGAAAAATAGAAAAAAACACAAAAAATGGCCCCATTATGAAGATTAAACTGTAAGATTTTCAAGGAAAACAGATTTGACAAAAATAATGTAAGGAATTTAATATAGAAATTAGCAATCAAGAGAAAAATATGAAATAAATAAGGAAAATAAGGGCACTGAGAGTGAAAACTATAGAAGGTAGGCAAAGAAAAGCCAATATATATTTAATTGGTGAGACTAAACAAAAAAATTAAGAAAATCTTGAAAAATAACATCTAAACTTATAATGAAAAATTATGGAATAAAAGAAAATCTGAGTGTACATTTTGAAAGAGTCCACAGTATGGTAGGGAATAATTGAACTGAAAAGTCAACTCCAAGACATTTCCTAACAAAAGCAACAAATTTAAAGAAAAAGGAAAAATTATCTGGGATTCATGGGAAGAGAACTGAATCAAAACAGCAAAAGCAACAATTTCCTGAAATGCAAGTAAAGAAAATTTAAAAATTTTATATCTAACAGCCTGTACTTTATCAAGGTTATAGAAAAACAGTCTAAAACAGAAAGGATTTGTGGGGCAAATTCCTTCCTGGGGACTTTGCTAGAAGGTGAGCTTGCTCCAATCAAAGGATGTCTGGAGGAATCAGAGTAAATAAATTGATATTAAATGTTGAACACCTAGAACCATAGATGCAAATGTAGCAAAGCTGACACAGGTAAAAGAGTCACATACAATTGGCATATGGTCTATGAAAATTAGAAATAACACAACCTCCAAAATGGGAGGATAAATGAAAGAAAAAGAGAAAACAGAAGGAGTGCAGAATTCATGAATGCTGTAGAAGCAGTGATATTCTGAAGTGGGCCTGGATATGTGACTGGGCAATTCTGCACATCTCTGTACTGTTGGTAGGTTGAAACTGGCTATAATGGGATCATGGAAATCATCAAAGCAGGGCTTCCTATTGTTACAGGATTTTATTTAGGTTCTTGACTATACTGCAGAAATGAATTTCAAGAGCACTTCGGTTGAGTTAAGCCAGTAATTTACTCAGGTAGGGAGGGAGGAGAAACGGGAGAAAACAACAGATCAGGGGTCCCAGGTAGAGAGGAAGGGTTGAAAAGTCATGAAGTGGGCTAATTTACAGGCTACAATTTCCCATTATAGGTTATAAATGCCCAGGTTTACTTGCATAGTGATCCAAGGGGAGGAAGAAGGCAGCCAGAGTCGGGGTCCAGAAGCAAGAGGCAACTCCAGCCTGGTGCTGCTTTTTGAACTGTTTAATTATTCCACCCCTTTCCTAATGGCAGGGGAGGAGTATCAGCTGTTTATTATTTTGATGGCTTATTTCTCCTATCAGTCTCCCAGGAGGTCCCAATGATAAAGTCCTTAGGAAATATCCAGGGCTTTTCCTGGCTTCTGGAGAAAGTCTTCCTCTGAGTGGCAGAATATTGGGGAGGCGGGGGTGTCTTCCAGTAGCCATCTTGGGGGTTATTGATGTCCACGTGGACTCTCTGCCAGGTTCCAGATCCATCTATTGATTTCTTATCCTCCTAGCCTGCTTCACTTCCACCCCACCTCTTGAAGAGTTCTGTAGTTAAGCAATGACCAGTATTATCACTCTGCAAAGATGATAAATAGGAAGAAAAGAATAGCACTTAATGTTGATAAATCTAATAACAGAAGCATAAGGAAGAAAACAAGTAAAGTTGAGATCAACATGAAAATCATCAATATAAAGGTAACCACTAAGGCATCTATATAGATAAATAAATAATAAGCATATAGATATACAGATACATAGATGTAGATATAAATAAGTTATATCTTTTAAGAGAGACTAGAAGTAATGACACGCCAGTGGCAATGAGCAAAACCAATGCCCAGATCTTCATTTCTCAATACCATTAAAAGAACAGACATTCCTTGGAGAAGTGGATGATTTTAGGGCTTAGGCGGGAAATATACAAGATATACCTGGAGTACCTAGCAGTGCCAGAAAGTGCTATGAAATCGAAAGGATGGAGATAGGTCAAAGGGAGACAGGAGTTAACCTGAAATGACCAAAGCTGGAACAATTAGGGCAATAAGATAAATAATGCAGCTTAGATTTATAATCCAATGCATAAAATAAATAGGCCTAATCCATAAAGATAAGTGTTTGAATAAATGAAGATGGGGGGAGAAGAGACAAATTGTCTTTACAGAAGCATTCCAAATTATATATGTAGTACTCAAGGATATGCCTCCTCTATCATTGAGAACTGGCTGAACTTAGTGATTCATTTCCAGCAAATAAAGTTGGGAAACAGAAAAAATGTGACTTTGCAGATGAGAAACCTAGCAAACACTACTTTAACTGTATTATCAGTCAACATCAGTGATGGCAAGTGATCACGTATCCACTGAAATGCTGTGATAAGAAGGGCACTATAATTCTGTGATATTCATTCAAAAAAGCAAAACCCATAATTCTAGTCTAATCATGAGAAAAACAACAGGGAAACCCAATTGAGGGACATTCTACAAAGCACACAGCCAGGCCAGTATTTCTCAAACTACTCAAGGTCATGAAAAAATAAGGAAAGATTGAGAAATGGCCACAGACCATTGGAGACCAAGGCGTCTCCATGAATGTAAGAATCTACATTAAAATATCTCTGAAGAAAAAATGTGATTAACTCCTTAAATATTGAAAAGGCCTTTAATAAAATTTGTGACCTATGATAATAAAAAAGAAGAATAAAGAGGAGAACCAGCAAGATGGCGGTGGAGTAAGGAGCTCCTAGAGTCAACTACTGCTACAGGACAGTTAATAAACACCCAGAACTCTCTGGAGCTAGCTGAAATACCTGTTTGGGGGCTCCAGGAGACCAGAAGAGCATCCTTCAACATCCTTAAAGGAATGGAAGAAGGAGAATGCTCATATGCAGAGAAGACTCATAAGTAGAGTGCACCACACCCCAAAAGCTGGTGCCAATCATCCACTGGAGGCACAAGCTGCCTCAGGAGCTATTCTGCAGCTGGAACCGGAAGCTCCACTTCCCCAAAATAGGGGAGGAAGAGATGGCTGGGCACCAATTTCAGCTACTGATGAGTAAATTCAGTGGGCTAAAGTATAATCCTGAGAACAGCTAAAGTTTGAGCCTGTGTAAGTCAGAACGAGGTTGGGAGCCACCAACTTAACTCTGTGCCTGGCACAAGGGGAAGCAGGGCAGACTGAAAATCACAGTCCTAGTAGAGACTGGCTTCTTTCCATCCAGATCAGATTGCGGCCCTAGCCTAGGCCCCAGTGCCACCTCCAACAGGGAGGAAGCTGCAGGAAACTGTGCCAGTCTCTCTGGGAAATTACTAGCCAAGCTGTGGAGGCCAGTGATTATCCTACTCTGGCAGCACAAGCCATCCCAGGAGCTATTCTGTGGCTGGAAATGGAAGCTCCATTTCCCAAAAACAGGGGAGGAGGACGTGGTTGGGTGCCAATTTCAGCTACTGATTGGTAGACTCAGCTGGCTAAGATATAACCCTGGGAACAGCTGGGGTGTGAATCAGCCCAAGTCAGAAAGAGGCCAGTGGCCACCATTTTAACTTTGCCCCCAGCCTAAGGGGAAGCTGGACTGACGGAAAATCACAGTGATGGTAGGAACCAGTTTCTTTCACCCAGATTGACCTGCAGCCCTAGCCTAGGCTTCAGCACCACATCTGGCAGGGAGGAGGCTGGTGGGCCTTGCACCAGCCTATCCAGAAACTGCACATAACTTTGACTGACACAGATTGAAAATTGGAAGTCTACTGGGGCAACTGTGGTCATCTTGGACCCGCACTGCATAGATTGCTGCCCACACCTGCAGCTCCATCCCCACCCCAGGTAGGGGAGAAAGGGGCATGAAGCTTCATCAGTCTTTCTGGGCAACTACAGTCTAGGCCTGCACAACTTGGATTATTCCACACAGCTGTGACTCTGTTCCTACCTCTGGCAAAGCAGAAAGTTAGAAGAAGCTTCATTGGTCCCTGGAGAAATGAGGGCAACTTGAGCCTTGAGCTCACAGCACTAAGTACATGTGTGGCTTCCATTGCACAACCAGCAAGGGAGAAAGGGCAAGAAGCCCTAAACTAAAGAGAAAAACTGCATCCAGAAAGAATGCTCTAGTAAGCCAGATGCCGAGACACTAAAAAAAATTACAATCCACACCTAGAGACAGGAAACTATGGCCCATTTAAAGGAAGAAGATAAGCCTCAGGATGACATAAAGGAGTTGAGACACCTAATAACAGATATTCAAACAAATCTCCTTAATAAATTCAATGAAATGGCGAAAAAGATTAAGGATATTTAGAAGACACTGGATGAGCACAAAGAAGAATTTGAAAGCATACGTAGAAAAGTAGCAGATCTTATGGAAATGAAAGGTGCAATCAATGAAATTAAAAACACATAATAAGAGATTTGAGGAGGCAGAAGAAAGGATTGGTGAGCTTGAAGAAATGGCCTCTGAAAGTGAACATACAAAAGAACAGATGAAGAAAAGAATGGAAAAAATTGAACAAGGTCTCAGGGAAATCAATGATAGCAAAAGGCATGTAAACATAAGTGTCATGGGTGTTCAAGAAGAAGAAAGAAGGGAAAAGGGGCAGAAAATATTTAAAGAAATAATGGTAGAAAATTTCCCAACCCTATTGCAGGACATAGATATCCATGTCCAAGAAGCACAACAAACCCCCATCTGAAAAAATCTGAATCGACCAACTATGAGACACATACTCATCAGAATGTCAAATGCCAAAGACAAAGAAAGAATTCTGAGGACAACAAGAGAAAAGTAATGCATAACATGTAAGGGATATCCAATAAGATTAAGTGCAGATTGATTTCTCACCAGAAACCATGGAGGTAAGAAAACAGTGGTCTGATATGTTTAAGATACCACAAGAGAAAAACTTCCAACCAAGAATTTTATATCCAGAAAGACTGTCTTTCAAAAATGAGGGCAAGATTAGAATATTCACAGATAAACAGAAACTGAGAGAATTTCTAAGCAAGCGACCAGATTCTCAGGAAATACTAAAGGGCGTGCTAGAGCCTGAAAAGAAAAGACAGGAAAGAGAGGTCTGGAAGAGAGTCTAGAAATGAAGATTATGTCAATAAGAGTAACTAAAAGTGTAAAAAGAGTGGTGAAAATAAAATATGATAGGTAAAACTCAAATATTCAGGAATGAACTTGAACAATGATGTAAAGCACTTGTATTCAGGAAACTGCAACTCAATGTTAAAAGAAATAATAAAAAGGCCTAAATAACTGGAAGAATATTCCATATTAATGGATTGGAAGACTAAATATCATTAAGATGTCAATTCTACTCAAATTGATATACAGCTTCAATGTAATCCTGATAAAAATTCCACAAACATTAAAAAAAAATTTAAAAACACAATCGTCAAATTTATTTGGAAGGATAAGAGGTCCTGAATAGCCAGAAACATCATAAAAAGGGAAAGCAAGCCCTCATCTTCAGACTCTAAGTCATATTACCTAGCTATAGTGGTAAAAACAGCACCGTACTGGCATAAGGACAGACACATAGACCAATGGAACCAAATTCGTGGTTCAGAAATAAACCCTCACACGTATGGTCAAGTGATTTTTGACCAGCCTGCCAAACCCACACAGCTCAGGCAGAACATTCCATTCAACAAATGGTGCTGAAAGAATTGGATATCCATAGCTGAAAGAAGGAAAAAGGACTCCTACCTCACATCTTATCCAAAAATTAACTCAAAATGAATCAAAAACCTAAAAGTAAAAGCAAAAACCATAAAACTTCTAGAAGAAATTGAAAGAAAATATCTTCAAAACCTGGTGGTAGGCGGTGGATTCTTAATTTAATGTATGCAGTTTTAATTACCTTTACTGTAAATGTGTGGAAATGTATAGAGTAGATGGTAACACATAGTGAGTAACAGCTAGTTTATAAATGGGGATGTGGCTGAAAATGGTATTCTAGGAATGTAAACGCTGACTGACAGAATGCTAGAGAATAATCTAGGAACTGAATAGCACAGTAAAGCAAGAGTTGGATGAGAATTGTGGTTGATGGTACAGATGGAAGTGTCCTTTGTGAGCTAGAGCAAATGCACATCACTATTGCAGGGTATTGGGAATGTGGAGAAGCATGGGAAAAAACAGCTGGAGTGATCTATGGACTGTGGTTAGCAGCAATAATATAATATTCTTGTATCTATGCAAAAGATGTACTGTGTTGATACTGAGGCAGTATGGAAAGTGTGAGCCAAATGTAGACTATGGATGTGGTAATAATCAGATGATATTATCTTATCTGTAGCAAATGTTCTACAACAGTGTGGTGTGTTGATGGAGGGGTGTTGTTTGGGAATTCTGCACATGTGCATGATTGTTTTATAGGTTTACAACTTCTATCATAAAAAATATATTTAAAGAATAATAATAGGGTGGGTTGGGAGAAAACACACCAAATGTAAGATAAGGACTATGATTAGTAGAAAGATTTTGATGATATTTTTTCATAATTTGTAATAAACATCTCATGGCAATGCAAGATGTTGGTGGAAGGTTTGGGTATGGGACCCCTGTATGATGTTATGCATGTTTGCTTTGTAAGTTCACAACTTTTACTATAGACTTAATTGTTTATGTACATTCATATATAAATGATATAAAAATAATAATAGGATTGGTTGGGGGAAAAATACTTTGGTGAGTAGTAATATTTTGACAATGCTCTTTAATCATTAGTTAAAAAGATGTAACAACAATGCAAGTTATTGATGGTATGGTGAATTATGACAGTCCTGTATGATGCTTTATACGTTTGTTGGTAAGTTCACAATTATTATTATATACTTATTGTTTATGTATATTTATGTATGAGTGATATACTTCAATTAATTAATTAAAAAAAGAATAAAATTGGACCTTGATACTTTTTAATATGTTAAAATTTTTATACCTTAGTTGTACTAATAGGAATTAAATTAATGGGGAAATAATGAAGAAATTACTATTGAAGGCATAACGAGTGAAAGAAACACAGTATCTCCATTATATTAGCCTTTGTTTTAGGAATATTAACTAAACAAAAGGAACTTTTGATACTGAGCAAAATCAGGGTTATCTGCCCAATGTACTTTAAAGACCAATTCCTGAGAAACTGGGGTTTCAAAGAGAGAGAGCGTTTTTATTGCTATTCATAACAAGGAGTTTCAGATGGCCTAGCAGCCTAAAAGTCTATCTCCCCAAACTGCAATAGTTATTATAGTTTTATATTATCCAGGTTTATCAGGTTTATGCTAATGATTAATTGGGGAGGGGCTGGCTCAGTTTCCTTCATTAATAAACATTAAGGGGCTTTCTAGTGATAAGGCTTTAAAGGTGTAAAACAGGATAGAGGGTAGGTACAAAATGGGGATCATCACAAAATAAAGGTTATGTAATTTTACAATCATTATTGGAAATCAAGGCATCTGGATTCTAGTTCAGCAAGCTTCAGTAATTCCAGGTATTTACTTTTACTAATACACTGGAAAGTAAAAAGGCATCTATGTAATGATTCAGTAATCATAATTATTTGTTAATTCTTAACCCTTGGTTACACATTGGATTTGGAAAAGAAGCAGTACCAGTTCTATTTGCACTTGATAAATACGTTAGTTTTAAAAAATGATCAGAAATTATTCCCTTCCATTTATGCATTCCTCCTATCAAGAGATGGAGATGGTTTCACAACTTCTCAAATCTTTTTGGCCTTATAACTTGCTCTGGCCCACAGAGTACAGCAATGACATTTCTGAGAATTTCACATTTCTGTTTTTGCACTTGGAACTCTCCTGAGGCACCATTTGAGCATGCCCAGCCTGGCCTGTTGGACAACCAGAGATACATGATCTATTTGCCAACTTCATTTTCTCAGCCAAAAACTAGTCAACACCCAGAAGAATAAGACTTCTTTCTGACAGCAGCTGGCTACAGACTCATTAAAAAGCCCAATTTGGCACAAAGACCTACCAAGATGTCCCAGCTTAAGGTGTCATATAACCATGATCATAATAAATGGTTCTTTAAAACTATTACATTTTTTGAGTGATTTTCTTTGCAGCAAAATTAACTGATACCTAAGGTACCTGAAAACGTCTTGTTCCAGTGGAAGGAAAATTCATGAAAATCATCAAGGAAAGTAAGCAGTAGTTGGAAAAGTGGTGATGACATTTCCATGGTAAACTACAAAGCTGGTGATTTGGAAAAACTACTTCTGTATTTAGTCTTTAGTTGTTAGCATATTACTTAAAAGTGATTTGAGGCTCTGTGACAAAGATCAAATTAAGGATGCGGTTGTAAGACTTTTTAAAGATTTAAGAGTGATTTATGGGAAGCAGATGTGACTAAACCAGGTGGACGCCTTCCTACCACATGGAAGGTCCCAGGTTAGGGTCTCGGCGCTTCCTAAAGAAGACAAACAAGGGAATTGTGGGAACATGGTCAACGGGTTAGACAGATAAATCTTAGCTCTAACTAAAACAACTGAGAGGGAGTCTAGGGCTGCCTTGGAGAACTGGTTAGGGGTACAGCAGACCAGGACACTACTTCACAACTAACAGAAGAGTCAGGGACAGAGAGCAGGAAGCCGAAAAAGCAAACTGTGAGTTATTGATCCTCCGGGCCACCGGGAAGGGCTCCCTTCCCCCATCCCTGAGATATCCTGAAGCGTGGGTAAAACTCCCGGCAAAAGGTATCTGACTAAGAGGAGTACAGACTTCTTCCTCCCTGGCAGCTCCTCTAGATATATGTAGGGTGTGTGAGGGGGCACTCTGAGTCATCTGAGGTGGTGCTAGAAGGAAAAGGAAGCCAGTGAAAAATCTTATTTTCTCCCACCTGTGGCTGGAAGTGGCTGGAAGTGGCATTAAACCCTGCCCTCAGGACAAACAGCCTAGTGGAGCCACAGGCTTCCTCCTCCAAAAGGAGTGTGGCGGCAACCTCCCTGGGAGAAGAAGGGATCGGATAAGGTGGAGAGTGGTCTCTTTGTGGTTATTTTATCCAGCCAAGCCCCCTTGGGCATTAGAAGGGACCCTGATGTGACAGGGATAGGGGAGGGGGATCTCCTTAGGCAGGCTGCTACACTCAGCAGCCTAGGTGAAGAGAGGAATTACATCAGAGAGGAAGCAGAGATAACAGGGAGGGAATAGAGGCTGATAGGTTTCTGAAAAGCCTTGCTAACCTGAGAAGGCACTTTAGCTCAGTGGAAGAGCAACTGCCTAGCATTTGATACCCAGTTACCCTCTAAGAGATGATACAAGGTTATCAAGCATTCTTTATGACAGGGAATATATTGACATCCTTTTTGTATTAGCTCCCATTTTTTTTTAAATTTCCTTTTTTACTTTCCTTATTTTACTCACTAAAACCTGGCTTAAAACCTGCAGAGGACAGGATGCAGGGTGATTGTGGAATAGCAACAACCTGAGAAAACCACTAGGGGTCCAAGGGAAAAGGCTGTTTTTCCTTGTTCATCTTGGCTCGTTGACCCTTTTTCTGCCTACTTCCTTTTAACAAGTAGCTGCTTCTTGATTTCTTGCTATTGTATTCCCCCTTCCTTTGTTTCTCTGTTAGTCTGTTAGTTTTTGCTCTCTTTGGTTTCTCAGTTTTCTCTACATATGCTATATCTTTACCCTCCTTCATCCTTATATTTTCTGTTTTCTTAGTTGTTCTTTCATTCTACCACTTTGGGCTTAGTCTTCAATTTTTCTTGTACTCATTTCTCCCTCTTTCTCCTACTTTCTCTGTGTTTTATCTTCTCTTTTTAAAGTTTTTTCTTTCCTTCTCTTTTCTACTTTTTCTTTTTCCCTTCTGATCATTCTGAACTTTTAATTCATTTTATATTTTTCTGCATTCTGTTTCATGTTTCATTGTTTCTAGTCCACTATTCTAATCTTATTCTTCTGTACTTCTTACTAAGGTTGATTATTCAATTGCCAAGTATTGTATGGCCCTTCTCCTACCTTTTACTATTATCACTACTATTACTCTTTATCATTTCCTATTTGTCTGGTACTAACATTCTTTTCAAGGGAACATAGACTACAGCATGGAAATAGAATAAGAGGAAACAAGTGTCAAAGTAAAAACTTAAAACACTCAAAAACAACAAAATAATACCATAGAGCAAAAAAAGAAGCCAAGCAACTGAATAAAAACACCAAGATAAGCAGATGACAAAATACCAACCAAAAAATGCAAGCCATACTAAGAAACAGGAAGACATGGCTCAGTCCAAAGAACAAACTAAAAACCAAGAGGAAATGATGGTGATGTATGGCACAATCCAAGAAATCAAAAATACAATGGAGCACACAACAGCATATTTGAACAGGCAGAGGAAAGAATTAGTGATGTGGAGGACAGTACATCTGATAACAAGCAGAAAATAGAACACATAGATAACAAGATAGAAAAAATCAGTCAGGGACTCTGGGACTTGAACAATGACATGAAATGCCCAAACATATACATTATATGCATCCCAAAGGGAGAAAAGAAGGGAAAGGGGACAGCAGCAGTGTTGGAGGAAATAATGGCTGAAAACCTCGCAACCCTACTAAAGGAGATGGATATACATATCCAAGAAGTGCAGTGCATGCCAAACATATAAATCCCAACTGGCCTACTCCAAGATATATACTTGTCAAATTGTTCAATGCTCAAGACAAAGAGAGAATACTCAAAGCAGCAAGAGAAAGGAGAACAATCACATACAAGGGAAGCCCAATAAGATTAAGTACTGATTTCTCATCTGAACCCCTGGAGGTAAGAAGGCAGTGGTATCACATAATTCAGGTGCTAAAAGAAAAAAACTTCCAGCCAAGAATTCTTTATCCGGCATTCAAAAATGAGGAAGAGTTCAAAATATTTGCAGACAAACAGAATCTAAGAGAGTATTTCAATAAGAAACCTGCACTTCAAGAAATACTACAGGGAGTTCTGAAGGTTGAAAGAAAAACAGGAGAGAGAGAGTTGGAGGAGAGAGTCAGAACAACTAAAAAGACAAAAAGAATAATAAAACAATATATGACATACATAAAACCGAAAAAAATATGGCTCTGACAATAATTACCTTGAATGTTAATGGATTAAACTCACCAGTCAACAGACCCAGACTGGCAGAATGGATAAGGAAATATGACCCATTTATATGCTGTCTACAAGGAATCCACCTTAGACCCAGGGATTCAAGAAGGCTGAAAGTGAATGGTTGGAAAACATTTTTAAAAGCAAACAATAACCAAAAAAGGAAGGAGTAGCTATACAAATATCAGACAAAATAGACTTTAAATGTAAAACTATTGTATGAGACAAAGACAGACACTATACATTAATAAGAGGAGTAATATTTCAAGAAGAAAGAACAATCATAAATATTTATGCATATAAACAGGGCACCTCAAAATACATGAGGCAAACACTGGAAAAACTAAGTGGAGAAATAGATGCCTCTATTAGGTGTATCACCATTAGACAGACCATCCTGACAGAGAGTCAATAAAGAAGCAAAGACTTTGAGTAACACATTAGAAGAGCTGGACCTAATAGACATGTATGGAACACTACACCCAAATACAGCAGGATAAACATTCTTCTCTAGTACACAAGGATCATTCTCCAAGATAGACCACATGCTAGACCACAGAACAAATTTCAATGAATTCACAAAGACGGTAATTTCTCTGACCACAATGGAGTGAAGCTAGAAATCAGTAAGGGCCAGAGAACCAGTTAGGAATAAAGATATAGAAGTTGAACAACATACCCTTAGACAAACAGTGGGCCAAAGAGGATATCACAAAAGAAAGCAGTAACTACTTTGAAATGAATGGAAATGATGGAACAACACATCAAAACCTATGGGGAACCAGTAAGATGGCAGCAGAATAAGGAGCTCCTAGAGTCAGCTCCGCTACAAGGCAGTTAGTAAACACCCAGAGCTATCTGGGGCTAGCTGAAGCACCTGTTTTGGGGCTCCAAGAGACCAGAAGAGAATCTTGTTTCATCCTTGAAAATGAATCAAAAACCTAGAAATAAAAGCAAGAACCATAAACTTCTAGAAGAAATTGGAAGAAAATATCTTCAAGACCTGGTGGTAGGTGGTGGATTCTTAAAGGAGATAAGAGGAGGACTGACATGAACTACTGGTGTGGTAATAATCAGATGATACTATTTTATCTGTAAAAAATATTTCACCACAGTGTGGGGTGCTGATAGATGGATGTTGTTTGGGAATTCTGCAAATGTGCATGATTGTTTTATAAGTTTACAACTGCTGTCATAAATATATATATATATATATATATATATAAAATAATCGGTTGAGTTGGGGGAAAAATACACCAAATATAAGATCATGACTATAATTAGTAGTAAAATTTGGACAGTATTCTTTCGTAATCTGTAACAAATATCTCACAACAATGCAAGTTGTTGGTGAAGGGTTGATGTATGGGACCCCTGTATGATGTTATGCACGTTTGCTTTGTAAGTTCACCACTTTTACTATACACTTATTGTTTATGTATGTTCATATATAAGTGATATAAAGATAATGATAATAATAGGGTGGGGTGGGGGAAAATACTTTGTTTCGTAGTAATATTTTTACAACGCTCTTTAATCATTAGTTTAAAATTTTTCACAACAGTGCAAGGTACTGTTGGTAAGGTGAGTTATGAGAGTCCTGTATGATGCTATGTATGTTTGTTTTCTAAGTTCACAACTAATACTATACACTTATTGTTTATGTATGTTTATGTGTGAGTGATATACTTCAATAAATTTTTAAAAAGCATAATAAAAAGGAAATAGATAACCTAAAAAAAAAACCATGGGGAGCAGCAAAAGCAGTACTGAGAAGCAAATTCATAGCCATAAATGCATATATGAGCTAAAATCATAGACCTAACCACACACCTTGAGAAATTAGAAAAAGAACAACAAAATTACCTAAAAGGAAGTAGAAAGAAGGAAATGAGAAATATTAGAATAGAACTAAATAAAATAGAAAATAAGAAAGCAATAGAAAAAATAAACAAAACCAAAAGCTGGTTCTTCAAGAAGATCAATAAAATTGACAAAACCCTAGCTAGGCTAACAAAGAAAAAAAGAGAGAAGATGTAAATACACAAAATAAGAAATGAGGAAGGGGATATCACCACTCACTCCAAAGAAATAAGAAGTATTATAAGAGGGGACTTTGAAAAATTATATGCCAACAGGGTAGATAATTTAGAGGAAATGCACAAATTTCCAGAAACACACAAGTAGCCTACATTGACAAAAGAAGAAATTGATGAGCACAACAGACCAATCACAAGTGGTGAGACAGAATCAGTCATCAAAAACCTCCCAAGAAGAGCCCCAGACCAGATAGGTTCACAGGTGAATTCTACAAAACATTCCAGAAAAAGCTAACATCATTTCTGTTTAAACTCTTCTAAAAATTGAAGTGGAAGGAACATTGCCTAACTCATTCTATGATGTCAACGTCACTCAAATACCAAAGCCAAACAAAGGCACCACAAGAAAGGTAAACTATAGACCAATCTCCCTAAGGAACGTAAGTGCTAAAATCCTCAAAAAAATACTTGCTAATTATATTCAACAATACATCAAACAAATTATATACCATGACCAAGTGGGCTTCATCCCTGGTATGCAAGAATGGTTCAGTATAAGAAAATCAATGTTATATACCACATAAACGGATAGAAAGAAGAAAATCACATAATTATCTCTATAGATGCAAAAAGCATTTGACAAAATACAGCACTGTTTCCTGATAAAAAACACTACAAAAGATAGGGATTAAAGGAAACTTTCCTCAACATGATAAAGGGTATATGAAAAACCCACAGCAAACATCATATACAATGGTTAAATCCTAAAGCTTTTCCCTCTAAGATCGGGAAATAGATAAGGATACCCACTATCACCACTCCTATTTAACATTGTGATAGAACTACTTGCTTGAGCTCTTAGGCAAGAAAAATATATGAAAGGCATCCAAATTGGAAAGGAAGAAGTATATGTTCACTGTTTGCAGATGACATGATCCTATACATAGAAAACCCTGAGAAATCTACAACAAAGCTTCTAAAGCTTATAAATGTGTTCAAAAAGTCTCAGGGTATAAGATCAATGAGCAAAAATCAGTAGCATTTCTATACACCAATAATGGGAAATATGAGGAGGAAATCAGGAAAAAAAGTACCATTTACAATAGCAACAAAAAGAATCAAATACATAAGAATAAACTTAACTAAAGATGTAAATGACTTACATGCAGAAAACTACACAACACTGTTCAAGAAATCAGAGAAGATTTAAATCAGTGGAAGAGCATTTCCTGTTCATTAAGATGTCTATCCTACCCAAACTGATATACAGATTTAATGAAATCCCAATAAAAATTAACACATCATTTTTTACTGAATTGGAAAAACTAACTATAAAATTTATTTGGAAGGGCAAGTGGTCCTTAATAGCCAAAGACATATTGAAAAAGAAAAATGAAATCAGAGAAATCCCACGGTCTGACTTTAAAACATACTACAAAGCTACAGTGGTCAAAACTGCATGGTATTTTCACAAAGATAGACATACTCACCAATGGAACTGAATCGAGAGTTCTGATATAGATCCTTTACATACAGCCATCTGATATTTGACAAAGCCACCATGCCCACTCAACTGTGAGAGAATGGCCTCTTCAACAAATGATGCTTGGGAAACTGGATATCCATATGCAAAAGAATGAGAGAGGAGCACCATCAAACACCTTATACAAAAATCAACTTGAGATGGATCAAAGACATAACAATAAAAGCCAAGAGCCAAGACCATAAAGATCATGGCAGATAATGTAGGAAAACTTCTATAGGACCTTGTAATAGGAAATGATTTCATGAACTTCATACCCAAAGGATGAGCAGCAAAAGAAAAAATAGACAAATGGGACCTCCTCAAAATTAAAAACTTTTGCACCTCAAAGGAATTTGTCAAGAAAGTGAAAAGGTGCCTACAGAATGGGAGAAAATATTTGGTAACCATATATCTGATAGGAGTCTATTATGTATCATATATAAAGAAATCCTATACCTCAAAAATAGAAAGATAAACAACCCATTTTAAAAATGGGCAAGTGATTTGAATAGATACTTCTCAAAAGAAGAAATAAAAATGACTAAAACACACATGAAAAGATGCTCAACATCACTAGCTATTAGGAAAATGCAAATCAAAACTACAATGAGATACCATCTTATTCTCATTAGACTGGTGGCCATTAAAAAAGCAGAGGACTACAAGTGTTGGAGAGGATGTGGAGGAGTGGAAACCCCCATCCCCTGCTGGTGGGAATGTAGAATGTTCCAGCCATTGTGGAGGACAGTTTGGCAGTTCCTCAAAAAACTAACTATAGATCTGCCCTATGATCCAGCAATTCCACTGCTGGATATATACCCAGAAGAATTGAAAGCAAAGACACAAACAGATATATGCACACCAATGTTCATAGCAGCATTTCACTACTGCCAAAGTTGGAATCAACTCAGGTGCCCATCAACTGTTTAATGGATAAACAAAATGTGGTATATACATACAATGGATTATTACTCAGCTGTAAGAAGGAATACAACACTAACACATGGGATAACATGGATGAATCTTGAGGACTTTATGTTGAGTGAAGCAAGCCAGGCATTGAAGGACTAATATTACATGATCTCACTGACGTAAATTAAGCAAACTGAGCAGACTCACAGAGCTAGAATCTGGAAGACAGGTTTACAGGAAATAGAAATGTAGAAGAAGGTTGTGAGCCAATGCCCATACAAGTGAAATCCGTAACAAGATAGAAGCATGAAATTGTGCAGTGAAGAGACATAACAAGGATATAGTGATAATATTGGGCTGGGTGGTGCAAGTTTGACCGGGGGGTAGGGCAGGGAGTATGGGTTGGATAGTCTATGGAACTGGGAGGGAGGGGTTGTGGGAGGAAGCAAGTGAACACTGGGTATTAGTGGGTACGTGGTTGAACTTACAATCTTGGGAATGCTCCTTTGGCAGTATGACAAAGAAGGGTTACTGGTTTAGGGTATTGGAGGGGGATAGTCAGGCCAGGGCACACCTGCGCCAGGCTTCTAGGGAGTGTGTGAGTGATCAGTATGGCAGTGTGCTGCATCAGTGGGCAGAGATCTACATAATGAGTGGGAAGGGGTTGGACTCCCATCCTAGGAAGGCCCACAATCTTCTCAAACAGAGGGACAGGAGTCACTTAAGAGCATTTGTGGTGCCTAATAGGGGAGAATAGACTAGTATGTCAAACCCTCAGCGAAGATGCAAGTAACTATGAATCTTGTCCTTTAAGGTGTCAAGCCTGGAGGTTGTTATGGACCCGAAGGGGAGCAGGATGGAAGAATAAAATGGATGGAACAGGGTGCATTTTGGGGGTGATGAAAGTGTTCTACATGATCTTACAGTGATGGATATAGGCCACGTTAAATTTTATGAGATTTTATAAAAGTATATGGTCCAAAATGTAATCCATAATGTGAACCACTGACAAGGTTTAGCAGCTATGTTTCAATATTTGTACATCAGCTGTAACAAATGTACTACCCATATATAAAATGTTACTGATGGAGGAAAGAGGAAAAGGGGGGAGGGTGTTGGATATATGGGAATCCCCTATATTCTGTATATGACTCTTCTGTGACCTAAAATGTCTTTGAAAAAAATGGAAAAAAAAGAAAGATATGGGAGAATAAATGGAAGAAAATGTCACTGTATATACACGACAACAGTTTTACAGTGATGAAAGGCAAAATGCATAAAAAATTTTTTTCTTTAAATGTTTTTTCATTATTTTTTAATATCCCAATTTTTAAAAAATATTATCTTACTGTTTATTTTTTCTGTATTTACTTCTGATGTATAAACTATCATTACTATTTTATTTTCTTATTAATTGTATATGGCTATTTTACTGGCTTCATTTTTGAAAAGGTTTTAGATCACAGAAGGGTTACAACTGCGTCAAAGGAGGATCACTGGTGTGGGGTGTCAGTGTGGGGGAATACATGGGAGAAGTTCACCTGGATATATACATAAAGCATATAAATGCATTCAAATGTTCATGAGGCATTTTCATGGTTGGTGGAGATTCACACAATAACTAAAAGAATATCAAATTCCCATTCAAGAGAGCTCTGCCACATTCTCTAATGGAACAAGAATCCCCCAAATACAGAGACAATAACTTGTGAAGGGAGATGGCCCATTGAAGGACCTTGATATTGATGACTATACTTATGAGCCTTTGCTCTTGAAATTGAAACTTAGCTCATGACATAGGGTGCCTAAGAGTTACCTACTGGTAACCTCCTTGTTGCTCAAATGTGGCTCCTCTCTAAGCTGAACTCAGCATATAAAACCAATAATTTCCTCCAGCGTGGGACATGACTCCTGGGGATGGGCCTCCCTGACACTGAGGGATTGCTACCAAGTACCAACCAGCAATGCATCTGGAAAAAAAAAAAAAAAGAACGTGACCAAAAGGGGGAAAAACTGAAGACAATTGAGTTAGTATGGCTAACAGACTTCAAAGGGAGTCAGGAAGCCATCCCAGAGGTAGCGCTTATGCACATCTCAACAGATCTCATTGATTGCCAAAGTAAATACTATCCCAAATAGCAAAGCTCCTCAGGGATATGGAAACATCCAGACACTATAGTAAGAGCAAACAGTTCAGGAATTTTGGCCCCTTGCCAGTGGTCCCTATCGCATGTTTATGCTTTGCAGTGTGACAGAGTTAGACTCAGCAGTGGTTTCCCTAAGTATGACTCTTCTGTCCTTGTATTTGAACCTGTACTTTGTACTAGAGTTGGTATATATACATCCAAGAGACTTAAATCTTTGGGCTGTCCATGTGCCAGCTGAACCCTGAATCTCAACAGAGTTGCAACACCTACTCTCCAGTCAATGAACTCACCCAGTACAACTAACAGGGAGGTGATGATGGACAACCAACATACCAAGGAAACAAGAGTGCCTACAACTGCAAGCAAGAGAGTCCCATCTATCGGATATACAGGATAGAAGCCCCCCTCAATTAATGATGGAGTAGGCATCACCATTTCAAAGTCCTCATGATTGGGAAATGAACTATGGACTAAAATAAACTTATTAGTATTCTACTTAAAAAAAAAAAAAGACAAGCAGGTGCCCACAGTGGCTGAAATGAGCCAGATACCTGGAAAATATTAATAACCATCCATAGGAGACTGGATGTAAGTATTATGATTTGTATCACACAATTGAAAATCATGCAGCTGTAAAAATAATTGCAAAGATCTATATGAGCTGATGTGGAGTGATTTTCATGTTAGGTAAATACTTAATATTAAAAGCCCAGTTATATCTTTGTTTTGGTTTAGTGAGACATCCCTTGTATCTTTAAATAAATTTTCTTAAGTTTATATTATTCCACATGGTTTTTGATACATGCAATCAAAAGATTGTCAATTAACATGCAAAGAAAATTCTCAGTTTGTAGGCTGACATCTGCCTCCCTTTTTTCATTCTCCAAGGTAAGATGAAATTACAAATAGAACTTTAAAAATGCTCCTACTCAATTTGATACAGCTCCAATCCCCTTAATGGTATTCAGTGTTGAAGAAAGCAATTTTCTTCTTTTTTAACCACATTTTCTCCCTTACTTTCCTTGTCATTCTGCTCGTGCCTATGTCCACCTTGCCAAATGCCAACATTTACATTAATGTATGAGTTTCAAGTGATGAGAGGAAGGTTACGAACTCTCTGCTCTCCAGCTAGGTTTTACACATACACAAACACACACACACACATATTTGTTTAAGAGAAGTAACTAGGATTTAGTAAGAAACAAATATAAGAATTTCCCAAAATAGCAGGTTTCCTAAATTTATTCTGGAAAAGTATGAAATAAAATGTAATGTCATTTAAAAAAATATGAACTACATTTTTTAATGTTAGTTTATAATTATTTTTTTATTTTTAAAGAAGCTTTAGATTATAGAAATATTACATTAAAAATATATGGGATTCCCATATGCCCCACTCGCTCTCCTTCCCATACTTTCCCACATTACAACACCCTTCATTAGTGTGGTACATTTGTTACAATTGATGAACCCATACTGAGGTATTGCTACTATTGACTACAGTTTACATTATATTTTACTCTTTGTCCCACATAATTTTGTAAGTTATGACAAAATATGCAATAGCCTGTATCTGTCACTGCATGAACTACATTTGGCTGATAGGATTTTTAATATATTTTTGAAAGATGAGAATGTGAGATATCTCAAAATGATCTGTCAGTGATGGATTAAACTGAAATTTGATCCACCACCAGGTTAGGCTCAGGGGTCAGATGGGAGCTGTGATTGAATGGACTTAAAAGTCATTTATCCTAATCTTTTAATGTTTAATGAGACATTAATAAAGCAGTGCAAACCTCTAGGCTAAAAACAAATTGGTTATATGACACCCGAAGTCAGTGGGAAAAAAAACAAATATACTGTTCGTAGGGAAATTAACTCCCTCAGATGACTCTCCACTCAGTGAAGATCATACTCAAGACTTTTTTTTTTCCCTTAGAGAGGCTTAAACTTCATTTCAAAGTGAATAAATCTCTTGAGTATTTCCCACCCAATAAACCCATTCTTGCTCTTCAGTATATTTTCATTTCTCAAAAATCATCAGAATGTAAAAATTAAGGAAAAATATTTTTTCAAGTCATCTGCAGAAATTTTAAATTTATGAGCTTTGGAAATAAATTCAGTTCACATTTATGGCTAAGATTCTGATTCCAAGTTAACATTGTGTCCCTTTACAGTTTTAAATCTCTTAGAAAATATCTAGGGAACTCTAACCAAGCAGTTTTCTTCTTTTATGGCACTCATACTTTTGCTTTGACAGCTTTTTTTTTTTTTAATAAGCAACTTCTTCAGGAAATAATCTAACATATTTCTTGGGTGTTTTCCATTTTGGGAAGAAAGAAAAAATGGTTTCCTGAAAAATGTAGGACAATCAAAGGACTGTCAGAGAGAAATGATCATCTTTACATTCTCTGACATTTTACAAATATTTATTTTCTTAAAAAAAAAGAAAGAAAAAGTTCTCATAGAAGAATGAGAAAAGAAGAAAGTAAGGTGTGAAAGACTGACTTTTCTATGATTTCATAATTTAATTTCAGAATAAGTCAAAAAATAAAACATTTTTAATAAATACCATTTTCATGAAATCCATTCACTTAAGAATATGTATTTCCAAACATTTCTATCTCCCTGATTATATACTTTAATCAAACTATCCTAAACAACAAATAATAATTATTTATGCATTATTTTCCTGAGACATGCCAATTGCCTGCATTTAAAATATAGCTGAAACTCATCAAAACTTGGTTTTAAATATTTAATTCTTTCCAGTGTTTCATGGTTCAAGTTATTAAGGGCAAATTTGTGCTTAATTTTCAAAGGAAAAACAGTCTTTATTTTCTGACTTGGAAAACAAGATCTTTCTTTTTTTGTGAGGAGACCCATGCTTTACAAATGATGTCTTCTCTTGAAAACTCAAAGTAAGCAGCATTTCTGCAGTGACTGGTTTAAGTAAATTCAGGTAAGTTATCCTAAGCTTATCCTAAGTAAATCCTGTAATGATAAAATCTGAACTTGTACCAGGTTTCTTAGCATTCTCCCATATGTGATGTATAGGAATTCAAATCTGTCTTTGCAATTTAGTAAAAAACAATTGGGTAGTCTAAAGGAAACAAATAATAATAATACAAGCCCTTAATCCCATTGAATTTCCCAAGTTACTAAGTATGACTAGACACTGTTGACACCCACATTCACCAGTTTCACTTGGAACGAAAAGGGAGTACAAAGGAAATTACTCTCAGGGTTAGGAAATTCAGTTCTGATTCCATCCACCAACTGGGAATTTCTAACTTTGCCTGTATATTTGTTATTTCTATGGAAAGTGCTTAATATTCCCAGGCAGCATAATCCCAGTTGTTATCTATTGTTACAACTGATTTCATAATTAGGCATTGTAAATTACAAACCCACACAGACTTATAGCTAGATAAATAAATTTTGAGACTGTTTTTAAAAGAAAGGTAAAGATAGAAGGAATCTAAATAATGTTGATGCCACTTGCTTGACATTTTCAGAGTAATATCTAGACATATGAATGTTATTTTAAGTCTATGTCTGAATTCTCTGCCAAAGTTTCTGATGAGTTCTGAAGATAGCTCTCAAGATTATGCTAAACTGTCTTTATAATAGAAATTTCATTAAAACTAAGAATGTTTTAATGAGGTAGGCACTTTCTAGAAATACATAGACGGGAAAAAGAGTAAGATCCTCCCCTGATGTCTTATTGAGTGCAATGTAAGTAAATTAATCATTGTTTCTGCCTCTGACATGATTAAGTCGTTTGGCACAACTGAGGGCATATATATATAATTGATGGGCAATTTCTTTGGAATTACAATTGAGATGAGCTGCCAAGACTCCTTTTATGAAGCTATTACGTGAGCGTTCTCTTGGGCTGAAATTCTTGTCAAGAAATGTTAAACTCAGTTTCTGCTACTTGTTAAAAACATTCATAGGTAGAGTACACACCCAGGTGAAATCAGTCATGAAATGTCAGATTTCTATCCCTAATTAAACAAAACAGAATCAACTCAAATAACATAGAGCCTTGCAGTGGGATTTAGGTTCTTGACTTATACCAGCTAGACATTTATTACTCATTGTATAATCTTAGCCAGGAACCCAAAACTTTCTGACCTCTACAGTTTCATATACGAAAGACAGAGGTTGGTTTATGTCAGTGGTTTTCCACTTCAGGGCCCACAGATATGTCTCAGAGTTCAACTTTGGAAGAAAGGGAAAGGCCAAGTAGATGTGATCCCAAGAGCTCCAGTGTTGGACTGACTGGAGAAGCTTTTACCCATTTTCCATATTAAAGGTTTTCCATGTTTAAAGTCCTTAATTTAGAGAACCCAAAAGTGTGAATTAAGAGCCACCTCAGAGGCACTGATGGTGCTTTGAAGTTAAGTATTTTATATTAGATTAAGATTATGAACAATAGTACACAGCTTGATAGGGTTTCCATGTAGATAGCCATTAAGAAGAGATTTTTATATGACATCTTAATTTGTGATACCTAAGGTAAGATTATATAATTGGCAGGGCAAAGAAAATGGCTAAAAATATAAAGGACAGAATTTTAATGTTAAGAATGTCTTAAAAGTTTAAACATAAATTGTGGTACAATCACTGATATGTTTTGTACCTTAAATTTGTTACCATTGTGTCACTGGAAATGCAGCCATGTTCTTCTAATTTGGCTTTGCTTTTCTAATAAAAATTAAAACAATTTTAATACTGTCTATTGCTTAAATATTTATAAGATTATTTGCTTAAAATAATATTTCAATGTGCAACTGAATATATACACCAAGTATACCTCAGAACAAGGAATATTACTTAGGATAAAGAAATAAATTTTATAATGTTAAAACATTTATTAATCAAGAAAACAATCCTAAATGTTTATGCACACAATAATGACATAACCCTTTATTATTGAAGCAAAAGTAACAGAACTGAAAGTTAAAGTAAATAAGTCCACAATGCTCTTCTCTCAATAATTGTAAAAACTAGTAGATAGGAAAACAGATGTGGCTCAACCAGTTGCACACCTGCCTACCACGTGGAAGTTCCCAGGTTAGGGTACAGTGCTTCCCAAAGAAGATGAGCAGATGCTACATCTACTGCAAAGAGCTAAGATGCCCACAATGAGCAGACACTTAAATGAGCAGATGCCACAAGGCAGTAGATGCCACAAGGCAGTAGATGCCGCAGCCCATGGGGAATGGATGTGGTTCAGACTGTTGGGCACTTGCCTCACATGTGGGAGGTCCCAGGTTCAGTTCCCGGTGCCTCCTAGAGAAGGCAAGCAAACAATGAGCAGACAGATGAGAGAACTAAAGCAGGGGATAAATAAAAAATAAAGTAAATAAATCAATAAAAAAGAGAGAAATCATCCAATTAAAAAAAAATAGGCAAACAACTTGAACAGGCATTAAAAAAAAACCTAGTAGACACAACATTAGTTGAATACAAGACCTGAACAATGAAATTTACCTAATTAATACTTTTAGACCACTACAACCAACTACAGCAGAATATACATTCATTTCACAAGCACATGGAACATACACTAAGATACATCATATATGTGTTACCGGATTTTGTCTAGGTTGTTGACTATACTGCAAAAATGAATTTCAAGAGCACTTCAGAAGTGTTAGGCCAGTGATTTGTTCAGTCAGGGAAGGACAAGAAATGAGAGAAAATAACAGATAAGGGGTCCCAAGAAGAGAGGAAGGGGTTGAAAAGTGATAAAGCAGGCTAATGTACAGACTACAATTCCCCATTATAGATTATAAATCCCCAGGTTTACTTGCATAGTGATCCAAATTGGGAAGAAGGCAGCCAGAGTCAGGGTCCAGAGATGAGAGAGCGCATGATAGAGGACTTAGGTCCTGTGCCTGCCTTTTTGAACTGTTGCTTATCCCATCCCTTTGCTAATGGCAGGGGAGGAGTTCCAGCTGTTGTTTCTTTTTTCTCCCATCAACCATGCAGGGCCCAATGATGAAGTCCTTGGGGAATATCCAGAGCTTCTCCTGGCTTCTGGAGGAAGTCTTCTTCTGAGTGGTAGAATCTTGGGGAGGGTCTTCCAATAGTCATCTTGGAGTTATTGATGTCCATGTGGACTTCTTGCCAGGTTCCAGATCCATCTATTGATCCCCTATCTTACTAGCCTGCTTCACTATGATATAAAACAAATTTCAATAAACTTAGACATCCATATTATTAAACTAATTATAGAATGTCAGCAAAAAGATGGAATAAGTAGTTCCAAGGTCCCATCTCTCACAAAAACACCGAAAAAAAATGAGCAAAATCTTTCAAATCATGTAAAAAAAATCAACAAAAGTTTAAAGAATAAAAAATAAAAAAACATAAATCATAAATTTGGAAATATAGTCAAAGGTTTACATCCACTAAGTGAATGTTGATAAAAAAAAAAACGGTAGGAAATTTTGTAGTATTTTTACTTCCCTTGCCTCACTGTCTTTCATGGATCAGTAATTGCCTTAAAAACAGCAACCCATGTTCCCAGTGTGGGACCTTAATTCCTCTCAAGAACTTCTGTTTTGACATATCTGGGGTGACCTGCAGGAGTGTCCCAAGGCACTGACCTTTGTTTTGCCTAAATTTGAACTCTCTCAGGTAGGAAAGGGACTATGAAAAGGACATTGCTCAAAAACATTGAAAAACAAATGAGCAACCCACTGCCCCCTGAGGCAAGAGATTCAAGTTGGGGCAAATGTTAGACACATAAAAAGCCTGGGAGAAAAAAAATGGGGAGAGAGTTAGTTTCTTCTGGAAATTAAGGCATTGAAAAGTACTTGCATATATGGGGGAATTTAGAAAGATGTATGTATGCCCAGGGCAGGAAGTATGCTCAGAAAAGACCTGAGAAGATACTAAGCTTTCAGCTTTAGCTGATCTCTTGCCTCAGCACAATCGGGGCTTTAAGGATAAGGCAGAGTTGTAAAAGGTCTTTCTCCCTTTAAGGCCTTCAGTGGATTAGGTGAGACATTGCATATTGCTAAAAGCAATCTCCCTGTGATTATAGACGCAGTCAACCACAGATGCAGTCAGCAAACTAGTGATTAAACCTAGAAGTGAGAGAGTTGGGCTTCTATTACATTCTTACTTTATCCGTATAAGCAGATGAGTTCCAGGCCAAACGAACAAAAGTCTAACCTGATTCAAAAAAACAGAAAGCCATGTCCTCTCACTCAGTTCCCAGATATGAGACAGTTTACAGACTCAGAACTCCTTGAATGAAGGGAAATCAATACCAGGAGGGAAACTGGGAAATTTACAAATACATGGAAATAAATCAACACACACACTGATGAACAACCACTGGGTAAAAGAGGAAATCACAAAAGAAATTAAATACACTTTGAAACGAATGCAAATGAAAATACAAAATAACCTTTTGGTGAAGCAGTGCTCAAAGGAAAGTTTATAGCTGCAATTGCCTGTAATAAAAAAGAAGAAAGATCTTAGATCAAAAGCCTAACTTAACATCTTAATTAACTTGAAAAAGAAGGACATACTAAACCTATAGTCAGTAGAAGGAATGAAATAATAAAAATAAGAGTTTGGATAAAAAAAGTAGAGAATAGAAAACAATAGAAAAAGGACATGAAAAGTGGGTTGTTGAAAAAAGTTCAACAAAATTGAGAAACTGTTAGCTAGACTGAAAATAAAACAAGACTGAAGACTTAAATTACCAAATTCAGAAATGAAAGCAGGGACATTCTACCAAACTTACAGAAGCAAAAATGATTGTGAAAGAAAACAATGAATGAATACATAAACAAACCAAATTTTTAAAAAAACCATATACCTAATGAAATAGCAAATTGAATCGAAGGAAGTGGAAGCGACTCACCCAGGTCAGCTAACAAGGAGGTGAAGATGGTCAACCACCACACCAGGGAACCAAGAGTGCCTACAACTGCAAGCAGGAGAATTGCATCCATCATCCATGTGGGATCTAAGCCCCCTCTCACTATAGCGGTGGAGTGGTCATCACCATCCCAGGGTCCACAGAATGGAGGAATAAAATATGGATTAGAGTGGACTTACTGGTATTCTACTATAGAACTATTGTGACTAGTAATGGAAGAAACTGTAGCACTGATGTGGAGAAAGTGGCCATGGTAGTTGCTGAGGGCAGGCAGAGAGAAGAAGAAATGTGATGTGGGGACATTTTTGGGACTTGAAGTTGTCCTAAATGATATTGCAGGGACAGATGCTGGACATTATATATCCTGTCATAACCCACTGAATAGACTGGAAGAGAGTGTTAACTACAATGTAAACTATAATCCATGTGGTGCAGCAGTACTCCAAAATGTATTCACCAAATGCAATGAATGTGCTACAATGATGAAAGAAGTTGTTGATGTGGGAGGAGTTGGGGGGAAGTATATGGGAACATCTTATATTTTTTAATGTAACACTTTTTGTGATCTATTTATCTTCAAACAAACAATAAAAAATTTAAGAAAAAAATTTAACCTTATTAAAACAAATCAATTTAATTTATTGCTTAACAGAATAAAAGAGAAAATCCATATTATCATTTCAATTGAAACAGAGAAATGTTTATCAAAATTAAAAACCCATTCATGGTTAAAAAGGACTCTCCAGAAATTTGGACAAATGAAAGGCATCAACCAAGAAAGAAATAGCTAACATCATACTTAGTGACAATAAAACACTGAACAGTTTCCCTTCGTGATTGAGAACAAATCAATGATGTCCACTCTTACCAGTTCTATTCTAAAAATTTTATGTTCATTCTGGCCATTGCAATGAAATAAACATCCAGTCTTGAAAAAAAATGTAAAACTTTTTTTAGTGGCAAATGATAAGCTTGTATAAAGAAAAGTCCTTATTATTATTCTAGTAATGGAAGAACTTGAAAGCACTGATATAAAGATAATGGTCACCAGAGTTTCTGAGGGGAGGGAGAGGAAAGAATAGATGCAACATGGGACATTTTCAGGACATTGGGATGGTCCCACATATTGCAATGATGGATATAGGCCATTATACATTTTGTCAAAACCTATAAAATTGTGCAGAACAAAGTGTAAACTATAATGGACACTATAGTCCTTGATTAATACAATGCTTTCAATATGTGTTCATCAACTGTAACAAATGTACCACACTTACCAAACATGTTAATTGGGAAAAGTGCAGGAGGAGGGGATTGTGGGAATCCCCTATATTTTTGATGTAACATTTACATAATCCTAAACTTCTTTAAGAATAAAGAAAAAATAAAGAAAAAAATGAAGTTCAATGGGATCTATAGAAAAGTTACTAGTTCTAATTGCATTTTGTAAGGTTCCAGGATATAGGGCATATCTGCAAAATTAAATTAAATTTTATTTCTATATACTAACAATAAAATATCTAGAAATTAAAAGTAAATATCTATATTATATTACCAACAGAAAAAAGATGCAAACTGTCTAGGGTTACATTTTACAAAATATATCCAAGATATATCCTACAAAAACTGCAAAATATTGCTTATAGAAACTGCCTAAATATAAATATATATACCTAAATATAAACATATATACCTAAATATATGGAAGGAATTCATTATTTCCTCCATTAATTAGAAGAGTTGATATTGTTAAGGTAGCTATTTTCCTCTTTGATCTGCTCATTGAATGCAATCTCAAATTTTAAGTGGTGTTTTTTTGCTAAAAACTAGCAAGCTGATTCTAAAATTAATAAGGAAATGTGAAAGACATAGAATAGCCAAAACAACTTTGAAAGAGAAGAACAAAGTTAGAGGACTTAAATTACTGATTTCAAGTCTTACTATAAAGCTATGGTAATCAAGAATGTTCTACTGAGGGGGATAGGGCAAGATGGTGGCTGAGTGAGCACACCAGATAATCTCTCCTGCAAAGAAGCAGCTGGGCAGTGTTGGAAATTCTTCAGGACCAGGCTGTTTCAGGATTTTGCAGGGCAGGAGGTGTCTGGACATCAATTTGGTGGGGAGGTAACAGAGAAAATTTGTGTATAAGATAAAATTGAGGTTCTATTGCACGGAGGTGGGGGCTGCGCATGGGATGCTCCCTCCTGGGATGGGTGGAGCCCCGGCACCAGTGCTGCGGCGGCAATTCCTGGAGGCTCTGTGGTACTGGGGAATTCATAAGCCCTGAGCAGGCTATTGGGGGGCTAATAGGGCAGGAGGCCTTCGCAGACTGATTTGGGGAGACAAACGGGAGTTTTATTGTGAGGCGGGGAATTTTAGATTGCGGACACAAAAAATAGTGTTTCCGGCTAGAGCCCCGCCCCCCAAGGCCAGTTGCTGATCTGCAGCGACCTTAAATTGGTCACAATAAAGAGACATCACCAGGAGGCTCTTTCAGGGACTGGCAGGGTGGGAGACGTCTGGAAGCCAATTAGGGGAAAATTTTGCGAAGCATGGGAATTTCAGTTTTGGACTCTGTTTCTGGCTGGAGCCCCACCCCTGGGCCTGGCTACTGATCTGCATCATTAAATTGGCTGCAGTGTAGAGGCACTCCCAGGTGGCCGTTTCAGGGGCTTACAGGGCGGGAGGTGTCCTGAAGTCGAATTGGTGATACAGCCACAGAAGAGACCTGAGTGAGTGGGTGAATTGTGGAGGTCAGACACATGGGTCAGAGTTTGCGGATGTGACCTCTTCCATAGGGCTGGCACCCAGCTGTGGGGATCCCTGAAGGCTGTGTTGCACTGCGGAGCTCACAGGCTCCCTGTTAACTAGATTTGAGGTTGCCAGGTCTGAGTCCCCTTAACCCTGGTGGCCCACACCCCAGAGACTCACACCTCTTGAGTCTTCAATATCACAGACTTTTGATCCCTGAATCCATCATGCCTTGAGGTCCATCTGAGGTCCTTGAATGTCCTAGCCCTCAATGTTTGCGTTTTTTCTTGTTTTGTTTTGTTTTTTCATTTTTATTTTTATTTTTATCTTTTATTGTTCTGATTGCTAACAATGCATTATCTCCTAGTCTTTTCTCCCATTGAATCCCCCTAAGTCTTTTTTTTTTCAGTTTTTTTTGGGGGGGGGTTTTTGTTGCTGTTGTGGTTGTTCTATTTCTTTTTTTCTTTTCCTTACTTGTTCCCCTCCCTTTACCCACCCCCTTTTTTCTTTTTCTTTCTTTCTTTCTTCTCTTTTTTTTTTTTCTCTCTTGTCCCTCATTTTCTTCTTATTTTATTTTATCCTAATTATACAATAGGTGCTTCAGGGAACACCTCACATTTGCTGGGTTTCCTCATCCTCCGTTGCCTCATTTCTGTGTGAATTGATTTTGGCTACCTACACTATCCCCTTTCCCCCACATCTTGGTATCCTCCATCATCTATTGTCTCACCTATATTCCACCTCCCTTTCTTTGATCCCCAAATTGTCTAACTCTTAAATTCCAATACCTTTGTTTTGTTTTCTGTCTTTTATCCACTCTTGAAACTATTGCCTTTCTTTTCTCTTTCCCTCTTTCATGAACACACTAGCTTTTTAATTCATACCATATTCCTCTCATATTCAGTCAACTATCTCATTATAGGTACTCTACCTACTGCTATAACTCTACACAACTGACATGAATCTAATATCCATCCTCCCAGATCTCATATTGTTGCTCTGTTAATATTTATCACCAATACTACTCTACACTTTTTCCTTGCTTACACAATTGCCTTTCCTTGGCCCTAATACTTTCCTTTAAAGTGAACTCAGCCAGCAATAAGAAATTAGAATAAGAAGAACAAAGTGACAAAGAGAAGATATAACACTTATGCAAAAACAACAGCTAATTAATCCCCAAGACTAGACAAAGAAGCTAAGGAACTGATTAAACCCATCAAGATAAAATGATGACCAGACAGCAACAAAAATCTGCAAACCAAACCAGTAATCAGGAAAACATGGCTGAATCCAATGAACAAACTAAAAACCAGGAAGGGGAGCAGAACTTCGCACAAGTAATTAAAGATCTCAGAACAAAAATCACCAACAAATTTAGTGAAGTAAAGGAAAAGGTTAAGAATATGAAGACAACACTTGGAGGGGAAATTGCAGACATATGCAAAAAGAAAACAGATATCATGGGAATGAACACTACAGTTCAAGAAATCAAAAATACACTCGCAGCAAATAACAGCAGAATAGAAGTGGCAGAGCAGAGAATTAGTGATGTGGAAGACAGTACATCAGAAATCAAACAGATAGTAGAATTGATCGATAAAAAGATAGAAAAAATCCAACTAGGACTTAGGGACCTGAATGACAATGCAAAACGCACAAACATATGTATTATAGGCATCCCAGAAGGAGAAGAGAAGGGAAAGGGGTCAGAAGGAGTGTTGCAGGAAATAATGGCTGAAAACTTCCCAAATCTACTGAAAGAGACAGATGTACATATCCAAGAAGCACACGCACCCCAATCGTCATAAACCCCAGCAGGCCCACCCCAAGACATATACTTGTCAAATTATCCAATGCTCAAGACAAAGAGAAAATTCTAAAAGCAGCAAGAGAAAAGAAAACCATCACATACAAGGGAAGCTCCATAAGATTAAGTGCTGATTTCTCATCTGAAACCATGGAGGTAAGAAGGCAGTGGTATGATATAGTCAAGGTACTAAAAGAAAAATATTTCCAACCAAGAATACTCTATCCAGCTAAACTAACATTAAAAAATGATGGAGAGTTCAAAATATTCACAGATAAACAGAAACTGAAAGAGTATGCCAACAAGAAACCTTCCCTTCAAGAAATTTTAAAGGGAGTTCTGCAGGAAGAAAGGAAAAAACAGGACAGGCAGAGTTGGAGGAGAGTGTAAGAGCAACAAAAAAGACAAAAAGAGAAGGAAAAAACAAAATATGAGAAACACAAGTCCAATCAAAATATGGCTAACATAAATAATTCCTTGAAAGTAATAACACTGAATGTCAACAGATTAAACTCACCTATCAAAAGATTCAGACTGAGACATTGGATAAGGAAATATGACCCATCTATATGCTGTCTACAAGGGACACATCTTAGACCCAGAGACTCATGGAAGCTGAAAGTGAATGGTTGGAAAACAATCTTACAAGCAAACAATAACCAAAAAAAAAGCAGAAGTAGCTATATTAATATCAGACAAAATAGGCTTTAAATGCGAAACAATTGTGAGAGACAAAGAAGGATACTATATATTAGTGAAAGGGACAATCTGCCAAGAAGAACAAACAATCATAAATAGTTATGCTCCTAACAAGGGCGCCTCTAAATACATGAGGCAAACGCTGGAAAAACTAAGTGAAAGAATAGATGCATCTATAATTATAGTGGGGGATTTTAATACACCACTATCAACTCTGGAAAGAATACCTCAAAAGAGAATCACTAAAGAAAAGAAATATTTGAACAGTATATTAGAGGAGCTGGATCTAATAGACATATACAGATCATTAGACCCAAACACAGCAGGATATACATTTTTCTCAAGTGTACATGGATCATTCTCCAAGATAGACCATATGCTAGGCCACAAAGAAAGGATTAATGAATTTAGAAAGATCGAAATCATACAAAATAATATCTCTGACCACAGTGGAGTGAAGCTGGAAATTTGCAAGGGTCAGAGGCCCAGATTTCACACTATGATTTGGAAATTAAACAGCACACTCTTAGAAAAACAATGGGTCAAAGAGGAAATCTCAAAAGAAATCAACAACTACCTTGAAACAAATGATAATGATAACACAACATACCAAAATTTATGGGATGCAGTGAAAGCAGTACTGAGAGGGAAATTTATAGCCATAAACTAATACATCAAAAAAGAAGAAAGAGCAAAAATTGAAGAACTAACTGCACATTTGGAGGAATTAGAAAAAACAACAACAAAGTAATCCAACAGGAAGAAGAAGGAAGGAAATAACAAAGATAAGAGCAGAACTAAATGAAATAAAAAATAAGAAAGCACTTGAAGAGATAAACAAGACCAAGAGCTAGTTTATTGAGATCAATAAAATTGACTAACAAAGAAAAAAAGAGAGAAGATGCAAGTACACAAAATAAGAAATGAGAAAGGAGATATCACCACTGACCCCACAGAAATAAAGACTATCATAAGAGGATACTTTGAAAAACTATATTCCAACAAAAACGACAATTCAGAGGAAATGGACACATCCCTAGAAACACATACGCAGCCTATATTGATGAAAAAAGAAAGTGATGATCTCAACAAACCAATAACAAGTAAAGAGAGAGAATCAGTCATTAAAAACCTCCCAACTAAGAAGAGCCCAGGGCCAGATGGCTTCACAGGTGAATTCTACAAAATATTCTGGAAAGAACTAACACCGATCCTGCTGAAACTCTTCCAAAAAATCAAAACAGAAGGAACATTGCCTAACTCCTTCTATGATGCCAACATTACCCTCGTACCAAAGCCAAACAAAGACACCACAAGAAAGGAAAATTACAGACCAATTTCTCTAATGAACCTAGAGGCAAAAATACTTAACAAAATACTTGCTAATCTTATTCAACAACACATTAAACGAATTATACACCACAACCAAGTGGGATTCATTCCAGGTATGCAAGGATGGTTCAACATAAGAAAATCAATGAATGTAATACACCATATAAACAGATTGAAGGAAAAAATCACATGATTATATCTATAGATGCAGAAAAAGCATTTGACAAAATACAGCACCCTTTCTTGATAAAAACACTTCAAAAGTTTGGAATACAAGGAAATTTTTTGAATAGGATGAAGAGTATATGAAAAACCTACAGCCAACATCGTGTAAAATGGAGAAATCCTAAAATCCTTCCCTCTAAAGTCAGGAACAAGACAAGGATACCCACTGTCTCCCCTTTTATTTAACATTGTCTTAGAAGTACCTGCTCGAGCACTGAGGCAAGAACCAGATATAAAATGCATTCGAATTGGAAAGGAAGAAGTCAAAATTTCATTATTTGCAGATGACATGATCCTATACATAGAAAACCCTGAGAGGTCTACAGCAAAGCTTCTAGAACTCATAAATGAGTTTAGTAAAGTCGCAGGTTATAAGATCAATGTGCAAAAATCAGTAGCATTTCTGTACACCAATAATGAGCAAGATCAGGATGAAATCAAGAAACAAATACCATTCACAATAGTAAATAAAAAAATCAAATATTTAGGAATAAATTTAATTAAAGATGTAAAAAACTTATACACCAAGAACTATACAAGACTGTTCAAGGAAATCAAAGAAGACCTAAATAAATGGAAGAATATTCCCTGTTCATGGATAGGAAGACTAAATATTATTAAGATGTCTATCCTACCAAAACTGATCTACACATTCAATGCAATCCCAATAAAAATCAACACAGCCTTCTTTAAGGAATTAGAAAAACTATGAAATTTATTTGGAAAGGAAAGAGGCCCTGAATAGCTGAAGACATATTGAAAAAGAAAAACAAAATTGGAGGAATCACACTACCTGACTTCAAAACATACTACAAAGCTACAGTAGTGAAAACAGCATGGTATTGGCATAAGGAGAGACACACAGACCAATGGAATCGAATTGAAAGTTCTGATATAGAACCTCATATATATAGCCATATAATATTTGATAAAGCTACTAAACCCTCTCAACTGGGAGAGAATGGCCTATTCAACAAATACTGGATATCCATATGTAGAAGAATGAAAGAGGATTACCATCTCACACCTTATACAAAGATCAACTCAAGATGGATCAAAGACCTAAATATAAGAGCCAAGACCATAAAGACCTTGGAAAGCAGTATAGGGAAACATGTACAAGACCTTGTAATAGGAAATGGCTTCATGAACATCACATTAAAAGCACAAGCAGCAAAAGAACAAATAGATAAATGTGACTTCCTCAAAATTAAAGCCTTCTGCACCTCAAAGGAGTTTGTCAAGAAAGTAAAAAGGGAACCTACACAATGGGAGACAATATTTGGCAACCATATATCCGATAAGAGACTTATAACTTGCACATATAAAGAACTCCTATATCTTGAAAATAAAAAGATAAACAACCCATTTAAAAAATGGGAAAAAGATTTAAACAGACACTTCTCCAAAGAAGAAATACAAATGGCTAAAAAGCACATGAAAAAATGCTCCAAATCTTTAGCTATCAGGGAAATGCAAATCAAAACTACAATGAGATACCAATTGGAAGCTCTGAAAAAAAACAGAAGAATACAAATGCTGGAGAGGATGTGAAGAAATGAGAACTCTCACTCACTGCTGGTGGGAATGCAGAAGGATCCAACCATTCAGGAGGACAGTTGGGCGGTTTCTCAAAAAACTAACCATAGATTTGCCATATGACCCAGCAATACCACTGCTGGGTATATACCCAGCAGAACTGAAAACAAGGACACAAACTGATATATGCACACCAATGTTCATAGCAGCATTGTTCACTATCGCCAAAAGTTGGAATCAACGCAAATGCCCATCAACAGATGAGTGGATCAATAAAATGTGGTATATACACACAATGGAATACTACTCGGCTTTAAGAACAAATACACTACAAACACACGTGATAACATGGATGAATCTTGAGAACCTTATGTTGAGTGAAGCAACCCAGGCATTAAAGGACAAATACTACATGACCTCAATGATATGAAATGAGCAAGCTGCCTCAGAGAGCTAGAGACTGGAAGATAGGCTTACAGGAAATCGGGGGGTAGAGGAAGGATGTAAGCTGACATTTACATGGGTGAAATCTATGATAAGCTGGTAGTATGTGCACAAGAGATAAAATGGGGGCATAGGGCCACCTTTGGGTGGGGCTTTGTGGGTTTGAGGAGGGCTGGGGATGAGCGGATGGGTGATATTGCCCAAGAAATTGGGGGGAGGGAGGAGCAATATAAGAATATAGGAGATTCTCAGGTGTTGGTTGAAAGTAAAATGCTGAGAAAATCTTTTCAAAATATAATTAGGAAAGTTACCTGTTTAAGATACTCAAAGGGGATAATCTGATGCAGGACAGACTCCTAGGGAATATGTGAATGCTTATTTTGCCAGAGTGGGTTATATCATTGGGTAGAGACCCATATAATGAAAGTGAAGGTAGACACACATCCTGGGGAGGACTAATGCCATCAAATAAAGGGAACTGTATCTTTCAAGAGAAAGGGTGGCCCCCAGGGCATTAGGGCAGTTGAGCAAGTCAAACCCTCAACACTGTTGCAAGTATCTCTGAACATGGCTCCTCAAGAAATGAAGATTGACTGTCACTGTGGGCCCCAAGGGGAGGGGGAAATAGATATTGAATAGATGGAACCAAAGTAAATGTGAGGGCAAAAGAAGTGTTTCACAAGAGTACACAAGGATGGATATAAAACATGTAATATTACAACAAAAATAAATAGGGGACAAGAGACTAATAATGTAAACCATAATGTAAAACATAGGATAACTAAAAAAATTTAGAAAACTGTATAGCCTAAAGTATAAACCACAATGTAAACACAAATGTCACCTTGTTTGAAAGCTATTGTCTTAATATCTGTACATCAGTTTCAGTAAATATGATATGAATAAGTTAAAAGATTATTGCTGTGGAAGGGAGAAGGTTTTATAATGGATATGTGGGAGTACTGTATATTGTATATATGAATTACTGTGATCTAAGGCTCTTGTGAAGAGAAGCTCAATAATTAGGAAAAAAGAAAAGAAAAAGATAGGATGTAGAATTTTTCTAAATCAATATGTATTCTATATCTAACCTTTAAACTCATCGCTATATTCCATTTTACTAGTAAGGGAACCTGGCATTATATTGGGCTTCACTTTTCAGGAAGTTTTGGATCACAGAGTGGTTCAACAATTGCAGCAGAGGAATACTGGTATGAGATGTTATTGACAGGTGATATATGGTTGACAGGGAGTTATACAGGGCATGTGTCCAGGGTGCATGGAAATGTTTGGATATACTCATAGTGGAAACCATTAAAAACAACAGCTGGGGGGGTAGTACTGGGTTCCTGACCTGGGGGGGCTCTGCCATGGTCCCTAGGGCAGCAGCAGCAGTCCCCCAGGTGCAACGGTAAGGACCAGGAAGGAATGAGGGTCCAACAGTGAGCCCCTGATACTAATGACTATGCTTGTGAGCCTATATGCTTGAAATAAGAACAAGGTCTAGAGCAGCTCTGTGCCTAAGAGTTCCCTCCTGACAGCCTCCGTGTTACTCAAATGTGGCCAGTCTCAAAGCCAAACTCAGCATGTAAATGCAATGCCTTCCCCCCAGCATGGGACATGACACCCGGGGATGAGCCTCCCTGGCACTGAGGGATCAGTACCAAGTACCAGCTGATGACGTAACTAGAAAATGATCTTGAATTAAAGGTTCAACGCAGACCAGCAGAATATCCCTGTCTACATATAATAACAGGATTTAAAAATGCTGTTTGACCTAAAGTAAGGGGGAAATGGAAAGGACAAATGAGTTCATATGGCTATGAGTCTCTAAAAAAGAGTCTGGAGGTTGTCAGAAGGATTGCCCTTATGCACACCTGAGCAGAGTCTCAGAGACAGATAAAGTAGATACAACCCCAGATATTGGTCCTTTTGAGGGCTAAAGAGACCCACAGATTCTATGGTCATGGCAGATGGGGTTCACTGCCATGCCAGTTGGCCCTTCTTTAGAGCTGGTGTTTCTGTGTGATGGAGCTGGACTCAGATGGGATCTCTTTCCAGAAGCCTTTCATGCTACTTTACTGGAATTGTAGTTGGTGTTGGGACTTAAGATTATCTAGGGGATTTGAATTTCTGAACTGACAAGAGGATAGCCAGGCCCTGAGCCTCAATAGACTTCAGCTCCTACACTCTGATTTGTTGGACTTACCCCACTCAGCTAACATGGAATTGAAGAATGTCAACCACCACCCCATGGAGCCTAGAGTGCCTACAACCAAAAGCAGGAGGATTGCATCCAATATCCATGTGGAATCTAAACCCCTTCTTGACATATATGTGGAATGGACACAACCAAGCCAAGGTCCACAGGAAGGAGGAATACAGTATGGATCAGAGTGGACTTAATGATATTCTATTCATGAACTATTGTGGTTAATAATCGAGAAAATGTGGCATTGGTGTGGAAAAAGTGGCCATGGTGGCTGCTGGGTGTGGGGAATGGGAGGAAGAGATGAGATGTGGAGGCATTCTCGGGACTTGGAGTTGTCCTGGTGGTGCTCCAGGGACAATTGCCGGACGTTGTATGTCCTCCCATGGCCCACTGGATGGAACGTGGGAGAGTGTGGGCTATGGTGTGGAACACGGGACATGGGGTGCAGCAATGCCCGGAGATGTACTCACCAGATGCAATGGATGTGTCATGATGATGGGGGAGAGTGTTACTGTGGGGGGAGTGGTGGGGTCAGGGCAGCGGGGGTGAATGGGGACCTCATATTTTTTTAATGTAATTTTGAATGTAATATCTTTTAAAAAATGAATAAATTGAGTAGAATTTGGAAAAAGAAAAAAGAAAAGAAAACTTCCCAAACAATACAATAAAAAAAAAAAAAAGAAGAATGTGCTATTGACAGAAAGATAGACATAGAGAAGCAGATGTGGCTCAAGCAATTGGGCTCCTAGCTACCATATGAGAGGTCCAGGGTTTGATTCCTGGAGCCTCCTGGTGAAGGCAAGCTGGCCCATGAAGTAAGCTGGTCTGAGTCGAGAGCTGGTCTATGCAGTAAGTTGGCCTGAGCAGAGAGCTGGTACAGCAAGAGGAAGTAACAGAAGAGACACAGAGGAAAGACAATAAAAGACACAGCAAACGAGGGAACTGAGGTGGTACAAGAGATTGAGCACCTCTCTCCTGCTCCAGAAGGTCCCAGGATGGTTCCTGGTGTCACTTAAAGAGAAGACAAGCAGACATAGAAGAATGCACAATGAATGGAGAGCAGACAATGAGGGAGTAGGGGAAAATAAAAAAATCTTAAAACAAAAAAGAGATGAACATAGATATCAATGAAATGGACTATCCAGAAATCAACCCACACATGAAATAATTTTTAACAAAAACATCATGGTAACTCAATAAGGAAAATAGCCCTACCAATAAATGGTAATAGTATATTTATAAACATTTTTAAAAAACAACTTTGATTGTTATCTCTTGCCAGATTCTCCTCAATTAATCACATACAAAAAAAAAGTTTCTAATAGAAGTATAAAACTTCTATTAGAAAATATAGGAGATTATTTTTGCACATGTGTGTTAGGCAAAGATTACTTAGATATAATACAAATAACACAAACCTTAAGGGAAAAAATATTAAATTGAATATCAAAATTTAAACTTTTGCTCTTCAAAAGACACCATAAAGAAAATTAAAAGGCATTTATTTACAATATTTATTTTGACAGAAGTATTGGTGTGATGGTTAGGCTTATGTGTCAACTCGGCCAGGTAATTGTGCCCAGTTGTTTGGTCAAGCAAGCACTGGGTTGATTGTAATATAAAGACATTTATGTACTTTAGTCAATGATGGACTTTCGTCAGTGAGTTTACTGCTCAGATGGCTGATTACGTCTACATCAACCAGGGAGATTGCCGTCAGCAATGAGTGCTGCTTTATCCAATCAGTTGAATGCCTTAAAAAGGGAAGTGATTCCAGCATTCAGAGAGAATTTCCCAGCTCGTCTTTGGATAGGCAATGTCTCCCGGAAACTCATCAAGGGCCTTCATTGGACTTTCATTGGAGCCCCTCGTTCACAGCCTTCCTGCAGAACCTGGACTTGTACATCCCCAAGACCACATGAGAGAATCTTATAAATCTCATACTATTTACAAATATCTCCTATTGATTCTGTTTCCCAAAAGAACCCTGACTAATACAATCAATATTCAAGAATATATATTTTAACTAACACACTTTGAAAATAAGGAAGCAAACAACCCCAATTAAAAATGGTCAAGGGGAATGGATGTATTAATAGTTCCAGTGGTTGAGCACCTGCTTCCCATGTATAAGGTCCCAGGTTTGATCCCCAGTACCTCCTAAAACAAACAAACAAAAAACAACTCTCATTGGGGAGCAGAAGTAGCTCACTGGTTGAGCTTCTGTTTCCCATGTATGAAGTCCTGGGTTAAATCCCCTCAGTACTTCCTTAAAAAAATGGTCAAAGACAACAAAGGGACAAAATGAGAATAATTTGGGGATGATAAAACTGCCCTGTATCTTGGATGTATTGTTGGTTACATGACTGTACTCATTTGTCCAAACTCATTGAATTTTACAAGAAAGAAAGTGAACTTCATGTTAATAAAAAAACTGTTGAAATATTTGAATAGGTTCTTAAAATTACAAGTAAGCCAATAAGCACATGAAAAGATGCTCAACATTATTACACATTAGGAAAATGCAAATTAATTACACACAAACTAGAATGGCTAAACTTAAAAAGACTAAAAATACTTGGCATTGGCAAGAATGCTGAAGAGTAACTTGAATTTTCACTCATTTTCATTCAAACTATAAAATGGTACAACCACTTTGGAAATAGTTTTATATACATTTGCAAAGGCCTTTATCATATGAGCCAGAAAGTTATTTACCCAACAGAAATAAAAATTTATGTTCATAGAAGAGCTTGTGCTTAAATATTCAGAGCATCCTTATTCATAATCACCCACATCTGGAAACAACCTAATGTTCATGAACTACTGAATGGATAGACAAATTGTAGTATATTCATACTATGGTATACTACTCAGAATCAATAGTAACAGACAATTACAATGCATAACATGTATGATTCTTTAAAATATTATGTTAAATGATAGAAGCTAGACACAAAGATAGAAGCTAGATAGAAGATAGACTGTAAAATTTCATCTCTATATTAAACCAGAAATGGCAAAACTAATTTGTAGTGATTGCCAGGAGACCAGGGTTAAGAGAGCAGGACAGGGTGTGTGGTCAGAGAAATGTTGATTGCTAAGGAGCAGAGGAAATCTTTCTGAGGTGATGGAAATAGTCTATATCCTGATTGTGGTGGTGGTTATAGAGGCATATACTTGGGTCAAAACTCCTTGAACTGTACACTTAAAACAAATACCTTGTATTGTATCTGTATTATAACCTCAGTAATGTTGATTAAATAAAAAACATTTTGTTCTTTGCATCATTTGCACATTTAGGTAGCTATTAATACAGAAGTGATATTTAGCTCTTTTCACTTAATGTCATTGAACATTTAATTCTAAAATTGTTAACTGAATTTTCAGGTTTTCCTTCATGCAAACCTAGACCAAGATTAATGTTTTATATACTGCTTTTTTCCTTCTCTCTACTTTTCTGGTGAAGGTAACTATAGGTGTTTTATCCAAAGCATTTTCTCCAGTAGCTACAAGGAATGACCTCCAGCCAGGCAAGTGTAACTGAGTCTGAGCCTTCAAAACCCTTCACTGGATCAAATATGACACATAATTTTTATCATAATGAAGCTCATAGTCACTGGATAAAGTGGAATATGGAGAGCTTTTCATGCTTCACTATTGTTGTCTTAAAGACAAAACAGATCAAAAGACCTTTAAAGTCACCAAGAAATCCTTTGTTTTGGGGACAGCATTGTTTTGCATCCACTGAGCTATTTTAAGCTGTTGTCATTGATGTATTCTTTCCTACCTTTACCTTACTGAGTTGAAGAACTATTGGAGCTGGATGACTGTCAGTGTCTATTGACAATTGAAAGGCACTAAGACAAAAGGGGGTGGTGATGGCAGAGGACAGTGACGAACATGTACTCACTTGGCAAAAGAGTTTTTGGCACTAGTGTTTATAAGATTTCAGATTTTTAGGCTGATCTCACTTCTGGAATAATGTGGATATTTTAAAACATACATTTAAATCCATCCAGCACCTATTCTGATTGAAATAAAAAAAGGAATTTTAAAGATAGGCAAAATTTTCCATCAACACCAACTGTTAATGAAAAGTACCATCTAATTGTAGAAACTTGAGGAAATTTCTGCTGCATGCACTGCAGATAAAATTAGATGGAAAAACAACATAAATATTTGCCAAGGATAGATGTTGCCTCCTGAAAAAAAAAATTCTGGAAGATATTTTGAACCCCCACACACTGAGCACTGGATGTAGAAGAGTGGAAGAAATGGCAGAAAATTGCTGTGATTTGGCAGAATTATAAAGGAGTAGCAGCTGTAGCTCATTAGACTGGGCTCCTGTCTACCATATGGTAGACCCCGGGTTCATGTCCTAGGGCCTCCCTGTGAAGGCAGGCTGGCCCATGCCCCATGGAGAGCTGATGGCCCAAGTCCTGTGGAGAGCTGGAGCAGCAAGATGATGCAACAAAGGGAGACAAACAGACACAGAAGAACTTGCAGCGAATGGACACAGAGAGAAGACAGCAATCAAGCCTCAAGGGGTAGGGAATAAATAAATAATTTAAAAATAAATAAACAAATAAATAAATCTTAAAAAGAAAAAAGGAGTAGCAGTGGGTGACAGGAGTTCAGAAGACTGAATATGACCCAAGCAGGGATGTAGTTGTGATTTCACAGGGAGGGAATGGGTGCTGGTAGACCAAGACCCAAGATCAAGACCCCTAGAACAGTGAGCCCCTTACTTGTGCTGGGCAGTAACTTTAGAGCTGGATTTTCCTGGGAGCTTCCTACTTGATCCCTAACTCATATAACCCACTTTTATGCACTAGTCAAGCCCCATTCCTTTAGTAACAGAAATAAACTAGGTGAGAAATTAAGGAAACATGATGTCACAATTACTATCAATTTGTAAAACCATCACCCCAAGAGAGAGCTCTATTTTTTCTCCCATGTAAACAGAGTCACCACGTAGAAAGGCATGCAAAGTTAATGTATTTAACATTGAGTTTACTTGTACTAACTCAACAAGCTACCTGGAAATACTAAAGTATGCTTTAGTTAAAAAGTACAGGAACAAGAAGGCTATACAATCTTTCAGTCTTTAATTTACCACCCATGATTACAGTCTCTGTCTAAACCTTAGATCCTTCCCCATATGAAGCTACCTAAAAACATCTCATTTACTGTTAAATTAACAAGAAGCACAAACCATCAAAGAAAATATTGGCAAATCTAATGGAATAAAACACAAAAATTCTACAATAAAAATGTTAAAAGACAAGCTAAAAAGGCATTGTATTAGAATTAAGTATCAAAACGTCTACAAATCAATAAGATAAATGATGCAATAGGACAATGGTCAAATGACTTCTTCCAAAAAAAGCTGGAATTGCCAATAGGCATTAGAAAAGTTCTCACTCTTACCAAACAAATACAAATTAAAATGAGAGTGGCATACAATTTAATGACCAACAGATAAGCAAAATTTTAAAAGGCTGAGTACATAAATAAAATACACAGTTGATTTTAGAGTAAATAAGTTCAAATATCAAACATCAAATATCAAAAATATTTGAAAGAAGCCTATATTCTAAGAAGCCTATATTCTAAGGGCCAGGTACTCCACTTCTAGGTCTGGACCCTAGAAAAATTCTCACATATGGAAAATGTGGACAAAAAGAAGTGTAGAAAGTTATTCATTGAATAATTGTTGATAGCCAAAAATTGGAGTCAATTTCATGTATTCATAGGTTTGAATATTTAACTGCAGTTAAAATCAGCTACATTTACTAAAATGAAGAATTTACAAAAATGTAACAAACACAAAAAAAAGTTTAAGAAAGATAATTGTATTATATTTGTGAATTTTTAAAACCTGCAAAGAAATACTAATATCTACAGATATACACATATAATGCAAAACTATAAAAACATTAATGAAAATTATCAATAAATACATTAAGTAGTTATGTAACACTGGTGAAGGAGAGCACACAATAAAGAGTTCTATAATCTTCAAAGTTTTGTATTTTAAGTACTTATATAAGACAAAACATAATTCAGTGGCTAAGATATGTAGATAAAAAGAAATACAAATTTGCATTAATAAAAATAAAATTTAAACTCAAGATATTATATCCATGCTCATTTTGGTATTTGTTGGCATTTTCTGAAGATTATTTTTCACTTATGTGTTTGTACATATAATCACAATTCCTAAACTATATCTATAGTAATTTTTTTAAAATTCAGATCCTCAATACATACATACAGCTCAAGAAGTTTTTTACATTCATTATGTACACTATTATATTATGTATTCAAAAATAAAACTTAATTAAGATATTTTTTCATATCTGAGCATTGTAATTGGGACTGGAAAATGTATTACTTCATTATGTTTCTTAAGCTGTTTGGATAATACTTGTGCATTTTATTTTTTATCTGCTATATTTCATTTTTGGGGCAAGAATCTTCTATTAGCATGAAAAGTTGCTAGACATGTGTTTGTTTTGCCTCATAAGTAGTATAGGTGATGGTATACATTAGTAACTTTTATAAAAAGATAAATATAGACAATTCTGAGGTAATAAAGGCTACTTTAAGGCGAAAGCTTTTTGTAAAACGGAATGTTCCCTTGAAAGAAGTCATATTAATATCAGGCTGGAAAGCAAGTATAGCTTTATATTTGGTGGAGTATTATAACCTATTTTGATGTCTTACTTGATTTCTTTATGTTGCAAATTTTCTTTAGAGAAGAAATGGCAGGGACTGTTACTGAAGAAATCACTATTTTTTTATAGGGAAACTGAATGATTTGAGGATGGGGCAATATGAATTTGCTAATGATTTGTCTTTTGTTCTGAGGATCTTTACGAGAAGTTTGGTGTGATAGAAAAGACAACTGTGGATGATTACTACTAGTCTCTGTGAAATTCCTGTTGGTTTCATTTTTAGGGGGACAGTGCCTTAGTCATTCAAATGGTATTAATAGGGATTGAAAATTATCTTCTTCCCACTCACTCAGTTTCAAAATTAGGTCAGGCTGTTCTGTAAGTGAACACCCCACTGAAGCTATTTCACTTATCCTTTTCTTCCGCTAAATCAGGATTTCAGCCTTCAAAGCTAAAAATGTAGCCTTTTTCACTAGCAATACAATCAGTGCAGACAAAAGGAAAACTCAGGGATCAGCCTCTTCAAACTTTGAAACTAAGATGAAAAGATCTTTTTTAAATCCTATGGGCAGTTAAATGTCATACTATTCATGGAAATTTGACCCACAGGTACAATTTTCTTTGATGTGTTTGTTTTAAGAGCAGTGGGCTTAGTCATTAATGACAAAGTCATTAAACTTAGTCAAGTTAAAGAGATAACTTGAATGAGCCTCCTGTAATAAATGCTATAAATAGATTCTACAGGTCCATTCAAAAAGTTGCAGTACACCTCATGAGCATGTTCCTCTATGTGCCAATGTTGAATTGTAAAAACATGCCAGAAAATGTGTTTAAGGAAAACTTACATCCCTGTGCAGCATTGCTAAGTGCCCATCTTGTAAATCTAAAGCTTAAGCACATTTTAAATTTATTCCCTATATAGAAAAAAGAAATAAAGAAACATACTCTTTAAATCCACATGTTGAACATCTTCTTTTAAAGCTCAGGAACAAATGAGGAATAATATTTTTTAAAATGTCCAAGTCCTCAGGAATTTCAAATCCAGAAGGCAAATTCATACATTCATAGTTCAGATACTATGAATTCATGGTTCAGCTCCCAAAAATGAGAAAATAATCAACTCCATGAGACTTATTCAAAGTTTTGCAGAAAAAGCAAATTTTGATTTGAGTTTGGAATTATGAAGAAATGCACAATATACAAAGATAATTTTTAAAAAACTTATATACAGAGGCACTAGAATGGGTCAAAGAGGCATGAAAGCACAGTGTGTTTGAGAATATCAGGTTACCTGGGTCATATCAAAGTTATATTGTGATGGACCTTTCATGCCATGACAAAGACTCTAAGGATTGGCTTTTAGGCAATCAACAGTCAATAGATATTGTATTAGTCAGCCAAAGGGGTGCTGATGCAAATACCAGAAATAGGCTGGTTTTTATAAAGGGTATTTATTTGGGGTAGAACCATACAGTTACCAGGCCGTAAAGCACAAGTTATCTCCCTCACCAAAGTCGCTTGCCATGTGTTGAAGCAGGATGTCTGCAGAAGTCTGCAAGTTTCAGGCTCCTGGGTTCCTCTCTTCCCAGGGCTTGCCTCTCTCCAAGCTCAGCTGCTTTGCTCTCTCCACAAGGCCAGCTGTAGACTATCAGATGAAGGGCTCTTCGTTCTTCCCAGGGCCTCTGCTGTATCTAATCTAGCCTTTTCTCTGCTCCTCTGTGTGCTTACTTCCTAGGGCACCAGCATTAAAACCCCAAACTCTGTTCTCTCCCATGTTTTCTTTCTGTGAGTCCCTACCCACCAAGAGGGTGGGGATGCATTGATCTAGTGATATGGCCCAATCAAAGCCTTAATTATTATTTAATCAAGTAAAAGTGAAACTTCTGAATCCAATATAATCTAACATACCCAGAGGGACAGACCAGTTTACAAACATAATCCAATATGTATTTTTGGAGTTCTTAAACAATATCAAACTGCCACAGATGTGATCATACTTCATTTTTATTTTTGTTTATTTTTTCAAACGATGATTGACAGTGATAGTGCAAATAAGCTATACTGAAGAGAATTAGGTGGCAAGACGATGGCCATGAGGTTGTTGTAGTGATGAATAATGTAATACAAAAGCCTGTTGAATAGGGAGAAAGTAATGAATTCGGTCTCCTTTTCTGAGGTAGCAATTAGTGATTGAATAGTCCTGGCAGAGAAAAATTTGGAGATGAAGATAGTATAGAGAACAATGGTGGTATAAATAATTAAGATGGGAGCTATTACAGGAGGAGCAGACTGTGGAGGCTGGAAAAGAGCATGAATGAAGAAATGAGCGAGTTCTTTCTAATCACGGTGATTTTGACATTTCTAAATGATATAAGGGTGGAGATATTCATTAAGGAATTAGACATATGGGTCCAGGCCTTGACCCATAAAATCATGAATTCAGTAGTTGACATTTTAACAGCTGAGGGGTTGGCCTAGAAAGAGTATAATAGGTAAGAAGAGAAAAGATAAAGAATAAAACTCTGAGACGCAATTGCATGTGAAGGCAGGAAGGAAGGTGTGGGGACCTATACCAGCCTTTTTGGGGAATTACCAGCCAAACCACACAGGCCAGTGATTATCCTACTCTGGTGGCACTAGACACCCCAGGAGCTATTCTGTGGCTGGAATTGGAAGCTCCATTTCCCAGAAACAGGGGAGGAGATGATTGGCTGCCGATATCAGCTATTGATTGGTGGACTGCAGCCTAAGGTATAACCCTGGGAACTGCTGGGGTGTGAACCAACCCAAGTCAGAAAGAGGCCAGTAGATACCATTTTGACTTTTCTCCTAGTCTGAGGGCAAGCTGGGCTGACTGTAACTCTCAGGGTCGGCAGGAACCAGTTTCTTTCACACAGATCAGCCTGCAGCCCTAGCCTAGGTTTTAACCCCACCTGTCACAGGGAGGAGGCTGAAGAGCCCTGCATTAGCCTACACAAGTAACTGCAGGTAACTTTGACTGGTATAGACTGAAAATCAGAAGTCTACCAGGGCAACTGTGGTCATCTTAAACCCCACTGCATAGATTGTTGCCCACACCTGAAGCTCCATCCCTACCCAAGGCAGGGGAGAAAGGGGTGTGAAGCTTCATCAGTCTCTCTGGGCAACTACAGTCTAGACCTGCACTTGGATTATTCCACACAGTTCTGACTCTGTCCCTACCCCTGGCAAAGGAGAAAGTTGCAATAAGCTTCATTGGTTCCTGGTACAATGAAGGCAGCTTGAGCCTCCACAGGTTACAGCACAACTACATGCTTGGCTCCTACTGCACAATCAGCAAGGGAGAAAAGGCAGGAAGCCCAAAACTAAAGAGAAATCTGCACCCAGAATAAATACTCTAGAAGCCAAATGCTAAGACACCAACAAAAATTTACAATCCACACCAAGAAACAGGAAGCTGTGGCCCAGTTAAAGGAATAAGATAAGCCTTCAGGTGACATAAAGGAGTTGAGAGAACTAATCATAGATGTTCAAAGAAATCTCCTTTATAAATTCAATGAGATGGCTAAAGAGATTAAGGACATTAAGAAGATATTGGATGAGCACAAAGAAGAATTTGAAAGCATACATAGAAATATAGCAGATCTTATGGGAATGAAAGTCACAATAAATGAAAATTTTAAAACATTATAATCATATAATAGCAGATTGAGGAGACAGAAGAAAGGATTGGTGAACTTGAAGACATGACCTCTGAAAGTGAATATACGAAAGAACAGATGAAGAAAAGAATGGAAAAAACTGAATAAGTTCTCAGGGAACTAAATGACAGCAAAAGGAGTATAAATGTACATGTCATGGGTGTCCCAGAAGGAGAAGAGAAGGGAAAAGGGGCAGAAGGAATATTTGAAGAAATAATGGTAAAAAATTTCCCAACCCTATTGAAGGACATAGATATCCATGTTCAAGTATCACAATGTATTCCTATCTGAAAAAATCTGAACAGATCAACTCCAAGGTACTTACTAATCAAATGTCAAATGCCATTGACAAAGAGAGAATTTTGAGAACAGCAAGAGAAAAGCAACTTATAACATATAAGGTATACCAATAAGATTAAGTGCTGATTTTTCACCAGAAACCATGGAGGCAAGAAGACAGTGGTCTGATATATTTAAGATATTAATGAGAGAAAAACTTCCAGCAAAGAATCTTATATCCAGTAAGACTGTCTTTCAAAAATGAGGGTGAGATTAGAATATCCACAGATAAGCAGAAACTGAGAATTTCTAAGCAAGCAACCAGATCTTCAGGAAATACTAAAGGGTGTGCTAGAGCCTGAAAAGAAAAGGAGAGAGGGACCTGGAAGAGAGTCTAGAAATGAAGATTATATCAATAAAAGTAATAAAGTGTCAAAGAGTGTGAAAATAAAATATGACAAATAAAACTCAAATAGTCAGGAATAAACTTAACCAATGATGTAAAGCTCTTATATTCAGAAAACTGCAACTCAATGTTAAAACAAATCAAAAAAGCCCTAAATAACTGGAAGAACATTCCATGCTCATGGTTTGGAAGACTAAATATCATTGAGATGTCAATTCTAGTCAAATTGATATACAGATTTAATGCAATCCCAATAAAAATTCCACAAGCATTAGAGAAAAAATTGAAAACCTGATCACTACATTTATTTGGAAGGGTAAGGAGTCCTGAATAGCCAGAAACATCATAAAAAGGAAAAGTGCACCCTCATCTCTAGTCTTTAAATCATAATATCTACCTATAATGGTAAAAAGAGTGTGGTACTGGTCTAAAGACAGATACAATAGACCAATGGAACCAAATTTATGGTTCAGAAACAAACCCTCACATGTATGGTCAAGTGATTTTTGACTAGCCTGTCAAACACATACAACTCCGGCAGAACAATCCATTCAACAAATGGTGGTGAAAGAATTGGATATCCATAGCTGAAAGAAGGAAAGAGAACCCCTATTTCATACCTTATCCAAAAATTGGCTCAAAATGGATAAAAAAACCTAAAAATAAAAGCAAGAACCATAAAACTTCTAAAAGAAATTATTAGAAAATATTTTCAAAACCTGGTGGCAGGTGGTGAATTCTTAAAGGAGATAAGAAGAGGACTGAGTGGACTACTGATGTTTAATGTATGTAGAAGTTTTAATTAGCTTTACTGTAAAACTGTGGAAATGTATAGAGTGGATGGTAACACACAGTGAGTAACAGCTAGTTTATAAATGGGGATGTGACTGAAAATGGTAGTCTAGGAATGTAAATGTCAATTGACAGAATGCTAGAGAATAATCTAGGAATTGTATAGCACAGTAAACCAAGAGTTGGATGAGAAGTGTGGTTGATGGTACAGATACAAGAGTGTCTTTTGTTAGCTAGAGCAAATGTATATCACTACTGCAGGATGTTGGGAATGTGGAGAAGCATTGGAAAAATACAGCTGGAATGACATATGGACTGTGGTTAGTAGTAATAATATAATGCTTTTGCATCTATGTGAAAGATAAGGCAGTATGGAAAATGTGAGCCAAATGTATACTATGAACATGGGAACAATCAGATGATATTTATCTGTAGCAAATGACACACCACATTTTGGTGTGTTGATGGAGGGGTGTTGTTTGGGAATTCTGCACATATGCATGATTGTTTTATAAGTTTACAACTCTGTCATAAAAAATATATTTTAAAAATAATAATAGGGTGGGTTGGGGGAAAAACACACCAAATGTAACATAAAGACTATGATTAGTCATAAGAATTTGACAATATTCTTTCATAATTTGTAACAAACATCTCATGACAATGCAAGGTGGTGGTGGAGGGTTGATGTATGGGACACCTGTATGATGTTATGCATATTTGCTTTGTAAGTTCACAATTTTTACTATAGACTTAATTGTTTATGTATGTTCACATATAGATGACATAAAGATAATAATAATAGGATTGGTTGGGGGGAAATACTTTGGTAGTAATATTTTGACAATCTTCTTTAATCATTAGTTAAAAAGGTTTAACAACAATGCAAGTTATTGGTGGTAGGGTGAGTTATGAGAGTCTTGTATGATGCTTTATACGTTTGTAAGTTCAAAATTATTATTATACATTTATTGTTTATGTATGAGTGATATACTTCAATAAATTAAAAAATACTTATGGATGTAGGTGTCTGTTGTTTATTATTCCTGTAGTTTTTGTCAAATAACCAAGTAAGGAGTAAGTATTAAATAAAAGTGCCATTCATTTCCTTGCAGGAAAAAAATAAAGGGATGTTGCATTTGACAACCTTTTCATCTTTTTGTTTTTAATTTTATGCTGTGTTAGGGAATACATTTTATTGCATGTAATAGAATACCAAAACTAAAGAGTAGCAGAATGACTGAGTACCAAAACTAGGGAGGCAGGTCAAAAAAGAGAAAAAGAGATCATGGAGGATAAAATTATGCTCCACACAAGAGAACCTGATTATTCCAAGGAAACTTCCTAGAATTCTCTCCTGACACTTTATTTATATCACCACTTCTAACTGCAAGAGATGTTGTAAATGTAGCCTTAATTTTTTGGCAGCAATGTGCCAAGATAAAATTTGGAATTCTGGCTAAGAGAATTGATATTTGATAGGTAACTAGCTGTCTTTCCTAATATATGGAGGAGTTTGGCAAATTTGAAAGACATAAAAATATTGTGTGGTCCCTTCCTTTTCTCAAGTAATTAATATTCAAGTGTTAAAGCAGATGTGAAAACAAAATATAGAAACAGTATTTTTCCATTAGGTTGATATGTTCAAAATGCAATGGATATATGGTAGAAAACGTGATCCTTGATGGAATGAAAATTTTCCAGGTGGCTAAGAAAGGAGTAGGAGGCAAGAAAATGGAAGACTGTTTCAGGCCAAGGAAAAGATACATAATAAGGCATGGTCACAAAAGCACAGGGTCTCAGAAATCGATGTGAAAATTCAAATCTGTATTGAATACTTAAAAAGACTGTTATAATAAGTATGACAGTTTAAATTAATCCAAACAAAAAAATATATGTCTTGAACTAATCCATTCCTATAGGTGTGAGACTCTTTCATTGCAGATTAAGTTAAAGGGACCTAAATTACATCACTTAATTAGATCACTTTTATTTGGACCATGTCAGTGAGGCATAACTCAGGTTGGGTCTTTGCCCTCTTATTGGAGCCTTATATGAAGATAAAGAGACACATAGAGAAAGGAAGCTGCCACTCTGATCCTGCCAAAAGAGAGAGAAGACTGAAGGAAGACAAAGAAGACCTAAGAGGCCAAGAAAGGTCCTGGAGTCTGGAATCAGCAGAGCACAGAGGCACAAAGAGAGGCTCCGGAAGGTTTAGGCCCATAGAGCAGCACAGGCTGAAGAGATGAGTCATATGCCTGATTGCCCACAGCTGGGCTCTAGGCACTGGTGAGCCCAGAGGGCAAGACAGGGACCTTGTCAGAGATCAGCTGCCATCTTGTTTTGCCACATACAGGACCCCAGTATCACCAGTAACTGACTTTGGTGAGAAAGCATCTCTGCTGATGCCTTGATTCAGACATTTTTGCAGACTTGGAACTATAAACTTTTACCCTTAATAAATTTACCATTATGAAAGCCAACCATTTCTGGTACTTTCATTGGCAGCATTTGGCAAACTAAGATAGGAAATTAGGCATTTGAGTATGTCTGTATCAGCTTCTCAGAAATTATACATGAAAGTTACCCCTCAAAAGAGCAAGATAAATTATTCAGGAAAGTTCTAGGTGGCATATGTATTTGATTTGTTAATTTATTAGGAGTTAGGCCTCTTTGAGAGTAAATTGCTAAAGGTATTACATTAAAAAGGAAGAAATATTGCTAGCCAAAAAAGATGGTGGGGTAAGATGCTACACAGTGACATTGCCCCACAGAATCTTTGAACAATTAATAAAAACTGACAGAGCCATTTTACTCAGAACTCAGGAAAAGGGTGGCAGTAACTGGGTGAGGGCTGAATAAAAAACACAGCTTGAAAAACAGTAAGAAGTTCATGGTGCCTTTCTAGCCTCTACCCCACCCACTCCTTGGCATCTTGTTTGGGGAGCCTATGATCCCAATGTGGGTCCCTGGTTGTGTCCCAAAAGAAATGAAGTAACCTCTAAGGGCATACTAGAGGTCTGTATGTTGGTGACAATCCATCGAGTGGCAGCCTGAAAGACTGAACCAAGAAACATATGTCAGGCTCTCCCTCCCAGAACTTGCCCTGAAGAAGCAACTTATAGACAGCTCAAGCAGTGTAATAAACAATGAAGTCAAAGAGGCCTGGGGCAAAGGATTACCTGCTTTCTGTCATATGGCAGACCAGCCTGCTGGGGGAGAAAGCCCATTTTAAAGGGAGGTGAGGGGGCATTCAAATTCCTGTAAATGGGAGAATTCCTGGGGTGATGAGCAGACCTAAGCCCAGAAAAAGACTTAGGTTCTGAAAAGACCGAAATGACCCTGTACTTCAAATTGACCTCAGATTGATCTTGCTAAGAGGGGAAAACTGTAAAGGAGAGCACCTGTCAATGCAGAGCCAATCTAAAAAGACTGTGAAAAGTGACTTTAGCATGGGCTTGATTTTGTTATCTCCTGGCACTCAAGGAAATCTCTGTCAGGTCACTAGCTGGATGCAAACTTGAGGAGCAGAGAATTCAAGGACTAAAGCCCAAAGTTAGCACAGCAAAATATTAAAAATTAGAGTGTAAAACAAAGATAGCAAGACAAAGAAAAAGGAAATGATGGCCCATTCAAAGGAACAATATAAAAATCCAGAAACTATCCATGAGGAAGACAAGAATTTGGACATAACAAAGACATTTTAAAAAATAATCAACAATATGCTAAAGGAAACAAAGGAAAACATAGAGAAAGAACTAAAGGGTATTAGGAAAACAATGAATGAACAATATGAGACCATCAATAAAGAGAAAGAATTTTTTTTTAAGTAACCAAACAGAAACTCTGAATTTGAAGGCCACAATATTTGATATGAAAAAACTCCAACAACAGATTGGAGATGGCACAAGAAAAAAATCAGTGACTTCAAAGAAAATTGAAATGATTCAGGCTGAGGAACGGGGCAAAAAGAGAAATTTTTAAAAGAGCAACCAGAGTCTAAGAGACCTATGGGACACCATCAAGTATGCCAATATACACATTATGGGACTTCCAGAAGGAAAAGAAAGAGAGAAAAGGGTAGAAGGTATATTCAAAGAAATAATTGCAGAAAACCTCCCTAATTTAATAAAAGACATGAATATATGCATTCAAGAATCCCAATGAACACCAAAGAGGATGAATTCAAAGCAAACCCCCCAAGCACAAAGTAGTCAAATTGCTAAATGCCAAGGAAAAGGATAGAGTTCTGAAAGTTGCAAAAGAAAAGTAACATAACATGTACAAGAGAGTCCCAATAAGATTAAGTGCCAATTTCTTATCAGAAACTAGGGAGGCAAGAAGAAAGCCTAACAAAGTGTTTAGAATTCTGAAAATTGCTGAGCAAGGTTTTTATATCTAGCAAGAATGTCTTTCAACAATGAGGGAGAGATTAGGCATTCCCACATAAACAAAAGGTGAATCATAATAAAAAAACAAAAACAAAAAACAAACTAACAAAAACCTCCCAAAAAGATAATTCCAGGGCCAGATGGCTTCACTGGTAAATTTTAACAAACATTACAAAAAGAATTAACACTAATCCTCCACAAACTCTTGCAGAAGTTGAAGATGGGGAAAGACTTTCTAACACAGTCAATGAGAACATCATCAGTCTAATACCAAAGCCAGATAAAAATACAATAAGAAAACAAAATTATTGACAATATCCCTTATGAATATGGATGGAAAGACCCTCAAACAAATACTAGCAAAATGAATACAACAGCATATTCAAGAATTATAAACCATGATCAAGTGGAACTTATTTCAGGTATGCAGGATGGTTCAACATAAGAAAATCAATTAATGTAATATACCACATGAAAAGAATGAAGGGAAAAAACCATGATCATCTTAATTGATGTGGAAAAGGCATTGAACAAATTCAAACACTGTTTCTTGATTTAAAAAAAAACATTTAGACAACTAGGAATAGCAGGAAATTTCCTCAACATGATAAAGGGTACTTATGAAAAACGCACAGCTAACATTATACTCAATAATGAAAAACTGAAAGCTTTCCCTCTAAGATTAGGGACAAGACAAGTATGCTACCACCACCACTATTATACAATATTGTACTGGAATTCTAGCCAGAGCAATTAGGCAAGAAAAAGAAATAAAAGGCATCCAAACTGGAAAGGAAGTAGTACAATTTTCCCTATTTGCACATGCCATACTATATATAGAAAATACTGAAAAACCCATAATAAAATTTGTAAAGCTAATGAAAACTAAATCAGCAATGAGGCAGGCTACAAAATCAACATGCAAAAATATGTAGTGTTTCTATATACTAGTATGGAAGTATCTGAGGAAATTAAGAAAAAAATAATTCCATTTCTAATAGCAACTATAAGAATGAAATATCTAGAAATAAATGTAATCAGTTATGTAATTACTTATAATTGGGCTACTGTTAAAACATTGCCTAAGGAAGTCAAAGAAGACCTAAATAACAGGAGGATATTCTGTTTTCCTGTATTGGAAGCCTAAATATTTTTAAGATGTCAATCTACCCAACATGGTTTATAGGTTCAATGCAATCACAATCAAAATTCCAGCAGCATTCTTTGCAGAGCTAGAAAAGTTAATCTTCGAATTTATATGGTAGGGGAAGAAAAAGGAGAAGAATCTATTATTTTATAAATTTTCAAACATTCTATTTAGTTAAGTTTAATATTTGAAGATGAAAAATTCAAAATATACTGAGTTGAATGTTAAATTTATCCCAATTGAAGATATTAATGCAAGTCTCCAGAAATTTAAAACACCTTCTTGAAAAGACTGATGTTTAATGAGATGTTTATATATTATGTGGAGTTTTTTATCAGTTATTTTATTTATAGATTCATGTACTTTGATTATTTTCACTATTTTCAGTATTTTATTAAATTATTAATTAACTTGTAATTCATGAATTAAAATTTTCTGTAATATTACAAGTTAATCAATAATTTAATAAATGTTAATCGTTTGTCTGTAATAGATAGCATTATGATTAAAATTCCCAAATAAGGAAGCATTAAACATTATATGCTCTAGCTGTTCCTCTTTGGGGAACAGGGAGAAATAACTTTCTAAATATGGTAATTACTAGCTATTCAGAAGTTTACCATATAGACGGCACCAGGATATTCTATAGGAAAATAAGAATTCTTGCTTTTAATAAATAAGTTTTATTTGTAAAACCATGTTCATTCTTTCAAAATTCAGTTACATTATGATGAAATCAACATAGTTTTTTAACCCTAGATTCTGAGAATTAAAATAGTGCTTGCCTAAAATAGTTCCTGTCCTTATTCTATTATTTCTTTCCTATGTACCTTTCTCCTAGAACCCTTAGCACGTGATGGGTATACCTCTTGATTGGGAAGGATGGTGTCTTAAAGTCCTCTGCTTGCCAGTGGCACATACTTGGTGTCATGAGCTTTTTACTCAACACCATATGAGTAACCTCCAAGAAGAAAATGCAAGCTCTAGAGAATAGCCTCTTGGGGACTGAAAGCTGTTTCCAAAATGCCTTGCCAAAAAGCTTTTTGTTGTAACTCATTGTAACTCATAGCTTTGTTTTCCCTTTCCTCCTTCACTTGCAACACCTCAAGTTATTGCTCAGTTCCATACTGAATAATATATAAAATTCTGTACTTTTCATGATCCAAATAGACTGTTAGCAAATAAGGGATAGTTTATCTTCCAGAAACAAACACCTTATTCTGCCTGAAGAAGCACTGGAATATTCTTATTAAAAGGCAAGAAAAATAATTCTGTTCCATATGTTAGCTGATAATTTACTGGTTCTATGCAATTCAATTAAAAAATGCAGTGGGGCTGTAATGATTGGAAGAAAAGCTCTCATTTTTGTAGATAATATTAACATTTAATTATAAAATCTAAGATAACTGTTAAACAAACTAGAAATATAAAGTGCATAAAGGTATCCAAAATCAAGGCCAATGTATGAAAAACAATCTTTCCTGCAACAAGCAATATCCATTTAGAATATTAAATAGGAAAATAAAACTCCATTTATTAATCCATTTATAATGCTATTATTTAGTAATAATATTATTTAGTAATATTATTTAATAATATTATTTAGTAATAGCATTATAATATTCCAAACAATGAGTTTAACAAAAATTACATGTACCAACTATATGGATAAAAATATTAAATTTTCCGTAGGACATAAAAGAAGTCCTCCATCAAAATATAGATATGCCACGAATGGGAAGAAAATTTTTAATATTCTAAATTTGTCAAATATTCCCAAATGAATTTAGAAATTTAATATCAAGATAATTTTTCCAGAAACCAGAACATCTATTCTAACATTCACAGAAGAAAATAAATATTTAAGAATAGCAAATATAATTTTCAAAGAGAATGATGAAGAATGAACTTGCTCTAATGGATATGACATTATGCAGTAAAGCTAGAGTTACTTTAAAATGTTATAATTTCCATAATAGACAATCAATGGAACAGAATATTATATAACAACTCCCAAAATCTGCATAAGCAAGTTATGCAGATTTTGTATGCAGATTTGGGGAGTAGATATATAACAAAATCATTTCAAACCAATGGTCATATAATTACCTATTTAATAAATGAGAAAAATTAGGTCTCCATCTTTAAATACTAGTATGCACTATATTTATATTCAAGACCTTGATAATTTTAAAATTTCATGTTTCAGAAGAAATATAGAGAAATATGTTTTTACAGAGGAGGTTCACTTAAATCTCAGAAGCAAAGCCTATAAAGCAAAACTACTTTTTAAATCACTGCATCAATATTAAATAGTACAGTACAACTTAAAACCATCCTAAAAATGGTAAGTGGCAAGCAAATGATAGAAAAGAAATATTTGTTGTTTGTATATAAAATACTTAAGGATTAAAATTCAGGATATGTAAAAACCACATGAAGGTATGTAAGAAAAGTCAAACAATCCAGGAGAAAAATGGGAAAACTATATATTGAACAATTATATTTTAAAGTTCAACATGATATATACCCTAAAGATGTTTATTGAAGTATTTTTTTATATTATGGCAAACATTACAATGACCCATATGCAAATCAATAATAAATTAGGTACATAGAAAGTGTGGTATGTCCATATGTAGAATATGACACAGCTATTTCCAAAGAATATATATGGCAGATATGTCCTAATATGTTTAGTATGGTTCTGTTTATATTTAAAAGGCTGTATATGTAGAAATGTGTGCATAAAACCAATTCTAAATGATATCCAAGAAACTATAAACAGTGGTTACCTGTCAGGAGATTATGAGACAGGGTGACAAAAGGGTATTGAAATAGAATTATATTCTTTCCAAAACCCTGTATACTACTTGCATTATTTTACTGTGAATATATATTATTAATGAGCAATTGTATCCATTAACCCTTGTATACACTGTTTAAGTCATAGAAGTGGAATTGCTAGGTACAAAATTATGAATTAATTTGTGGTTTTGGGGACATATTACAAATTGATATTCAAGAAATGTGTTCCCAATTATACTCCCAACAGCACTACAAAAAATTATTACTTTTACTACATCCTTATCAATTCTGTATGTTATCAGTTAACTATTAACATACATATGTGCACATCAAAAGTTATATATATGTATGTATACTGAATTCAAAATAATATTTTAATTTTGCATGCTTATTAGCACTCGAAAAATTGCAAAAGCATTGGGCATTAATTTTTTTAAATATTCCAATTTATTATTAATTCATAGTTTAGCATTTTCCATGAGTTGAAATGAACAGAATTAAATTAAATTTTATTGCCTTTAATAACCTGAAGAAAATTATATATTGTATTCCAAATTATATTTTTACATACTTACTGTATACCTTTCATATTACATAATTATCCATCAATTTTCCACAAATCTGTGATTACGCTTTTTCCATATTTGCATTCATTCTTCTCAGGAATAATAGATTGTATAATTTATCAGAAATGACTAAACTGGTATTTAGATTAAAGTAAGTATGGAAATTATATAAATCTGTAATATAAATAAGGATATCTTTTCAAATAGCCTTAGCATTGAATTATTACTCTCAGCTTATTAAGAAAGATTAAAAAATAAGCAAGAAAGGACTTATTCCATAAATGTATTATCAGAATTGCAGATTTTGAGCAATATATTTTTATTGCTATTTTTATTTTATCCTATCCTCAGATAATATTGTTTGCAATTTCTTTAAAAATTTTATGTCTTTCTCTCAGGAAGTTCCATATAAGCTTGCAGATTTTAACAGTAACTAAAATGGCAATAAACATGATGACATCTATGAAACAACTCCTCAGAGCCACAGAAGTCAGATTTTTCATGCTTTAGAAGGAGGGAGCAACTTGTGTTTTGCATAATGCCTTAAAGGTCAAATAATAGGTAACAGGAAAAGATATGTCAGTATACATACTCTCCATGGTAACCCTCTTCTATTGATTTTGTGAAGGTCCAAACGGTGGTAAACTGGCTAGACTCAACTATAGGGAAGGGTGGCAGACAAAAGTATAGCAGCAATGACAGAAATACCAAGTGCACTGACCTTTGGGAGAGGGAAGCATAATTCTGGAAAAAAATCAGTTTTAGGATTTCTACCTGCATGGCATTTGGATGGCAGTACCAATTCTTGCTATACTCTAAATATTCAGCCAGGAGAAAAATGGGTCCCCTTATCATTATGAAATTAGTGACTTATTGTTTGAAAGCATGGTAGGAGTATTGGTGATAACACCAAGAGTTAGGTAATCAAATGACATCTCATGATGCCTCTTTCCCTACTGGTCCTTCTCAGACATACCCAGAACATTGACCTTTGAATCCTCTTGGAAAAGACCTATGCATTACACCTTCTGCCAATGAAGGGAAATAAAACCTCACAAAGCCAAAACTGAAGATAATCAATCCAAAACACAGGTTCTATAAATTCACTTTTATAACAAGCTACTGAGAAGAAGTTTTGAAGCTTGAATAACTAGGATAATTTTGATGTGTCTATATTTTGCTCTCATTGCTTATTAGGCCATCTCTGTCTCTTTCTCTAAGGGAAAAAAAGTGATATAATGAAACAAATGGAGGAAAAAATGTAGAAAATGGAGGTATGTAGATGGAAAAGGAGTTACAAATCCCCAAGTCAGTGTGTAATATTGACACTGCCAATAACCCCAAAATAAGGTGTCTAGACCCAAAAGTAATAGATTTCTGTGAAATGATATAACTCTTGTTGAGATTCTGTACATCAAGTTGGTTTCTTATACATAAAATACATCTGTATCTTGTTTTTTTAATTCACTCAGATAGTCTATTATTAATACTTGGTTTAACTAGACTATTCACACATAAAGTGAGTATCAATATAATTGGATCTAAGTAGTTTTTTATATTCATTTCCATTTTTTAAAAATTTTTCCTTTTTTAAAATCTCCCCTTCTTTTACTTGCTTCTCAGGTTTTAAATGAGCATTTTATGAGTCCATTTTCACTCTTAGGACATGAATTATACTTTTTACATAAAAATTTGCAATATTTATTTATAATTACTCTAAGTCCACATGCAAATAACAATATACCACTTCACAGGTAGTCAGATTAATTGTAACAATGTATTCCGTTCTGTTATTTCATTCATTTTTCTCTTGGCTTTTCACTTTGATAAATTTCTACTGACACTTCTTCAAGTTCACTGATTCTTTGCTTGGTTGGGTCTAGTTACTAGTATAATGTCATCAAAGGCATTCTTAATTTCTGTTACACTGCTTTTGTTTTTTCGGTATTTTGCTTTTTACTAGCATTTTCTTTTACATTTTTCTTAGAATTTCCTTCTCTCTCATTATAATTAGCCTTGCATTCTTGCATGTTGTCCATTTTTTCCATTAGAGCTCTTAGCCTATTAACCAAAGTTAAATTTCTGTTTTGATAACTCCGAAAACTCTACCTTATCTGAATAGATCCTGGTGCTTGCTTTGTCTCTTCACAATGTTTTTTTGTTTTGTTTTGTTTTGCATTTTAGCATACCTTGTATTCTTTTGTTAAACCTGCATATGATGTTGTCTTAGTTTGTCACAGGGCTGCCAATGAAAAGTACCAGAAATCAGTTGGCAGGAAGTGAACGTGGCTCAACTAATAGAGTGTCTGCCTACCATATGGAGGGTCCAGGGTTAGCTCCCCAGGGCCTCCTGACCCATGTGGTAAGCTGGAACACACACAGTGCTGTCGCATGCAAGAAGTGCCCTGCCACGCAGGGGTGCCCCCACATAAGGGTGCCCCGTGTGCAAGGAGTGCACCCTGCAAGGAGAGTCACCCATGTGAAAAAAGTGCAGCCTGCCCAGGAGTGACACCACATACACAGAGAGCTGTTGCAGCAAGATGATGCAACAATAAAGAGATGCAGTTTCCCAGCGCCGCTGGATAATGCAAGCGGATGCAGAATAATACACAGCAAATGGCTACAGAGAGCAGACAGTGGGGGGGAGGGGGGGGAAGGGGAGAGAAATAAATAAAATAAATCTTTAAAAAGAGTCAGTTGGTTTTATAATGGGAATTTTATTTGGGGTAAAAGCTTAGAGTTCTAAGGCAGTGAAATGGCCAAATCAAGGCACCATCAGAGATGCTTTCTCACCAAAGTCTGCTACTGATACTGGGGTCCTGCCATATGGTGAAGCAAAATGGCTCCCGATCTCTGCCATGGTCCCTGCCTTCCCCTCCCCAGAATCTACTATCTCCCATGCCCCAGAATCTACTATCTCCCATGGCTGAGCTGTAGTCTACCAGGAATAGGGCTTATCTCTTCCTGAGCCTCCTCTCTGAGTCTCTGCTGTTCCACTTTCTTCCTGAGTTCAGTTGTGGGTTATCAGACATTTGGTTCATTTCTTCAGTCTTGAGCTACTCTGTGGGCCCAGCCTCTTGGCAGCCTCTTTCAGTGCCTCTGTGCTCTGCTGATTCCAGACTCCAGGACCTCTCTCAGCCTCTTGGGACTTCCCTGTCTTCCTTCAATTCTCTCACATGGCAGGATCAAAATGGCAGCTTCCTTTATCTCTATTTCTCTCTCTCTGTGTCTCTGTTTATATAAGCCCAGCAAGGGGGCAGAGACCCAACCTGTGTCATGCCTAATTGACATAGTCCAAACAAAAGCAATTAATCAGGTGATATAAAGTAAATCTAATGTAATCCGAGGGTGTGACACCCACAGGACTAGATTAAAGAATATACTCTTTTTTGGGATTCACCAAATTCAAACTGTCAGTGATGTATCAGATAAAAGGAACTGAGGTAAATAGGCCTTTTATGAGAGGTGTTCTTGTTATCTGCTAGGAGGTAGGCTGTCTTTACCATTTGCTGTAGCTATGGTGTCAGAAAGTAGTTTCCTCTTGTGTTCATTTTTGGCTTCCCCTGTTGTCTTTGGGTTTCCCTAGAGACCACTTCGTAAATAGGGCCTGAGACTTGTTGTTCTTTCAGTGGTAATCCCCTGTTCTTATACAGGAGTCTTACTGTTGAGGTGGTAAGGTTTTGGGAGAGGAGAAGTTCTATAATCCTGTCAACAAGCCTCAGTCTTGAGAGTCAGTGTCTCTGTTCTGTGATCTCCACAAGTGTTTCTCGGCTCCCTTCCTTCTCCTTAGGTGAGGCAGGAATGCTTATTGGGGCTGAGGTGGGGCATTTCCCATCCCCCCCAATGAAGGTTAGAGGGAGTTGGAGTTGGATATTTTCCTTCCTCCACATCAACTAGGCTCTGTAAAAACCCAAGTGGGTTAGGGTCTGGTAAAACAGTCTCTTTGATGGCAGACCTTTGCTAAGGTTAACAGAACACTGTGCATATTTCAAAATGGTTAATTTTCCCCTCTCCCTTCTAGAAACATGAGATTTTTCTCTGAAAGTCACAGTGAGAACATGGTCTGGCTTCTGGAAGTACAGTTTATAAAAGTATGGGGACCCCCTGTAAGACTGGACCCCTCCAAGTTTTTAACTCTCAAGATAGTTCAATTACAATTTAGGTGTTCATACCAATACTGGCTCCAGCTTGTGGCTTTTGTGCCTGGCTTCTACTCCCAGTAAGCTGGGATTCTCTATACCTACCTGTCTCTCCAATTTTCTGGACATCAATCTGACCTGAGGCCTCAGTGTTTTGAATGATCTAAGAAGAGTTACAGATTTTCAGTTTGTTCAGCATTTTATTGATTTTGAGGACAGGAATAATAACCTCCAAGCCTTTACATGTGGGACTGGAAAATAAAAGTGCCTTGTCATCTAATTTTGTAAACATACTAATCACAATTAATTTGCAGTTCATGTCCTATAATTCCATTATCTGTATCTCCTAAGTGTAATTTCCTTTGCTTGTTTTTATTTTACTTTGGGTATTGTCATGTGGTCTTGTCTCCTAATGCTTCTCATTTCTTGTTTGATGAAACAATGTGAGACATTGTACACCTGAACACTTTCGGAGATGATTTTAGTTTAAGGTAGTGTCACATTACTCAAGAAAGGAACAACTTTTTATGTTTTGTAGTTGGAGTAAGGGGCTCAAGTTTATTAACAGATGGGCTTTATTACTCCTAGGGTATAGTATAATATTTCAGGACTCCCAACCGATAGCCTGCAGTACGTATCTGATTTCCTCTCCTTTGCTGCTCCCCAAACTTCAATCTTTCTCTTTCCAGCTATATAAGAATTTTGGAAGTTCTGAAAAGCTCTTAGTCTTTCTGTCACATTTTAGAATTGGCAAAAGCCTTGAAGGAAAAACAGCAAAAAGTGCTAAATATTTACTTCATTACCTTGTGCTTCCTTTCTGTCTAGAATCTGGCTGTCCAGTCATTGTGGCCTTGCGATACATTTAAATAAAATGCCACAGCTTCTTGAACTGTCTTCTATTTGCCTTGGTATAGCTAGTCCTCCATTACTATCACCTATGATTTTTGGGTGTTAAAATAATCTATTCTTGTCTTAGGTATGAAAAAGTTGTCCTTATCTGTTATAGACCTAATTGTGACTGTTAGAATTTTTGGTTCTAAGAAAAAGAATGAACAAATGGAAAATAGTTAGACCATACATGAAAACAGAACTCTGACTCACAACCTCTGCAGCAACCAGTCTAAGAATAGCCAAACTATAATCTCTTTAGAAGTCAAAACAACACCTCTGCACCATCAGCCCAGAGTGATCAATAACTGCCAGTTTCCCTATGCTTTTGGCAATTGTCTTAGAAGTGCTAAGAGCTGTGGTCTACACTGCCCATCACTGTGGACCCCAGTCTTAGACAAGGTGAAGGACGCAGGGAGGCCCTTCATGTCTTGCTACTCATAACTTGGTGAATCTCTATCAATATGTAAGTCAGCGATGGGTCTGAATTCTTCTTTGTATTAAATTACTCAAATATGTATTCTCAATTTGGTAACCAAATTTTGTTATTGATTCCCATTTGTTTGGCATCCTTGGTTGTATCAGTCCATTCCTTTTCATCTCTTACAGCTATCTTTTGTGCTTCCATATTTTGTTGTGTTCTTAGAAGTGTTGTCACAAAAAGGAATATCACAGGGCACATCTAAATTGAGAAGATTTCTAAATTTTACTGGATATTGCAGGAAATAGGTACCAATTTTTTCTGAGGTTTCAACACTTCTATATGAATTAACCAAAGCTTCAATAAAAGACCTCTTCTAGGAATTCGAACATGAACAGGCCTTCCATAACATAAAAAAAAAAAAAAATTCTTCAACAGTCTTCTCCCTAGGTGTCACTATTGCCAAAAAGTCTTTTTTGTAACTAGTTGTGCATGAGTGATCTGGACAATCTCTTGGGATTTAATGCAAATTCATGGGAACCATTAAAACTCCATTAATTGGATATTACTCAGCTATATAAGAAGGAATGCAATATGAACACATGGGATAACATGGATGAATCTTGAAGATCTTGTGTTGAGTGAAGTAAGCCAGTCACTGAAGGACAAAAGATTATATGATCTCATTGATATGACTTAAGCAAACTGAGCAGACTCACAGAGATAGAATTTGGTTGACAGGAGACAGAAAGGGAGTAGAGGGTGGTGAGCCAATGCCCATAAGGGCAAAATCTATGATAAGATGGAAGAGGGTGTAGTTGGGTAGTAGATAAGGTAATAGTGGTACAGTGATGAGATTAGGTTCAGCAGATCTGTGAGGGGAGATAGGATAAGATGGTTGAGTTGGACTATCCATGGAACTGGGAAGTGGGTTGGAGGAAGGAACAGGTGAATTATGAGGATTTGCAGGTCTGTGGTCAAAACTATAATGGTGGGAATGTTCTTTTGGCTAATATGGCAGGGGAGAATTACTGGTGTAGGTTGTCAGTTAGGGGGTTATATGGGACAGAGCACACCTGAGGCATGAAAATATGGAATATGTAAGTGTTCATCTTGCCATAGTGTATTATCTCACTGGGTGGAGACCCATGCAATTAACAAGAAAATAATAAACTCCCATCCTGGGGAGTCCTGCTATGTTCTCTTTTAGAGGGCCAAGAATCTCTTGAGAACATAGGCAGTGCCTAATAAAAGAAAACAGACCAATATGAAAACCTTCGCTATTATTGCAAGTAACTATGAATCTTAGTCTGCATAAATTGAATTTTAGTGGTTACCATAGGTTCTGAGGGGAGGGGGAGGGAAGAATAGAATAGATGGAAAATAGGGCATTTTTAAGGCCTTAGAATTGTTCTGCATGATCTTCCAATAATGGATATAGGCCATTTTAAATTTCATCAAAACCTATAAAAGTGCATGGGGCAAAATGTTAACTATAATGTAAACCATTGACCATAGTTAGTAGCAATGCTTCAATATTTGTACATCAATTGTAACAAATGTATCATCCTCACATAAAATGTTATTAATAGGGGTGAGTGGAAGAGAGGGATGACCTTGGGTATATGGGAATCTCCTATATTTTCTATGTGATTTTACTGTAACCTAAAGTTCTTTGAAGATAAAATGAAAAAAAAAAACAAGACACTGGAGGAGCATATGGAAGAAATTGTCACTGTATATACACAAGATAACAGATCTTATGATGATGAAAGACATAATGTATAAACATTTTTATTTTATTTCAAATTTTTTTCATTTTATATTTTTGTATTTTATTTGTTAGTTTTTAAATTATTATCATTATTTTCTTATTAATTTTATTGTTATGGTTTTGTCTTCAATTTTGGAGAGGTTTTGGATCACAGAAGCATCACAACTATGGCAGGAAGAGGATCACTGGGGCAGGGTATTGGTGATGGGGGAATATGTGGGGAAGGATGCACCTGTGGCATGCCTCTAAGACATATGAATATGGTCAAGTGTTCATGGGCATTGTCTCTGTGAGTGGAGACCCACACAACAACTGAAAGAATATTGAATTCCCATCCTGGGGAGTCCTGCTACATTCTCTAATAGAACAACAAAACCCCCCAAGTACATGGACAATGCCTAGTGAAGGAAGAGAGACCATTATGTCAGGCCTTTGATATTGATGATTGTATTTATGAACCTTTTCTTGTGAAATTGAAACTTAGCCTAGTATTATATACTGTCGAAGAGTTACCTCCTGAAAGCCTCCTTGTTGCTCGAATGTGGCTCTCTCTAAGCCAAACTCAACATATAAACACACTACCTTCCCCAGGGTGACATGACTCCTGGGGACGAGCCTCCTTGACGCAAAGGATTATTACCAAATGCCAACTAGCAGTGCATCTGGGAAAAGACCTTGACCAAAAGGGGGAAATGAGTTCTTTTAAAAAAATTATTTATTGACTAGTTTTATTGAGATATATACTCATGCCATGCAACGTATCTAAAGTGTTTAATCAGTGACTTTTAGTATAATCACAATGTTGCACATTCATCATCCCCAAAAAATGTTAGATGTATTTCATAACTCCAAAGAGAAAAACTCCACACCCCTTTGCATGCCTTCCCTAGCCTTACATAATCACTAATTGAATTTCATCTTTATAAATTGATCTATATCTTCCTTTTATATAAATGCAACCATACAATATGCTACACAATATATTTAGCTTGTAGTAGTGCAGTTATATAGTTTTTGTCCTTTTGTGTCTGGCTTGCTTCACTTATAATGTCCTTCCAGGTTATTATGGCTGAGAGATTTCAAAGTGAGATGGGAGGTCATTCTAGAGATTATGATTATGCAAGTCTCAGCAGGGTCTCATTGACTGCCACAATAAACAGTGCCTCAAAGAGGATGGCTCCTAAGGGCTCTAGAGATATCTGGACATAAGCAGTGCAGACAAGCTCAGGAATTCAGCACCATGTCAGTGGACCTTACTTTGGAATTTATGCTTCCCAGTGTAAGAAAGTTAGACTCATTTATAGTTTCCCTATGCATGGCTCATTTATCCCTTTTATTTTAACCTATAATTAGCACTTTACTTGTTAAATATTTGTCCCAGAGACTTAAATCTTTGATCTATTCATGTGCTGGTTGAGCCCTGAATCTCAGCACATTTGTAACACCTACCAGTTCATTGAACTCACACAGGACAAATAACAAGGAGATGATGATAGACAACACCCATCCCAAGGAACAGAGAGTGTATGCAAGCAAGATTGTTCCATCCATCTGCCACCTCTCAATTAGAAACAGAATGGGGCAGTGGACTTGGCCCAGTGTTAGGGCATCCGTCTACCACATGGGAGGTCCATGGTTCAAACCCTGGGCCTCCTTGACCCGTGTGGAGCTGGCCCATGCGCAGTGCTGATGTGCTCAAGGAGTGCCATGCCACGCAGGGGTGTCCCCCGCGTAGGGGAGTCCCATGCGCAAGGAGTGTGCTCTGTAAGGAGAGCCGCCCAGCGCGAAAGAAAGTGCAGACTGCCCAGGAATGGTGCCGCACACATGGAGAGCTGATACAACAAGATGATGCAACAAAAAGAAACACAGATTCCCGTGCCGCTGACAACAACAGAAGCGGACAAAGAAGACACAGCAAATAGACACAGAGAACAGACAGCCGGGTGGGGGGAAGGAGAGAGAATAAATAAACAAACAAACAAACAAACAAACAAACAGAATGGCCACCACGATCTCCAAATCCTCAAGATTGGGGAATGAATAATGGACAAAAGTAGACTCATTATTATTCTATTACGAACTTATTATTAAAGCAATGGAAGAACTTTTATCATTGATATAAAAGCAGTGGCCCCCAGAGGTTCTGAGGAGAGGGAGAGGGAAGAATAGGTATAACATGTATGATTTTCAGGACATTGGAATTGTCCTGCATGACATTGCAAGGTTAATACAGGCAGCTATGTTTTATCATAACTTACAAACAAAATTGTATGGGCAGAGTGTAAAGTATAGTGTAAACTATCATCCATGGTTAGTAGCAATGGTTCAATATGTATTCAGCAATTGTAACAAATGTACCACACTAATGAAAGATGTTGTTAATATGGGAAAGTGTGGGAGGGGAAGGTGGTGGGGCATATGAGAATCCCCTATTTTTTTTTTTTAAGATTTATTTATTTATTTATATCCCCCCCTCCCCCGGTTGTCTGTTCTCTGTGTCTTTTTGCTGCATCTTGTTTCTTTGTCCGCTTCTGTTGTCATCAGTGGCACGGGAAGTGTGGGCGGCGCCATTCCTGGGCAGGCTGCACTTTCTTTCGCACTGGGCGGCTCTCCTTATGGGGCGCACTCCTTGCGCGTGGGGCTCCCCTACGCGGGGGAACACCACTGCGTGGCAGGGCACTCCTTGCGCGCATCAGCACTGCGCATGAGCCAGCTCCACACAGGTCAAGGAGGCCTGGGGTTTGAACTGCGGACCTCCCATGTGGTAGACGGACGCCCTAACCACTGGGCCAAGTCCGTTTCCCCTATATTTTTTATGTAACAGTTTTGTAATCTGAAGCTTCTTCAAAAATAAAAATTTACGAATGAATCTAATCAAGGATGCAAAGGACTTGTACACAGACAGCTGTGTACATTGATAAAGAAATCAAAGAAGCCCTAAATAAAAGGAAGGACATTCCATGTTAAAAAAAAAACCAAAAAACAAAACAAAACAAAAAAACCCACTCTATTATTTACTATAACCTCACCCTCAATCCTACTGCAAAGGTTTATATCCCCTTTCTTAAAGCAATATTTACCAATGCAAAACTAACCGATGTATCTGCTGACTTTGTTCTACACACCTCATTTGATCTTATGGTTCTGCAGGCAGTACAGACAGTCCTACTGGCTGAAACAAACATTTTCCAGCTATCCAGTTAGCCTCTTATGATATTGTTATTCTCTCTCTTTACATTATTATTCACCTCTGCAACACCCTGAGTCCTGCTCCTCTCCTGTCCCTACCAGAAGAGAGGGAAACTCATGATTGTCTTACCTCAGGGAACTTTCTATATCTCACTTTAAGATAATGTAAGGGGCTCCCATTGAGAATCCGACCAAGACTGAAACTGAAGGTTATCAATCAAGATATGGCTATCACTGGTTTAAGCTTTCCTTTAGAATTAGTCCGTCAGCTGAGGTAAAATCATCCCAGATGGTGAACATATTGTACTTACCAGGTCTTGTCAATTTGCTGAAGATGGGAGAGTAAACATATGTACAGATAGTTCGTATGCTTTTGAAGTAGTACATGAGTTTGGAATCATTTGGAAACAAAGAATGTTCCTGGTCTCTCAAGGTCCACCATCAAAAATGGACAAAGAGTTAAGATACTTTTAGATATATTCTTATTTCCAAGAGAGGTGATTGTTTGAGGTCTGTTCTTAAAAGAGATAATATGAAAGCTAACAAAAATGTTCTAGCAGATCATTACATCAAACAAGTAGTATTAACCAAGGCTATGATACTATCTATATCTTCAAAGGCTAAATCTCAGGACAGATACAAAGAGACCATCATAAAATATAAGTATTTAGCTCCTGACTTTGAAAAGGAAGAATAGCAAAAGTCTGTTTCACTTAGATAATTACTGGCACTCCCAAATGTCCACTTGGTGGGACCAGATGATTTCAAATGGAGAATAGCTAAATCTCTCCATGAAACTATTCATCTTGGTATATAAAAATTAGTCTCTATCTTAAATCAACAATGGTGGAGAAACTTTTAAAAGATATTTAAGGTTATTTTCAGGTCATATGTCCCCCGAAAGCAACATAATCCTGTAAAATTGTAAAAGGTGGGACATAGTCAGGAGGCAAATCCTTAAGGGCAATTTGAACACCTTCAGATGGATTTTATCCCCCTTTCACCATCTATGGGATTTATCATATGTCTATTTTCAGGATGGGTTAAAGCTACAGTCCTTGTAGGCACTAAATTGCTGCTTGATTTTGTATTTACAACATAAGGAATACCAACTTTTATAACATATGACTAAGGCACTCTTTACAGAAACCCTCACAAAAGAACTTGGTAAGCCATTGCCTTTTACTCAAAAAGTACACTGTCTTTACCCTTACTACCACTCTTCTTCTGGTAATGTTGAAAGAATCAATGGTATCCTTAAAATAAAAATTAGCAGAACTTTCGTAAACCCTTGAATTCTTTTGACCGAATATATAGCACTTATGGTCAGACAGTTTATTCCCTTGGGAACACATCAGGTATTGTCCCCTGAACTGGTACATTTAGGGAATTCATCTCAGAAAACAGACTCTACCCCACTGTATGCAAATATGATAAAATATTTCATGGGACTTATGTACTATATTCAGTCTAATCACCAACAGGTTAAGGTCATTTTCTCACATCTTCTTAAACATTCTCTTCATGATCTTCAACCAGGAGGCTTTGTCCATTAGAAGAGACATCAGAGAAAAATGGCTCTAGAACCTTGTTGGAATGGATCTTATTGTTACTGAACAATAAATACAACAATGAAACTCCAAGGAGTCAATCCTTGAGTTCATGTTTCACAATTAAAGAAGCAATTCAGAATTTTACAAAACTGTAAAGGTACTGTCGTAGAAAACTTCTAACTAATAATTCTCAGAGATCTTCTAAAAGCAGCTGATCTTTGTAAGCAAACAGCTGAGCCAAGACCTTGGGAATAAGCAGATGACCTCAAAAGAATGAACAGCTTCTGTGATGGTTAGGCTAATGTGTCAACTCAGCCAGGTAATGGTGCCCAGCTGTTTGGTCAATAAGCACTGAGCTAATAGTAATACGAGGGCATTAATGAACTTTAGTCATCAGTAAGTTTACTGCAGAGATGACTGATTACATTTATGATCAACCAGGGGGATTACCATCAGCAATGAGTGAGGTTTTATCCAATCAATTGAATGTCTGAAAAAGGGAAGTGATTTCAGTATTCAGAGAGAATTTCCCAGCTCATCTTTGGACAGCCAATGTCTTCTGGAAACTCATCAAGGACCTTCACTGGAATTTTATTAGAGCCCCAGGTTTGCAGCCTGCCTGAGGATCTGGACTTGCGTATCCCTACAGTCACATGAGAGAATTTTATAAAATCTCACACTATATACAAATATCTTCTGTTGATTCTCTTTCCCTAGAGAACCCTGACTAATACAGCTTCCATGCAAGATGTTGGACCAAAATCCCTGTGTAATTCCTGTTCTCTTTTTTTTATCTGTTGCTTATAATCATTCTTTTCATTTTCTATTAATTCCTGATTTTATCCATCCATAATGGCCTTATTTATCTTTTCTTTCTTTCTCATTATAATTGCTAGACCAGATTATATGCATTCTAATGTCATTCCTAGAGTATCTCAAACAGTAATCACTATCCTCAATCTTCCTGACAACTGGATATGCCATTCATCTCTAGTCCCCTATTACAAACGTCTGTGGGCAATTTTGCCCTCATACCATGGGGAATTACAGCCAATGGTGTTATCACTTACACCTAAACAGACACCAAGGCTGGAAACTGTTGTGGAAAAGTTCTACAATGAGATCATCCTTGATTATTTATACACTCTACCTGGAGAAATTACTGACTCATTATTTTTTAAAACAGTAAGAGAAGTGTTCCCATCAATGGGAATCAAACAAATAAAAAAATCCTGAAAGAAACTTACCACTAACTTTGGCTTAAATTATTAATGATACCATCTTTGCCATACATTGAACATAGGTAAGTCTCAACTCATTGGCACAGAAATGATGGACATTCTCATTGCTTTATGTTTTTTTTTTTTCTTGACTAGCCATGGCACCATCTGTATTTGTTTGGATCAATGAAACAGGCAAAGTAGATCAGATTATACATCATTTTAAAGAAAAAGTGTCTGGCTTTGTTAGGTCGATCCTCGGTGCCTAAAGAATTTGTTCTCTTGGCCTGCCTTGAGCAAATGGGGCTTCTGATTCCAAGATATCTTACAGGGACAATTATGTTTTTGACACAGTGGTTATGATACTGGTCCATTGCATTCTATCCAGGGGTGTAAATGCTTCTGTGAAACTGCTCTCTTATCAGTTGATCATTATGATGGTGATGATGATGAATAAACAAAAAGGTAAAAAAGTCTTGCAACAGAGTTGACTGTGAAGGTGACTTAATCCCTGAGTAGTGAAGATTTGTATCTCTAGCCATGCTTGAATAGTCAATATCTCACAAGCTAGAGACTGACCATAGGGGTGAGAGAGGGCTGAGAGAGTGAATATACAAATAGACAATGACCAGACCATATATGAAAATAGAATTCTGACTCACAGTCTCTACAGTCACAAGCCCACGAGTCAAACCAAATCTCTGCAGCAACTACTCCAGGGATCCAATCTACAATCTCTGCAGCAATTGTGCCAGAATGGTCAGATCTTGGTCAGTGACTGCCAATGCTCCTACTTCCAACTCAGAACCAACTAGAGAAAGCCAAATATGCCCCCCTGCTCCTAGTTTACCCATATTCAGCAACCCATGCCATGCCAACGACATTCAATCAAAGCATCTTTTTTTTTTTTCATGAGAAAGTGCTCCAACTCCCTTGCCTACTTTTATGCCTTTGCCAGATGCAAGAGATGGAGACTGACTCCATTCAAGCAGCAAGTTCCGAATACATAGTCTCAGTTTGTTTTCATTTGAGTGGTCTTCATTTATATGCACAATACTGTAAATCAAAACTTTTTAAATTTAAACTGCATTTTTAAAAACTCCTTGGGATTATAAACCCATATTTGTAAATAGATACCAAAAACAAGAATTAAAGATTTTGTATTGACTTTGGAGAAGAGTTTGTGATGTTAAATTTCTAGCATTTTATCCATTGATATTGCATATTTTTCTGTAAAGGTGATGTAATATTCATTGAAAAATCTTGTTTGCTGAACTCTCCTGACAAGTATTCTGAGGCTATTGTGCAAAAGAATAACAGGAAATTTATTTTCCCAGGTTAATTTATTTCTTAATCATTAGCTTGCTTTTCTTATACCATATCATTTTTTATGTACTTTCCTCTGTGTACTAAATATTACCTGGTAAATACCACTATATTTATTTATATATTGCTTCTTCAAATTTTATTTAGTTTTTCTCTCCCTTGTATGGGCTTAAAAATTAAAAGAAAAATTAAAATTCAAAACTTTAAAAGGAAAAATTTTAGAGGCATAACCTGTGATTATTATATTGGGTGTGCTCATTCCCTTTGTCTTTATTTATACATTTATTGACTTTCCACCATTTTAAGAGTTCTGCTTATTTCCAAAATTGAAAGGTAAGTAAGACATGATATTGAGTTTGAGACCCACAGCCTCTAATGGGGGGCCAATGTAAAAGATTAAAAAAAAAAACATTGTGAAAGTTACACTGTATAAATGGGGGATACACAATTCTAAAGGAGCACAGAGAAAAGATGGCTTCATAAAATAACTGGTATTTAAGTTCTATCTTAACGAATTAACAGGAATTCTCTAGGTAGAGAAAGAATGGAGTATATTTCAGGTGCAAATAATGGACTGAATACATTTTTGGAAGTAAAAATAACCTCGTTCTTTCAGTGAAAAGTCAGTATGCCAGTGTAACTAAACATAATAAAATGGAGGAGAGTGGGAAAACCAACTCTAGGAAAATAAGTTGAAATCCAGATTATGAAGGAGCTCACATGCTGAGTTAACACTTTATCATAAAGGAAATGTTTTTAAAGCAGATAAGCAACACAATTATATTTCTATATTAGCATGGTAAAGCTAAAACTGCATAGTAATTAGTAATTCAGAATCTGAGAGACCACAGTTTTACTAGTGGTAAGCAAATAATAATACTGAAAGGCATAAATGTTCTAATGCTTTGAATATGTCATGTTACATGGCAAAGAGAGATGACGTTTGCTGATCAGCTGACCAAAGTAAGATTTTCCTGTCTAATCTAATGCAATGACAAAGGTCCTGCAAATGATCAAGAGGAAGACAGAAGAGTTAAAATCACAGTGATGCAATGGACACAACCAATCCAATGTCCACATAGAAGAGGTGGCATTGGATTGGGAAAAGTCGACAAGGTGGCTGATGGGTATGGGGAAATACAGGAAGAGATGAGAGGTGGAGGCGTCTTTGGGACATGGAGCTGCCCTGGATGGTGCTTCAGGGGCAATCACCGGACATTGTAAATCCTCACAGGGCCCACTGGATGGAATGGGGGAGAGTATGGGCCATGATGTGGACCACTGACCATGAAGTGCAGAGGTGCCCAAAGATGTACTTACCAAATGCAATGGATGTGTCATGATGATGGGAACGAGTGTTGCTGAGGGGGGGGGGGGGGGGGGGGGGAGAGTTGGGGTGGGGGGGTGGGATTGAATGGGACCTCATATATATATTTTTTATGTAATATTATTACAAAGTCAATAAAAAAAAATCACAGTGATGCAAAGTGAGAAAGACTTGAAGCCCTTGTAGGTTTTGAAGATGGAAGGGGGGGCATGATAGTTGTGATGGTTAGGCTATTGTGTCAACTCGGCCGGGTTTGCCCAGTTTGGTCAATCAAGCACTGGGCTAACTGTAATACAAGGGCATTTATGGACTTAGTCACCGTTGACTTTACTGCAGTGGTAAATCATAGATAGCTGGTTATAATTACATCAGTCAGGGAGATGTCATCAGCAATGAGTGACACTTAACCCAATCAGTTGAATCCCTTAAAAGGGGAAGTGATTTCCACATTGAGAGAGAGTTTCCCAGCTCGTATTTGGACAGACAACATCTCCCAGAACTCATCAAGAATCTTCACTGGACTTTCATTGGAGCTCGTGGTGGTACCCTGCCTGCAGAACCTGGACTTGTGCATCCCTACAGCTGCGTAAGAGACTCTGATAAATCTCTTACTATTGACAGATATCCCTTGGTGATTCTGCTTCCATAGAGAACACTGACTAATACAATGGTAGACACTGAAAGCTGAAAAAAGAAAATAATGCATTCTTCCCTAGAGATTCCAGATAAACCCTGCCAACAACTTGAGGTTAGCCCAGTGAGACCTCCAAAATTCTAAGATAATAAATTTACGTTGATTTAAGCCACTAGTTTTGTGGTAATTTGTTAAAACAGTAATAAGACACTAAAACACGATCCCATTTACTATATTTATGAGACCTTAGGTAAGTTAAGTAGGACTTAATTTTTTATTTCCCCAATTGTAACACTGAGATAAGAATATTTATCATACTCTTAGAGAAATTGAGATGATGCATGTAAATTACTTTTATCAATGTTTTGCCTACTGTTAGTGTTAAATACGTGAAGTAGGAATGGAAGTGGTGGTATTAGTAGTGTCAGTAATAGTAGTAGTAATTGTTGCTGTTGTAGCATTATCTTCATCATCAGTGTAAGTACTGTAAGTTAAATAAGAATTCCATTGCGTGAAATAAGACTAATTTTGAATTTATCCCAATAGGTTACTTCAGACACAAATAGGTTCTGAACGAAAGCAGTGGCAATGGGGACAGTGAGGAGGGAAATATTTAAGGAGAATCAGAATTTTGAGCTGTTACAAATGGGAATATGGAGAAGGAAGACCCTTATCCTCTTGCTTGGATGACAGTATAGTTCACAAATGACAGCACAGTGTACTAAAGCATACCATGCTCTGATACATGACTGCCTATATAAATTTGGCTACGTAGAACCACATGAGAGGGTGTTCAGGCTTTTCCTGCCTGCTCAAAGTAAAAGATATTAAGTTGTTCAGCACTGTACACAAGAGAAATAGACCCAGTATCAGACAAATCCTGCTGTTTAAATCCCCTCGCTCTGCAAGATCCTCAATAGCATCTTCAAATCTACCTAATAACCCCATTACCTTTTCTTCTTCTCTGGTAACCTGACTCCATACATCTTTAATAAAACTCTTGCCTTCAGGGTGATCACACTGCCTCTGTTAATTTTAGTTTCCTGAAGATTGTAGCCTAATGATTTACCTTCCCCATTCAGCTCACTTTTTAACCTATGCTTCCAACACTAGAGTTTCTTTGTTGCCATGGATTCTGGACATTTACCATTTTGCCTCTCTTGAACCTAACCCTCACCAACAATTACTCAAGTAGATATTTTCCTTTATCTCATTTCCTTTTTAATAGGCAGACTCTTATATACTGAGAATATACTTATCTGACCTCCTGCTGAAATTAGTCCTTGGACTTCTGCTGATTTTAATCTTTATAAATGACTGCAAGGGAGAAAATTACTGTGAACTAAGTGGAATTTCTAATAAGCCAAAATTGCTGAGGAGGAGAGAAAGAGAGAAAGATACAACCAAATGCATATAGGGTTCAATATGACCTGTAGCTAAGTGGGTATGTGGTAAAAGGAGCATGAAGGGAAACTTGTGAAGAGCTCTACCAATTGGACCTGAATGACTAAGAAGTAAGTAACTCCATAGGGTTGAAATGCATGAAGTGTGGGCTATAATTAGGGATCAGTCACCCTGAAAGAGTATGAACTGGGTGAAGCTTCAACTGGACCAGAAAAAAGAATAAGAGTCAATAAAATGGCACACCTGGAAATATATTTGCATTTCAATTTGTTTAACTTGCATAAAAATACTACTGAAAGAAAATAAAAATGAAATATCAATATTTGATATCAGATACATTTAATAAAAAATAGAACGTATGTGTGTGTTTGGAACTGTGTATAATTTAAGTATTGATAAATAGAACCACCATGTCAATCAAGATATATACAATCTTTCAATCAACCTAGAAAGTATCTTTGAATCACTTAAAGTTCATCTATATTTCTGCATAGACGACCACTGTTTTTATCCTTACCTCTATAAATTAGTTTGGTACGCTCTATAATTATATATGTGTGGAATCAAAGCATATGCATATGTGTTTGCATGTGTGTTTGGCCACTTTTACTCAGCATAAGATATTTGAGATTCATGTATACTGTTGGCTGTATCAGTATTTATCACAATTCTTTCTCTATTCTTTCATTGATGGACATGTAGATTATTTCCAATTTGAGGCTTTTGTTAGGAAAAAAAGCTTCTATGAACATTTTTGTACACAAATCCTATCTAGAATAATTGTTTCCATTTATCCTAGGAATTAGGTAATAGCATAGGTGTATATTTAACATTAAAATAAAATACCAAAGAGTTTGACAAGGAAGTGTACTAATTTATATGACTACCAGCAAAGACTGAGAGTTCCCGATCATCCACATCCTTGCTGAAATGTTATGTTGCCAGTTTTTTAATCTAAGCTATTATACTTGGTATGAAATGCTCTCTCTTTCTCTCTTTTAATCTGTGTGTCTAGGAATATATTGAGCATTTTTTCATGGGCCAGTAGGTAGTAAGATTTTGCTCATTATAATTGGTACGTTTGTGTTTCAGTTATTTATTGAGAACTTTTTATGTATTTAGATATACTCGTTTGTCATTTTAATGTATTGAAAATATTTTTTCTAGTCTGTAACATGAATTTTCTTATTCTTAGCAATGTCTTTTGAAAAACAGTGTTATAAGCCTAATATACCTTGTTTTTTTCTTTTAAATTTAGTGCATTTTATATTCTAAGAAATCTTTGCCTACTCAAGGTCACAAAAATAATCTCCTTTATTTTCTTCTGGAAGTTTTAGATGTAGATTTTTGTGTTTCTGTCTGTTATCCCCCAAGAATTGTTTTGCTTATGATATGATGTGGGGTCAAGTTTCATTTTTTTCCCCTATACTTACCTAGTTTTTCTATTTTTATTTACTGAAAAGATAACATCTTCCTCATGCAATTGTTTTGGCACATACGTTGAAATAAAGCAATTGGCAATATACACGTTGGTCCTTTTCTGGATCCTCTGTTCTGTTTCACTTCTCACTTTGCCCATCCATAAACCAATAGCATACTTTCTGGATAAGTGTGTGTCTATAGTTTAAGTCCTCTAACTTTTAATATTATGGTAAAACTTCTAGGTCCTTTGCATATAACCTCTACAGGCAACATGTCAATTTCCATTTTTTTAAAAGCCTGTTTGGATTTTTATTAGTATTTTATTGAGTTTATAGGTCAATTTATAGAGACTGATATTTTAACAATATTTAGTCCTCCAATCCATAAACATATATAATTTTATTTATTTACATAAATATTATTTAATGTCTACCAGCAATGACTGGTGCAGTCAGTTTTCCATTTAGAAATCTCCTATTTAAAAAAAATAAATCTAAATATTTTGTTTTCTGGTGCTGGTGTGAATAGAATATTCTCATTTTATTTTTCAATTTTTATTCCTGATATATGGAAATGCAACTTGTTTAATGATCTTGTGTACTTTGACCTTGTTAAACTGATTAGTTACAGAAGGTGTTTTATACATTTTTAGAGTTTTCTTTCAAAATAGTTGTGTCTGATCTTCTGTGAATAAAGACAAAATTAAATCTATATCTTTTTATTTCATTTTCTTGCCTTATTGGTCTAAAGAAGACTTCCAGTACAATGTTGAAAAGTAGTTACCAAGAATATCATCTCCTTTCTCAAAATTTTAAGATGCTCTTTATCATATTGAGGAGGATTCTTTCTATTCCTAATCTACTAATTTTTTAATGAAGAACAGCTACTGAATTTTGTCAAATTGTTTTATTTAGCACATTTCTTGAAGATAATCGTATGACTTTTCTTCTTTACTCTATTAATATGGTACAGTACTGTGATGGAATGAATTGTATACCCTAGTTTAGACATGTTTCTTGGTTTTGGTCCACAATCTGGTGAGTTTGGACCCTTTGTTAATAGGATCCTTTGAAGATGTTACTTCAGTTAAGGTGTGGCTCAACTAAATCAGGCTGTGGGTTTTTGGATTACTGGAGCCCTTTAGATGTAGAATGAAATTCAGATGTAGGGAGAGAAAGCCATAGGAAGAAGCTGGAAGTCAATAGAACTTGGAGAACAAAGAAGACTCCACTGGGTGTATTGCCATTTAACATCAAAGCCAAGGACCAAGTATTGCTGAAAGTCAATGCCAGAATGCTACATACTTCAGGGAGGAAAGCATTTATTGATACCTTGATTTTGAACTTCCAGCTTCAAAACGACTAGCAGATAAATTCTTATTGTTTTGGGAAATGGACGTGGCCCAATGGATAGGGCATCTGCTTACCACATGGGAGGTGTGCGGTTCAAACCCTGGGCCTCCTTGACCCGTGTGGAGCTGGCCTACGCGCAGTGCTGATGCATGCAAGGAATGTCCTGCTACACAGGGGTGTCCCCTGTGCAAGGAGTGCACCCTGTAAGGAGAGCTACCCAGTGCGAAAATGCAGCCTGCCTAAAAATGGCGCCGCACACAAGGAGAGCTGACACAACAAGATGATGTAACAAAAAACAGAAACAAAGATTCCCTGTGCCACTGATAAGTATAGAAATGGTCACAGAAGAGTACACAACGAATGGACACAGAGAGCAGACAAAGGGGGGGGTGGAAGGGGAGAGAAACAAAAAAATATTCCTGTTGTTTAAGCAATCCACTGTAAAGTATTTGTTTTAGTAGCCAGGAATCTAAATATATTGACTGATTTGGGGTTAATAAAGCACCTTGCATGCCTGAGATAAAACCATCTGCACTGTTAATGCAGGTGTCACTTAATATTTTACTGGGTTAAATTTGCCAATATTTTATTTAAGATTTTTGTGCTTCTATCCATAAGAAATGATAGTCTATAATTTTATTTTATTGTTCTCTCTTTGTCCAGTTAAGAGTATCAGAGTTTTGCTGGCCATATAAAACAAATTAGAAAGTGTATTCTCCTCTTTTATTTTCTGAAAGACTTTGTATAATTGGTACTATTTCTTCTCTAACTGATAAAAAGAATTAAGCAGTGAAGGTATATGTACTTGAGGTTTTCTCTGAGAAAAGGTTTTTTATGAGTTCAATTTCTTTAATAAATTTATTCAGATTTTTATTTACTCTTTGTTAGTTTTGGTAAGATATATTTTATAATTAATTTCTCCAATTCATGTAGTTGAATTGATTGGCAAATTTTGACTTGAAGTTTTTATTTATCTGTTTTCCTCAATTTTATTATCTCCCATTTTCCTTTGTTAGTTTATTATTTCTTTCTTTCTACCTTTTGTTTCTTCAATTAATTTATCTTTTTGTAGCATCTTAAGGTAAACTTAGGTCACTGATTTTAGAACATTCTTATTTCCTAATATTGATATTAAAGCCATACATTTCCCTCTAGGTATCATTTTAGTTGCATACACCAAATTTTGATATGTTCTGTTTTCATTACAATTTAGCTTAAAATGTTTCCCAATTTCCCTCATTTTTTCCCCTTTGATTCATGGACTTTTAGTGTGTTGTTTCATTTTCACATATTTGGGGAATTTTCAAGATATTTGTTATTGATTTTTAATTTAATCCTATTTATGTTAGATAATAGGCATTGTAATGGTTTAACTTTTTGAAATATATTAAACTTATTTCAGTTCCCATCATATTGTATATCTTGGTTCATGTACTGTGTTTTAATAGTGTAGTGGAAATATCCTTACAGTTTGGTTTGGCTTAATTTTTCTACAATACTGAGATTGAGCTGTTTTGGTAGAAATAAAGATGTGCTTTTCAAATACTCTTCCAAGAAAGTACTTAATGCTCAGCTCTGAGGAATGGGATTAGTTGACAGCCTCCAGCTGTTAATTCCTCCAGGTCTGCCTCAGTATTTTCAAAATCATACTCATTTCAAGGTAGACCAGCTGAAGGCAGAGCAGAACTGTAATACAGTAGCATAGCTGAGCCATTTCTCCCTAATGTAGGATTCCTTTAACAGGCAATATGTGCTCTGGAGTTCCTGTTCACCTGGCAAAGACTTTGTAAGATTTACTTCACAGTCAATCTCTCCTACCTTCCTTCATTTTTATTTTATAAGCAATACTATAATAAATATTTTGCATCTCAAGCACCATCTCAAGGTCTGCTTCCTGGAAAACCCAACAGGCACAATTGTTAAAATCTCCCATTATATTTGTGGATTTGGGTAATTTTCTGCCTTTTAATTGGAATATTTGGCCAACTTACATTTTAATTATATCAATATTTGTTATTGATATATAAATATATTAATATTTATAATTATATATAATATATATAATATATAAGTATATTAATATTTGTTTTAGGTCCATTATTTTACTATTCATCTCTTTTGTATCTCTTATTTTTGTACCTCTCTTCCTTCTTTTCTGTCTTCTTTAAGATAACTTAATAATAATATTAGTTTAGTATTTCATATTAATTCATCATTTTATTTTTACCTATATTCATCCTTTGTATTGTTTTTTGTGGTTGCTCTAGATATTATGGCATTAATTCTTAATTTAGTACAGTCTAGTTAGAGCTTATGTAAAATGAAAAATCTTGAATCAACGTAATTCCATTTACTCCTCTCAAATTCTTCATGCTGTTTTGATATATATTTTGCATGAAAAATATCATTGTCTCTTAAAATTTTTTAGAAGACTGTCTTTTAGGTTTTCTCACAAATTTACTAATCCATATTGTGTTTCTGTCAGTTCTCAAGACCCCACTTTCCATTCAACAAGATTTTTCTTCTTTCTTTTTTTTTTTTTTTTAAGATTTATTTATTTATTTAATTCCCCTCCCCACCCCCGGTTGTCTGTTCTCTGTGTCTTTTTGCTGCGTCTTGTTTCTTTGTCCGATTCTGTTGTCGTCAGCAGCATGGGAAGTGTGGGCTGCGCCATTCCTGGGCAGGCTGCACTTTCTTTCCCGCTGGGCGGCTCTCCTTATGGGGTGCACTCCTTGCGCGTGGGGCTCCCCTACGCGGGGGACACCCCTGTGTGGCATGGCACTCCTTGCGTGCATCAGCACTGCGCATGGGCCAGCTCCACACGGGTCAAGGAGGCCCGGGGTTTGAACCGTGGACCTCCCATGTGGTAGATGGACGCCCTAACCACTGGGCCAAAGTCCGTTTCCGATTTTTCTTCTTTCTGAAGATCTTCATAATTATTTCTTATAGTGAATGGCTGCTGGTAACACAGTTTATACCTTTCACTTACCAGAACATGTTTTTATTTGACATTTCATTTTGGAAGCTATTTTCACTGGATATAAACTATTCTCTGACAGGGTTTTATCCCTTTTGATATCATTTCATTCTCTTCCAGCCCCTATTGATAAGAAAATTGCCATGATTCTTATCCCTGAACATGTGTATGTAATGTGCCTATTTTATTCTGACTGTTTTCAAGACTCTCCTCCTCTCTCTTTTTCTTTCCTTCTTGGTTTTCAGCATTTTGACTATTATATATCATGGTTTGATTCCTTTCTTATGTATCAGGCCTGAGGTTTGCTTAGTGCCTTAGATTTTTATGTTAATGTTTTTCACCAAACTTGAGAAATTTTTAAAAACAGTTTTTCTCAAATAAATCCTCATTGTTTCATAGGTATGTTTTACTGCCTGATATTGTCCCACAAGTAATGGAGGCTGTTTACTTTATTCTATCATTTTTTTCCCTCTTTTCTACAGATTACATAATTTCTATTTATCTGCCTTCAAGTTCATTTATCCTTTGTTCTGTTCATCCTATTAATTTTTACTTAAGATATTGTACTTTTCAGTTCTGTAATTTCTACTTTATAATTTCATAATCTCTCTCTTTTGACATATTATAAAATCTTTAAGATTAAAGTGTTTCATTCCAAAACATCTATCTTGTATTTCTTAAAATATTTCTTACTATGAATTTTTTTTTCAGTTTTCTGAAATATTGTTACCTTGAGTCCTTCATTTACCTTATCTTTTCTTTTAGATTTTCAATTTTCTATTACTTTCTAATTCCTTTTGGAACATTTACTCAATTTGATCTTATTACTATTAATTCAGAAGTACATATTCACTACATCCAATTTATTTATCATTCCTACTATTAAATTTTCATTCCAGTATTTCTATCCAGCATTCCAGCAAGATTTTTTTTCCCAAAAATTGTGGCTATTCAATAAATTTATGTTGTCAACCTATAGGGGAAGAATGTTCTGTGGCAATACTAGGGAAGAACAGAAACTAAATTTTAACAGATTTTCTGCAATTTTTGCTCTTACCCCATAGCCAATAATCTTCTGCACTAGACAGAGCATTCAACCCCCAGTTCAAAAGAGATTTTTCCACTTAGATGAGCTAAATTTAGCTTATTTCCTGGAATATAATAGGTGTATAATAAAAAATAAGTAAATAAAGTTTTGTTCCCTTTCGATATTGTTTCTTTGGAGATTTGGTTTTTTGAGGCTTATGATATCTTTTTCATGGCTATTCTACTCTTCCTAAGTCAAGGCACATCTTTCTTAAATTTAACATATATTCTCTAAACTAGGTTCCATGAAATTTGCAACAATCATGCCTGCATGTTGGCTTAATATAGAAGATTTATTATGTTTATTTATTTGGGCTTATATAGGGAATGAATGACGTTAGCTAAAGAAAATAAGATAATTTAATTTTGTCAATTAGGTCAATTAATTGCTTACTTTGAGTCTTGAGATGGAGTGAAATTGATATTTAAGGTTAACTAGTTTTAGGACTAGGAGACTTGGGTTTGGTTTGTATTGGATGTGTGGATGTAGATAGTAGGTGGTAGTTGGTGAAGATAATCAGTTCACATATTTGGTGTTCCTTGAAATTAACAGAAGAATAGTTACCCCTAATATATCAAGCAAAACTATTTCTTAATTTGACATACACATAATAAAGCCTAAAAACACTATAATGATAATTTTAAAAACAGTCAGATACCCCTTACCCAGGTATAGTCATAAAATATTACATCCCTTAGGTTCTCTCTTAGTATGCTCCCAGATATCATACCCTTGTACAGTTCACACTGTGTAAAATGATATCCTAACTTCAGTGTGAATCATTCCCTTGATTTACATTGTAGTTTTCTACCTACACATGCACCCTTAAGTAATATATGGTTGAATATTGCCTGTTGATGAAACTTGAATCAATGAAATAATATTGTACATATTCTTATATGAGTTACATCTTAAACTTAACATCATATTTTTGTTTAAATTAATATTAATGGAATTAGTTGAAGTGTTTTCATTTTTACTGGGGTAGTGCTTTTATGAATATGTAACAATTTACTTATCTACAGACATGTAGTTACTGGTCATTTGCTAAAATGAACAATGCTACTACAAATACTCATTTATGTGTATCCTACACAAATACAGAATTTCTCTAGGGAAAATTCCTAATTCATAAGCTATCTGCATGGCCTATTTTATTAGGCAGATCCAATACTGAAGCATTTATTTCATGATTTTCTGCATCATGGTTTCCCAATACCATCTTTGAATGCAATCTATTTACCTTTATATTTGGTGTTGTTCTTAGTCTCTGACCCAAAGAAATCATTAATACAGAATTCACTCTTTAGCACTTGTTATCCCCAAATCAACATTCTGTCAGGGAGTAGTGATAACATACTTAGATGTGGTTCTAAAAATGAGTGCATGGCTAATTTGATCATTTTGGCAATTTTTATAATGAATATGCCTCAATGCCTAATTTATTCAGCTATAGCAATTGACCTAGACAGCTAAATTAGATTCCCAAGTAAATCTAAATGCTTCAATCACATTTCTATTCCTCGGATATTTAGAAATCTTGTTTCTATAAAGCAAAACAAAATGAACATTTACATCTGTATAAAACCATAATTTTGCTTATGAAATTTCACACTGAGGAAAGATCTCCACTAGCAAAGAAATATTTCACCTAGATGTCTACCATTTTGAGAGAAACATATTGCCGGGGAGATGAGGTTATCTCCACAGATTCATTGGGATGCCCATAAATCTGGCACTTTGTCTCCTTTTTTTTTTAACATGCCCAAAGTATATTTCTCTGACTATTTTGTACAGGATATAAAGCATATTTCCTTCATCACAGAACTCACTTAAAAATTTATATTGCATTAATAACATCTTCAAGGGTGGGTGTAATAAATTATATTAAATATATATGTATTTTAGCTATCTGACAAATGCATATTTTTATCCATAAAATTACATATCACTTTTTTTCTTCAGGGTTACAGTGAAAGCTTCAGTATAAGCCTTGCACATATTCAGAGCCTAAATATTCTACTGTTTCACCATTGGCCATTAGTGAAAACCTTGCTTTTCAAAACATGTGCATGCACACAGATTCTTTAGCACAGAAATCAGGAAAATATAGTCCGTGAGCCAAATATGCCCAGCAATGTATTTTTTTTTTTTTTGTAAATAATGTTTTATTGGAACACACACTCATTCATTATATTATTGTTGTCCATAGCTGCACTTACATTTTATTACAGGGTCGAGAGTTAAGACAAAGACCATATGAACTAAAAAGCCTAAATAATTTACTGTCTGATATTTTCCAGAAAAATTTTGCTGACCCCTGCTCTCGTACATTAGATTATTAGATAAAGAGTATAAATTCAAAGAATATTGGAAGAAAAAAGCCACAATTATTCTGAATTTCCATCTCAGACTTGTTGCTTCCTTTTACTTTTTTCCTTATTATGCATTTCTGGATGCTAAATTTTTCTTATCAGTGCAAAAATTTTGACCAATAGATGCTTGAAACCTAAATGATAATGGGTTTCATCATTATGGTAATCATTCAAGTTATTTATCAACTATTTTCTCTCTTCCCCTTCTGAGCACATGGTAGGATTCCACTCCTCTATTAACCTGAGCTAAGGTGTGTCCATGTAACTTTGTTTGACCAGGAAAACAAGAGCAGAAATGAGACCTATCTTTTCTGGGCAGAAGTTCTAAGAGCCAGTACAGAGTTCCCAACTTTCCTTATTCCCACCTTGGGGACTGTGGCATTAATGCTACTTTCAGCTCAGATACATGAATGACCATGAGGATCAAAACCCCTCTGCTGATCTGTAATGATAATGAGTGAGAAATAAACTTCATGTTGTAAGCCACTGAGATTTGGGGGGTGTTCACTCCTGGGAACATTGCTGAGCCTATGTTGACTGATATATAAATTGGTTCAACATGTGGGATGCTGCCTTACAACAAATGGTGGATGGTAAGACAACAGTGTTTAGAGAATAGGAAGATAACTATTAGTGATAGTCAAAAAATACTCATAACTGTCACCTATAGTAACTCTCACTTATAATAAAACTACTATATATTGTAACAAAACTATCTCACCTGCAATAATTGGGAGTCAGAGACTATGTAACAATGAGTTGATAGCTTCAGGTAAAGAGATTGGAAAACAATATGTTAATATCATGAGTTGATTATAGGATTCTTTTGACAAAATAATAAAAGATAGATATAAATTTAGAAAACAAATGTCCAGTTTTAAAACCATAATGAAAGGAGATAGAGGAAAATCCAAAAATGTAGACATTTGCAGGGTTCAAAGACAAAAGGTCTTTGGGCAATATATGTCAAATAAAACTCAGCCTCACAGCAATGAATGAATTTAGGTGTTTCCCAGTTAATTCTTTGAGTTTGACAAAATGGTTCAGAGAAAAGAGACTAAAGGTGTAACTGTCCTCCATAATCCTTATAGATGAGGAGTGTCACTGCTGGGAAGATCTAGGAGCCCATGTATAGTTCCCAACATTCTCTTTTCCTTACCTTGGGAATCATAGAAGCATGTGTCAAAATGGAGTTTGCATCAAGCTGGGCCCCTAAATGACTACAATAAGCCTTGCTGCCATGTAGGATACAAGTATAAATATTATTGTTTTTAGCCACTGAGATTTTGGATTTTCTTTGTTTCTTGAGCCTACCATAGCCTATCCTAACTGATGTGCCAACCATTACTAATGTTAGAATTTCTATGGTCTAATCTATTAGGCAATTCCTATTGCCATTGATCACATAAAATAGTAACATGCAGCTCACAAATACTATTATTTTGTTTGAATATTAGATCATAGAGTAAAATTTTAAAGTTATTTCAAGTAATAATTTTCAATGCCCTTTAGATAAATACTACTAGGAACATAACTATAGTTAAACAAGTTGGATTTATTACCCATGGCAGTGAGAGATAACACAGATTATGGGAAAATGTGGGATGTCTCAGTAAAAGAGTATTAAAAAGAACCTATTACAGGATCTCTGATTTGGTGATGGTTTTAGGAAGCAGGAGTTTGCTCTAGATTAATTACTGTCAGAAAGCAGGGGAGATTCTATGGTTTTGTATCTCAAATCCTGTCTGTAGAGAAGAGAAACAAGAATGGGAATAAAGTTATAATTGGTAAAGAAGTGGCAGTCATTCATTTTGGTCAAGAGAAGGAGTGGTTTCTATTTTGTGGGTAGCTTAGATTTTGTTTAAACAAAATTATGAAGTTGTCTTGCTTTGTTTCATTTTATCCTGGTCTCAGAGAGTGACCCTATCTGAGATTGGTATTTTGTGTGATTGTTTATGTCTAACAGAACAGTATGGCCCAGTTGTGAGTGCCAAGTCAGCTCTGAATGTTGCAGGCTATTCTTTTTCACTTTCTCAATTTAGAAATACACATTTAAATTTGTAATGCAATCTTGTAAAGTATCACCAAGAAAAAATCTAAACTAATTTATAATAGAATGATTTTGGGGGGCACAAATGCTTAAATTGTGCATATATACAGCTAAAGACAGCTAAAGACAACAGTATTACAATCTATTCAAGTGGTGATTTTTCCTCTTAACATTAATAAGATATTAAAATATCAGAAAAACTTGTAAATTTATATAATAGAATAAATAAAATATTACATGTTTATAGAAAATCTGTGATGAGACAAAAATTGAGTTGATTTTGTTCAGACATTAAGAATGCTGTATGGATATTCATTGTGAGAATTACTATGTTCAGTATTGGGGATGTACCAGGGATCTAGGTTATTTGGCCTGGGTCCCTGTCATATCAATAATATGATTAAAGCCACATCAGTTTTCTTTTTTCTATCTAGATGAATATGTAAAGGACCTAAATAAAACAGTATCTAACCTGCAGTGTCCAAATCAAATGGTTGATTTAATACACAGTGGTGTCAAAATCACAAGGTCATTATTAAAAATCATGAAAATTTTAAATAATTTTTTAAAATTTTGTAATGTGAATAGTCCAATCTCTATTTCTTATTTTTTGGACAGTATTTCTATTTCAATATTAAAATCTATATGTATATTTACTTATCTTCTTCCAGAAATTTCATTTCATGGACAATGAAGGATAAAAATAAAACATGAACCTATGAAAATAAAAGCAATCTGAAGAGTACTTTCAGTGGACAAGATATTTCAACACATTTCTGGAAAGTAGAAAGTAGACAGAGAAAGGAAACATCTAAATATGGGGTCAAAAGTAGGAATGCCAGATAAATTAAAGGACACCATTTGAACTTGAACTTCATATAAACATCTATTTTTTTACACTTTTTAAATTAAAGTTAATAGATCACAAAGAACGTTACATTAAAAAACATAAAAAATGTAAGACATTCCCATATACCCCACTCCCCACCCCCACCCCATCATTTTTGTAAATTGAAATTTTTTGAAGATATATACATCTCAAAAAAATTGTTACATTAAAAAATATAAGATTTTCCCATATACCCCCCACCTCCCCACCCCACTCCTCCCACACCAACGTCCTTCATCATTGTGGCACATTCATCGCATTCGGTGAACACATTTTAAGAGCACTGATGCACCACATAGATAATAATTTACCCTACAGTTTCCACTCTCCCCCAGTACATTCATTGGGTTATGGCAGGAAACATAAAGTCAGCATCTGATCCTGCAATACCATTTAGAACAACTCAAAGTCCCAAAAATGCCCCCATATCACATCTCTTCTTCCCTCTCCCTGCCCTTAGCAACTACTGTGGCCACTTTCTCCACCTCAATGCTACAATTTCTTCTGTTATTTGTCACAATAGTTTTATAGTAGAATATCACTAAGTCCACTCTAGTCCATATTTTATTCCTCCATTCTGTAGACCCTGGGATGGTGATGTCCACTCCACCTCTGGATCAAGAGGGGGCTTAGATTCCACATGGATGATGGATACAATTCCTCTGCTTATAGTTGTTGGCACTCTTGATCCCCTGCTGTAGTGGTTGACCATCTTCACCTCCCTGTTAGCTGACCTGTGTAAGTCCAATGAACCAGAGAGTAGGAGTTGCAACTCTGCTGAGGCTCAGGGTCCAGTTGGAACATGGGCCCTGAGTATGCACCATCCCTAGCACCAACCACAGGTTCAGTAAAAGTGACGGAAGAGGCATGTGTAAGAAGGTCAAATCTGAATCCAGCTCCAATACACTCAGGAGCAAAAATTCTAAAGTAGGGCCCTCTGACATGGCCCAGAACTCCAAATCCATCTGCCATGATCATATACCCTGTGGATCTCTGTAGCCTTCAGGAGAACCAGTACCTAGGACTGTATCTACTTTGGCTGTCTATGGGGTCCTGCTGAGGTGTGCATAAGCATGTCCCAAATATTGTCTAGGGCATATTAACTCTAAAATATAAGTAGTATAAATATGTCCTATATAATATTTTAGTATAAGTATGTGCCATGTAATATTTGATATATCCTTTTACTAAAAGTCATTTGTTTTTTATCCAAAATTCTAAATTAGTTTTGAGTCTTATACTCAATCCAAAATCACAAACAAATGTGATAACAGAATAAAAATATTTTCAGTCATGCAAGGACTTAAAATATTATTTAATGAGCGCCTTTTTATTTTAATAATTTGCTTACATATGTAAACTAAGGAAGAAGGTAGAGTAATAAAGCAGCAGACAATATAGCTTAGGGGAGAGAATTATCCAAGGATGATAACTCTGCCACAGGCCTAGGCTCCATCACTGCAGGATTGGCAGTAGATGGAGAATTCAGGAAGAAAATTATCTGTGGGGGAAAATTCATATTCTCTTCACAGAGAGCTTGGAAAAAATTGAGAATATGCAAAAATCTATTTGGGAAGTGTGAAAGAGTAAGAATTTATTTGAACTTGACACTAGGCATATTTTTAAATGAGTAACTATATTTGAACTGTAGATAAATCAATGAAATCTCAGCACACTGCTTCCTTGGCAAGGAAAATATTTATAGTGTCAATACATTTTGACTTTCTTTATTGCTTTTGTAACTGTCATAATCAGTCATTAGTAAATCACAGAAGGATAAATTATAGGTACAAATTTGCATTATAAGTCTCTGTGAATAGACAGATTAATAAAATGAACTGAATGTTGACCAGTATATTAGAAAACAAAGAAATAGAATTAAGAAGAAATAGAAGTTTCATTCAAAAAAAGAAGCTGTTTAATTCCTAACAGTTGAACAGGTGAGGGCGCGGATTTCCGCGGAGGAGTAGAGCAGGAGCCGAGGACGCACAGCGACGCGAGGGACGACTGTGGAGACTCTGAGGATGGTGCGAACAGGTCTACTTTATTGGGGGATACAGCGCTTATATATGCGCAGGGTAACACCAAATAAGGCAAGGAGTGAGGGGAGAGTTGCTGATTGGCTGGGGGAAGGCGGGAAGGAGCTGGGTGGGGAGGGCTGACGTATAGGATGCCGATTGGCTGAAACTGCTGACGCGGCCGTTGCTGGGCAGGGGAGCCGCGGAGAGGTTACACTTTGGGGAGTAGGCGGGAAGTTCTGGGAGGCAGGGCCGAGGCTGGCTGATTGCTGCAGGGCACCTTCCCAGTGGTCCAAATGGTGGATGAAGATAGAGGGCCAGTGCTCGGGCAGGGCACCTTGGGGGCACTAATCAACCTGCACCAAGCACCCACCCAATGGGAGACAGCGCTTATCTCAACTCACCGGGCTTGCCCAACGGCGACGGGCCTCCCCATCAAATAGGTAAGAGAGGTCTGAAGAGAGGTGGGGTGGTGGGAGTTGTGTTGAAGACAATATTATCAGTAACTATAAACTTGACTAGCACTTCAAATGCAGCAATTAAGAAAGGAGAGTCTTTATATTGATGCTAACCAAATGAAACTTTAATCAAGAACATACCATTATAAGAGCAACAACAGCTTTTATTTACTGAACACTTACTATAGAAGCATGTAGTGATTTATTTAATTTCTACATTTCACTTTCCTCTCACAATGACCATATGAAGTATTATGATTCTCATTTTGGGTTTAACTCTCGCTGTCCATTTACCATGTATTTTTCCATGAAACTGAGGCTCTGAGAGAAATACCTTGCCAAGATTACATAGCTTGCAAGTAACAGAGTCAGGATCAAACCTAAGTTTGTGTGATCCCTGAGAGACTAAGTGTGTAAACAAATGGCCAGATATTGTATGAAAATAGAACTCTGACCCAAAGTCTCTGTGACAACCAATTCAGGAAACCAAACCACAACCCCTGCAGCAGCAATGCAGTCCAGAATGGCCAGGACTTAAATAACTGCCAGCTTTGCTATCCTTTTCCCTACTTCCAACTCAAGAGCAACCATAGAAAGACAAATATGTTCCCCAAAAGAATAGCATAAGTTGTTTGCTTCTAATAAGCTGTCCTCCATCTTCCCAAACCAACAGCCTCCCGTCAGAGAATAACTGCTGTCTTCCCTTTTTTCACCAAAAAGCCTTCCCACTCTCCCGTCTGCCGTTGCATCTCTGCCAAATGCAAGTAATTGCTGCAGACTCCCTTGTTATATAGCAAGCTCTGAATAAATAGCCTCTTTCTGTTCTCATTTGGATGGTCTTCATTTATTTCTTCATACTAAGTGCTGTCATTTTAGCCACTATACGGTAAGGTTTAGACTTCAAATGTAGCAATTGCTACAATTTTCTTAAAACTAGCTTTTGGAAGGCAAAAAGTCTTCTAGGTGAAACAAAAAATGGAAACATTTAGAGCAGTTCCCCACCCCCTTAGGTAATTTTGGGAAGGTAAAGATCATGGTAAAATAAAACTGCAAGTGGTTATTCCGACATTTAAATTGACTTGTATTTTGCATTCACAGTTGGAAGAAAACATCCAGGGCCAAATGACCTTTTATATTGCATTCCTTGGTTCCATGGTCTAGCTGATGTCTTAGAGATTGAAAGAACTGCCAGTGCCCAGATGTAGCTGCTAATTGTATACGAAAGCAAAAAGGTTTTCTGGCTCTGTTAATTGCTTTCCCTCTGCAAATGGAAAGAAACATAAGAGAGACCAAAAGCAAGCACCTAAACATTGTGAATAAATGTATGGCATATGGGCAAATAAAAAAGTTAAAGGCAAGTGTTTAAAACGATATCAGTGTGTGCGATATGAGTCAGACAAATTAGAAGAAATTCCATCTCGTCTTGCCTGGTATTTTCATTTTAGAGTAGGGCTACTTTAGGCCACTCAGCATATGATCTAGTTCCAAAAGTCAGTATTTATTTCTCGCCTGATGTTGCTGGGAATATCAGTTCCACCAAAGGTTACAAAGCATTTTCTAAAAAGCAAGGGTCAATCTCTTTTCAAATGAGATGAGAACAACTGAGCTACCTAACACTTTACAAGTTTCATTCCTATGATACTTCCCAGTTTTAATACGTAAGATATGGCCTGAAATGTTTCCAAAGGTTGTCACAAGGCACCCTTTTCACAGGGAATTTCGCAGGACTTGAATTCCAAGGAACATAATTCAACTAATATGCTCTTTTTTTGAGTCATCTTAATGCCCTAATGCATTTTTTTTTTCTTCTGGTCAGTGTTTTTTTTTTTTTTTCTCTCTCTCTATTTTTTTTTTAATGTTACATTAAAAAAATATGAGGTCCCCAAATACTTCCCCACCCCCTTACCGCACTCATCCGCATCAACAACCTCTTTCATCATCATGGGACATTCATTGCATTTGGTGAATACATTTTGGAGCACTGCTGTAACACATGGATAGTGGTTTACATTGTAGTTTACACTCTCCCCTAGTCTACCCAGTGGGCCATGGCAGAACATACAATATCCAGCATCTGTTCCTGTAGTACCACCCAGGACAACTCCAAGTCCCAAAAATGCCCCCACATCATATCTCTTCTTCCCTCTCCCTACCCTCAGCAGTTACCATGGCCACTTTCTCCACATCGATGCTACAATTTCTATCATTACTAATCACAATAGTTCCATAGTAGAATATCAGTAAGTCCACTCTAATCCATACTCTATTCCTCCATCCTGTGGATCCTGGGATGGTTACATTCACTCCACCTCTATATTGAGAGGAGACTTAGATTCCACATGGAGTTCAGTGCCATGTCAGTTGGCCCTGCTTTGGAGTTTGTATTCCTGAGTGTGATGGAGTTGGACTCAGATGTGACCTTTCTTCACATGCCTCTTCTGTCACTTTTACTGAACCTGTGGTTGGTGCTGGGGTTGGTGTATACTCAGGAGACCTGGACTGTCCATGTGACAGCCAATCTCTGGACTGTCCATGTGACAGCCAGGCCCTGAGCCTCAGCAGACTTGCAACTCCTACCCCTTGGTTGATTGGACTTATCCCGGCCAGTTAACAGGGAGGTGAAGAAGGTCAACCACCACACCAGGGAGCCAAGAGTGCCTAAGACAACATGCAGGAGAATTGCATCCTAAAGCATTTCTTTCTCTTTTTTTTTTTCCTGTCCACAGCTTTTATTAAGTTTATATTCACCTGGATATTGCAAAGAAAAAAAAAAAAAGGGTGGGAGGGATTATTTAAGAGATATAGGGACATTTGGCTTCTAGTTTCCTAGCTTTCCTTCCCCAAACAGGTCAACAGTTATTCCCTGGATCCAGAGAGGGAGAGCTTGGGACAAGATCTGAACCACACATCACCACTCAATCCTGTTCAATAGGTAAATGTTCCAGAAATCCTTAAAGGAAAGGGATCAATGTTCTCTTTGTGTTCTTGTGATGATGTTGTAGCTGTTGTTTCTTCCACAAAATAAAAATATTCCATGGAATAAGTAAATAGAGCCCATACTTGTTTGAAAAAGGGCCAACAATTTCATGCATGCTTCCTGGCACATTTTGATGTATAAATACCATGACAACCTCAAAGCGTGCCACCCTACACTGATGCAGCTCTCTCACTAAATTAAACCCAGGACAGTAAGATATAACCTGGCTTTAAAACTCAGTGAACATCTTTGTTGTACAATCAGTATGTTCAGCTGCTAAGCAAAAGGTGGTGTGATCCCAGGGATGCTCTTGTCACCAACCAAGTTCTCAGTAATAAAAATGTTCTGGAACTAGATAATGGTGATCATTGTACATATGGTGAATTTACTAAATGCCACTGAATTGAATGTTAAAACAGTTTTAAGTGATGCTATTTTACCACAAATTTTAAAAACCCAGTAAATGCATTTAAGCAGGGGTTCTTAACCAGGGGTCCTTGGACTCCCAAGGGGGTCTGTAAAAAGATTTCAGGGGCTCAATGAACTTGAATTGGAAAAAATCAAATTATTTTTATTTTCTCTGACCTACGATTCTGAGTATCATAAAACTATCTGCTGCTACATTCTGAGAAGGGGTCCATGGTTTTCATCTGACTAGCAAAGGGATCTGTGGAACAAAAAAGGTTAAGAACTCCTGCATTAGACGATGCATTTTTCTCAACCCTGAGTTAAAACTGTGCTTTTCTTCCTGGCATGTATGTACCTACCATATAGTATTAGTATGCCCTGATAACTGAGTGCCTATATATATATATATATCAGCTTTTTAAAAGCTCCAGGTATTCTATTCTGCAGTATTTTGGCATCACCCAGGAATATGTGACTCATACACATCCCTGTTTCAGTTTGGATTTTTATATTAACTGCACAAGCACATAGATTCCATTCAAGACTCTTTGGCCCTAGAACATATTAGACTAGCCTAGAAAATTCTCTTACCCAAAGGGCTGGCCTAGAATGAGATCTGCTTCTACCCTTTCTTGAGGCTTTCTTAATAAATGGGAAGCAGGAGAGAGGGGGTGTTAAAGAGTACAACTGAACAGTTCCTGAGATTCTTCTTTTAGCCAGCTCAACTTCTCAGCATAGGACTCAGGATTCTCAATTTTTCTGAGCAAAGTCAATATTGTTCTTTAATAAAGCAAAGATCATGGAAGTGTCAGGTCTTTAAGACCTATACAAGCACAGAGTACAAAGGAGGAAGGGGTAAATAAAAGACTCAAAAAAAGAGACATTGTCTTCCACGAAATCCTAGAGGCAGAAGGTGGTAAATACCTTGCAGGGAAAGGCTTCATCAAAAGCTAGAGGCTTTCCCTGGCAACGAGGGACCACTATCAACTACCAACTGATGATGCAACTGGAAAATGACCTTATACGGAAGGTTCAATGCGGATCAGCAGAATATCCATGTCTACATAAAATACCATGGCTTTAAAATGCTGTTTGACCTAAAGTAAGGGGGAAATGGAAAGGAGAAATGAGTTTATATGGCTACGAGTTTCTAAAAAAGAGTCTGGAGGCTGGCAGAAGGTTTGCCCTCATGCACAACTGAGCAGAGTCAGAGAGACAGATAAAGCAGATACAACCCCCAGATATTGGTTCCTTTGAGGGCTAAAGAGACCCATGGGAGTTATGGTCATGGCTGATGGGGTTAACTACCAGGGCAGATGGCCCCTCTTTGGAAATGGTGTTTATGTGTGATGAATCTGGACTCAGATGGGATCTCCCTTCATAAGACTTTCATGCTAATGTGCTGGAGGTGCAGTTAATGTTGGGGTTTAAGATATATTTAGGGGATTTGAATCTCTGGACTGACAATGTGATAGCCAGATCCTGAGCCTCAACAGACTCCAGCACCTACAATCTGATTTATTGGACTTACCACACTCAGCTAAGATGGAGGTGAAGAAGGACAACCACCACACCATGGAGCCTAGAGTGATTACAACTGAAAATGGGAGGATTGCATCCAGCATCCAGGTGGAATCTGAGCCTCCTCTTGACATAAAGGTGCAATGGACACAACCAATCCAGTGTCCACATAGAAGAGGTGGCATTGGATTGGGAAAAGTGGACATAATGGACAAAGGGTATGGGGAAAGGCAGGAAGAGATGAGAGGTGGAGGCATCTTCGGGACATGGAGCTGCCCTGGATGGTGCTTCAGAGGTAATCAACGGACATTGTAAATCCTCACAGGGCATACATGATGGAATAGAGGAGAGTATGGGCCATGATGTGAACCAATGTATATGAGGTGCAGAGGTGCCCAAAGATGTACTTACCAAATCCAATGGATGTGTCATGATGATGGGAACGAGTGTTGTTGGGGGGGGGGGGAGAGGGGGGGTGGGGGGGTGGGGTTGAATGGGACCTCACATATATATTTTTAATGTAATATTATTACAAAGTCAATAAAAAATAAAAAAATTAAAAAAAAAAAAAAAAAAAAAAAAAAAAAAAAAAAGCTAGAGGCTTTATGCCGCTGGAGGTTGACCCTGGAAAGCAGGAAGATGACCTTGTACAGGGTTGTGGAGGAAGTGCTCTCTGGGCAGGCTTTCTTCTCACTCCAGCTCAGCAGATTTCAATTACTTCTGCTATACCATTTCTTTCCAGAAATATGAAGGCTTATGAAAGGCAATAAAACCTATGATTAACACTGTGACCAGAATCAGGGAGAAGAGGACCATGAGGAAGACATAGGTAGAATGGGAGAGAGGTGTGGAAAGCGGCTGCTCTGCTGGGATCATGTTGGTCAGGTTCAGCATGTAGCCCAAAGTCCACCCGGCATCGGTGCCATGGATCTTGCCCATGAAATGAATATTTCTCCAGCTATCTTCTTTGAAATGATAGCCATGCAGAAGGAGGAAGAGAATGGAGGCACCAGAAAAGCAGTATTCACTCAGATACTTCTCCTTTACTCCACCAAAATTTCTCTTCAGCTCTGCCCAAGGGTTAGAGCAGAATTCTTCCATTATGTCAACTGCTATTTCCTGAGAGGTGACTTTATCTGACGTCAAGTTTAAAAAATTCATCACAAAGTAAAATGCCGAAAATGGCCCAAATTTCCCTCAGAGTGGTGGCAAGAAAATCCCATGGAAAGAACATTGGGTGTAAGGGCAATAACTGGTGTTGAAGATCCCAAGGGTGCTTTGCTGGCATTGTTTATAATTTCCAGGGCCCTGGATTTTAAACCAATTGAATGGAAGAGTTTTCTCAAATCTCTTGGTGCAGGGGTTATTGTAAAGGTCACTTACGTTCACTTTCTTCTCAAATCCAGGGTGAAAGCACGGGTCTTGGAGGGTTCCATTGCTTATTTTCTGAATGTCCTTGGCCAGTTTTTGCAAGAGTGCTTGATCCTTCCCATAGCACAAGAAGTTGTGTGTGTAGACACTGAAGTCCATGCCATACAGGCGAAACTGAAGAGAGTTGGCTGGAGACTCAATATTCCTGTCTTGAGACACAAAAGTGATTTGTGTGGAGGCTCCCCCAAGGTCCAAGGCTCCAAAGGTTTCTTCACTATTTCTTCCAGTTTACACCAGGTTAAGCCAACTCATTTTCTGAGTAAATCTGCCCAGTAGATAATTAATGGTAATCCAGCCATAGGCACCCTCCTCTTGGCCAGTGATGATCTTGGCACCTTGGAAATTAAAAGGGTAGGCATTGAGGCTCATTGACATTGCAGCCAGGACCTGTTCTGCCAAATATTCACTTTCCATTCTGAGCAACGGCATGCCTGCTGTGGCTTGGAGGTAAACAGGTGTCTCTTGGTGCTGGGACTTGGGAATCACATATTCAGCCCTTTTCATGCATTCAGTCAAGTAAGTAACTATTTCTTGGATTTTATTACCATATTTTGAGATTCCAGGACCGTTTTATCTTGCACTCTTCTATCTGATGCACCACCTAATGCATTTCTATATTCTCTTGCATGCAACCAAGTCATGCAAAATGCCTGGTCTGTGACAAGGCCAATGAATTGTGCTTCTATATTTTAAACTAGGGCGTATTGAGAGAAGGGCGGTCCCTACATAACAATGTAGAAAAGTGATTAAGGACTCAAGACCTGTATCCAGCTTGCTGGGCTTGAATTGCTGGATTTGTTACTTTGTGGGTTTAGCAAAGTTATTAATCACTCTGTGCCTTAGTTTCTTCTTCTTTTGCCAGTTGTTGAGAGGATTAAATAAATTAGTATATCAAAAGTGCTAAGAATGTTACATAACTCATAATTATCATTATCATTATCATCAGAATTATTATTACCATTCTCTGGGAAAGGTGAGTGGTAGACCTAGAACCATTCTGTTCTTACTTCTTCCCCTGTTTACTGTAAACAGGTTTAGCTTTACGATATAGATAGATAGATAGATAGATAGATAGATAGATAGATAGATACATACATACATACATACATACATACATACATACATAGATAGAAAGAAATAAAATGGGTTGTTTTTTCTTTTAAACACCTCAATGTATTAGATGTATTAGTCATTAGAGAAAGGGGTCAAAGAGGTGGAGGTTCATAAGCAAATCATAAATATCAATCCTTAAGCACCCTCATGCTCACTAAAGGGACAGGCTAATCCTCCCCCAAAGCATACCCATTGTCCCATAACTGCTTCTTCCATTCAGACTGCTTCTCACTTTTATAGAAGTACATTGAAAGAGAATCTAGGTGCAAGTTGTTCTGAGTGCCACCTCTACAGTGTAACTCTGAAAGCATTTGAAGCATTGAGTCACTGTTAAGTCCAGTGAGTTACATTTCCCTATTCATTTCTTTGAGATTAGATCTTTCCCTTCACTGAACAGTGATTCACTCTTCCCTTGAAAGACTGCCTTGATTTGCAGATGTCTAATGCAAAAATTTTATTTTAAATCATCAAAGCATTTTAAATGCCTAATTTCATTTCCCAAAGTCCTTTCCTTCACATTGGTACTGCATCAGGATTAATATCAACACCAAAAATTAAGAGTTCTTTGTTCTAGCACTCTATTTAAATGAGTGTTAACTACAGAATATGGTTTATTCAGTACCAATTTTAGCTACAGGATTAGGAGTAATGAGCAATATTTGGATCATATTTTTGAGATTTGTACTATGAAAATGCTCATTCTACTAACATGCTCTAAAGCTATTTTTGTAGCCAGTTGACTTTTAAATACCTTCTTCACTGGAAGGTAATACATAATAGCTATTAACTTGATGCTCTGTCAGGGTGCAGAGACTAATAAACCTTGAAGGTTTTAAAAGCCACAGATTCTAAAGTTCTTTGATCAAGTTTGTATGGCAGGCTAAATTAGTTATTCTTATTAATACCAGAGAGCATTACATTTACCAGTGAAAGGTCAACTTAGACGTCTCTGTAAATAATTATGATTCTAAAAGCTTACAGTCAAAACACCTGTTTTTAATCAGTCTACTCACTTATAAGGGCATATCAAGGCAAGAAAATAAGTTTTAAAGGTGGCAATTTTAATATCTTCTCCAACTTAAATCACTGTTCATAGTAGGAAGAAGGTCAATTACCATATTTGGGATGACTAGGCTAATGTGTTAACTCGGCCAGGTAATTGTGCCCATTTGTTTGGTCAAGCAAGCACTGGGCTAATGGTAATACAAGGGCATTTATGGACTTTAGTCACCACTGACTTTACTGCATAGAAAGCTGATTATAATTACATCAGTCAGGGAGGTTGCCATCAGCAATGAGTGATGCTTTATCGAATCAGCTGAATGCCTAAAAATGCTGAATTCTTTCAGCATTCAGAAAGAATTTCCCAGCTCATATTTGGACAGCCAAGGTCTCCCAGAAACTCATCAAGGACCTTTCTTGGACTTTCATCGGAGTCCCTGGTTGCAGCCTGTCTGCGGAACCTGGACTTGTGCATCCCCATGGTCATGAGAGAGACTCTGATAAAATCTCTTACTACTGACAGATATCTCTTGTTGATTCTGTTTCCCTAGAGAATTCTGACTAATACAATATTGAGAACCATTATAAAGCAATTCTTAACTTACCTAACTACTACCTCTTTTATTACCTTTTTTTTTTGCAAATATGTTTTTAAAAGATGTGATGAGAGTTATCAACAATTTTTAATAAATGCTTATGCTTAAAATGTATACTTTTAATTAAATTTTAACAAACAATGAAAGAGTCTTTCCCTAAAAGTAAACTACTAAGTATATGGAGCTTTTCTACCTTGGTCTGTTTGCATTTTGTTTCTTGCTACATGTTCCATACTTTAATAAAAATTTGAAACAGAATAATTTATGCTTTTTTATATCACAACAACATAATATTAGGAAGGTTATTTATTTCATCCACGATTATAATTTTATTAGGACCTACAAATCCAAAATGTAATGGGACATACATAAGCGCATAGCACATTGCATCAATGTAAGAATTTAGAAAATCATGTGGATTTGCAAACTACAAATTCAAGTATTTAGCTATAATTCTGTTTATATTATTCAAGCTAAACTGAGATATTTTTGGTCATTTCACTCATCATGAGGAATTACTCTGGAGGAAGAGAAGAAGAAATAAAATGAGATATTATACATATCCTGTATAGATCTCTGTAAAAATATGGGGGAAAAGATAGAATAGCCAGGCAAATTTATCTGTATTACCCCTTTTTCCACTAATACTCATATTCTGATCTCTATAACTAGAGACAACTAGAATTTTCAGCACTGTGAAAACGAAAATCCATGATCTACCAAGAGACACAACAGAAATGTTTCTTGTCTTGGCCTTCAAAGATCAATTCAACCTCTGTTGTTATTATGTATCCCCTCAATCCTTCCTCTTTTTCAGTATCCCTCTTCCTCTAAATTCCTTTTGATTTGGCATCTTTGTCCAGGTTCAATATAGGTGTCTTAATTTTTTTTCTCCCACCCCTTGGGTATACTCATTATATGCCAATCCAATTATCTAAAGTTGTACCATTTTATACTTTTCTTCATTATAAGAAGGGTCTAAACTTAAATTAAGTCACTGAGTATAACCATTAGTGACATTAAATTTTGTAAGAAAATACAATATAATGATCATGGGAATTAAAGCCATTTGAGAGATGTTTGTCCACAGGTATACTAAATGCTTAAAAAATTACCTCTGCAAGGATAGACTAGTTAGTTTATAGTTAAAATTATTTTTATATTATACTTTTGCAAAATGAGGAAAATATTTAAAAAGTTGTGTTTGTCACCAATACCAAGACTTTATTCAATCTACAGTTACTGGTAACAATTCAAAGTAATAGCAAATGAAACTCAACATCCTAAACTCACAGTGTAAAATAAAAAAGCACCTAAAAACCATGTGTTGAATGAAACCATGCAATTCAAATTCTCCTCCTAAATGGATCTCTTTTTCTCTCAAGCCTGAGTGCCACCATCTCAGACCACCCATGTTACAATTTAGAAATAATGGCTAGGAATTGCAAGGACTAATCCAGTTTAAGTGGTGATATGATGATTGGCTTGTAATAAATGCCAATTTTATTTTTTCCTCAAAATTTGCTTTGATACTATAGTAGGGACAATAAGGAATTTATTTTCTGAACATACGAATCCAAAGAGTATCAAAGTTAACTGACAATACATGCACCATCTTTGTTGTTGCCTCAGAAAATTTTAGGACAACAAGTATATAAGCTTCATGAAATCCTTAAAATAGGGCATGATACAGAGAAAATCACCTTACACCTATAAAGCAAGACCTAAGCTATCTGTGTAGGTGGCAAAATTACTTCATACTCCTCTGCCCTGTTTACACACTGTCAAAGACTCAGGCTCTGACTTCAGCTGTAGTCTGGACCAAACCAAGAACCCATTACAAAGTCTTCATTTATAAATAAATTGTCATCTAAATCTAAGTTAGGAAAACCAAAAAAATTTTGTGATATGTTACCAGATAATAAAGGTAGTAAAGGACCCAAATATAAATATTTATTCAAATGGCATTGTCCATAAAATTGTTGCATATTTCTTTCTTCTATTGGGAATTCAAATACTGCTATATCATGATTTCTCTATACTGAAAAGTATATGTGAAACAAGGAGAAGATTAAAATTAAATGGGTTGGAGAGGTGTGGGTTTGGAAAAAGGAGAGACATCTTTGACAAGTTTGGATATATTCTTTTCATATTCATTTTTGTATTTTTACTCATTTAGCAAATATTTATAAAACACCAACTGTATACCACAGCCTCTTCTAAGTTCTAAGGTTATAATAGTAAACAAACAGACAAAAGTACCTGTCGTTTTGGAGCTTACATTGTGGTCCGGAGCTATATGCAATTCTGGTTTATATCAATCTTTGATGTCTAGGATACATATCAAACTCTGCAGGTCTACATAATTCTTGATCACAGCCCTCCCACTTCAAACCCATTTTACCTAAGTCTTTCCTATCTCTGTACTGGCATCTCAATTCTTATTATTATTTAGGCCAAAACTTTGGAATTATTCTTGTTCCTCGTTTCCCACACTACAACCCAATGTATCCATCAAGACCTGTTTATCCTACCTTCCAAACATATTCCAAATCTGACTGCTTTTTAACACCTGCAACCACCCTGCAGCATCATCTCTCAACTATCCTGCTGGAGAAGTCATGGATATATTTATCGACCATTTCCCAGTCCTAGCCTATGTCATTCTTTTCCCCTCTTGCTTGATTACGTGCAGATGTTTCAATAGGTTTTATTCCATAGCACAGGGGAGGTGTTAAATCAAACAATGGTCTGACCAAATGTTTCAGCTCCTTATCAGGGTTGGAACTCTTCACAAAGGTTGCTTGATGTATGCATTTTGCTCAGTAACAGCGCCACTTTCCCCTAAGTCCTAGAAATACCTATCTCTCAGGCAGGGCAGGCAACCCTTGTCCCTGATGCATTTGCTGAGCCACCATCCACTGACCGTGACTAGACAATGTTGGACTGGCCAGGCTGGATCTCTTCTTCTGCCTTTTAGGATCCTTCAGGCTGTGTAAGTAGCAAAGTGGTCATCTGAGGAGAATCTGTCTCGTGCTTGAGTCTATATTCCCATGACATACCATAAAGCAACTCAGGCCACATATACAATTGTAATAAACTGCCTAATTTGGTTCCCTGCTTCCACTTTAATATTCTCTCATAGTCTTATTTTTAAATAAGCTTTTCTAATTTTAAGATTTATTTATATTTGCAGAAATGTTATAAAGATTGTACAGAGTTCGTATATGCCCTATATCCAGTTTCTATTACTGTAAATATCTTACATTAGTATCATACATTTGTCACAACTACTAGGCCAATATTTGCATTTTATACATCCTAAAGTGTATACTTTATTCACACCTTTTTAGTTTTCCCCTAATGTCCTTTTCTTTTCCAGGATACTGTCCAGATTACTATACTAAAATTAGTTGTTTTTACGCTCTGCTGGATTGTGACAGTTTCTGACTTTCCTTGTTTTTGACGGCCTTGCTGGCTTTGAGGTCAGGTATTTTGTAGAATATCCCTAAATTGGAATTTGTCTGATGTTCTTAATCATGATTTGACTGACACTGTTTGTTTTGGGGAGAAAGAATGCAGAAGAAAAGTACCATTCTCGTCATATCTTAGCAAGAGTAAATGCTATCAATACAACTGATCACTGATGACCTGTTTCAGATTGTTTTTGTTGGATACCTCCACTGTAAAAGTACTTTCTATCTCCTTTCCATGCTATACTCTTTAGATGGAATCATTATACGAGATCCATGCTTGGGGGTGTAGAGTTATGTTCCCCTTCCCTGAATTGGAGTATTTATGTAAATTATTTTGACTTTTTTTGCATGAGATATTTATCTAGTCTCACCCATTTATTTATTTATTTATTTAATAAGAGCTTTTAACAACAGCTTTATTTATATAAAATTCACAACCATGAAATTCATCCTTTTAAATTGTACAATTCAGTAATTATTAGGATATTCAAAGAATTATACAAACATCAGCAATATCTAATTTCAGAGCATTTTTCTCATCCCAAAAAGAAACTTCCACCATTAGCAGTCACTCCCTATTTGTTGTTCCCTCAGTCCTCGACAGCCACGCTCTTCTTTTTTTTTGTCTATATGAAATCACCTATTCTGGACAGCTCATATAAATGGATTCATTCTTTATCTGCCTTTTCATAACTAGATTCTTTCATTTGCCAAAATACTTTCAATAATGGGCATGAGTCATTCCATTTAACTGCTGAGTAAACTTCATTATAAATAAACTGCATTCCTCAGCTGATGGTCATTTGGGGTCTTTCCATATTCTGCCTATTGTGAATAATGCTCCTATGAACATTCGTGTTATTGAATGAAAATATATTTCTAGTTCTCTTGGGTACACACTTGGTGGCAGAATTTCTGAGTCATATGGTAGTGCTAGGATAAATTTTTGAGGAACAATTTTCCAGTGTTCCACCAGCAAAGTATGAGGACTCAAATAACTCTAAATCCTCACTAACACTTGTTATCATTTATCTTTATATTACAGTCATCATAGTGGATTTTAAGTGGTATCTCATTGTTGTTTTGATTTGAATTTCCCTAATGACTCATAATGTTGAGCATCTTTTCATGTGCTTTTAACTATTCATATGTTTTCTTGAGACAAATGTCCATTTAAATCCTTTAATCACGTTTAATTGGGTTGTATGACTTTATTATTGAATTGTTTTTTATATATTCTGTGATTTACAAATATTTTCTCCCATTCTAAGGATTTTCTTTGCATTTTTCTAATAAAAACTTTTAATTTTGATGAAGTCAAAATTATTATTTATTTATATTTCTTTCGTTGCTTGTGTTTTTGCATCACATCTGATAAACTATTGTTTAATCAAAGTTCATGAATATTTAAACCTAACTTTTCCTCTTACACTCAGGCCTTTGGTCCATTTCACTTTATTATTGTTCATGATGTGAGGTAGTGGTGCAACTTATGTTTTTTTTGTTTTTTTTTACATGTGTATTTATAGTTGCACCAATACCATTTGTTAAAAAGACAATTACTCTTTTCCCATTGGGTTGCAGAATATCAACTGACCGTAAATGCATGGGTTATTTCTAGACTCTCAATTCCTTTCCAGTAAAACATGTCTACTCTTATTCCAGTCCCACACAGTCTTGATTACTTTGTAGGAAATTTTGAAATCAGGAAGTGAGAGTCCTTTAATTTTCATTTCTTCAAGATGGTTTTGGTCCCTGACATTTTCACATGGATTTTAGGATCCACCTGCCAGTTTCTGCAAAAAAAAAAAAAAAAAAAAAAAGTTGAAATTTTGTAGTGATTGCATTGAATCTGTGGCTCAAATTGGGTGGTATAGACACAATGAAAATATTACGCTTTTTGATTATGAACTTGGGATATCTTCTCATTTGGTTGCATACTCTTAAATTTCTTTCAAAAATATTTTGTTATTTTAATGTACAAAATTTGCACTTCTTTTGTTAAATTTATTCCTAAGTATGCTATTCTCTTGTATGGTATTGTAAATGGAATTGTTTTCTTAATGTCATTTTTTAATTGTTCATTGCTAATGAATATAAACAACAAATACAATTGTCATAATATGCACAGAAAATTGTTGAACTCATTTATTAGTTTTAAGGGGTTTTCTGGATTACTTAATATTATCTATATTTAATATCATGTAATATACAAATAGAGGTGGTTTGATTTATTCCTTTGCAAACTGAATGCCTTTTATTTCATTTTATTGCCTGTTTGCCCTGGCTAGAACTTCCATTACAATGTTGAATAGAAGTGATGACAACAAATTTCCTTGTCTTGTTTCTGATCATCTTCTTTTTATTTTTTTTTAAACTTTTACTTATTTTTTTTATAAGATTTATTTATTTATTTCCCCCCCGGCCCAGTTGTCTGTTCTCTGTGTCTATTTGCTGCATGTTCTTGTCTGCTTCTGTTGTTGTCAGTGGCATGGGAATCTGTGTTTCTTTTTGTTGGGTCATCTTGTTGTGTCAGCTCTCCATGTGTGTGGCACCATTCCTGGGCAGGCTGCACTTTCTTTCATGGTGGGTGGCTCTCCTTACAGGGTGCACTCCTTGCATGTGGGACTCCCCTATGCGGGGGACACCCCTGCGCGTGGCACAGTGCTCCTTGCATGCATGCGCATCAGCACTGCACATGGGCCAGCTCCACACGGGTCAAGGAGACCCGGGGTCTGAACCGCGGACCTCCCATGTGGTAGACGGACACCCTAACCACTGGGCCAAGTCCGCTTCCCTTGTTTCTGATCTTAGAGGGACAGCATTCAGTTTTTACTATTATGATGTTAGCAGTGGGGTTTTGGTAGACATGCTTTATCAGATTGAGGAAGTTTCCTTCTATTCCTAGTTTGCCTAGTAGTTTGACCATGAATATGTGTTAGGTATTGTCAAATGCTTTATTTCCTCTACTGAGATGATAAGGTGAATGTTGTCCTTTATTCTATCACTATGCTACAGTTTATTGTCTGATTTTCACATGTTGAACCAAGCTAGCAAATTGGAATAAATTTCACTTGGTCATGGTGTATAGCACTTTTTATTATTTATGTGGCTAGTTAGGTTTGTTAGTATTTTCTTGGTGATTTTTGCATCTATATTCATGAGGGACACTGTGTAGTTTTCTTCTCTTGTAATGTCTTTGTCTACTTTTGGCAACAGGGCCATACTGGTTGCATCAATTGAGTTTAGAGGTTGTTCATCTATCTTCTAAATTATTTTTGGAAGAATTTGTAAAAGATTGGTGTAAATTCATTGAATGTTTGGTTAAATTCACTAGTGAGGGTATCTTGTCCAGATTTGAATATAAAGAAAGTTTTTTTACAAATTCGATATATTAATTGTAATAAATATATTCTCATTTTCTAGTTCTGATTTTGTCAGTTTTCATAGTTTGCTTCTTTCTAGAAACATTTCTATTTCATCTTTTGAGTTGGTTTTTTTTTTGGCATATAATTGTTTATAGTATTTTTTTTTTAATTTCTGTAAGGTAATAAAAGAGGTAGGTGCAACCTCTTTAACTCTGATTTTGTTTGAGACTGCTCATTTTCCCTGGTAAGTCTAGCTAAAGGTTTTCAATTTTGTTGAACTTTTCAAAAACCAAAATTTTAGTTTCATTGGTATTCTCTATTGATTTTTTTAATTTACTGAAGTATATCACTCATACGTAAGCATACACAAACAATAAATGTATAGTTATCGTTGTGAACTTACAAAACAAACATATATAATATCATATAGGACTCTCATACCTCACCCTACCACCAATATCTTGCATCGTTGTTAAACATTTTTAGCTAATGATTATAGAGCCATCAGTTTGACTCCATTGGTCTATGTGTCAGTCTTTATACCAGTACCATGCTGTTTTCACCATTATAGCTAGGTAATATGATTTAAATTTTGGAGATGAGAGTTTACTTTTCATTTTTAAATGTTTCTGGCTATCCAGGACACCTTACCCTTCCAAATAAATTTGATAATCATGTTTTCAAAATTTAAAAAAAATGCTGGTGGAATTTTTATCGGGTTTGCATTGAAGTTTTATATCAATTGAGTAGAATTGATATCTTAATGATATTTAGTCTTCCAATCCATGAGCATGGAATGCTATTCCAGTTATTTATACCTTTTTACATTTCTTTTAACATTAAGTTGCAGTGTTCTGAATACAAGTGCTTTACATCGTTGGCTAAGTTTATTCTGAATATTTGAGTTTTTCTGTCATAGTTTATTTTCACTACTCTTTTGATATTTTGTTACTTTTATTATATAATCTTCATTTCTAGCCTCTATTCCAAGCCTCTCTCTCCTGTCTTTTCTTTTCAGGCTCTAGCACACTCTTTAGTATTTCCTGAAATTCTGGTCTCTTGGCTAGAAATCCTCTCAGTTTCTGTTTATCTTTCAATATTCTAAACTTGCCCTCATTTTTGAAAGACAATCTTGCTGGAAATAAGATTCCTGGCTGGAAGATTTTCTCTTATAGTATCGTAAATATATTATAGCACTGTCTTCTTGTTGCATGGTTTCTGGTGAGAAATCGGCACTTAACCTTATTGGGTATCTCTTATATGTTATGCCTTGCTTTTTTCTTGCTGCTCTCAGAATTCTCTCTTTGTCTTTGGCATTTGACATTCTGATGAGTATGTGTTTTGGAGCTGGTCTATTTGGTTTTTTTTGGATGGAAGTACTTTGTGCTTCTTGGACATGGATATCTATGTCCTTCAATAAGGTTGAGAAATTTTCTACCATTATTTCTTCAAATATTCCTCTGCCCCTTTTCCCTTCTGTTCACCTTCTGGGACACTATGACATGTATGTTTTCATATCTTTTACTATCATTTAGTTCCTTGAGACCTTGTTCAATTTTTTCCATTCTTTTCTTCATCTGTTCTTTTGTATGTTCACTTTCAGAGGCCATTTCTTCTGCCTCCTCAAATCTGCCATTATATGATTTCAATGCTTCTTAAATTTCATTTATTGCACCTTTCATTTCTGTAAGATCTGCTATTTTTCTATGTATGCTTTCAAATTCTTCTTTGTGCTCATCCAAAGTCATCTTTTTAAATTTTTTTGATTTTTAAAAGATACATAGATCACACCAAATGTTATATTAAAAAATATAAGCAGTTATCATATACCTCACTCCAACACCACCCACTCCTCCCACATCAACAACTTCTTTCATTAGTGTAGTACATTCATTGCATTTGATGAATACATTTTGGAGCACTGTTACACACCATGGATTATACTTTACATTGTAGTTTACACTCTCTCCCAGTCCATTCAGTGGGTTATGGCAGGATATATAATATTCTACATCTTTCCCTGCAATATCATTCAGGACAACTCCAAGTCCTGAAAATGTTCTTATATCACACCTTTTTTTCCCCCTCTCTGCCTTCAGCAACTCCCGTGGTTCCTATCTCCACATCAGTGATATAATTTCTTCCATTTCTAGAGTCATAATAGTTCTATATTAGAATACTAGTAAGTCCACTTTAATCCATATTTTATTCCTCTATCCTAAGGACTCTGGAATGGTGATGTCAACTCAACCTCTAAATTGAGAGGGAGCTTAGATCCCTCATGGCTGATTGATGGGATTCTCCTGCTTGCAGTTATAGACTCTCTTTGTTCCTTGGTGTGGTGGTTGACCATCCTCACCTCTTTGTTAGCTGACCTATGTAATTTCAATAAACTGGAAAGTAGGCATTGCAACTCCAATGAGACCCAGAGCCCAGCTGGCATATGGACAGTCCAGAGACCCAAGTTTCCCAACTCAATCACACTCCGGAGGAAAAACTCCAAAGTAAGGCCTACTGGCAAGGCACTGAACTCCAGAGCCATCTTCCATGACCACAGGACCTGGATGTCTCTGTAGTCCTCAGGAGCACGACCACCTGGGGCTATATCTACTTTGGCTGTCTCTTAGATCCTGCTGAGACATGTGTAAGTGCGACTCCTCTGATGATCTCCTGACTCATTTTGAAGTCTACTAGCCGCATAAACTCATTTGTCTTTACCATCTCTTCCTTTCATTCAAGGTCTTCTTCCAATTGCATCACTGGCCATTACTCAGCAGCAAGCCCACAGTGCCAGGGAGGCTTACTCCTGGGAATCATGTCCAATGCTGGGGGAAAGGCAATGCATTTACATGTTGAGTTTGGCTTAGAGAGTGGCCACATCTGAGTAACATGGAGGTTCTCAGGAGGTAACTTTCAGGCACACTGCAGCTCTAGGCCAAGTTGAAATTTCAAGTGCACAGGTTCATAAGCATAGTCATCAGTATCAAGTGTCCATCAATGAACCATCCTTCACTGATCACTGCCTTGCACTTGGGGGATTGTTGCTGTTTCTTTGGGGAATGTGACAGAGCTCCCCAGGATGGGAACTCAGCACTTCCTCAGTTGTCATGTGAAACTACCCACTATGTCAAAACCCAAAGAACACCTGAACATATCTATATACCCTATAAGCATGTCCTGAAGAACTCCCTTCCATGCATCCCCCATTATTGACACCCAAAACCATTGCTCCTCCCCTGCCATAATTGAATCCCTCTGTGATACAAAACTTCTTCAAAAATGAAGCCTAATATATTGCTAAATTCAATTAATAGGAAAATGAAATGGTAATGATAGGTTTAAAGATTAGAAGTAAAATACATAATAATTTTTAACTAAAATAATGTAAAAAATAAATTGGGTAATTGAAAAAAATGAAAAATATAAAAATTTTTTTTTTGATGTTCTACCTTTCATCACTGTAATTGGTGCTGTATTGTATATAGAGTGGCAAGGCAATCTCTTCCAATTCCTCCTAAATGTCTTACATCTTTTTATTATTATTATTTCTTCAAAAAAGTTTTAGGTCACAGTAAAGCCACATATAGAATATAGGGAACTCCCAAATACCCAACACCCTCCCTCTTTCCACCTTTCCCCAACAATGATCTTTTTACATGTGGATGTTACATTTACTACAACTGATGTACAAATATTGAAACATAGCTACTAACCATGGTTACATTATGGTTTACATTTTAAACTGTACACTTTTATAAATTTTTCATTACATTATGGTTTACATTATGGTTTATATTTTAGACTGTGTGCTTTTATAAATTTTTGGTCAAATTTAACATGGCCTGTATCCATCATTGCAAGACCATACAGAACACTTCCAATGCCCCAGGTATCCTCTCTTCCATCTATTCAATCCCTTTCTTCCCCTCCCCTTGGGGCACACAGTGAAAACCAAGCTTCCCTGCTTGAAGGACAAAATTCATAGGTACTTGCAATAATGCTGAGGGCTTGACACACTAATCTGTCCTGCCCCATTGGGAGCCACCCATGCTCTTGAGAAACACCCTCTCCTCTGTTTGAGAACATCAGGTCTCTCCAGGACAGTGGTACAACACCTTCCTGCTCATTGTATGGGACTCCACCCACTGATAAAACACACTATGACAAGATGAGCACTCACACTCTCCTAGAAACCTGCCCCAGGTACACCCTGTGCCAGATGCCCCCCATCAAAAACCCTAAACCAGTAACTGTTCCTTATTATATTTTCTAAGAGTTTTATTAACAGTACAGTTTCAGCTATGTACCCAACAATCTCCCATGTTCACCTGTCCCCCAACCCTCCTCCCAGTTCCATAGACCATTTGATCCATTCTCCCAACCCTAGCCTCCTCTCAAGCCTACAAAACCTAACCCAGTAGTATCCCTATACCCCTATCTTATCCCTTCACTGCACAACTACTTATCTCCATGTTATCATAAATTTTGCCCATGTGGGCATTGGCTCAGAACCTTCCTCTCCCCCTGTATTTCCTGTAAGCCAATCTTCCAGTCTCTAGCTCCCTGGGACAGCTTGATTTGCTTAATTCATATCATAGAGATCATGAAGTATTTGTCCTTCAATCCCAGTTTGCTTCACTCAACATAAGGCCATCAATGTTCATCCATGTTATCCCGTGTGTTAGTACTGATTCCTTCTTACAGCCGAGTAGTATTCCATTGTATGTATATACCATATTTTTTGTATCCATTCATCTATTGATGGGCATTTGGGTTGATTCCAACTTTTAACAATAGTGAAAAATGCTGCTACGAACATTCCTGTGCATATATTGGCTCATGTCCTTGTTTTCAGTTCTCTGGGTGTCCAGTGGAATTGCTGGATCATATGGCAGATCCATAGTTAGGATTTGAGGAACCACCAAACTGTCCTCCATTTTGGCTGGACAATTCTACATTCCCACCAGCTGTGGATGAGGGTTCCCCTTCCTCCATATCCTCTACAACACTTGTAGTCCTCTGTGTATACCTTTTATCATATTAAGAAAGTTTCCTTGTATTCCTAACTTTTGCATTGTTTTTATCAGGAAAGGGTGCTGCATTTTCTAATGCTTTTTCTGCATCTATAGATAAGATCAGGTGATTTTTTTTCTTTTAATCTGTTTGTGTGGTGTATTACATTAATAATTTTCTTATGTTGAACCATCCTTCTATACCATGAATGAAACCCACTTGGCCATGGTGTATAATCATTTTGATGTGTTATCAATGTGATTAGCAAGTATTTTGTTGAGAATTTTAGCATCTAGGTTCATTAAAGAGATTGGTCTGTAATTTTCCTTTCTTGTGGCATCTTTGTTTGGTTTTGGTATTAGGGTAATGTTGGCAGCATAGAATGAATTAGGCAATGTTCCTTCTATTTCAATTTTTTGGAAGATTTTAAGCAAGATTGGTGTTAGTTCTTTCTGGAATGTTTGGTAGAATTCATCTGTGAAGCTGTCTGGTCCAGGACTCTTCTTAGTTGGGAGTTTTTTAATGACTGATTCTATCTCTTTACATGTGATTGGTTTGTTGAGATCACCAATTTCTTCTTTCATCAATGTAGGCTGATTTTGTGTTTCTAGGAATTTGTCCCTTTCCTCTAAACTGTCCTTCTTGTTGGCATATAGTTTTTCAAAGTTTTCTCTTTTGATACTATTTATTTCTGTGGGGTCAGTGGTGATATCCCCTTTCTCATTTCTTATTTTGTGTATTTGCCTCTTTTCTATTTTTTTCTTCAAAAGCGTAGCTAAGGGTTTGTCAATTTTATTGATATTCTCAAAGAATCAGCTCTTTGTTTCGTTTATTCTTTTCTAAATTTTCTTATTTTCTATTTCATTTAGTTCTGTTCTGGTCTTTGTTCTTTTTGTTCCTTTCTTTTTCCTTTGGGGTTAGTTTGCTGTTTTATTACTAATTCCTCCAATTGTGCAGTTAGATCTTTGATTCTAGCTCTTTTCTCATTTTTGACATAGAATTTATGGCTATGAATTTCCCTTTCAGTACAGCTTTTGTTGCATCCCATAAGTTGATATGCTATGTTGTCATTTTCATTCATTTCAGGGTAGTTACTGATTTCTTTTGAGATTTCCTCCTTGTTTGTCTATGATAGTGTTGCTTAACTTCCATATCTTTGTGCCTAATCTGGTTCTCTAGCCCTTGCAGATTTCCACCTTAATTCCATTGTGGTCAGAGAAATATTTTGTATGATTTCAATCTTTCTGAATTCATTGAGAATTTCTCTGTGGTCTAGTATATGGTCTATCCTGGAGAATGATCTATGTGTACTTGAGAGGAATGTATATCCTGCTGTATTTGGGTGTAATGTTTTTTATATGTCTATTAGGTCCAGATCCTCTAATATATTATTCAAATCTTTGTTTCTTTATTGATTCTCTGTTGAGATGTCCTGTCTAATAGTGATAATGGTGTATTAAAGTCCCTCACCATAATTATAGAGGCATCTATTCCTCCACTTAGTTTTTCCAGTATTTGCCTCATGTACTTTGAGGTGCCCTAGTTAGGTGCATAAATGTTTATGATTATTCTTTCTTCTTGAAAGTTTACCCCTTTTACTAATATGTAATGCTAATCTTTGTCTCTCACAACAGTTATGCATTTTAAGTCTATTTTGCCTGATATTAGAATATCTACTCCTGACCTTTTTGCTTATTGTTTGCTTGTAAGACTGTTTTCTAGTCATTCACTTTCAACCTCCTTGTATCCTAGGTCTAAGGTGGGTTTCCTGTAGACAAAATATAGTTGCGTCATATTTCCTTCACCATTCTGCCAGTCTGTGTCCCTGGACTGGTGAGTTTAATCCATTATCATTCAGTGTTATTACTCTCAAGGAATTACTTACATTAGCCATATTTTATTTGGGTTTTTGTATGTCATATTTTGTTTTTATTTCTCTTTTTGTTTTTTAGTTGTTCTTACACTCTCCTCCAACTCTGTCTCTCCTGTTTTTCTCTTTCAACCTGCAGAACTCCCTTTAGTGTTTCTTGAAGGGCAGTTTTCTTTGGCATGCTCTCTTAGTTTCTGTTTATCTACAAAAATTTTGAACTCTCCATCATTTTTTTAAAAGATTTATTTATTTATTTCTCTCCCCTTCCCCTCTTACCCCAGTTGTCTGTTCTCAGTGTCTATTTGCTGTGTCTTCTTTGTCTGCTTCTGTTGTCAGTGGCACAAGAATCTCTGTTTCTTTTTTTTGTTGCGTCATCTTGTTGTGTCAGTTCTCCATGTGTGCGGCACTATTCCTGGGCAGGCTGCACTTTCTTTCGCACTGGGCAGCTCTCCTTATGGAGCACACTCCTTGCTCATGGGGCTCCCCTACTGTGTGGCATGGCACTCCTTGCACGCATCAGTACTGCACATGGGCCAGCTCCACATGGGTCAAGGAGGCCTGGGGTTTGAACCGCGGACCTCCCATGTGGTAGACAGATGCCCTAACCACTGGGCCAAGTCCGCCACCTCTCCATCATTTTTGAATGCCAGGTTTGCTGGATCGAGTATTCTTAGGTGGAAATTGTTTTTCTTTTAGTACCTTGACTATGTTATACCACTGCCTTCTTGCCTCCATGGTTTCAGATGAGAAATCAGTACTTAATCTTATTGAGCTTCTCTTGTATATGATGGTTCTCTTTTCTCTTGCTGCCTTCAATGTTTTCTCTTTGTCTTAAGCATTGGATAATTTGACAAGTATACATCTTGGAGTAGGCCTGTTGGGCTTTATATTGTTTGGGGTGTGCTGTTCTTCCTGGACATGTACTTCCATCTCCCTCAATAAGGTTGGGAAGTTTCCAGCCATTATTTCCTCCAACACCCCTTCTGTTCCCTGTCACTTCTCTTCTCCTTCTGGGATGCATATAATGTGTATTTTTGTGCCTTTTTTGTTGTCATTCAAATCCCTAAGTCCCTGCTGTACTTTTTCAAACTTTTTATCTATCAATTCTACTATCCATTTGATTTCAAATGTACTACCTTCCACATGACTAATTCTTTTCTATGCCTCTTCAAATCTGCTGCTGTTATTTGCTGAGAATGTATTTTTGATTTCTTGGATTGTGCTATGCATCACCATCATTTCTGTTTTCTTTTTGTGTATGCTTATAATTTCTTCAGTATGTTCTCCCAGTGATTTTTAAATACCCTTAATCTCTTCCTTCACTTCATTAAGTTGGTCCATGATATTTATTTGGAAAACCATTGATTAATTGCTCAATGTTCTGTTCCTCCTCCTGGTTTTAATTTGTTCCTTGGACTGGGCCTTGTCTTCCTGATTTTTGGCATGGTTTGTAATTTTTTGTTGGTGTCTGGTAATCTTTTTATCTTGATGGGTTTATTCGGTTGATTAGCTTCTGCCTCTAGTCTCAGGTTTTATTTAGTTGCTTTGTGTGTGTGTGTGTTAAGTTTTCCCTTTGACACTTTGTTCTTCTTATTCTATTTCCTTGTTGTTGTCTAAATTCCCTTGAAGGTAAAAGATTAGAGCCAAGGAAAGCAAAAGAGGTAAGAGAAGAAAAAGTATAGTAGCAGTATTGATAGTAAAAGTTAGCAGAACTGTATAAGACCTAGGAGAATGAATATTAAACTCATGTAAGCAGTGTAGAATAAAAAAGTGGAGTATCTACAATGAAATGGTAAACTGAATATGGAGAAGAAAATAGTATGAATTAAAAGGCTAGTATAATGAGAAGGAAAGAGAAAAGAAAGGACAAAAACAGAAAGAGTTAATAAAAGATAGAAAGCAAAATAGAAGAGTTAGAAATAAAAAGCCAGAAAAACTGTTGACTAAACAAAGAGAGGTGGAATGTTAAGAGCAACAATAGTGGAAAGTAGAAAGATATAGGAAGGAAAAGAGAGCATTGGTAGCCAAAATCAATACTCATAGAAAAGAGGAAATTGAGGAAGAGGAAACACAGCAAACAAGAAACAAGCTGGCAGTACCTAATTAAAAAAAAAAAAAGGAAAGAAAAACAGGAGGTATAAAGAGGAAGGAAAGTAAAAACAAACAAACAACAACAACAACAAAAGAAACAGATGACAATCCCACATTCAAGGAGTCAGCCAAGCACTAAGGAAAAACTGCCTTCCCTCTTAATTCCCTGTGTAGCTTGTCAGGCTGCTAGTGGTTATCAATCAACTACCCTGCAGCTTTATTGCTGCAGATTTTGAAATGGGTTTTAGTTAGTAAACTAAGTTAAATTATATAACAAAAGTAAACTTTTTTTTTTTAGGAAAAATAAGAGACCCAAGGGAAGCTAATGCAAAGATAATGTCTATGTTTTCCCTGTCCTAAAGTACTAGCTAGATGTTTAATATACTAGTGGGTCAATACTGTAAGAGGAGCCAGGAATTGAACTGAAGACCTTGTATATTCAAGGGAGAAACCCTTCCACTAAGCTATACTTTCTTGTTGGATTAATTAGCTCTTCAGCAAGAGTCCCTTTCCCTGGGGCAGGACTGACTCTTTGCAATTGGATAAACTGCCTATTAGGAATCTCTCCTCCCCCGCTCCCTGCCCCCTTTTATTTTTCTAACTGCTTTCTCTCTCAGGGCAACACGAAGCAATAGCCTGTGTGAGAGTTACCTTTTGAAATTCAAATGGGATCCTGGTGACTTAACTCATCACAGAAAAAATGACTCTCAGTCTCTGAGAGAGAGCATCCACACTTTGCCAGGAACCCTAAATATGCTCTTGGAAGCTTATTAAGCACTTTGCACTGTCCCCTTCCCCTAGGTGAGTTGCACAGGATTCATTAATTGCCTGACTCCACCTTCTCCCATGCCAATTTTCCCTATCCCAGGGAGGTTTGGTAAGTCAGGTTGCCTCAGCAGATTCACTTCTCCCGTCTTCCTCATTTCTCCTCAAGTCAGCTGGTATGCTTCTCAAAGTTCAAAAAAGGGGAATCCAGACAATTGAATCCACACTTGGGGGACCCTCTCCACCCTTTACCATCAGAAGCCTCCCATTTTCAGAGTTTGTCTCTTCCAGCTGAGTGAACAGCAAGGGTCAGAGTATGCCATGACTTCCTGCCCTGAGGCAGGGTCTTAGACATCCCACAGCTCTGGCCTCAAGCACCAGCAACTCACAGTTTTAACTTGAGCAATCACTTTTTTTGTTGCACTCTCTTCAGATAAATGCCCTGAAGCCTCCTGCTTTGTGGGTTCCCAAAACAGCTCACATAGGCAGGATTTTTGCTCCCATGCAGCCACTTTCTTTGTAGGAGAGATGATGTGGATGCACTTAATCCAACACCATCTTGCCCCAGCTACCCCAATGTCTTCTTAATATCCTTAATCTCTTTAGCCATCCATCTCATTGAATTTCTTAAGGGGGTTTGTTTGACATCAATGATTAGTTGTCTAAACTCCTTTATGTCATCTGGAAGCTTATCTTGCTCCTTTAATTGGGCCGTATCTCCCTGTTTCTTGGTGTGGATTGTAATTTTTTGTTGGTGTCTTGGCATCTGGCTTACTGGAGTATTTATTCTTGGTGCAGTTTTTCTCTTTAGTTTTGGGTTTCCTTCCCTTTCTCCCTTGCTGGTTGTGCAATAGGAGTCAAGGATGTAGTTGGTGCTATAAGCTGTGGAGGTTCAAGCTGTCCTCATTGCCCCAGGGACTGATGAAGCGTCTCCCAACTTTCTCCCGGGGATAGGAACAGAGTCACATCTGTGTGTAATAATCCAAGTCGTGCAGGCCTACACTGTAGTTGCCCAGAGAGACTGATCAAGCTTCATGCCCCTTTCTCCCCTACCTGGGGCAGGGATAGAGATGCAGGTTTGGGCAGCAGTCTACACAGTATGGGTCCAAGATGACCACAGTTGCCCCAGTAAACTTCTGATTTTCAGTCAGTGCCAGCCAGATGTACTTACAGTTACCTGGATAGGCTAATACAGGGCCCGTCAGTCTTCTCTCTGTCAGAGTTAGGGATGAAGCCTAGGCTAGGGCTACAGTCTGATCTGGGTGAAAGAAACCAGTCCCTACTGTCACTGTGATTTTCAGTCAGCCAGGCTTCCCTTTATGCTGGGAGCAGAGTCAAAATGGTGGCTACCAACCTCTTTCTGACTTGGACAGGTTCAAACTTTAGCTGTCCTCAGGGTTATACTTTAGCCAGTCGAATTTACTAATCAACAGCTGAAATCGATGGCCAATCTTCTCTTCCTCCCCTGTATTTGGGAAATAGAATTTCCAATTCCAGACACAGCATAGCTCCTGAGGCGACTTGTGCTTCTAGTGGAGGATGGGCACAGGCCTACATGTCATGGAGTGCTCTACTAATGAGTCTTCTCTGCAAATGAGCAGTCTCTTCCTTCCATGCCTTCAAGGATGTAGCAGGATGCTTTTCTGGCCTCCTGGAGTCCCCAAAAAAGGTGCTTCAGGTAAGTCCAGATATCTCTGGGTATTTACTAACTGCCCTGTAACAGGACTTGACTCTAGGAGCTCCTTACTCTGCCACCATCCTGCTGGTTGTCTCTATTGTTTTTCTATTGTCTATTTTATTTATTTCCAAATTAATCTGCATTAATTCATTTATTTTCCTTCATTTGGATTTGTGTGCTCATCTTTTTTACTTTCTTAGTGTGGAAACTGACATTACTGATTTGAGATCTTTTTTTTTAGGATACAAATTTTCTTAATGAAATTATAAACATTTTCTTAATACAATATGATAAATTATAGACAGTAGTCATATCAATCAGCAACCTCTTCTCTAACATGCTTAACAGATCCCAAGATTAAAACAAACTTCATAAATTTGTCATAAGCCAAGACAGAGAACAAAACAAAAACCATGTGAGTGAAGCTAAAATTCTTGCCACCAAATATAAAATTTCAGGAGAAATGGATTTAGCCCAAGAAAAATTGAGTTTTCTGATGATGATAAAATAGAAAATGTATCCATGACCCTGAACAATTGAGAGAGAGAGAAAAATAGGAAAGAGAATGAAATGTTTTTATGAATGAAAATTAGGAGGACTTATAGAACATTTTCAAATATTCAATGGCACTATTATAACATTTTTGGGCATTTGACACACAAGACACTACTATCCTAAAGAAAAACACTATTATAAAATAGATTTCATTTAACTATCACAAACCTACTTCACTGCCTAAATGGAAATCCAGATCTAGAATATACACCATAGGGCTTTATTTACAATGATGGTACCAAAGTTAATAACAGCTATACAAAAGTGTATTGAACTGAACAAATTATGGGAATGCAGAAGAAGCTTAAGAAAAAATACTGAATCAGAAATTGGCAAGCTCAAATAAAGTCTTCTCAGAAGACATGCTTATACTCTCATTTCTCATTAGAGGCACGGTGCTTTGCTATGAGGAATGGGGATGAAACTCGCTATCATGGTTGGTCGCATTTGGTTGCAATTTGTTCCTTTCTCTGTTAGACAGCTCAAGACACTTTTGATCCTTGTGGCAAGTTTCATATATCTCTGGCTTCACTAGCTGATTCATCTCTCCTAGGCACACAGAAGATTCCCTAGCCTCCTTATGATTAGATGTGTGGTTTCTGGGCTGGAACAAGTAATTGTAGGCATTATACCCCCCATATCTCCTTTGTATTTTCTTTGCAGCATGGTGATCAGTGATGATTGAGAAAGTGGCTGCTCCATTAGGTTCCCAAGTGATTATTATGAGCAGAGATGCTTTCCTGCCCCCCACTTTTGAGTGCCTTGCCTGGAGCTGTGGAGAATGACACAAAGAGGAGAGTGGAGGAGGAGGAGGTGATAAAGGAGAAGGAGAGCTGGGGAAGTGACTGCTCCTGGGTGTAGTGAGATATCTCCAGCCTGGGCCAAGCAGCACCCACAGCAGCAGCAGCAGAGAAGGGTCTGTGTTGCTAAGAGGCTTTTGGTTTCTCTTTCTCTCCTTCTCTCATGGCCAAAAAGGAGGGTGGAGGGGGTTCGAGAGGGAGGCAAGTAGAGGGGTGAAGGGGTAGGAGTCTTGGATGGGGGGGTTTCAAAGAAGAAACTCCTTCTCTGGTATTTAGGAGTGTATTTTTTCACTGGTATATTGTGTATTTCACAGCTTTCCTCTGTTATTAACTTCTAATTTTGTTCCGTAGTGGTTATAAAACAGTTTGTATTATTTCAGTCCTTTTTCATTTGTTGAAGTTCAATTTCATGGCTTAGGATATGGGCTATCCTGGGTAATACTCCATGTGCAATTGAGAATAATGAATATTCTAACGCTGTTGGGTGGACTGTTCTATAGATGCGTATTATGTCTAGTAGTTTTATAGTACAATTCAAATCTTCTATTTTGTTGTTGATATTCTGCATAATGGTTCTATTCAGTAGAAAATGGTATACTGAATGATAGGTCGAGAACTTTGTAGATTTGATTTTGTGGCCATATAATGTTTACTAACTCTAGAACACAAATTGAAATACACTCATTAAATATAAAATACAAGATGAAATAGACTTAAATGTGAATCTGTATCATGGCATAACAACACAGAGAAAAAGTATTTTAAGATAATATTAAACAATAGAAGTCATTTGGTAGTAATTCTTAATGGAATATAAGGGGAGAAGTACAGTAAAAAATGAACTCATTTTCAGTATTCATGTCATTGATGGTATCTTTGCTACTGTTGTTATTCTTCATCTTTTGTGTATATATTGTGGTACAATGCAAATAATTCAATATGTGATCATCTAATTTTTCAAGTCCTGTTATCCTTGAAAACAGAGATTTTCAATATACTAGATAGTATATAAATAATATCAGTAAAATACTGTAGTTCTGATATAGACTTTGATGTATCTGTATAAACTCAGGTATATTTATCTGAAAAAGTAATTTCCTTATCCAGGTATACAGAAAAGCTCTTAAAACAATTAACAGTCTGGTAAGAATGAACATTCCTAGTGCCCAGATTTTCATCTTAAAATTTCATTTCCCTTCCTCATTTCAAATCCTTGGAAAGATGGCTAATTCCAGGTCATGGCAGGAACTGTATAACATCAGTACAGAAACATCTTTCTATCCCAGATAATAAGGCTATAAGACTGCTCTTGTAGCAAAGGACTCAGTAGTGAATTGAAGAGTTCCCCACTGAATGAAAATGGGAAAATTTGAGTATCAAAAAAAATTGAAAAATACTTGAAATACATCAAATATGTTTAAATCCATGAGTTTAACATGAAGCTAAAAAAATACTAATTTCTTATCATTCTCATCATTGGAAGATTCTGATAAGCTGATTCATTACGTTAAGAAATAATTGTAAGTGGAAGTGACTGGGCTTAAGCAATTGAGCTCCTGTTTATCATATGGAGGACACAGTTCAATCCCTGAGACCTCCTGGTAAAAAAAAATTAAAAAGGCATCCCCGACCTGCACAGAGAGGTACCACAGACCCCCATGCAACAAAGTGACACACCAAAAAGACAATGACACAACTAGATAGAAAAATAATAAAAGAAGAAATAGGCGTAAGGACACAAATATTTATCCTACTGTTAACTGCTATAATTGTGCCTTTGGGTAACCACAGAGAAAGGAAAGTTTATTTATTTGTTTTTCCATTGTGTATATAACATGTTTTATTATGCATTCATTGGCTGATGCACAAGAGTTGCTTTCATCTTTTTGACAACTGTGAATAATGCCTCTATGAACATCAGTATGTAAGTATCTGTTCAAGGCACTGCTTTTACTTCTTTTTGGTATATACCTAGCATTGGGATTGCCATATCATATGGTAGTTCTATAATTTGCTTTCTGAAGACTGACAAAATTGTTTGCCACAGCGGCTTTATCATTTTATATTGCTACCAAAAATAAATGAGTATTCCTATTTCTGCACAACCTCTCCAAACCTTATTATTTTTATTTTTTTAAGAGCAGCCAACCTACTGAATGCAAAAGGGTACCTCACTGTTGTTTTGATTTGCATTTCCTTGATAGCAAATGATGTTGATTATCTTTGCATGTGCTTTCTCACCATTTCTACATCTTCCTTGGAGAGATATATGTTCAAGTTTTTTACCCATTTTTAATTGGGCTGTTTGTCTTTTTTGTTAAGTCAAAAGATTTTATTATATATGCAGATATTAATCCTTTATCAGATATGTAGTTAGTTTCCAAATACTTTCTGTCATTGTGGAAGGTTGTCATTTACATTTCACGATAAAGTTCTTTGAGCAATAAAATTTTGGTGAGGTCCAATTTACCTATTTTTTCTTTATTGCTTGTGATTTGTGTGTAAAGTCTAAGAAACCATTGCCTAAGATCATCTTAAAGACACTTCCATATATTTTCTTCTTAAGTGTTTCATGGTTGTAACTCTTATGTTAAGGTCTTTGGTCCATTTTGAGTTATTTTTTGTATATAGTGTGAGGTAGGTACCTTTTTTCCCTATTTTGATCCAGTTTTCCAGTACCATTTGTTGAAGGGACAATTCTTTCCAAATGGGGAGGTCTTTTCTACCTAGTCAAAAATCACTTGGCCAAAACTGTGAGATGTAAATTCTATGTCATTGTTCTATTTATCTATCCTTTTCAGATTATCATGCTCCTTTCTAAAAAATATGTATTTATTATAGACGTCGTGAACTTACAAAATAATCATGTGCGTGTGTGGAATTCCCATACAACACCCCTGGAAAATTTATTTTTAAAAGAGAATTTCAAATAATCAAATACAAACAAACATAGAATTATGATATTACCATTTTACATACTATAATGAAGTAATGAAAGTATACATCAATCAACAATTAGTGGTAAAGTAAAAAAAATGAGATGAATAGACATCATGTGCCTTGTTTAAGAGCAACACTACCGTCTATAAAGTAGTATTGCCAAGAAAGAAAAAAACTAATAAGGAAAATCTACTTGACAAAGACCTAATTACTTCAACAAATAAACAGCAAGAAATAGAGATGAAGAGAAACACCATATACTAAAAGGTAATTAAAACATATATCAAGTAATTGCAGTGTATAAAACATATTGGGGTCCTGATGTTTTTTTTAAAAAAGAAGAAAATAAGAAACTCTAAAAATAATTATGCCATTTATGAGAAAATTGAATTTAAAAGCATATATTATTTATTTATTTATTTATTTTTCTTTATTTATGCCCCCCATCCCTGATGATTCTGTCATCTGTCTACTCATTGTTTGCTCACATTCTCCAGGAGGCACCAGGAATCTATCTCCCACATGAGAGGCACGTGCCCAATGGCTTGGGTCACATCTGCACCCCACTGGCTGCTGTGTCTACTAGTTGTGGCAGGGGTGGCATCACTTATCGTCTTTTAGGAGACGCTGAAACCTGAACCTGGGACCTCCCATTTGGTAAGTGGGCACCCAACAGGTTGAGCCACATCTGCTTCCTGAAAACTGGAAAATTTTAACAATGATTATATCTTTTCTGATGTTGGTGACATAGTGCTAACTTTGTTGGAATAATAATGGTATTATGATTAAGTTTTAAAGGGGAGATATAATCTCTCAGGGAAACAAACTGAAATATTTACAGATGAAATAATGTAATATCTTAGATTTATTTCAAAATGATATGCTCAGGGGAAGTAGATAAGAGTATAAATAACACAAGACTGACCAGGAGTTGATAATTGTTGAAGATAGGTCATACACAAAGGTTTAATTATCTTCTCTTTCTTTCTATTTCTGTACATGTTTAATTTTCTATAATAAATAATAAATCAAAAACAAATATAAAAGCAAGCAACATGATCTAAAAATACATAAATATAACTAGAAGTATTGACACGAAGCATTCCAATCACATCTAGTCAGTTGTCAGGTAATTGTTAGGTGTTGTTAATCATTTAAAGTTGGATAAATTGTTGTACTTGAGGCTCATGCTGTGGCATATATTTTGTTGATAGAGGTATTGTTGCTTTTGCAGTAGAATTAGCATGTTATTCTTAAATGTGCACAGATTTATATTCAAACATATTTCATAGTTAGAAACCCATCTCTTTCATTTAAATAGTGATTTCAAACAGTATCTAGTCGTTCAATATACCTATCTGTAAAATGGAATAATCAAAAGTATTTGCCTTTAAAAAGCATTGTATATAATTAAACAAAAATTAAAATTTTGCAAAATAATTTCAAATAATGATTTGGGCTCCACCATCAGTGTTAAAATAATTTTTTAAAAGACGGATGAGAGGTAATTGCTGCCTTCATACCACTTCTCTCAGAAGAATCATAGAAATGTTTATTTCGATTTCTATGTGAGATCTTGAAATTTTACCTATTTTTAAAATAATGTTCCATTTAAGAAAAAATAAACACCATTTTGAAGAGGGAATATATATTCATGGTACAAATTTCAAATGTAACCAAAGGATATACAGTGACACAAAATTCCCCAACTCCTTACTTCATTCCAGATCTATCTTTAGAAGTATCCATTGTTACCAATATCTTGTACATGTTTCCAGAACTGCCCTATACATTTATAAACAATAAGTGAGAATGCTTATTTCTGTAGGTTCTCTTAATCATACAGAACAACCTGTATGGCACAGACATTGACCAATCAGATTGAATTTTGGCCCTGGGCAATGCCCTGGAATTCCCAGGTTATATAGTTTGCCCTAGATCAATAGCTTAAAAAGTGAGTGATATCAGGAGAGTATTCAGGTAACTGAATTTGGCCACTTAAAAAAATTGTTATTATCAATGAATTAGTTGTTTTACATACTTTCCCCTAACTTTCAAATATTATGTGCAAGTAGAGTAATATTCCAACTGTGTAGATAAAGAAACTGATGCTTAGAGTGATTAAAGGGATGCCCAGAGTCATGTGCTAGGATTTAATCCATGTCCATGTGATTGATTCCAAGGCCAAAGATTCTTAATTTGAAGAACCAGCCTTATTAAAGCCAGATCCCAGGATAAAGATTTCATTTAGGCTCTTACCTAAAATGAATATTTTCTAAGCTCTAAAAATTTTTACTTCAATTTTCTTTGTTCCCCATACCCAGCTGCTTCCCCTATCTTCCCTCCCCAGACCTCCTAATAATTCTCATTTTCCAAGACTTCACAATGAAACTCTCTGCCTGATCACATTTTCACCTTTTCTAACTTTAGATAAATGCTAGACAAAGAGAATTTTGGACAGGGTTTTTGAGATTCAATTTAGTTCATATTCTTGGCTCAGTCAGCATTTTGAAGTCCTTTGATGAATAAGAACAGAAATGAGGCATTTCAGCTTTAATTCATTTAAAGTCTAATATCGTGCACTCTTCCCTCTCAAATGTGTTCACACAAAGCAAGTCCCTTTCTATACCTCAAAGTTAAGGGAGAGGTTCCTATAAAAGAATTTCCCAACCTACTGCTACGTTGATTCCGTGTGAATACAATGGGCACTAAGAGAGAGAAATACCCAAATGAAACACCATTTGCACAAGCCAAAAAATAAAATGTCAAGTCATATTTGTTTCTGCCTCTATTTTGCCTACTTATTATTAACCATACATACTATGAACACTGGTGCAAAAGTAATTGCGGTTTTGCATTGCTGAAATTTGCCATTTGATATTGGCATACATTCTTAAATAAATGTGGGTATGTTATACATTATTTTAATGTGTATTTCTCACTTTAAATTTTTTTGGCTAAATACTTATTGCTGTTTATTTTATATTTATTTTAGCCTATGGAAATAATGTTAGGCAAAAAGCAAATTTGAACGATTTTCATATTTGAATTCAAAATGGGTCGTAAAGCAGTGGAGAAAATTCACAACATCAACAACCTATTTGGCCAGGAACTGCTAACAAACATACTGTGCAGTGGTGTTTCAAGAAGTTTTGCAAAAGAGACAAGAGGTTTGACGATGAGGAGTGTAGTGGCCGGCCATCAAAGTTGACGACCAATTGAGAGCAGTCATCAAAGCTGATCCTCTTAAACTACATGAGAAGTTGCAGAAGAACTCAATGTCAATCATTCTATGGTCATTCGACATTCAAAGCAAATTGGAAAGGTGGAGAAGCTCTCTAAGTGGTTGCCTCATGAGCTGACCAAAAATCAAAATAATTGTTTTGAAGTGCCCTCTTCTCTTATTCTACACAACAACAATGAACCATTTCTCGATGGGGTTGTGATGTGTGATGAAAAGGGGATTTTATATGACAACCAGCTCAGTGGTTGGACCCAAAAGAAGCTCCAAAGCACTTTTCAAAGCCAAACTTGCACCGAAAAAGGTCGTGGTCACTCTTCAGTGATCTGCTGCCAGTCTGATCCACTACAGTTTTCTGAATCCTGGTGGAACCATTACATCTGAGAAGTATGCTCAGCAAATAGATGAGATGCACCAAAAACTACAACACCAGCAGCGGCATTGATCAACAGAAAGTGCCCAATTCTTGTTCATGACAATGCCTGACTGCACGTCACACAACCAAGGCTTCAAAAGTTGAACAGATTGAGCTACAAAGTTTTGCCTCATCCACCATATTCAACTGACCTCTGACATCCAACTACCACTTCTTCAAGCATCTTGACAACTTTTTGCAGGGAAATACTTCACAACCAGCAGGATGCAGAAAATGGTTTCTAAAAGTTCATCAAATCCTGAAGCATGGATTTTTACACTACAGGAATAAACAAACTTATTTCTCATTGACAAAAATGTGTTGATTGTAATGGTTCCTATTTTGATTAATAAAGATGTGTTTGAGACTAGTTATACTGACTTAAAATTCACAGTCCGAAACTGCAATTCCTTTTGCACCAACCAAATAGTTGCATTGACCCTAAGACACCATAATAATATAGAAAGTAGAATAGCTGTATAAACTCAGCTCTAACAAATGGATTTTCCCTAGGTACCTATTCTCTGACATTCAGACTCAACTTTCAGAAAATCATCAGAATAATCTCTATCTCTTAGGTATTTGTAAAATGTTTTCTAAACTTTAAAACACATAAAACGGAGTTTGTATTCTCTTTCCTGATAAATCTATGCTTTTTTTGAGTGGGGGGACAAGGGATCTTTACCCCTACCCTTTGCCACAAAAACTCATCCCGTTAGCTATGCATTAAGAAAACATACAACAATTTACAAATAGTTTCAAATTAGCATGTGAATCTTATCCATGGCAGAAAAAAAAAATAGAGAGATATTGTAATGACAGAGTGAGACATGTAAATCCAACCACAGGGGTTTTGCAAATCAGAGCAATTCTTTCTTTAGTACTATGGGTAGACTGAAAAAGCTTGACCAGACTTTATCAAAAGAGAAATGGAGACCAAGAGAGATAAAGTGCCTTGTCTAATATAGCAAAAACAGTTATTGGCAGGACACTCTACAATTCAGAACTGAAGGTTCTCAGATAAATGTTTCCACCTCTCAAAGATAATGCATGATCTCCAAAACACTAATGCTGAAATCTCAGGAAATGGGCAGTGAAGTGGTAGAAATCTCTGGGAGCCTACAGCTTAGTACAGCTCAATTCAATCCCATGCCATGTAATTAACTCTCAAGTCTAGTTCTGGTGCTAACTAAACCTTCTAGAACTTTCCATTTGGAAGCAGATGGACCACTTGCACCTATAAATAACCAGAATCCAAGTAGGAATAGGAATTGATCACATTTCTTGCTTCATGAAAAATGTTAACACTTTTCATATTTTTATTTTGTGCTCAGCTTGACTTTGAAGGTATTAATGAAAAGAAAATCTTTTCAATCCCCTAATTTTACACATTAGAGAGCCAAAAATATTAAAGGACTTATGCACTTTGTGGTAAAACCAAGAGGAAGATGAGGAGTTTTGTTAAGTTCTCTGGGCACTACATTCCTCTGGTCAACATATAAAAATGAAACTTTATTAGGCAGGTCTATTTTTTAATGTATTCAGGCATATCAAACTAATTTTAGACTTACAGAAATGTTGACAAATAGGACAAAGTTTCCTTGAGTCTCTCATTCTGCTTCCCCTAATGATGACACCTCCCATAACCATAGTAAAATTATCAAAACAGGAAATTAGCACTGTTATAATATTATTCACTAAACTACAAACTTTATTTGAATTTTACCAATTTTTCTACTAATGTTGGTTTTCTGGTACAGGCTTCTATTCAGTATTTCACATTGTATTTATTATTCATACTTGTTACATAATCTATAGCAATTCCTCAATCTTTTCTTGTCTTTCCATAAACCAGACAGTTTTGAAGAGTGCTGACTAGTTATTTTGTAGAATGTCCCTAAATTTGTCTTTGCCACATGTTTTGTTGTGTTCCTTTGTGGTCCTTCCTTCCTTCCTTCCTTCCAAGTGTAGCAGTTTGACATGATTATGAATTCCAAAAATAGATATTGGATTATGTTTGTAATCTGATCTGTACCTGGGCATGATTGAGTCCCCACCCCTTGGTGGGTGAGGACTGGCAGATAAAAGGCATGGTAAAGAACAGAGTTGAGGGCTTTCAATGTTGGAGTTTTGATGTTGGAGTTTGACGCTGAAGCTGGAGCCCCAGGGAGAGAAACAGAGCCATTCTCCTGATAGTCTACAGCTGACCTTGTGGAAAGAGGCAAAGCCTAGAGAGTTTCATAGTCTACAGCTGACCTTGTGAAGTAAACAGAGGCGCTGAGCCCAGAGGAACCCAGAAAGCCTGAGCCCTCAAAGATGTTGGCATCCATCTTGCTCCAACATGTAAAAATAGACTTTGGTGAAGGAAGTAACTTATGCTTTATGACCTGGTATCTGTAAGCTCCTACTCCAAATAAATACCCTTTATAAAAACCAACCCATTCTGGTATTTTGCATCAGCACCCCTTTGGCTGACTAATACAGCAGGAATACCACAAAATAATCTTGCATCCCTCCCAGTGCATTATATCAGGGGGTGCATGATGTTGATGGTTCTTATTACTTATGTTTATTTTGATCACTTGGTTAAGGTGGTGTCTTCTGGATTTTTCCTCTGTAGAGTTATCATTTTTCCCTTTATAGCTCATAAGTACCTAAAGGGGCATACTTTGAGACTAGTAGACTTTGCCCAATAATTTTATCATCCATTAGCAGATCTTTACTGCAACAATTATTATTATAGTATTTGCCTTATGGTGATCCTCTTCCTTATTCTTTCTACATTTATTCATTGGAATTCCACTGTAAGCAAGAGCTGTTCTTTATGTCTTGTTTATTGATTAATTTTATTACTTATATCAGTATTGGTTCATGAATATTTTATTCTATAAGTTATACTCCAAACTACCATGATTTACTTTGTTGATGAACTTGTACAGTTTTGTCCAATAAGGGCTCCTTCATCTTGGCTCCTGTTTTGTTAGTATTTTTGTTTTTTTTTTTATTTTTCTGTTTAACACTTTCTTACTTTCTGGAATCAGAAGTTCCAGGCTCCTCTTGTATTTTCCCTGTCCCAGCTCTGGAATCAAACACTTCTCGAAGTAGCCCTGTTTCTTTTTATTGGAGAGTGGTGTTTAGAAGGCAAGATCTGTAAGCAAGTGGTGCCCATTGCTGCTGAGGCCATTGCTTCTAGACCATGTCAGTGGACAGAACTAGGAAATATGTATATTAACCCTTGCATACTCTTATTCTCTCTATCACTCTTCTCGCTCTCTCTTGCTCTCTCTCTCTCTCACACACACACTCACACACATACATATCTATTTCCTTATATCTATTTGTTATAAACTGCAAGTTTATACTGATACTTCCATTTCAAATCCAGCACCATGGGATATGCCTTCCTTCTTTCCTTATTTATAATTTTATTCCCCAACAGTGAGAAAGCTGACTTTCATTTTCCACATTACATTTTCTTATTTGTTCATTTTTAGTATACACGTAATTTCAGAATTTCTAAATCATACTCCTGTGATAAATATTTTTACTGACTAAAGTCCAGCATTTTGATACAATTCATGCAGTCCTTAACCTTATAGTATCCAGGCAAGATACCATTTTCCACAGTTACTTAACAATAGTTTTTTTGCTTTTCCACTCCATTCAGTGTGGATACATTATGCATTTGAACACAATTAGGTTTATTTGTTAGTATTTGTGTTCTGTTTTTGGTTCTGCCACATTCTGGTTGGCTTTAATTTTTGTTTATTTTTGGAGTATATGTTTGGTGATAAGGCCTCGTTTTATTATTTCCCAAAGAGTTAATGTGTAACATTTTTAGTGAGCTATATTCATATACCACACAATATATCCAAAGTGTATATTCAATAGGTTTAACCACAACCACATTGCATTTATTAAATGATAATTAATCCATTTCCCTGTTTATTGTTTGCATTAATTAATGTCATGGAAAATTGCAGGAGAGTTACTAATGTTACCATCTGAGTTGAATTAAATTTCATCCAAGGAAGAAAAAAGTTACATTTCAGCTATCTCATGCAACATTATAATGAGAAATGTATCATTTCTATTGTTTTTAAATATATATACAGGTACATAGATTAAAACACTGGACTAAATGATTTCTGAGACTATATCCCCATTTTGATTCAATACTGAATCACAGTCTGGAGTCATCCGTAGAAGAGGCTCAATTGTTTGCACCATACCTTGCCCATAAAATCACTCCCCAGGGGATAAATAGGGAAGACGACAGGGTTGTAAATGACTAGCTTGAAGTAACACAGTGTGTGTGGATTATACCTCATTTTCCTGTACGTTTCTTTAACAAGACCAGGAAAGTATAAACATTCTGATTTGTTTTTCTTCTGATAACCAGTTTTAGTTCTTATGTTTTATATGTGAAAGGGGAACCACAATGATTCAAGTTACACAATTTTTAAAAAGATTTACTTAGTTATTATTAATTTTTTCGTATCCTTCCCCCCCCCCATTGTCTGCTTTCTGTGTCCATTCACGGTGTGTTCTGTGTCTGCTTGCATTCTTAGTGGCACCAGAAATCTGTGTCTCTTTTTGTTGCATCATCTTGCTGCATCAGCTCTCCTGTGTGTGCGGCACCGCTCCTGGGCAGGCTGTGCTTTCTTCATGTGGGGCAGCTGTCTCCTTGCACATGGAGCTCCCCTATGTAGAGGACACTCCTGCGTGGCATGGCACTCCTTGAGCACATCAGCACTGCACCTGGGCCAGCTCACCACATGGGTCAGGAGGCCCTAGGTTTGAACCCCGGACCTCCCATATGGTAGGAAGATGCTCTATCAGTTGAGCCAAATCTGCTTCCCCAAGTTAAACAATTTTTACAATTACATGGATTACTAAATTTTTACAGTTAGAAGTCTTCAGGTGTACAATCTGAAGAGACTATTAGCATGAATTGATGAGTTTGACAAGGTCAGCTAACAGGGAGGTGAGGATAGTCAACCACCACACCAGGGAACTGAGAGTCTACAACTGCAAGCAGGAGAATCCCATCCATCAGCCATGTGGGATCTAAGCCCCCTCTTGACTTAGAGGTGGAATGGATATCGCCATCCCAGGGTCGACAGAATAGAGGAATAAAATATGGATTAGAGTGGACTTACTGGTATTCTACTATAGAATTATTGTGACTCTAGCAATGGAGAAATTAAATCATTGATGTAGAGACAGTGGCCACAGGAGTTGCTGAGGGCAGGGAGAGGGAAGAAGAGGTGTGATATGGAGGCATTTTCAGAACTTGGAGTTGTCCTGAATGATATTGCAGGGACAGATGCAGGATATTATATATCCTGTCATAACATACTGAATGGACTGGGGGAGAATGTAAACTACAATGTAAACTATAATCCATGAGATGTTGCAGCACTCCAAAATGTATTCGCCAAATGCAGTGAATGTGCCACATTGATGATGAAAGAGGTTGTTGATGTCAGAGGAGTGGGGCGGGGGTAGTGGGGTATATAGGAACCTCTTATATTTTTTAATGTAACATTTTGTGTGATCTATGTATCTTTAAAAAAAGACAATAAAAATTGCCATTAAAAAAAGAAAATGAGGCACGTGCTATAGTTAAACTTTAAGCAGGATATGCCTCAAATAATCTCATTTTGACCTCATAATTTAAAAAATATTCTGCGTATTCTCCTTTCCAATCTTTACTTGAATTTTACATCTTAACTTCCATAATCAGTGGGAAGGAAATATATAGAGAAGCACATTGTCTTGCACTAAATAGCTAGAGATTAACAAGTCTCACTTTCACTTTCGAAGAACATGTACTCTGGGCTCAGAATTTGACATTCCTGTGTGGATTGCATGCTAAAGTCTTTATGTGATTCGGTTAAGTTTAAGTAAACCTGAAGTGCCAATTAAAGTTGAGCATTATGTCACATCCAGGCCCTGGCATTTTGGATGTCACCTGCCTATTCGGCAAAATTCATCCAAGAGCAGCATTTTAGAGAGTTCTCATTTGGTACACAAAACTAGTTGAGTATAGCAGATAGCTTGATTCAAATGTCATGATATTCCTTGAAAACCTTGATAGAAAATACACTTCTAGAATAAATTAGATGTCTCAACTCTGAAAACCATGCTATATCCAAAAAGAGAATGATTTAAACTTAGGTGCAAAGCATCAGGGGATATTTCCTTTGAAATCTAAGCCCAACAAATAATCATAATTTCCTTTTAGTTCAGATAATATGTGCTTTTTCAGAAATAGACTTTAAATGAGTAAAATATATTTCTATATTGTCATTATTGTCCAGAGTAGAGCAATAAAAACTTATAATGTTCAAAATAACAGTAATTGTCTAAAAATTTTTATTTTCAATGCCTTGTCATAATTTATAAATTATTTTAAAATATTATTATCCATCATTTGTATATTTACCTGATGTTACTCATAATGAAGTCAGTAATTCAGAGAATCATGATCTATGAATATAGTACAGACACAGGAATGCAATTTTTTGCTCCTTTTATTGGAGTCAGAAAAAATTAACATTCATCAGTTGAAGTTTGTCAAATAGGATTGATGTGTTAGAAACTGAAACCTTTGGTGCTGTCATTATATTCCCAATAATATCCTTCTCCATTTTCTCCCTGAAGGACTGTGAACACTAGTCTTTGATTAAGTGATAGAGTTCCTTACATTGACACAGTAACCTATAATTAATTTCTAATGTAAGAATGTGCTCTGATTCAGGCCTGACCTCATATCCTATTATCTGGTACATCAGAAAGCTCAGTGAATTTTTTTTTCCCTCTACACATGAGGTTAAATAATCTATGTCATCTTTTATGAGTGTGATGTTTGATTTGCTACTGAAATCAACTTCCCACCCTGAGACTCACACCCTGAGACTATTCCATGTGCTTTTTAAAAAGTTTTTAAGGTATTAGTTCTGGAAAATATTATTCTTTAGACAACTCACATCAAGTACCACACATCTCTGACCTGAACTCTCAGCAATAAAATCTCTAAAATGTCTGCTTAGCCCAGACGTTGCCTTCCTAATACTCTTCTCCAATAAAAGGAACTAGGTCTCCTTAGAGAAATGGCTGATGTCAGGGCTGGGCAGAGAAATGTACAACATGACCCTGGAACATCTCAAGGTGCCAGTACAAATGGACATTCTCAAAAAAAAATGAAGAGAGCACATTGAAAGAATACAAAGCCAACTTGAAGAGCTGTCAATGGCTAAAACTGGCACAGTTTGAGCAACAAAATAAATAATAACAATATTGAATTCCAAACCATAGAATAAAATAAAGGTATATGAGCCCAAACCAGTACAAATGAGTAGATGGCTGAAAGAATGAATAAGCAAAGTAATCCAAGAAAAGGAATGTCTCTCCCTTAGAGAGAATACCAATTAACAAACGTAAAAGGACTAAATAAAATGGAAATCTGTCATTAGGCAAACACCACAGTAATAATTGTGACAGGCAGGAAACTTCGATGGATTTTTTTTTAAGTTTTTTTTAAATTTTTTATTTATTTCTCTCCCTGTTCACCTCCCTCACCCCCGTTGTCTGCTCTCTGTGTCCATTCATTGTGTGTTCTTCTGTGACTGCTTCTATCCTTATCTGTGGCACCAGGAGTCTGTGTTTCTTTTTGTTGCAGTCATTTTGTTGTGTCAGCTCTCCATGTGTGCAGCATCGTTCCTGGGCAGGCTGAACTTTCTTTCGCGCTGGGTGGCTCTCCTTACGGGGCACACTCCTTGCGCGTGGGACTCCCCTACGCGGGGACACCCCTGCATGACAGGGCACTCCTTGCTCGCATCAGCACTGCACATGGGCCAGGTCCACAAGGGTCAAGGAGGCCCAGGGTTTGAACTGCGGAATTCCCATGTGGTAGGTGAATGCCCTATCCATTGGACCAAGTCCGCTTCCCTTCAATGGATGTTAAAATACAACTTTTCTGTACAGAAACCTGACACAACCATGACATCAAAGTTAACATCACCAGTAATAAGATATATTGACCTCATGCATTCCTGATATGGTGCACTGAGAAAGGCGCAACACGTCTGGGGTGTTATTGCTAAAAGTGCATAATTTCAATCTAACTTTGGAAAATATCACAAAAATTTAAAAAATAAGTAAATAAACTGACCTCGAGTCTTTAAAAGTGTCAAGGACATGAAAGACAAAGAAAGACTGAGGAACTGTCCAGATTGAAGAAAAGTTAGGGAACATGACAACTAAATAGAAGTGAGATTCAGGATGTAATCCTGGATGGGAAAGAGAGCCATAGTAGGAAAACTGGAAAAATTAAAATAATGTTCATAGATAATTTCATAATATTGTATCAATATTCATTTCCTTGTTTTGATAATTTTACTATGGTTTTGTAAAATATTAACATTAAGGAAAACTAGGTGAAGAACGTATGGAAATTCTCTGTACTATTTTTGTAACATTTTGTAGGTTTAAAATTATTTCAAAATAAAATGTCAAAAAATATATATAAGACCGCTTATGTTGGTTTCCTTCTTTTTTTTTTTTTTAAGATTTTTTATATTTTTTATTTATTTAATTCCCCTCCCCTCCCCCGGTTGTCTGTTTTCTGTGTCTTTTTGCTGCATCTTGTTTCTTTGTCTGCTTCTGTTGTCGTCAGCGGCACGGGAAGTGTGGGCGGCGCCATTCCTCGGCAGGCTGCTCCCTCCTTCACACTGGGCGGCTCTCCTCCTTATGGGTGCACTCCTTGCACGTGGGGCTCCCCTACGCAGGGACACCCCTGTGTGGCAGGGCACTCCTTGCGCGCATCAGCACTGCGCATGGGCCAGCTCCACACGGGTCAAGGAGGCCCGGGGCTTGAACCGCGGGCCTCCCATGTGGTAGACGGACGCCCTAACCACTGGGCCAAAGTCCGTTTCCCGGTTTCCTTCTTATAAGCTTCTAGTATTAAGCCAAGATATTGAAAGATGCCTTAAGAAAGTATATCAGTTAAAACAGATTTTCTCAAACTTAAGAAATATGTGAAAAATCCCTTTAAACGAGAAAAAAGAAACACCTTTTTGTGACTGTCCTGTGTGGTTTGAGAAATGATTTCTAAGATTGCTGAGCACCATCTTGGTGGAAACAGTCTTTGAATTGTTACTCTGCTAGTTGTCCCTTTAGCTCCCTGACACGGGTTGTGGGTCCATCTGTCTGCCATGGCTCAGGGGACACTCTTATCCTCCCTAGCAGTGCCCTTGAAGCACATATAGCTCTCCTCTTGTGAATATCTAAATTTTGTCCCTAGAATATCTCTGGATATAGAGAAATTCCCTGAAGGAAAGATGCAAACAAAATTGCACTTGTATTTCCATGTCTTCTTAGCATTGAGATTCATCTTGTCATTTCCCAAACACATTTGATTACATTTTCCACACGGGAAGTTTAAGTAAAATGCTAGGGTCATAAGTATCTCGTGGAATCTGGTATTTAAATAAATTACATTTGTTTCCTTTTTCTTGCCAGGAAGTCTAAAAGGAAACATGTTCAATAATAGAATATTCTTATCTTGATTTATGTACTTATCTCTTCCCTGCAACCAATTATTTCATATAACAGTTGTTGGAATAAGATATTTGATATCTATAGTGCCTGGTGAGTTGGCTGCTACAAGCATATCTCAAATATAATTACATGGCAACATTTTTATTCGAAAAAATGTTTTATATTCCCTGATACCTCTACCCTTTCTTATTTCAGGGTAATCTTTTATGGGATTTATTTCTATTAAGGCAAATATATATACAGAGAAAGAAAGAAAAAGAGAAGAGAGAGAAATCCTGTTCTCGTTTGAGTCTTTTGTGGACCTCAGAAAGTTATGTTCTTAAGATAACCCATTTCTGTCCAAGTAAGCTTATAGTATGTGGGGGCTTTGGGTTAGATTCACTTAAGGGACTTTTTGATTAAATCACTTCTGATTAGATTGCTTCAGTTAAGGGCCTTTGATTAGATTGCAGGACTCCGAGTGGGTCTTAAGCCTTTACTGGGGTCCTATATAAATGGAGCATAGAGAAAGAGAGCTGCCATTTTACCCTGTCACGTGAGAGAGGACTCCAGGATTGCTCACAGCTGCAGAAAGACAGAGAAACCCTGAGAGGCTGAGAGAAAGGACAAGTTTGGAGTCAAAGGAGCAGTCTGAAGCTGAAGCAACAAACCCCAGAGGAGAGGGGAGAGACGATTCACATGCCTGATGGCCCACAGCTGAAGCTGAGGAGAAAGAGGCTGACAGGCAAAGGCAGAGACTGGATGCCATTTTGCCTTGCCACAGGGCAGGAGTCCAGGATTGCCAGCAGCCAACCCTTGGTGAGACAGCAACTTTGATGATGCCTGAATTTGGATATTTATTGCAGCCTCAAAACTGTAAGGTTTTACCCTAATAAATTTCCATTATAAAAGCCAACATATTTCTGGTATTTTGCATTGGCGGCCCTTAACAAAGGGAAACATACCCCATGATCTAAAACCCTTTTTAAAAGTCCCTCTCTTTTGTCCAGGATAAAGTCCAAACTATTTAGGTCCTTTACAATTTGACTTTGATTTTTCTCCTTTACTTTATCTCCTAGTGACCATCTACACAAAACTTATACACTAGCTTCCCACATTCATGATTTGCATGGTTCCAATTCTGTGTTTTTTTTTAAATTCTCAACATTTACAAGCATCTTTCTCCCAACTTGCCCCTTCCCTCCATTTACTTTTCCCTTGAGAAAAAATCAGATCCAGTGCCACTAACTGCATGAAGATTATGATGACTTTCAGCCCTTTCCATCATTCTTTCTGACTCTTTTTATTGCCAGGAACCCTTATTTGTTATTTAATTTGTATTGGTTTTTATTACTACATGTCTTTCATATATAACCAATGATTCTTAAAATATATTTTAAATGCCTTAAGAAATAATATTTCTTGGACTCCCTAGAAAATGTTCAATAATTTTAGAATTATTTATGTTATAATTCTAAGATTTACTACTTTAAACCATGTAACAACTAGGAAAGGTCTTATTTGTCCAGCAAATATTTATTGAAGTACAACTATGTGGGAACATGGTATCTTATATCAGCAAGGAAAAGTTTATTTTTAAAAGATACTTTTATCTTTCCAATTTAGCTGATTTAAATCTAGATTTCTATTTCTGACATACAGTAATTAATACTTCAATGAAGTGAGAAGGGGTAGTCAATAAGTGAACAAAGTGTAATATTAATTAAGAAAAGAAATCCACCTGTGTTTAAAGAGAGCAGAATAAAAAGTACATTTACAAATTAATTATCAAGTTGTGGCTGTTGGTAAGTTCAATAAAGGATCGCTTTTATGAAAAAATAACAACAAAAAAACAGAAAGATAATTTCCTCCCTTACATTTTATCCTTCCCTCCCTTTCTGTTTGTATAAAAGCTCTCTGTATTTAAATTGTGAAAATTTCAAGAAGAGGATAATCATAAAACCAGCTCTGTTCCTGTTGTGAACAAATCAAATGAAGGGGCTTACAACTTAGCTTAAATCTTAGGGCTGTTTTTCATTGCAATGAATAATTTAGGACATTTTTTTTTCTTTTTTTTTTAGTTTTGATTTCCTCAGAAATATAATAGAATCTATTAGGGTCAGAGAACTTAGATATAGCCCTATCTCATAGCAGGTCTTGGAATCTCAAACTTTCCTCCTGATGGTTGGCTGTACAACATGTTCCATTAGCAAAGTATTAATAACGTTCAAATTCTCTTTCTATCATACTCATAAAATATATCAGAATGCAAGTGAAGGTAATGACTTTATTGATACACCTTTGACTCTCTACTTTTTAATGTAAAACATAACACCACTCCCAAATGAGAGAAATGCAAGTCGCCTGTGATAAGTAACAGCAGTGTGGAAGGAAGGGAAGGGCAGGGCCAGACAATCAAGAGAAGATATTCTGGTCAATATGAAGCATTTCAGTCACATCGATCTTCTCGTTTATTTGAAGAGAAGTGAAAAACCCATGGGATCTTGCTGTTAATTTTAATTTTCTCACCATGTTTACATGTAGATGCATAGTAATGAAGTCTACATCTGTACGAATTATGTAAATAACAACAAATATTTGAAGCTTAGCGCTGTCAGGTAGAGAGAAAATCTGGATAATTAACTATATTACCTATTTGCTATGTAGGTGATGTGCTGAGAACACGCAACCTTAAAAATATATTAAGAATATTTGTCTGAAATTGTCTACGGAAGTTCTTTAAAGATCAAGCATGGACAGAATTCAGGAATACAGAGGTACTGAGTCTTACATTATCACATCCTGCAAAACCTAAGTTTTTCTTTACTGTTTTAATAATTCCTTCTTCATTAGCCATTGCAGCAGGAGATTCTGAAATATATAATGCCTACCTCCCTCTGCCGAGGTCACATCTTCCACAGGACTCTGAACTCTATGTTTTCTATTGTTGGCTTCAGCTCCCCCCAGATTATATACTCAATTAATCTTTGAAGTGGTTGCCTGATTTATACACACCCAGCATTGAATGGGGGTTTGCTTCCTCCACATCCACACCAACACTCATCATTTTCTGTCTTCTTTTTAATCTGGTAGTCATGCAGTGATATCTACCTTTAATTTTAATTCTCCTTTCTCTGAGGACTAATGAACTTTATCATCTTTTAATATACACATTAGTCTTTTCAGTATCTTATTTTGTGAAGTGTTTGCTCTTATCTTTTTGCCCATGCTTTAAGTTTTAAATAATCCAAGTCCCCAATTTTAATCTGGGCTACCTTGAAGCCTTAAATCTTTAAAAAGAATTCATATACATTTTTATTACTTTATTGCAGTATCATTACTTACTTTTAATTTTTAAAGCCTCAGTTTTAATGCATTCTTTAAAAAAGATTCATATACATTTTTATTACTTTATTGTGGTATCATTACTTCTAATTTTTAAAGCCTCAGCTTTAATGCATCCTAACATGCTACTACAACCACAGAAAGGAGGTAGTATTGGTTGTGAACTGTCACATAAATGAGGTGGAAATCAGGTAACAAGAGACAGATTTTCATCCCTTGAGAGAAAGAGTGTCAGTACTGAGGTTCTTCTCTTTTACTGTCTATTATGTAAATAAAGCAAAATAGTAACTATTATAATATGGTATAGATTAAGAGAATAGGAAATAAAAGTAAGAAGTTGGTAGACTCTCTGAAAAATTAACTGGAATGTTTTCCTTCTGTTCCCAAAGGAGCAAAGAAGCTGAACAGTAAGCAGCACTATTTTACAATCATAAGGATATATTTTGTTCATTTTTGTATTCCCAACATCTAACTGAGTGGTTGTACAAAGTAGATACTCAGCCAGCATTTATGCAATGAATGAATGAGTTTTTGGAAAGCCTACAATTGAAGCAAGATATAAACAGATACGAGACAGAGAAAGAGAGAAACAGTTAGCCCCAGCCTCGGTATCCTTTCTGCTCCCCACAGCTAAACCTCTGGACCTATCCATATCTCTGCACTCAGACCCAGATCAGACCTCAAGGCCAGTCCTGATGTGAGTCAGGAGAGTTTAACAGCCTTGGGTGTGTACCTTCGCTGGGCATCATCATCCTCACTGCTCAGTTGACTCTAATGTGTATCTTACTTCTGATAACTGGACACCTTCCTCAAACTTAAGTCTAAGCCCCATGCAACAATCAGTACTAACTCTGCCAACTATCTTTCTGCTTTTCTGCCATGGTTACTGCTTCTAATGTCTGATTCCATTATTCCTTTAGTATTAGTGACTCTTTTTAGAATTAAAACCTGTTGTTCTCTCAAGTGCCTTGGATCGCAACCTACCCCAGGTTGGCAGAACTCAGATATAACAGGTGATGTTTACATACTCTTGTTTACATACTTTTGTTTCTAAATACATATGTGCTCAACTGTTGTTCTCAAGTCCTGTGTCCTGATTGTCTTTTGGGAGATCCCTCTACCAACTTTGTCTGTTTGTCAGGACTGCCATGTCCTGACAATGTTGCAATGTCAGGACTACCATTTGGTCAAAATAGATTGCAAAATGCAACCTGATTTCAGAGGTGATTTTTTTAAAGGTGTCTTAGAATCTGTAAAACATGGTACAATTTGCAGGTCTAAACACAAATTTGTAAAGACTCAAAATATTTCTCTTGTTGAATACTTTTATGGTGTGTTTTCTTTCTCAATTATATTTTCCTTATATGCATAAATTATTGTGCACTCCACAGCTTAAGAGTCAATCAAGAAAACAAATTTTCAATTTGAAACTGGGAAAAGATGACAAATGAGTGGGAAGAAAACCAAAAATTATAATTTGTTCATATTTCATCATATCTATGTACATAAATGTGTATATGTGTGTGTATATATATGTATGTAACAAAGATATTTTTCGTTCTCAACCCACTCAAGAGCAAAGAACAAGACACAAAGAAAATAGTCTTTTAGAGGTCAATGCTATCTTTTATTCAATTTAATGATTATATAGCTTAAACATATTGAAGTGCTCTTACTAAAATTCTCAGGGTCAATATTGAATCAGATAGCTACAGACAGTAAAAAATATTAATTTGTGAAATAAACACTTTGATTGAAGTTGGCTAGCATATCAGAACAGAGAAACACATTTTTGAAAATGGATAACACTAGAAGAAACTGGGCAGAAGAGAGAGAGAGTGTGTGTGTGTGTATGTGGCTTTTTCTTTTTTGTTTTATTTTCATCACCTCCTGGTCTTGTAGGTTTATTAAAATGGTGGTTATATTAGGGGTGTACATTTTTAAAAAATGGAAACCATAATTCTGACTACAAAGTAGGTGATAATTTATGTCAATATTTGTGGTAGCATCAGAGTTCCAAACATTTCGTTTCTTCATGTAAAATTTGAGAATTTGTGAATTACGCAGTACATGTGAGAATAGTAGAAGATAATCTGGGTAGAGATTAAAATTAATTTAAAGTAAAATGCACTGAAACAATATTGATTTTCCTTCACTGGTATGATTGGTTAGAAAGAATTATGCCTTTAATTGTCTCAAAATTATTTTCTTGTTAAGTCATTCAGCTAGGGCTGTGGTTAACTTGTCTAAGCAAAAGGGACTATCACACTGCAAAGAAAATTAAAATAGCACATGAGATTAAAAACTGGATATAATCTATACTTATCGAATGGCATTTCAGCAAATTATTTCAAAAATAAAAATCAATTTTAGTTCAACAAAGGAAAGTTGATACAACAATATCACCTATTATACTTTAAACTTTCAGAATGGCTTATTCATCACCACGATATGACACTCAACATTGATTCTGATGGGGAAAAAAGTGACATTATAATGAAGAACATATGTCAATAGACTCACAGAATTCACACATTTCAGGATGAAGAAGCTTTACTGATAGAAGAGCAGAATGGCTTCCTGAAGACTCCACTATGGCCCCAGTGAGAAAATACATTGAGAGGCTGGGGTGCTGTCCTTTGAGGTGCGCTGTATGTCTTAAACCAGCAGCCAATAATTGGTGCTGCCTCCCCCAGCATTAGAATGCATGTGTCCAGGAAAGAAGGGTGAAGGTGGGAAAGGCCTTCTCACTGTTTCTTACACCTACTAACCCAATAAAGAATTTTTACTTCCTATCCTTGCAAGCATGGGCTCAGTAGGTTTGGAAGTTCTAATGCCCAAGAAAGAATGATTCTACTAATGTATACAATCATAATTTGATTTAGTTGGAAGCTGAGACCGTTTCTTTCCCATTGCAGTTTCCTGATGTTGCTGGAATAAATGAATGATACTGGTGCCTGTACTGGACATTCTGATTGGGTTAATTTTACCCTCTTGGAATAATAAGGTCTATATCTGAAACAAAATAAATTAACTGAGGCACTTACTAATAGAACTTTCCCTAGTCTCCTGATGGATGGAAAACTGAATCCCAAGGACTACAAAGTACTCAGATTATGTTTAAATAAATTTTGGATCACCTACTCAGGTAATGATCCCCATCCAGTCAAGGAAGATCCAGGAAAGGAGTGAGGGGAAGTTGGAGTGAGATGTGGAAGAAGGGAGATATAATTACAATGACTATCCACAGAAGTGGGCCTCTGTATTTTAGGTCAATATTTTAGGTCAATTTTGTTTTCTCCCTCAATTATATGATATTAAGAAAATCAATGATGGTTGATGGTTTAGGTTTTAAGTGAGAGTATGACAAAATTGTCATCATGCTGTGATTATACAACAGCTGATTGGACTTGTGTGTGCTCTGAGTTCAGACAAAGCTTTTGATATGGTAAAAGGATTATATGTCAAAATGCATCAATGCTGTACTATGCTAATATGTTTTTCTTTCCTTGCAGAGCCACTGTCTGCATGGTTCTGTACTCCAGGACATCAATCTATAGAGGATACAGAGAGTAAGCTACCTTGTCCGCTGACTTCTGATTGGGCGCAGACGCACCAGCAGGAAATCAGAGGATGGAGGACAGAGAAGCTTGGATATTTATTCTCTTGGTTTGATCTTTGCTAACCCTCCAATTACCAATGACTGAGCTTCTTTACCATAGCCCATCATTTCCATTAGATAGTGCTTTCCTACAGCTACTAGCCCACCAGTTTCTAGTAACCACTAACTCTCCTTACACCTTCAGTTCTAGAGGAGGTAATGGATTCCAGAGAAGAGTATTTTACCCCAGAGTTTTTCTTAACTCTGTTCACACATTTATAAGAAGTTATTTTATTAAATTTTCCTCAATTACCCCTATCTGTGTATATAATCTGTTTCTTTACAGAAACACAAATGAGCCAGTAATGTATGTTACACATACATTTCTAATTGGTATTTGATACACATATGTGTTTAATATGTGTTTAATCTACTCAAATTGGCCCCTCTTTTTCTTTGTAATTTCAACCTTTGTTTTAATACTTAGAAAGGCCATTTATCCCAATGCTATTAAATATTCATCTGTATTTCTTTTAGTACATTTTTGCTTTCATTTAATATTAAATCTTTAATAAACTTGAAAAATATATGGAATAAAATTGTCATGTAGAGAACTGATTGCATTTCTTTTTTTTCAAATAGATTCAGTTACTTATTGAATAATCCAGCAATTCTCTTCTGAAATGAAATATCTCTGTTTTCACATACTAAATAATACGTCATATTTTTGATGCATTCCTAGCTTTTTCACAGGGTAATTGAAAGAATAAAATAAACCACAGTGGTTTAAGAACTATTAAAGACAGAAAAATTACTCAAGAATATTCAATCCATTAAATCCATTATATATGTATTGCCCATTTTCCTCTTTTTGGCAAATGAAGATCTAAATGATCCACATCAAATTATTATATATTTATTAACTTAGTAATTTATGTCCAAATTTCAACAGTATGGGCCACCTGTGTTTTCATTTTCACACCAGACTCATGTAAGAGTATAATAACTGAATATTGTATTATGACCTAAAAAGATGAACATAAGTAGCTAGTGCTCATTGAAGGATTGCAGATAACATGCAGTTCATAGTTTAGCTTGCTTCAAAATGGGCCTTCAATTAGAAAATAAATTAGAACCAAAACTGGAAAGCAGAGTAGGAGATGGATAGAGGCTAGAATGTTTACTTAATTCTAAATGGTATTTTTAGCATAGGCTCATTAGCACAATTTAAACTCCACAAGGGAAATTCTAAGGATGCGATGCCTGAACTTTCCAACAGAATTTTTCTCTGCAAAGGAATATATGTGAAAAAGTAAAAAACTGGAAACCAATCTAGAGTGAGGTTGAATAAACTGTAAAAATTGTTGTAATATAAAATTAAGTGAGATGCAAATTATGGATTGAGTAATAAAATTTTCTGTGGCCTCTTGCCAGAACTAATCTGCCTAATCAAAGATAACTTAACTGCTCCAGTGACAGTTGACCGATTTTTTTGGTATAGAAATATATCATTAAAAATACATTCTCATTTATCAGTAATGTCTTACTTATTCCCTAAAGAACACATTTTTTTTCACCAATCAAATGTAATCTGGCCTCAGAATCTTCATACCTAAAGTGTTGGAAAATTAAAAATGTTTGATTAATAGATAAATGAAGCTAATATTTTCATTCCTCTAATTTTAGCTGTTTAAGACTCATGTTACTGTTTCATTGTCACAATTTTCCATAGTTAACATTTTTAATTAATAAAAGGTATTATAAAATAAAACATGGATATTTTACTTAACTTTAATAATTATAAAATGCTACTCAGCAGAGTTGAATCCTGTTATAGAGCAGATACCAAGCACCACTTTCCAGTTAATAAAGAAGATGACATAGATTTTTAGAAAGATACAAAAGAAATCTGTACTATGACCTATACTTGAGGATAATATTTAATATTCAAAATAATCAAATTCACTGAAATCTAAGGAATGATGCTGTGGTATTGCAATTTGACTTATTAATTGGTTTTCAAATATTAAATAGGCTTATTTTAATTTGGATTACTTGTCAAGAAGATGTACTTTCCTTCACACTTAAGCCCCTCACATATGGTTGTGTAAAGTTGTTCACAGCTCCAAGTTCCTTGTTGAAAGAGCACGTGGAGACTGAAGCTTAGCATGTATTGTTTGCTAAGTCATGTTCTTTGACACCAGGCTTTCCAGAGGATGTTAGGTGCTTCTTTGCATTTGCATAATGATGCCATATGGACTAGTAGAGTTCTTAGTTGTGAGGCATGATGTACAGGAATTTACTTCAAAGGAAAGGAAAGTAGCATGGTGTAATAGAAAGGCAATTATTGGCATGACATTGAAGATAGACATAGTTTGAATCTGGACTGTGACATTGAGAAAGTAATATAAAGTCCCTGTACTAGGATCCCTCACATGTAAAATTAAAATATAAATTATTATCTTTCAAAGTTGGCATGAGGAATAGAACTAATATATGAGAACCATGGAATGCAGTGTATGAAAGTAGGAATTACTTAAATAGGATCCATGAAAATTCTGAGAAATGTTGTGACAAGGTTTTAATCCTTAGTTTTGTGTTTGTTTTTTAATAGATTCAGAGCTCTGCAATTCTATTTCAGTTATATAACTATATAACTCACTAATTTCAAATCTCAGGAAGATAATAAAGGAAAGCAGTGTGTTCTAATTCAGTTCAGAAAAACTGCTTCTGGACAAACTATTCCTCAGTATATGTGGAAGAATTGGTAGGCTTGGGTTTTCAAAATTAGTTTTTAAATTTTCTATATAGTTTTCAAAATACAACTTCCTGACATAGAAGGAATTGCTTTCCTAAGATCATATATCCCTTGAGAACTCCCTTAGGTCAAGAGCCCCTCACCCAGTGGCAGGAACCAATTAAACCTGACTCAAGCCTAACTCTTGAGAAGCCACACTCTGCTACAAATGAAACAGATTCATCAGAGCTAAGTCTGGGTTTATGTTGATAAGACTCATGGTTAAAAATAAAGATGACGCTATAAAGAAAAACAAAATAAAACAAAAAAAAAAGCATAGGTAAGACTTATGTATCTTATCTACTATATACAGGTGAAAAATCCCAATGATGTGTTTAGAACACATATCTGGTTGAATTATTGCGTCTTTCAATGGTGTACCTTGAATTATCCCCTTAGGCTTCAAATCTTAAATAATTAGAACAATTTTGCTGTGGAAAATGACATGACTATTCATTTCTAAATAAACAAAGGTTGATTTCAAATATTCCTCAGGCAAATTACAAACTCATTGCATAGATAACTACAATTTTGATAGCTTCCCAACACATGCACCAAAATTCAAAGTCCTTATCAGCATCTTTAAAGCCCTGCCTCCCTCTCCTAACTCTTCCTGCATGGCTGTTTCCCCATCATTGTCCTCTAGACACATCAATCTTTTTTCAGTTCTTCAAAACCATGAAAGTATACCCAGCCTTAGAACCTCTGCACAACTGTCCCCTCTTTTACTGCTGCTCTTTCCCCTATACTTCGCATAGGTTAGATCTTGGCTTAAATCTCTCTTCACAGAGAGGCGTTCCCTGACCACCCAGAGAGTTCACCATTCCAGCTCCTGTGCACAGTTGTCCGAACTCTCCTAAGAAATGGAAATAATTTATTTTTCTGTTTACTAGTGTTCCATAACTCTTCCCACTAGAATATAAGGCCAGATTAGTCTTTTTATCTTCCTTTGCCCAGTGCCAAGCAAATAAGAGACCCCCATTGATGTTTGCTAAATAAATACATGAGTGGATAAAACAATGCAAAATTGTAAAGAGTTTATTTCCATATTAATAAAAATGAGAGCTTGGAGAAAATATTTACAAATAAATATAGCATTCATATAGGGGGAAAACATGAAAATAGCCAGATATAAATAAAAGAAGTTATGATCTCAAGAAAGAAAAATAATTTAGTAAATACCATGTAACCAATTATGCAACCATATGTCTTATCTTTGCCTTACTGTGTAAAGTAAGAAACAAAATGTAAAGAAAGAAAAAATGTACTTAAATGGCTAATATAAACTTTCAATAATTTAACATAAAGAATTAAGCCCAGCTTTAAGAATGAATGTAGATTGGGGTTTATCATGAAGATTTGTTCAGGGTATCGTGCTAACTATAAGTATTATGCCAATAATTCTATAGTAAGGTGGGGGGGGGTGCAGAGGTCAACAAAATTTTATAGTAAATAATTCCAAAAGGTGCGATTACAGATGAGAATTAGAGGTGAATTTATTCTTCATTGGTTTTTGCTTACTTATAATTTCTACTATTTTCTATGAATATCACTTAGATAAGAAGGAGAAATGATAAATAAATAAAGGGATGAGGGAGAGAGGGTGAGAGGGGTGAGAGAGAAAAAGAGAGATTGACTTTTGGCATGTGTGCCCTCAGCACACTTTTTTATTACCTACTTTTTTGGTGCAATTCAATCTCCTTAAAATATATGACTTCTCTCACCTGGCACTTTACCAAATAAACTGAGACACAGTGTTTGTCTTCAAGGATCTCATAATCACACTGAAGTTAGAGCCAAATAAAGAAATTATTACACACTTTTTTGCTTTGTGGAATAAATCCAAGATATGGGATACAGAGATGGGATTCTCGCCTCCAGGGAAGTGTTCAGTTTCTCAGATAATCGCCCCACTTCCCTGCTTCTTTCGGGTAAGAAGGGTGTAACTTATAGAATTCGGGCAGGGAGTAAAGGTCTTCTGATCATGGGTATTTTTTGTACACCTGGTGTGATTTATTTGCTAGCATTTTCTGCAGAGCTCTGCAGCTGCCATAGCTTCCCCAGCTTTGCCATCTAAAGACATTAACGGCATCTCCCTCATTAGGTACCACAGAGTCCTTTGAGTTTCCTTTAAAACTTCTATTGATCCTGTTCAGGAGGATACTCCATGGACTTCAATCCATGTCATCTCACCCTTGTGAATGGGTCTCCTCTAACAAGTTCCCCATTAAGATCCCAGATATTTCTGGATCATTGCTACATCCAAACGAAGGGTAGCAGAGAAAGCTGAACTTCACAGCCCTCTCCACCTTGTAAAAGCATGGTGAACCACCAGATTTGTTTTAAAGTAGCTGTCCCTCTGATTAGTCAAGAGCAGCTTTTCAGGGGGCCACTTCTTAGAACGCCAACTAAGAGGGCAAGAGACCCCCATTTATCTGATATGCCTCTTCCACTCTAGTCTTTATAATCAAATTTATAAAATCCAGATGTCAATTTACTTTATAAAAAGCTAAAAGAAATGAATGACCACAGTGCTTACTGTTATCACACAAACTTTCTTAATTTAACTCCTGATCTCTTTATTGTCCCTCTCTATGAAAAGAGGTTAGAGAATGAGAAAAAACTTGCTATATTATAATAGGTAGGGTCCAAAATTTGAAAATGCAGAATTGCAGTTTTATGAAATTACTGAAATGACCAGGGCAAACCTGTGTAGCTAGCTGACCCAGTATTCTAGTGGTCCTTCTTCATAATCCAAATCATCTTTGTGCTGTCTGCAGTTTGGCATGACCTGGTAGCAGTTGCTTACTTGGGAAACAAATATTAATGGGGACATTATGGGTACTATGGCTAGCTGGAATTTGCAGAACAGAACTAGTAATCCTAGGAATCTTCTGGTCAACTCATTGGCAGTTAGTTAGGAATGCCAGATAAAACAAGGACCCAGATAACTTTGAATTTCATATAAATAAAGAATAATTTCTTATTGTATTTTCCAAATATTCTAAATTAACAAATAATTAGACACATTTTGATCTGTGAAATAAACCCCAGATGTGTGATAAAGATAGAACTACACTAAATATTTCGTTGATCTGAAATTCACATTTAACAGGATGTCCTGTGTTTTAAAGTTTAATCTGGCAAACAAGTGTCCTGTGTTTTTCATGCTAAATCTGGCAGCCTATTCCCAATCCATTAGCCCTAACAGGGAAACTCGCCCTGGAGAACACTGGAGATCAAGGGACACCTGTGCTAAGAGAGTTTACCTGCCTTTCTCTCATTCTCACACACCCAGCCACCCCCTCCCAAAGGAAGAACATTAGCCTGCTTTCAACCCCCTTTCTCAAGGTTCTGGCAGGGGACAAGAACCAATAACAATATATTTTAATCCATACTACTGCTATGAGTGCTATAGCAGAGTATTACAGTGTAAACTATGTGGCGGTCCCAGAGCCACAAAGAACAAAGATTAGTCCTGAAGGAAATACTCTATTTAAAATGAAAGCTAATCATGTTCTATTTCTTTTTATTATGCTTATAGTTCTTTATATATTCTTCATTCAAACAGAAAAGGGCAAAAGATCTTTCAAGTCAGAAATTTAACATTCAGGATCTCCTTGATTTTAATCTCCTAAATTAAGAACCCAATTAAGGACCTAATTAATCTCCTAAAATCTAGTCTTAAGTGTAGGATGTGAGAACCACAAAGCCTGTAAACAATATGTATTATAGGAAATTGAATTTGTTCATGTAAACTGGAAATGAGCTCACCAGCCTTACGGCAATTAACAAACTAATCTGTGAATGAATTTACCAGCCTTGTCTTAATTAACTTTGTAATATATTTATGGGCATGTACAGCACATACGTACAATGGGGCTCTTTTTGTGATCCCAAAGCACTTAAATCTTTGGTCTAACTCTCCCCTGAAGACCTGCTTGAAATACGTATGGTGCATGAAATCTTACCCTGATTCCTAGCCACAGTACACATCGCTCCATTCTTCTACAGGGCTTAGACTTGAATGGAAAAGAAAAGAGAAAAACAATAAGCTATACATATGCTTTTTTTTAATCCCCTGTTTCTCTTTCCCTCCACATTCCCATGATTCACTGAGGCTGTAAATTATCTTTTCTGCTTTGTCATGGCTTCCTTCCACAAGAGATCTGGTCTTGATGAAAGAGGCATAATGTCTACATTATGGGACAACCTATGAGATGGGTCTTCATTACTTGATCTAAGTATCGTAAAAAGGAAGGAGAGGAAGGAAGAATATTTGGAAAATCACCCAGCAACAATAATTCTACTACTTTTTCCAAACATTACCTTTCTAATAGACCTATTTCTTTCTTTAACAAATCCTAATTTTCTCCTAAAGTAAAGGGTGTCTCAGCCAAAACAGAACAAAACTCATAAGTCCACAGAGACAAATAAGAATATCACATTAATAATTTAAAAATATTAGCCCTGTTACATCATCAAAGAAGAAAGGAATATGCTTGTTTTTAAAACTTTAAAAAGACAACACACTTCCTAATGGGTAAGAGTATGCCCAAGAACAGGAAGCCTTAACCACCCCTGGACACCCTGTGGACTTAGAAATAAAGGCATTGCAAAATGCCTTTCAATACCTAATCTCATGTGTAAGTAGAGGAACTTCTGTGTTCAGTCAACAGTTTTAAAAACAAACATACTGTATCTTATATACCTCTACTGAGGTCAACTTGAGAACTTGTACCCTTACACTGATGAATAAAATTCAGAGTTGTTATCCTTCCAAAAGAAAATAAAATCATTATAGAAGAAAAAGATAGAAGTAAAAGTTTAACAGTGTTTCACGGAACAGCTGAACCAACTCTGAAACTTTTCTCAATATATTCAAATGAGAATCTCATTAACAAGGCATAGGATTCTGGGAAGATAAGTGGATCTCAAAACAATTTCAAGAAACAATATACAATTAAACTGCCATATGTGTTTTCTCTATATGAGCAATACACAATACACAATGAAATAAGGGCTGCAAACTTGCACAGATTTTTTTTCCTTACCATGAAAGTCTTCCAAACAGTCTAAGAAATGTTAAAATTAGTTTAGAATAATGTCTACTTCCACTCTTACAAGTTTTGGTTGTTGGCTTTAAGCAAAATATTCCTTTCTTGCAAGGCATTGAGGCATATATGATCAGTCATGATGAATTACTGTCACATCTCTGACCCTTTTTAGTCTCCAGCAAAGGAAGTGACAGAGTTTAATTGGTGAATCAGGTGAACCTATTTAGCAGAAGTATTTAAAATTTGCCCTTATATGACTTTTTGACTACAAGTGAAAGTGCACTTTGACAAGCACAAAGAATTCTTGCTGCACCTCTACCCACTCCAGAAGTATATTTAGGGAATTATTTATTCAAGCAAATATATATCGATTGCTTACAATGAATCAGGCACTTTTATAGAGACAAGGAATACCAGAGTGAACAAACAGCAAAAACTCCCCTACTGCCATGGAGCTCAGAATCCACTGGAGAGACAATAAACTGACGATTGCATAAATTCCATGGGAAAACTAAAGCAGGAAGAGAGACAGAGTGCAGTGGGTAGGTGGTAGGGGGATGTACTGGGTGCAGTTTTAAAGATGATGGAGTAGAAAAACTATCCTAAGAAAAATGTCTTTTGAGAAAAGACTTGAAGTAGGTGAGTGAGCAAGTCAAACCTGAGGGGAAAATATTCCTGAGAGAGGAAACAGCAAGTGCAACATCCTTGAGATGGTCTAAACAAAATGTTAGAGATAATGTTATATAACTAAAATTCATGTATGTTGTTTGTAGGAATGTAAGCGTATAATGACTTTGGCAAAGATCTTACATTTCCTCATAAAACTGAATATATATATGCCTATCCTGGACATCAATTCAGTGATATACTTACCAAAAGAAACAAAATATATGTCCACAAAAAGATTTGTACAAGTACGTTCAAAGCAGCTTTATTCATAATGGTTCAAAACTAGAGGCAATACATAGGGCCATCAATTGGTGAAGTGATAAAAAAAAATCTATGATATAGTCATACAATGAAATACTACACAACAATAAAAAGGACCAATATTTTGATAAATGCAAACACGTTAATGAAACTCAAAAAGGTTTATTTTGAGTAAAAGGATCCTTCTCCTAATTATTCCACTCATTTGAAGTTCTAGATGAAGAAAACTAATCTATTGGTGGGGGGGTAAGGATCAGAACAATGATTACTTTTGGGAGAAAGGGGGTTAAAGATTGATGGGGAAAAGGCATTAAAGAACTTTCTGTGTTGGATGGGTATATTTTACATTTTGACTGGGGTTTGGGTTGTAAGCTATTACCAAAACTCATCAAAACATATAGTTACAACGTTTGCATTTTTCATACATAAATTTTATATCAACAGGAAATATTTTTAAAAGAATGTTAATTAAATATTGATCTCTATGTGAAGAGTACTGATATATGCAACTTGCTTTGAAATGTATTTTTAAAAGACATGGAGGATAGATTAATAAAGGAATGAACTGAGTTTGTGGAATGTGTAGAAATATTAATAGAATTATCTTGTTACTGAATATATATGGGTTTTCCATGCAAAATTTTTCAACATTACTGTGAATCTGGCATCTCATAATAAAATATTGGACAAATAAAAGAAACTGCCATGAAGTCAGTGTAATGGGAGTAAAGAGGAAAGATGTGATAAAAGATAAGGTCGGATAAATAATGGTGAGCAAGGTCCCTTTAGATCTTAATTTTAACTGTGAGGTAATGAAAAATCACTGGATATTTCTGAAAAGAGCAATAATATAATCAGACAATTTCTTTTCCTTTTAAGTGCAGCGTATATTTACATCCTGGCTAATAAATATTTGCCTACTCTAAAGTTGTGAAGTTACATGTCTATATTTTCTTCTATGTTGTTAGAAAAATTTCTTTGTTCCTATGAAGGTCATTTCATGATAATGTGTGACTAGACTGTGGAGTGAGGGCTGGCTGGGGGGTGGGCGGAATTACAAAAGCAGGAAAAACAGAGAAGCCTATTGAAATAGTACAAGAAAATTGAACAATCAGAATTTACTGATGAATTTTTTTAGAGTTTTTCGTTGTAATGGGGGAAAGGTAAGCTGTAGTGGGCATTTCCCATCTTCACCAGCGTACAGTGGAACCTTGTGTTTCCATCTTTGTTCAGTTCAAATGTTTTCTAGTTTCTCTTTTTATTTCTTCTTTGGGTCATGAATTACTTAAAAATGTGTTGCTTAACATCCAAATATATATACATTTTCCAGATATCTTTCTGTGATTGATTTTTAATTTAATACTATTGTGATCTGAGACCATATTCTGTATGACTTTAATCATTTGGTATTTATTCAAACTTGCTTTATGTCTCAGCATGTGGTCTATCATTGTGAATCCTCGATACTTATTTTTAAAATGTACATTCTAATATTGCTAGATATATTATTCTATAATACAAATTAAAACAATTTCTTTGAAATGCTTTTCAAGCCTTCTATATCTTTACTAACAATATGTCTACTTTTTCTAGCAATTAGTAAGAGAGGAGTATTGAAATCTCCAATTATAATTTTATTTATATAATTTTCCTTTTATTTTTTCAGTTTTAGCCTCCTTTTATTCTATGAACTCCATATACTACAGTCTACTCAAGGACTTTGCCCCTACACATATCTTCTCAACCTTGCATGATGAATTTTTTCTTCTGTATTTGATCAGTCTCAATGTGTTCTGGGATCTCTCATCTTGAAACACATACGTTCTTTTTATTTCACATCCTTCTCCAAAGACTTCCCCTTTTTCTCTTTCCCTTTGATAAATATCTAGAAAGAATAGTCAGCACAAAGTGACTCAAGTTCTTCTATTCACACTAAAACACATTGTAATCTAGTTTAATCAGCATCCTTCAGAGAATCTGCTCTTGAATAGATCGCCAAGTACCTGAAAATAGTCAATCCAGTAAGCACTTCTCTATCTTCATCTTTCTCAGCCTCTCAGATACATATGGCACCATCAGGCACTTTTGTTTTTTGTTAAATTGAGGTATAATTTAAATAGAATTAAGTACACTGATCTTAAGAATACAATTCAATAAGATTTGACAAAAGCATACTCATATAGTTAAAATACCAAGATAGAGAATTATTTCTACCACCCCAGAAAGTTCTCTACCATTCCTTTCTAGTCAGTCATTCCACCTCGGGAAGCAACCTCTCTACTGATCTCTATCATTCTAAATTTGCTTTTCCTGTCCTTGAAACTCATAAATGAAAACATACAATCTGCTATGCCTGGTTTCTTTTGCTCAACTTGACATTTTTGAGATTTATCTATGTTGTTGCATTTGTAGTTCATTCTTTTTTTATTGCTAAGATGTATTAGTTTTCTATTGCTGCATAACAAATTACCATAAACCTAGTGGCTTAAAACAACATATATTTATTATTTCATAATTTCATTTCTTTCTTTCTGGCATTCATTTATTTCTAACATGGCTTAACAGGGTCCTCTGCTCAGCATTTCACAAGGCTGCAATCAAGGTGTTAGATGGATGACATTTCTTTCTGAAGTCCTAAATCCTCTACCAAGCTCAAGTGATTGTTGGCTGAAGTTGATTCCCTGTGATTTTAGGATTGAGGCCCCCCTTTCTTGCAAGCTGTTAGCTGAAGACTACTCTTAGCTCCTAAAAGATCTCGCAGTTATTACCACATGGCTCTCTCACATACGCTCTCAAAATATGGCAGCTTGCTTCTTCAAAACCAACAGGAGACACTTCTCACTTCAAGAAGAGAACAGTACCACGTTGAAGAGATTCCACCTAATTAAACAGGCTCACCTGGGATAATCTCCCTTTTCAGGGACTCAAAATCATCTGATATAGAACCTAATTCTATCTGCAAATATAATCCCCTCACGTTTGCCATATGGCATAACCTTACCATGGGTGTAAGATCCCATCATAGTCATCATTCCTGACCACCTTCCAGGGATGGGAATTTCACAGGGCATATACATTAGCAGACGATGATCTTGGGGGCCATAAGAGAAATTTAGCTATCACATTAAATATTCCATGGTTTACCACAATTTATTTATCCGCTGCTCTGCTAATGAACACTTCAGTTTCCATGTTGTATGAATAAAGCTGCTATGAACATCCAAATTTAAGTTTTTGTATACACATATGTTTTTATTTCTATTGGGTAAATCTAGGAATAGAATTGCTGGATCACAACTAGGAATATTTTTAACTTTACAAAATTTTTTTAACAGCTCTCCAAAGTGAATGAATCACTTTTTACTCTCTACAACAATATCTGAGAGTTCTGGTTGCTCTATATTTTTACCAGGATTTGTCAATCTTAATGTTTGCCATTCCCATGAGTGTGAAGTGGTTTCCTATTGTAGTTTTAATCCATTTTTTCCCTAGTGACTAATGCTGTTGAGTATCCCATCATTTGCTTCCTGACAATTTGAATATTATTTTTCATGTGAAATGTCTTTCAAGTCTTTTGCCAGTATTTTAAGTTGGCTTTTTTAGACTTTTTATTATTGAATTTAGGGTTTCTTTTTATATTCTGCAAGTCATTTGTCAAAGATATAAATTATGAGTCTTTTCTCCCAGCCTATGTTTTCCTATTCATTTTTTAAATGCTGTCTTTTAAAGAACAGTAGTTTTTAATTTTCAGAAAGTCCGATTTAAACAATTTATTTTCCTTTTAAGTGCAGCATATATTTTCATTCTGGCTAAGAAATATTTGCCTACTCTAAAGTTGTGAAGTTACAGGTCTGTATTTTCTTCTATGTTGTTAGAAAAAGTTCTTTGTTCCTTTGATCTATGATCCAGCTTGGATGAATTTTTGAATGGTGAGAATTATGAATCAAGGATCCTTTTATTTCTTTTCCAGTATGGATATTCAGTTGTCCCAGCATCATTTTTTTTAAAAGACTTCCTATTTTTCTTCTTAAAACTCTTATTTCTGAATATATTCTTCAGGAATTGGTCTTAAGCCTCTCACTATACTGTCTTATGTGATTTTGCCTATTCTCCTGACTTTAAATGAATTTATATACTGATGATGCCTAGCTTTTTAGATACACTTCAGAACTCTTCTTGAGCTCCAGATAAATCAATCCAACTGCCTCCTTGAGATTGTCTATTAAATACATCAAAGACATCCTAAATCTAACATGGCCAAAATCAAACTCTTCCCAATGACAGACCTGAGCCCCCATATAAAATTTTCTTCTTCGGTAAAGATCAGGCACCCAGAACCCTAGAAATTATCCTTAATTGGTTTCTTTCATTCATCCTCTTCAGCCAATATAAGTAAACCTTGCCAATCTTTCTTCAAAATCATCTCAAATCCAACCATTTTTAAGTCTGCTTTGCTACCGTTTCAATCTCAATCACAATTATCTCTTACCTGGACTTCTACAACCACATCTTAACTATGCTTTCTTTATTTTTCTACTTTCTAATACTTTCCTCTCAAAGCAACTAGAGAGTTAATATTACAACATACACTGGGTTTATGAAAGTCTCCTGCCTAAAACTTTTCAATAATTTTTACTCAATATACTAATTAAATATGTGTTAAACATCTTGTATGTCAGGCATTGTTCAAAGCCCTGGCACTATAATATACAAAAAGACACAGTCCTTAACTTCATTAAATGTACATTCATCCAATAATCATGCACACAGACATACACACAGAATTGTAAAATGTTAAATTTGGCAAATATTACAAAAATGTAATGAACAATGCTTTTGAGTGTTTTAAGAGAACTTCGGTATGGTCAGGAAAGAAAATGAGGATTTTTGAAATATTGATTCTTTAGCTGAAATCTGAAGCCTAAGCACACATTTTCTACAAAAGAGGGCCCCAGGCTTTATTTATGTATGTAAATGTGCAGACTGAAGATGCAAAGAAACATGATGGGGAAAGAATGAAAGGACCCATGACTAGGACAAAAGGCAAAAGAGAACAAGAAGACTTGGAGAAAAAAGCACAAGCTAGACTTGTCTGAAGTAGTATTTTTCTCTTCCTAAGGTAACAGAGAACAAATTGAGAAAAATCACTGTGGCTACAGTGTGGAGAACATATTTAGAAGTGAACAGAACAAATATGGTTAGTGCAGTTCAAAGGTTTTAGCAATGATCTAGAGAAAGTTACGTAACAGCTCTGTCCTGCTTAAAGGCCCTTAAAATTTCTCCCTGAGACATCTCCATCACCTGTCGCCATTTGTCAGGTTTCAGATTACATGATTCCTCTTAAATGGAGGCTTTCCCTAACCATTCTATCCAAGAAAATAAAATATTTCTCAAACGCATTCGTTGTTCATTATCATCACCGTGGTTGTTTCCCCTGTTAGCATATTCACGTTTGTAATGATCACACATTGTCTGCTTATTTGTTGATATCTACAGCCATCACTAGATTGCATGTTGCAGGACAGGAGGGACCGTGTGTGTCTTTCTTGCCAAAATATATCACAGTGTTTGCCTTATGACTGTACTCAATAAATGTTCATTAAAGAAACTGTCTTTGAGATAGTAGCTTTCCTCCTTTCATGGTATAAGTGCCACCTCAACTCAAGCATGTTAACCCTCTTTCAATAACTGATCTATGTCTACTACATACCAGGTGCTGTGCAAGGTTTTATGGGTAAAATGGCTTCCCAGACCATGGTGCTAGATATCATAATGGTTTTCAGCAAGAGTTCTGGAGCCAAGATGCTTGGGTTTGAACTTCATTTGTTGTACCTCCTAGCTGTGTGATGTTGGCGTATTTACTTAGCATCAATGTACCTCAATTTCTTCCTCTGTCAAATGGAGATAATAGTAGTTCTTCGTTATGTGATGTGAGCATTAAAGGCAACAGTGCTTTTTAGTATTATTCATCCTACTGGGCAAAGCAGAATTTTATAAAATGTAATAGTACGTTACAAATATGATAGTGTCAAGAAGGAGAATTACAGAACGTTTGAGAGTGCATAACAGATTGACAAGTTATTATTATGTAACGTGCACTCCTGCTATTTAGAGGAAAATTAGAGCTAACTTGACTTCAATTCATTCAGGTTGCTCTGGATAATGCATATTCAGCAGTTGACAGAGAGCTTTGTGTTCCCAAAATAAAACTCTGCTGGTATGAAATGAGGTAGTTACTGAGTGTGTATATATATTTGTGTGCAGTCATCTCATGTCTCAGGTTTCACATGTATCTGCTATATAATCCATCTACTGCCAAATGCAAACCTACTCCAAAATTGAGTGGCTTAGAAATGCCATCATTTGTTCTCACTAATCTTGGGTCAGCTGACCCAGGCTGGACTTGGTTGGGACAACTCTACTACTTGTGTGTCTCCTCCTCCTCCTGGGACCAACAGCATAGCCCGAGCCTGCTCTTCTGGCCAGGGAAAAGTGAGAGCACACAAATGAAACATGCAAGGACTCTGGAGGCCTTGGCTCTGAAGTGGCACAATGTCATCTGCATCATTCTATTGACCGAAGCAAGTCACAGAACTCAATTTAGAGTCAAGGGGTAGGGAAATAAGCCCCACCCCCTTTTACAGAAAGAGCTGCAGTCCTATTGCAGAAGGCTTGGATACAGGGAAGTGACAGCTGGAAAATGTGCTTATTAAAATTTCTTCACTTAAGCAGCTCTTAAAATTCTAAAACCAATTGAGCTGGTTTTGTTAATCTAATTTTAGAAGTTTACTCTTTGCATGTAGTTCCCTGAAGGATATTAACTGGACCTTTTCAGTTTTGCTCACAGGAGTAAGAAAACATCTCAAAGCAAGACCAGACAGAATGGTGTAAATCTGTAGCTTTTCTCAGAGACGAAAAGCTTGATATGCTTGAGAAGTTGGCTGAGAAAGGAGCCAGAAAGGCCTTGCACCTGTGCAGCAATATCTAAACTGTGAAAATTACATATGATCATAAATAGACATTTGACTAAAATGGACAAACAGAAGGGATGAAAAGGAAAAAGGTAATTTTTTTTTCTTGGAAACTTTAATATAAATGCCACTAATAAAGCAACTATTTTCTAGATATATGCCAGAATAAAGAAATGAAATATTTTATGTACCTTATGATTACAGGTATCTCTTATTCCTTTTGCAAAATGTTTCCCTACTACACAGACTATTTTTAGTAGATAATACCATTTTTCATTTTTATTATCTGAATTTAAACTCTCTTTCTCATAGGATTACATCAGGCAGCCAAGTATTTTACAGTTTGATGGTGCCCTTTCAGGACCTTTCCTTACATAAAAGGCTCTTTAAAACCATAATTTTATCCTGTATTCTGTAATTGCCTCGATTTTAGGCTCATTTTTTCCTCACCATGAAGGGAAATCTAATCAAAATTAGGAACTAAATTGTGTGCTCTGGCCTGAATCCTAAAATAGCCATTTTCCTTTTCTTTTCATTAGATAACTGGTTTTTTTCCTAATTTCCCTCAATTTCTGTATTTCCTTTAAATTCTGCAAGATCATTGTATATGCAACAAATTAAAATGTGGATTTTTGTATAGGAACTTAACAAAGTAGAAGTATCCTAATGTCCTCCTTCAGTTAAAAATAATTGCTTTATTTAACATATCAAAAGGAAAAGGGAAATATCTAAATGATATTTTAATGTTGTTGCACAGACCAATTAACCAAAATAATATAGTAACATTCACTCTGAAAATAATGTTTGCTTTAAAAGGTAGTGGTAAACCTTAAATATCCTGGATTTTCTATTTTATCCCTCCATTGTTTTACAAAGCCCCTTTTACAAAGTTCTCCCTGTAAGAAACTCTAACTATATTCCATGCATGTGAATCAGAATTTATAGTCCAAAAGGAACTTTAGACTTCATTTAATCTATTCCCTTTCATTTAATTTAAAAAGAAATAGGAGAGGAGAGGAGAATAGTGTCAAGGAAAGACCTAGGGCTTTGGTCTTGACAGTCATTGGTACAAATTCCATTTGTGCCACTGACAACCTAAGTGGCTTAAGACAGGTAACTTAGTTTATCTGAGTTTCATTTCTTTGCCTGTCAATAGGGTATTATAACATCTCCCTTGAAGAATAATTATGAGAACTAAATCAGTTAACAGATTCTTAAAGAGCCCACGTATAACAGATATTCCTTAAAGTCACAAGCTAGTTAGTTTCAGAAATAAAAGGAAATCAGAAATGCCTGACTTCCCATGTAATTACCTTCCCCCATGTCGAGTTTAAGCTCATCCCTGCTTTAAGGAATGTAAAATGCATTGGTAATATAGGACTCACACATACAACTCCAACAGCACGTACATAGACTGCACAGCATAAATCTGCAAATTAACGAGAGATTTGCCAGTGGCTGCAAAAATGAATTGAAACACCAGTACCAACAAAACAGGCACTCCTGATCCCTGAAGATGTAAGTGGGCACATTTAGGGGTCTCTCTCTCCAGATACAATCATATATATCAATCACACATGCACAGTGTCAGTTCAAGTTATTGGGATTGGATGAAAGGGAAATGAATGAAAACCAAAAAGGAAAAAAAAAATCCGAAAGAGTGTTTCCACATTCACTCATATATCAGAGATTTTTTCCAATTCAGAGTGTTCTGACATCCTAGTAATGACTGTAATGACTGTAATCTCCTGTTAGAACAAACAACTCATAGACTTGATTCTGTTGCAGACTTAACATGAGGTGTTCCTTAGTGATAAGTGAATTTCTATTGGAGAACATTTGAAAGCAAAGATCACTGAATTTCTATTGGAGAACATTTGAAAGCAAAGATCACAGCTTTCTATCACTGGTTTCTACACAACAAATACTATACCCTAAAATCTTTTCATAGATAGTACCTCATGGTTTTCTTTCACTTGACGCATTTCATCAGATATTGGATGTACTTTCTGTCACTGTAACACTGCAACACCACTGAATATTGTGAGACCTTATTCATAATAATATTTAGTATTTATTAAGCCCTTACTCTAAGCCACCCCTTCTGCTAAGAGCTTTACAAGTATTATCTAACTTGATGCTCACATTAGGCAGAAGAATTAGGAATGAAGATGCTCATTTAACAAAGAAAATAGGTTTAAAGAGCTCTAATATCTTACTTGTCTTCATAGGGGTTGTAAGGAACAAAGCTAGGATGTGAATTGAGTTTTATCAGATGCCAAAGTCCATGCACAGAAATGAAAAACAAGTTATCATTTACTGAATGCCTATACACTATCAAAAATTGGGAGAGCAATTGCACAGACATAATGTAATACCTATGAGTTCCATTTAGTGTGGGTCGTCATGCCATGAAAACGTGTAAACTGGAATATTGCTAGTGATTATATAAGTCACAATCCTCATAGACCACTGACAGTTACAGGTTTTGTTAAAGTCTATTTATGGAGAGAATTTTATTGCAAATATGTAATTTAGTTGTCTCTAATCTGCAACTATTTTTTTAAATTATTTTCAAAATAGTTATACAAATGCATGAATATTTTTATAAACACATAAAATAACTCATACCTTGGATATTTTTATAACTTTTTCTTTCATATTCTGCTTAGCTACAGCTCTTCTGTTCCCTCCTCCTACATCAACTCCTCAGCCCACAACTATCCTATTTGCTATACATTCCATTTATCTTGTGTTTTTTTCCCAGAGAATGAGTGTGTGCATATACAAAAATGTAATATGCAAAAATATAATCAACCATATGCATATATGCATATATATGTTAATATTGTCTTTTACAAAAAAGACAGAAACATCCTACATACATTTTCTGCATCTCAATTTTCTCTTATAAATATTTTGCAAAAATTCCTTCAGTAAATGACCATAGCTGAAATTCATTACCTTTATTATCTGTTTAATATCCTATCATGTTGATTACCAAAATGTAATCAAGACTTCTGTATTTGATAACATTCACTGTTTCCACTTTTTTTACCCCATTGGAAACAATAATAAAATTATCATCATTGTGTGCGCAGATTTTTTTTTTCTTTTCATGGAATGGATTTCCAGAAGGCAAATTAATAGATTTAAGGGTATATAGGATTTGACTTGGAATGATTCTTTCCAGATATACCCCCCAAATGGTTGTACAATTTTCAATTTCATCAGTCAAATGAGAGAATGTACATTTCTCCGAACTCGCCTTGACAGTGCTAGTTACCAACCGCACTCTTATTTTTGCCAGTCTGCTGTCATTCATAAAGAAGCATTTGCGTTTTCACACTGCTCTCTAGAGGGGGTATCTTCATTTGTATGTTCTTTATTTGCTCTTTACCAAATGGTCTCAACTTTTTTTCCGGTTTTATATTACGTTAATTGTTTCTTTCCTTTTAATTTGTCAATGTGTTTACTATCTGAAGTTATTTAACGATTTTGGAAATCATTTTAGAAAACGATGTTTTCTACTCAAGAAATGTCCTCCTATGCCAATACTTTTATTAAACAAACTATACATTCCTCACTGGAAGAAACAATCAAGATTGTTATGAATTACATTCTTACATATTTACTGGAATTTATTTTTTAACAATATTGTATTCCACTGATTCCACTAACCAACGTATTATTAATTTACTTCACATTAATTTTATTAATGTAACTTTTTTATTCTAATGTCTAACTTTCTCTTTTTATACATTGTCACTTCTCTATTTCCCTTATTTTTCTCATCAAATATTAGGTAATTATTTTTCTTAAAATTTTTTGAATAAATTTTCCAGTTAGGAAGGAGAGTTAACTATCTTTATTGCAATCAGTGCAATAAATAATTCTGTATGCTGACATCTTGATCTGGTTACTGTTTTTTATTGAAACAGTTTTAGAGTGACTAATTTAGGATTGCATTTGCTGCTGTAATTGGTTATCAGTCTTTCTTACATTTACATAGATTTATACTATTTCTGTTGTACTTAAATTTTTAAAATTAGAAATGTGTTGCTAAATTTTATCAAATACCCTTACAACATCTATATCTTTAATCATGTGTTTTTTTTTCTCCATGTGGCAGGCATGTCCTTGAGCATCTTCTCTTGCTAAGTCATCTAATGGGTTGCTCAAATAAATTCGCCTTTAAGTAGATAAAATAAATAGTGGTGTTTCTAAGTTATTAAATAACTCTTCAGGAAGAGTAACTCAATATTCTTTGGAAAAAAAGATCCAGATAGGGCAGTAGATGTAGCTCAGTGGTTGAGTGCCTGCTTCCCATGTATGGGTTCAATCCCTGGTACTTCCTGAAAAAAAAAAAGATCCAGATAGCAACCTGATACTTAATTTTTATCCAATAATAGCAATTAAGTTAATAATCAGCTGGTCTTCTTTTGGCTTCACCAGCTACCCAGGGAGTATTACTCACGTTTTCAAATCTCCTTGTTCTTATATTTATCATAGCTTCATGTACAATTTAGTTAAGCATATGGTAGTATATGTGTACCCCAAAATAAAGCATTTATCCTATGAAGAAAGTTCTCTCTTCTTCTTTATCAGAGTCTTAGCCCAGAGTCAAGTACATAATAGCTGAACAATAAATATTTGTTGAATTAAAGAGTTTTAAATTAATTTATTCCTTACCTCTAGAAAGGCAGAATGGGGAGGAAATGTTGACTAAATTTTGGTGCATATTTTGATGCCTGCCTCCTTAAAAGCTAAGTCTTTTTAAAGAGTTTAAAAATTAACTCACTCTCTGAGGAACTAAGAATGTTGTGCTCATGACAAGGAAAACATTACTATAATACTGGCTGAACCATAATGAATTCTATACTATCTGTTAAAGATTAAAAAGAAATACAAAATCAGGGATGGTAAGTGTACTTGGGTCACAGACTTAATAAATAAACAACTTTGATTTACTTAATCCTGCATATGTTAAAATTTAAATACGATTTTATATTTATTATTGTAGGAAATTAACCAATACCTCAGCAACTTCTCCCAGGAAAACTACTATTTCCTCCCAGGGAAGCTGGTATTTAGACAAAAGTTCTCATAGGAAGTGATGACTGTGTGAGCCAATTAAGAAAAGAGCCAAAGCATTTACTAGATCTAAATAGTCTGATGGTTTGACATCAGCCACTGGATGGTATTCATTGATTGGCAGGTTATATTTTATATATAAAAGGATTGAGAATCTCCACAATTCAGGCATTTCCAAGAATTTGCCCCCAGTTTTTTACAATTAATTATTTTTTTACAGAATTTTTAAGTTATTATTGTTTAAAATGAATGTTTAGAATATTCTTTCAGAGTCACCTGTGATTCTTCCAAAACTAAATATTAACAAAATTATAAAATGCCTTTCTTTAATTATTCTAGATTAAATATATTTTATCAGGATTTACAAGACTCTGTCACAGGCATTTCAACAGCTGTGTCCTTTAGAAGCTTGAAATCCTTTGGAGAAACAAACCCACAAGTAGTCAGGTATTCTAACTAAGTCTGAGGACAAAGTTTTTCTTTTCTGCTTTGATATCTCATTGAGACAGAATAGAGGCAATAATTAGTTCTGACTTTGCTGAAGATAACCCCAAATAAAAAGTTTAATTGTCTGGATAGACATTTGTATTTCCAAGCTATATTCTTCTGCTAACTACCCAATATCACAACTCTATATACTTCAAATAAACAGAAGTAATTGGTTAGCTCATTCTTGTATTAGTTCACTCATTAAACAATCATTTTGACCACCTATTACACACCAGAATCTGTCTGAGGAGCTGGAGATGTAATGTTGAACAAAACAAGTCTCTTATTCTTACAGAATTTACATTCAAGAGGAAGAAAGACTCATCAGATATTTTTAAAAAACATTTTCAGTTATATTTGAAAGCTCAAAATTAAGATAAAAATTTAGGTGTACCATGACCTGTTTTGGCAAACTAGGACAAAACATTGACATGCGTGGAGCTACAGCACTGAAACCAAGTTGTGGTGAAGAGACCAAAATCACTTAAAAAGGAATCTGGAGAATAAAGAAAGCTTTCTATTTTAAAGGCTTGAATACTTCTTTAGCTGCTGATATTAACACATTTACTAGTTGGAATACCTAAATTTCCTACATATATCAAGAAATCAAGAAAATGTTGATATTTTGAGCAATGCTGGCTGTTCCATTTATGAATGAATGACTTTTAAGTTTTATCAAAGAAAAAATTCAGTTGATGCAAGCCATTTCAAATCAGGGAAAGTAAAAGAAAAATTGAGTCCCAACTAATCTTTCCTATACTTCAGTTTTCTTATATTAAATTGGGAATAAGCAAGTTTTCTTTCTTTTGAAATTCTCATATTTGCTATATTATTTTTTTCTAACAGGAGAGTTTGGATGCACATATTATACATGATTTCTCTCATATAGATAGCTTCTACTGTGGACAGTTCAGATACAAATGTCCCCCATCATACTGCAGCAGAACCCAAGATGTATTTTCTCATTAAAGGAAAGACCAATTTTTAACAGCATTAAGTAACTCAGTAATAAAATAAGATGTATAAAGAGAAACCTGCCACAACCTTATGAGGAGAAGAAACCGATCGAAGGTCTATCTAGCACTGAATAATGGTGGAGGGGATAACTGAGATGTGTTCCTGCCATTGGGCTTAAAGTGACTTTTTGTCTTCAAACTCATCTGCTTGTGTAGGAAAGGGAAAATAAGACATATCACAGACTTGGTATAATTACGTTTTCCTATCAATGATATATAACTGTGTTCTCAGCCTGCTGGACCTTGGGACTGGAGCAATTATTTAAAATGTCGCTCCAAGTAAGTCTCCCGATTTTTTACATTATTTTTCTACCAACAATCTAATGAATGCATAGCTTTTGAATATTTGCTGAGTAAAAGGCCATCTGCTATAGGGGTCATAGATGGATTAGACACTTCCCAACTTTAAGTTCCTTACAATCTAATGATGGAAATTAGATATAAACAAATAAAGCGTTATATTACAAGGCAATAGAAACAATGTTACAGACCAAAACCTGACTACCAAATAAACCAAAATATCAACCTCTTTTGGGGAATTCATTAGCATTACAGCAGTTTTTGAACTTTTTCAATACATCTTCTTATATGTGCATGCTGGTAGTTTCCAAAAGAAAGCATAGTTAATTCTATGTGACAGCCTAAGAGAATGTCATTTCTGTGACTCTCTCAAATCACTGAGCAAAGATAGGAGATGGCAGATTTCTATTACCAACAGCTGGCAAAACTCTTGCTGGGGTCCCTAGTCAGGCATCACCTCCCAATAGCAATTATATTATGCCTTCTTTCACTGTAGCAGGTGCCACAGCATGTGGGGCAATTTGCTTTCAATGACAGATCTGATCCCATTTGCTGGCAAGGTAAGTTTGTTTTCCCAATTCTTTGAGTCAGCTAACTTGTTAGGGGCCTCTGAAGAGCAGCTAAAGATGCGATGATCCTCTTGAAAATGTCTACTGTGATGAGGACTCACTGGGGACCTGAGAGTAGCTTAGAAAATATATCTGTCAGCTACCTTTCATATGGAGGAAGAGAAAGTGGAAGAGAACAGCAGCCCCATTAGCAGAATCTGTGGAAATGTGTTTTACAGGAGGTGTTGGTCTCCCCAGTTTGTTTCTAGGTGAACTCTGATTCAGAAGAACACATTGACTGCTGTAAATATGTTCTTTCTGAGTTTGAGGGGTTATAATATAAACTGTCCTGTAAAATAGTTGCAGTCTTACTAATAAACTTTATTTCTTCGAATTTCTCGGTATGCTTTTGCACTCTCCACATTTTCACATTACTAATATCACAGGCATCAATAAATAATTGTTTACAGCTCTAGTAGAAGTAGACTTAATGCTGTTTTCAATAATTACTGAGTTCCTGTCTTTGGCTTTACATTCTGTCCATTGGTTACATTTTCTTTAAACTGTTAAAAATCTCACCAAGAGGATATCTCCAAGTTTCCAGCTGTCCACATAAAAAACAAAATAAACAGCAAGAATGTGTCCATCTACCCATTTCTTCTTCATTCAGGCATGTAATAGGTATTTTTATGAGCATTTACTCTGCAGTCTGTTAGGTATAGGATATAGAAAGGACCTGGTACCTGCCGTCCACAAAACTAAAGTATTTGAAGGAAATAGTTGACAGTGATACTGAACAAGTGATTATGTGAAAGTGCCTTGTGTCAACAGTGGAGGAGGTAGTGCATGTGAAGAGGAATAGGAACATAGAGCATGGTGATTTTCTATAGGTTAAAAACTAGATAGAACTGCCTTTTGAGAGTTGCAGAATTTGCTTTACATTTGCAAAATTTGAAGAATTAGGCTGACTACCAAGAAAAAGTCCATTTCAGTAGAGCTCTTTGGGGGCTTGAAAGAGAACATGTGTTTTCCCAGAGTAGGGTTTATAAATTATGAGGAAGATTTAGTAAATGAGTAATCTTATGGAAAGAGGAGTGTATAGGTCTATCAAAAATTCCCGCAATTCTGCCTCAAAAAAATATCCTTAATCTGCTGATTAAAGCTAGCATGAAAAAGGTCTCCCTCATACAAACACATTTCCAAGGATGGGATGGAAATTTTTTGACAGGCAACACAAATCACTCATAGTGGGTTTTATATTACCAGGGATAGCTTACTTAGCTGATTTCCAATTTCTATTTGACTTTCCAATTGTGTGTAAAAGTAAATAAAATTATATAGGATTTTTCATGAGTATCTTTTTTGAAAGAAGAATAGAAATGTAAGAAAGAAAAAGGCTTGGAAAGTAAGAAACAGAGAGTTTTACACAGGAGAATAATGAGAACATGTCCTGGTTAACATTTGTGTAGCAACCTAGAAAATAATATACCCAAATTAGAATGGTGTTATATGGGAGAAAAAAAAAAAAAACTCAAGAAAAGGCTTGCATGCAATAAAGCACATTTTATAAACACTAGAATATCTTGGCGTCATGAGGAAATCGTATGCTTCCAAAAAATGAAACAGAGATCATTACTAACTCTGAGAGGAAGACAACACTATAAAAGCAATTCTGGGTCCAAATAGAAGCAGACTAATATATGACATGTTTTTCACTTAAGAACTATTTATTAAACTTGAATTATGTAGCTATATCTAGTAGGTTAATATATTGAGGATGACAATAGACAAGCTCCCTAATCTCACGAGGTCTAGATTCTAGAGGAGGAAAATAAATATTAAATGCATAAAAATCCAACAGAGTCAAATGGTGATAAAAGCTATAAAAAAACACTAAAAGAAAAAAAATAGTAAATAGGATAAACAAACAAACACTAAAAGAGTATCAGGAGAAAGTTTCTAGAGGGGTGGGTGCTCCATTACATGGGGTGGTCAGAAGGGCTTCTCTGTGGGGACTGAATGAGAAGAAACAGGGCAGCTCTGCCATGATCTAGAGAATTATTAGGAGAACAACAGGAAGACAGAGAAGCTGAGACAAAGCCTTGAAGGCAGTGATGAAGCTGGCAGGTGATTAGAATAGAAAGAAAAATCATCAAGGCTGGAATATAAAGAAGACACAGGGAATTCTATGAAGTGAGATCACAAAGGAGGTCAGGTATTGAATTATGGAACATGAACTAGACTATGGCAAGAAGTCTGTAGGCTGTTCCAAGGTGAAAGGAAAGTAATTGGAGGTTATGTCAGGAAGGAATTTGATCTGATTAGTAAATGTAAAGCATCATTCTCATTCCCATACGGATGAGAGCAAGAGACAAAGCACAAGACCAGTCAGGAGGCCATTGCAATAAACCATGTAATCTGGATAAAGATGGTAAAGTGGAAATGGAAAGAAATGGTCAGCAGATTAAGGATACTTTTTTGAGGCAGAATTGCAGGAATTTTTGATAGACGGAATGTAGGGGACTGTGGAAAAAAAGATAAATCAAGGAACAAAATGAGAAATCAAAGCTTAGAATGTTTAAAAGAAGAGGTGACCCATTTGATCAGCGTATCTGAAACTGTCTTTGTTTATAAACTGTATTTCTTCTCTTTGGATCCAGTCATACCACTTGGTTTTGCAGGAAGTAATATTAATGCCGAAGTAGTTACAAAAGAACATGTAATTTTGTAAACTTTAACAATGCATAAACAATAGTAAAGCTTACAGAACCCAAGAGATGGAGAAGGGAGGATATGTGGAAGGAAAGGTTGGAGAGTTAATCTGCCCATCCTACATAGCTATCACACTGAACAAGCAGAGATCATGGGTTATAATCCCCAAATAAATTCATTTTCTTGACGAATTTCCTAATTTGGTCAATGGGAGTAGTTAATATTATTTTTTGACATTTAATAGTATCTTGATGTATTTGTCAAATAAACTGTTTAGTTATAATGTTTTTTGAAATTTGGCTTTCCTTAAACAGTTACAGCAAAACTAAAAGTATTATTTTTTGATCAAGCAGACTTACTATAAAACATAAATGAAAATGTTTTATATAACTGCAAATACTGTAGACTAACAAGAGTATATTGAGGAAAGAATAGGGACATATACATTAAATGCAATTCTCAGCAAATTTTTTTATATTTGCTAACATATCAGAGAGTATTACATTTCTTTAATTAAATCAGTGACTTCCTGCTGGAAACTGTGTCCACTGAAGTTGGAAGGTGGGTGGGAGAAATCAATATCTCCATTAAGGGTGAGAAAATCTTTTAGGGAGTCGTTTTCCTTTGCCTTCTTTGCCCAGAAGTGCCAAACTTTTCTGGTCACTCTTAGAATGACAAAATATCTGCTTGCCCAGGACTGACTGTAATCATTAATAGAGCCCACTTTCACTCCCAAAATGACCGAGCTTGCACTATAAATTAAGTGGTCAGTCATTGATATGTACCACAAAGTCTAGTCAACACTTTCAGTCACAAAATAGATTCTTGCTTCAGAAACTAGTATGTTCAGATCCATACAATAATCAATACTTCAGTCTTTTTTTCACATCATATTTGTTTCCTCCGCCAGATAAGGTCTGCTGCAGGAAAGCCTACAGCCAGGGAAGGGGAAGGAAGTATATATTTTCACCCTTTATTACTTAGCTCCACCCTATAGACCTGTAGATTCCTTGGTGGATGCATCCTCTCTTTTCCATGAAAAAAAATAGCTTCTGTTTGCAGCTGTTTTCTCAGCCTCATTCCTGTGTGTAGAAGTTTGAGGGTCCAAAGGCCTCTGTTTGTTTGGCCTTGGCTCTGTGTTTTTCAGTACAAACTGATTATGCCTTGGTCAATAGAATTTTCTTTAAAACCTGATGGATCTATCTGACTCTTAGAGGGATTCAATCTATTAGACAAAAGTCACACCCACAAATCACATTTCTACTACTGCAACCAGCAGTTCTATATCAATTGGCATTAACTCCTCAGTCCATCCTGCCCCTCGGGCCCCTGGTAACCTGCATTCTAGTTGCTGACTTAATGAATTTGTTTACTGTAATAATTTCATCTAAGTGAGATCATAGAATATTTTTCCTTTTGTGATTGGCTTATTTCATCTTCAGGTTCATCCATGTTGCCACATGTATCAGAGTTTCATTCTTTTATGTCACTGAATAATATTTCATTATATACATATTCCTCCTTCTGTTTATAGACATTTGATTGCTTCAGTCTTTCAGCAATTATGCATAATGCTGCTTTGTACAAATATCTGTTCATGTGTACAAATAATTGTTCATTTCCCTGCATTCAGTTTTGGGGGTGTGTACCTAGAAGTGTGATTTCTGGGCCATGTGGTAATTCTGTATTTAACTTTTTGAAGAATTAACAAACTATTTTCCACAGTGGCTATACCATTTTACATCCTACCCACCTATTATGTGTGAAATGGTATCTAATATGGTCTTGATTTGAATTTCCATAGTGACTATTGATATTGAGCATCTTCCCGTATGCTTATTGGCCATTTGTGTATCTTCTTTGGATAAATGTCTATTCAAGTCTTTTGCCCATTTTTAAATTGGGCTATTTGTCTTTTTTTTTTTTTTTTAGTTGTAAGATTCCTTTATATATTCTGGATATTAAGCCGTTATCAGATATGTGATTTCCAAATATTTTTTCCTATTCTATAGGTTGTCTTTCTATTTTCATGAAAAAGTCCTTTGACATGCAAAAGTTTTTTAATTCTGATGAAGTCCCATTAATCTATTTTTCCTTTTGTTTCTCTTGCTTTTGGAGTAATCTAAGAAATTATTGCCTAACACAAGGTCCTAAATGTGCTTCCCAGAGTTATATTCTTAGGATTTTATAGTTTAGGTTCTTATTTTTAGGTCTTTGAGTCATTTTGAGTTAATTTTTGTGTACAGGGTGAGGTAGGAGTCCACCTTCATTCTTTCACCTATCCAGTTTTCCCAACAGCATTTACTGAACAGACTATTTGTTCCCCAATGTGTGAACATGGCACCTTTGTCAAAATATTAGTTGGCCATTGGTGTAACAGCTTGTTTTTGAACTCTTAATTCTATATGTCTGTTCCTGTACCAGTATCTTGCTGTTTTTATCATTGCTGTTTTGTAATACATTTTAAAAATTGAGACGTATGAGTCCTCTAAAGTTGTTAGTCATTTTCAAGATGGCTTTGGCTATTCACATCACTTTTATTTCTGTATATATGTGATGACTGGTTTTCCATATCTGCAAAGATAACAGTTGGACTTTTGATTGGGATTTCATTGAATTTGTGAACTGCTTTGGGTAAATGGGATTGCACTGAATCTATAAATACTTTGGATAGAATTCTTACCTTAACAATATATAGTCTTCCAATCCACGAACACAAAGTGTTCTGACATTTATTTAGTCCAATTTCTTTTAGCAATATTTTGCAGATTTCCATGTACAATTCCTTTGCAACTTTGATTCACCTTATTCCTAGATATTAGATTCTTAGTTGCTATTTTAAATGGAATTTTAAAAATTTTCTCCCTCTTAAGGTTGTTCATTACTAGGTTTTTTAATATGTTGGCATACACTTATAAATAATATCCTCTAATAATCCTTTAATTTCTTTGTGGTCACTAGTAATACCACCCATTTCATTTTTGATGTCAGCTATTTGGCCCTCTGTCTTTATTTTCTTACTCAGTCTAAATAAAGTCTTTCAATCTTTTTGATTTCTCAAAGAACCAACTTTTGGTTTCATTTATTCTATTTTTTTTTTCTTTACTTCACTTGTCTCCACTCAGATTTTTGTTAGTTACTTCTGTCTGGGTTTAGGTTGCTCTCTTTTTCTAGAACCTCCAGTTGTGAGGTTAGGTCTCTGATTTGAGTTTGCTCTTCCTGTTTAATGTATACATTTAGAGCTATAAATTTCCCACTTAGCACTGCTTTTCAGCATCTTACTAGTTCTGGTGTATTGTGTTTTCATTTTCAATTGCCTCAAGATATTTCCTAATTTCATTAGTGATTTCTTCTTTGATTCATTGGTTGTTTCAGCACATAGGTTTATTTCTACATATTTTTTAATAACCCAGTTCTTACTATGTTGTTGATTAGTAGCTTCACTCCATTATCCAAGAATCTGCACTAGATGATGTCAATTTTTTTATTTATTGAGACCTTTTTGAGTGACCAAATATATTGCCTGTCCCTGAGAATCAGCAATGTAGTGCAGAGAAGAATGTCTATTCTGCTCCTATTAGGTGAAGTGTTCTATATTTGTCTATTAGGTCTAGTTGGTTTATAGTATTGCCCAAGTCCTCTATTTCCTTATTTATATTCTGGTTCGATATTCTTTCCATTATTGTAAGTGGTATACTGAAACCTTGTACTGTTAATATACAACCATCTATTCCTTCCTTTAAATATGTCAATATTTAATATATCTTTTGGGGGTTTTGTCATTAGGCACATATATTCATAAATGCAATTTCTTTTTGTTTTATTGACCTTTTTATGAATTTATAGTCACCTTTCTTGTTCTTTGTCAATGTGGCAGTTTGAGATTATTTATGAACCACAAAAAAGACATGGATTATATTTGTAACTGGTCTGTTCCTCTGGGCATGATACCCTTTGATTGCATTAGATTCAGCTGAGCTGTCTTTGATTAAATTATGTTAAGATTAGAGTTTTGATTTGACTATGTCTGTAAGGTGTAATTCAGGTTAAGTCCCCACCACTTTAGTGGGCTGGTACAAATGGGCAGTCACTCAAAAAGACACAGAAGAAGATACACAGAAAGAGTAAGAGAGCTCCATAGACACAGCAGAGGAGAGAACTTTGATTCTGTAACCCCTGGAAAAGAGATGAACCATTCACCTGAGAGTTTGCAGCTGAGCCTGGAAAGAAACAAGCCTTATGTCAGCCTATAACTGAGAGAGAGGAAGGCTGAACCCTCACAGAGATTGTCCACCATCGTGCTTTAATACATGGCAACAGATGTGGGTGAGAAAGTACCTCTTATCGTACCTTGAATTGGACTCTTTAGGGCCTTGTAACTGTAAGATTTTACCCCAAATAAATACCCTTTATAAAAGCCAACAGATTTCTGGTATTTTGCATCAGCACCCCTTTGGCTAAAACAGTCAGTTTCTTAAATTTTATTTTTATCTGATATTGGAATAGCACATGTATAATCTGCATGCCAGATTTTTTCATCCTTTCACTTTTATCCCACTTGTGTCTCTGATTTAAGGTGAGTTTCTTTTGAACAGCACATAATTGGGTCATGCTTTTTTACCCATTTGTCAGTCTCTGCCTTTTGACTGCATAATGTAATCCATTTATGTATAAAGTAATTATTATTAATACAGGATTTTCTTATGTCTTTTGTTATTTGGTCTTTGTAAGTAATAAATTTTTCTCCCTCAATTCTTCTGTTAATGCCTACTTTTACATTTATTTGATTTTTAGTACAGCATCATTTTGAGTCCCTTCCATTTCCTTCTGTATATATTTTTCAGTTATTTTCCTTGTGGTTACCATGGGGTTTAAATATAACACCTTAAATATATAACATTCACTTTTATTTTATACCAATTTAACTTCAATAGCATATACAAATAGTATTCCTATACCATTCTGTCCTCCCACCTGTTTATTGTACATGGTATAAATTTATCTTTGTACATTGAATGTCCCAAACCATAGATTTATCATTACTTTTTTTTTTTTTTAAAGATTTATTTATTTATTTAATTCCCCCCCCCTCCCCTGATTGTCTGTTCTTGGTGTCTATTTGCTGCGTCTTGTTTCTTTGTCCGCTTCTGTGGTCGTCAGTGGCATGGGAAGTGTGGGCGGCACCATTCCTGGGCAGGCTGCTCTTTCTTTTCACGCTGGGCAGCTCTCCTTACGGGGCGCACTCCTTGCGCGTGGGGCTCCCCTACGCGGGGGACACCCTTGCGTGGCACGGCACTCCTTGCGCGCATCAGCACTGCGCATGGGCCAGCTCCACACGGGTCAAGGAGGCCCGGGGTTTGAACCGTGGACCTCCCATGTGGTAGACGGACGCCCTAACCACTGGGCCAAAGTCTGTTTACCTATCATTACTTTTTATGCTTTGGTATTTTAGAATCTGTAAGATGTAAAATTGGAGTTACATAGCAAAAAAAAAAAATACAATACAATAATACTACCATTTATAATTATCCATATGGATAGCTTTAGAAGAGATTTTTCTTTATGCTGCTCCACCCATTCTCTAATATCCTTTCCTTTCAGCCTTAAGAATTTTCTTTAACATTGCCAATAGGGCAAGTCTAACGGTGATGAATTCCCTTGGCTTTGTTTATTGGGGAGTTTCTTAAACTCTCCCTTAATTTTGAAAGATACTGTCACTGAATTTAAAATTCTTGGTTGCTTTAAATATTTCTTCCCACTGCCTTTTCTCCAAAGTTTCTGATGGGAAATCAGGACTTACTCTTATTGGGAGTCCCTTGCATATCACATGTTTTTTTATCTTGCAGCTTCAGAACTCTGTCCTTTTCTTTGACATTTTGTAATTTGACCATTATGTGTCTGTGCATGGTTATATATGAGTTTATCTTATTTGGTGTTTTGGGCCTTCTTGGATGTGTATATTCATGTCTTTCTGTTGGAAACTGAGGTACAGTGGCCTCACAAGGAGAGACGTGCTGTTTCCATGTCTATGCTTGCAACCTAAGGAATGCAGTAATTAAGAGTTCCCAGCAAATGGGATGAAACTGCTAAAGGCTGAAAGAAAAGATGAGCACACACTTTTTGCAGTAAATAGAACACTTAGACTTTGTACCTTGAGATAAGATTTTTTGAGTTTCTTAGAGTTCCTTAGTAGTGCTAATAGGTAACTGGATGTTGCTGCTTGTTGTCGCATAGACTGGGGTATATAGAGAGCTCCTTGTAAACGATAAAGTTGTCTGAGGTGTCTCTACTCGCAGACCCCCTAATCCCAGCTTGCTCATTCTTTCTCTTTGTTTCCTTCTCCTTTTTCTCTTTCTTTCATTCCCGATACCCTTCGGGTCCAAATCTCCAACATCTTTCATCAAACTTGAGATGTTGTCTGGTATTATTTCATGGAATATACTTTCTGCTCCTTACTTTTTGCTCCTTTCTATCTATATTTCTTCTTCTAGGACTCCCATAATGGTTTTTTTGTTTGTTTGTTTTATGTTTTTGTGGGTTTTTTTGTATGCTTGATGTTGTCCCACAGATCTATTAGGCTCTCTTCACCATTTTTCATTCATTTTTTGTTCTGCTCTTCAGTCTGAGTCCTTTCAATGGCCTTTTACTTGAGTCCACTGATTCTTGCTACTTCTAGCTCCAATCTGCTGTTGAAATCCTCTGGGGAATTTCTTTTTATTTCCATTATTGTGGTCTTCCAATCCAGTATTTCTGTTTAGTTCCTTTTTAAAGTTTCTATCTCTTTACTGAGATTCTCAAATTGTTCATTCACCATTTTCCTAGTATCTTTCAGTTCTTCCTCTATGTCTTTCTTTACCTCATCAAGTAAATTGAACATAAAATTTTTTAATGTCCTCTCTGCTATGCCCAAAGTCTGACATCTTCATTGACAGTTTCTGAATTTTTATCTTGTTTATTTGGATGTGCCATCATTTCTAGTTTTTTTTCCTATATTTTATTCCACTCTGTATATTTTAATATATTAATGTTTTTTAGCTCAGAGACATAGTTCCTTAGTTTTCTGTTCCTTAAATTTATTTCCAGCTAGTGATATACAGATTTCTGTGAGTGTCAGGCTCTAAAGCACACAAATGCACAGACAGATAGAGCACTTTTCACAGTCTTTGCAAATTGACTGTGTGTTGGCTAGTGTTCTCCTTCTAAGTTTAGCCCTCCTATCAAGAGCAGCAGTGTGAGTCAAATGAGAAGTGCAGAGTCATTTTGGTCTTTCCTGAACCAATATCTTTTCCTGGTCTTATGCTTGCTCATGACCTAAAAATTCCCTTATTTATAGGAATCCCAAAGTCCCCTCTACTCCCTTTGATACAGAAGTCCTCATGGCCTTTACTGGATGCTCTGTAGCAGGTTTTAAAGCCAGAAATATTTTGCTTGTTTCTAACATTGCTTTAGCATTCTTCAAGATGATTCTGCTTGTAGGGCAAATTCTGGGAGGGTAAGCCACAGACAAGTTTCCTGGTTTCCAGGCTGCCACCTGATAGATTAGTACTGTCATACCAGAATCCCAGTATGTGCATGGGGGTTACTTTGTTCCCTCTGATCTGGTCCAGGAAACCACAATGGGGACACAGACCAGCACTGTGTACCCCAGCAGGAAAAGCTTGAGCAAGGAGCCAGCCAGGGCACCATGAGCTTTGCCTACCATTTTTTAAGCTGTGTTTTCTTGATTTAGGACTTGCCTAGTAAAGCAACACTTTAGTTGTGTCCCAGGGTTTTGAGTAAGATGGCTCTACCAGTTTGTGTTAATTATTCAAAGATTCCAAGGAGGAATGGCACCTGAATCATCTCTTAATGTCCTATTGGTTGACTGGAAGTCCCTGGTCCACATTTTTGCCTTAACAAACTCTGGAAGTGCTATACAAACAGATTCTCTTCTCCTTAGACTATTTCTCAGTATCCAGCCAACCAAGTCTTGTCCTTTACTTTTCTTAGGTAGGAATTGGGCAATGATTTAAGATTTTTCTCTTAATACAGGAGAAAAAGCTCAAAGTCTCTGAGTGGTCCTGATGAAAGCCTTCTCTCATGAATTGAGAAAAATGAAAAAGTCTCCTTACCACAGACCCCTGATTGAAATGAGTCCTTCTTTGATCTGATTCCCGGATGTGGATACTCAATTACATTTTACTTCCAAGATCTATTTTCCATTTATTTTTCCAAACAGTAACCCTATTTTACCTAATACAATTATGGCCCAATGTTTTATTACAAAATGATATAAAATTCTCCTATTCTAAATTAAGACAGATTCACTTTAAAATGTAAAATAGCTCATTTAAATATTGCTTCCTTTTGGTATTTTTACATCTGTTGCCTCTTACTCTTCCCACATAACACTTTTAACTGTAAAGACATTCATTCATAACTCTGTTAATTAGTGTCTTTCAAGTTTCATAAAATAGAGATAAACTCAGATTATTTCAGGTCATATAAAATACACAAAGATATAAAGAAATATACTTCCAGCTCATCAAACAGCTGCACATAGGCCTTAGAAAGCCCTGGAATAATTACAACCTCGTTCTAGAAGACAATGGCAACTCTGTTGACCCAAGTTCAGATCTGAACACTTGGTTATGATGTCTTGTAATAACATGTGACTATCTGCTGCACTTTATTATGCCTGTGATTTTTTATTCTTTTCTCTATTTCTGTCTTTCCCTCTCTCCCTTCTTTCTCTCTCCTTGTCCCAACACAGATACATACATGCTACTTATTTTCTTATCCCATCCTAGTTTGAACTTTTATTCAATGTTCTAGATTCTACCTAAAATCTCTGCATGTTTGTATAGGTGTATGTGTGTTATACGTTTAACTTCAAATTTCCCAAAGCAGGAATATTATTCATATTAGGAGTCCTTGTGTCAGGCTAATTTCTTGGCTCCTGATTTAAGTGCTATAAACTTCAGATGACCTGTTTTTGCTAGTATAACAACTCCTGGGCTCACAGGACTTGATCCAAACAGGACTTTGATCCAAACAGGACTTCTCACTATGATCACTTTCTTCAGTGGAAGAGTTTAATTTAGCAGACTCGTATATAATAACAAAGGCTTCTATCTCTGGCTGCACATAAATCAAAATCTGCAAACTTTTAAAAACTAAACAGGAAAGTCGATATGGCTTAAACAATTGGGTGCCTGCCTACCACATGGGAGGTCCCAGGTTCGGTTCCCAGTACTTCCTGGAGAAGGTGAGCAAAACAATGAACAGACAGATGAGAGAACCACCTGGAGGAGAAGGGATAAAGGGATAAAGAAAAGTAAAATAAATAAACTAAACTAAACTTGGGGAACATTAAGTTATCTTATTTATATATATAGTTTATCTTTATCTGTTTTTTTATTTAATTTTTAATGGAGAATTCTAATAAAATGTACTAAAGAATAACTCACATGCCCCCAAAATAAAGCCTCATTCAGTAATATCATATTATACCATAATTTACTTGTGACATTTTTCTCCAACTCCTGGGTTTTACAAAAAATTAACTAACAAAAATCACGTACTTTTTGTCTTTATAAACAATAAAAATATCTAGTGTTATTTATGGTTTTTAAATGAGTGATATTAAACCTTACATTTATCAGTTTTCCCAATGACTGAGGATAGCTATTAAAAACACTGAATGCTAAAACTATATTATATCATGAACAAGAGATAGTGGTATAGTCACTAAGCATGAATTAAAAATACTTATTTCAAAATAAATTACATCTGTATTCTCCATCAAATATTTTCATTTAGTGTCTAGCAATATAAAATTATTAAGTAAAATCCATTTATTTATTTATTTATTTATTTATTGGCATTTTACTTTAATGTAAGTACTTTATTAGTACTTTTTAGGCATTCTACTTTAATGCCTAAATTTTGAATCTTGCCCCAATGGGCACACAAAGAAGAAATTTACTCCACAAACTCTTCCCCAAAATAGAAAAGGATAGAACACTTTCAAACTCGTTCTATGTATTTCTTAATATCATAATCAAATGAGAGGAATGATATGGCTTAAGCAGTTAAGTACCCACCTCCCACATGGGAGGTCCCAATTTTGGTTCCCGGTGCCTCTGGGAGAAAAAAACAACAGATTATGAGATGTTCCACCAGGGTGTGGAGTTGTATGAGAAATCTACACATCTGTATGATTGTTTTGCAGGTTCACAGTATCTGTAAAAGGTCCAGGGTTCAAACCCCGGGCCTCCTTGACCCATGTGGAGCTGGCCCACCCGCAGTGCTGACGCACGCAAGGAGTACCCTGCCATGCAGGGGTGTCCCCCGCGGAGGGGAGCCCCATGTGCAAGGAGTGCACCCCATAAGGAGAGCCACCCAGCGCGAAAGAAAGTTCAGCCTGCCCAGGAATGGCACCGCACACACGGAGAACTGACACAACAACAAGATGATGCAACATAAAAAAACACAGATTCCCGGTGCCACTGATAAGGATAGAAGCAGTCACGGAACACACACCAAATGGACACAGAGAGCAGACAACTGCGGGGGGAGAAGGGGAGAGAAATTAAAAAATTAAAAATTAAAAAAATTAAAAATAACAAAAATACATTAAAAAAAATACTATGGGTTGGGGGGAAAAATACACCAAATGTAAGATAAAGAATATAGTTGGTAGTAATATTTTGACAATGCTCTTGCATAGTTTGTAACAAATGTTTCACACCAATGCAAAGAGTTGGTGGAGGGGTGATGTATGAGACCCCTGTGTGATGTTATTTATGTTTATTTTGTAAGTTCACAATATTTACTATACACTTATTGTTTATATGTGTTCATATATGAATGATCTACTTGATTTTTAAAAACCCAGCAGACAACAATGAGTAGACAATGAGCTTAAAATGAACAAAAACAGTAGCAAAAATAATGAGCAGATGAGGGAGCCATGGGATGGGAGGTGGAGAATTAGATGAGCACATCACAAGAAAAAAATGATACAGAACAATATCCTAGTGAATATAGATGTAAATTTCTCAACAAAATACTTGCAAACCAAATACAGTGGCAGGTAAAAATGAAATGTTGGTCTAACAAATAAAAATCAACTTTAAAATACAAAATATTAATAGAATAATGAACAAACACCACAGTCATATAAATAGATGACAAAAAAGCATTTAACAAAATCCAAAACACTTTTGTGATAAAAAAATCAAATATCAGGAATAGAAGGGAACTTCTTCAACCTAATAAAAGATATCTGTGAAAAATCTACAGCTAATGATATAATCATTGTGAAACACTGAAAGATCTCCCTTCACATAACTCAATGCCTCTCTATTTCTATTCAAATTTGTATTAAATGTTCTAGCCAGAGAAATTAGGCAAATAAATAAATAAAAGGCATCCAGTTTGGAAAAGAAGAAATAAAACTATCTGTCTTTGCAGGTAGCATATCCTTATAAATGGAAAGTCCTAAGGCATCCCAAGAAATGTTGAACTAATAAATGAGTTCAGTAAGGTTGCAAGAGACAATAATCAAATATACATGTGTTTCTATGCAGTACAAATGAACAATCCAAAAACTAAATTTAAAAAATTATTTATAATAGGAATAAAAAGAATCAAATAATTTGCATAAAATTTATTAGAAGTGCAAGACATACTCTGAAAACTACAAAACGTTATTGAGAGAACTTAAAGAAGACCTATCTAAATCTAAAGGCATTTCATGTTAATAGATTGTTAAGGTGACATTGCTCCACAAATTGAACTATAGAATTAACACAATATCTGTCATAATCTCAGATGGATTTTTGCAGAAATTGACTAACCAATTCTAAAATTTTAGGGATACAGAATAGTTAGAACAATCTTGAAAAAAAAGAACAAAGTTAGACTGCCCACATTCACAATTTTAAAATTTATCACAATTCTACAGTAATTGAGGAAGTATGGTGCTGGCATAAGGACTAGCATATTTATCAATGGAATTGAATTTTGAGTCCATAATAAACCTGTGCATTTACAATCAATTGATTTCAACAAGTTCACTAAGACAAACCAATGGAAAAAAAAGACATCTTTTTTTAACAACTGGTGCTATGACAACTGGATATAAATAAAGTTATTTCCATATTTCACCATACACAAAAATTAAATAAAAAAATGATTAAAGATTTACATGGACAAACTAAAACCATGAAATTCTTAGAAGAAAACATAGGCAAACATCTTTACAGGATACAAGATGAATACACAAAAAAATCCATTGTGTTTTTATACACTAAAAATGAAAATATATTTTCAGATATGACACCAAAAACAGGAGCAATTTAAAAAATAAATGAATTATACTTCCCTAAAATTTTATACTTTTGTCCCTCAAAGGACACTGAGAAAGTTAAAACACAACCCACAAAATGAGAGAAAATATTTGCAAACATGTAATAAGGACCTAATATCACTCATATATAAAGTATTCCGACAACTCAAAAATAAAATGACAAATATCCCATTTATAAGTGGGAAAAGTATTTGAATAGATTTTTTCTAAAAACTGTATATAAATAGCTAATAAGCACATAAAATATGCTTAACATCATTAGTCATTTTAGAAATTTAAATCAAAACCACAAGGAGATACCTAGTCACACCCACTAAACGTGTTCCTGAGGAAGTGAAGAAATGAAAACTCAAATACACTGTTGGTGAGAATGCAAAATGATGCAGCCGCTGCAGAAAACAGTTTGGCAGCATCTCATAAAGTTAAACAAAGAGTTATCATATTATCCAGCAATTCCACTTCTAGGTATACTCCGAAGAAAAATGATAACATGGTCATGCAAAATTTCATACACAATGTTTATTGCAGTATTTTTTATAATAGTCAAAATGTAAAAACAACCCAAGTTCTGATCAACTGATGAATGTATAAACAAAAATGTGGTATGCCCACAGAAGAGAATATTATTAAACCATAAAAAGGAATTAAGTATTGGTATCTGCTGTAACTTGGATGAAACTCGAAGACATTATGCCATGTGAAAGACACAAAAGGCCACATAATGTGTGATTCTAATTATATGAAATGTCCAGAATAAGCAAAAGCATAGAGACTAAAAGTAGATTAGTTGTTTCCAGGAGTTGGTGAGGGGAGGAATAGGGAGCAACTGCTAATAAATATAGTGTTTCTTTTGGGGATGATGGAGTTATTCGAGAATTTTGAATATAGCAAAAAACCACTGAATTGAATACTTTTTAAAAGGTGAATTTTTGTTATATTAATTATATATGAATTTAAATTTCATTCCATATACTTCACCAAATTAACAGAATAATATATGGAACATGTACAGTTTTATCAATAGATACAACAATATCTATTTATAATAAATATTTCCAACAATCTAGGAATGAAAAGTAATCTTTTTACTGTGATATACTATATTCATAAAAGTTACATTTGATGGTGAAATGCTAAAATTTTCTTCTGAGACTCAGAATCAATTACGTCTGCACTCACCTTGTCTATTCACCACTATATTGAAGATGTTAGCCAGGATAAGTGGGTAAATAAAAGGGAAGAAGTGTATAAAAACAGAAAAGGAACAAAACTGTCATTACTAAAGCCTATGTAAATTATAGATAGATAAATAGATAGATAGATAGATAGATAGATAGATAGATAGATAGATAGATAGATAGATAGATAGGTAATCCAAAAGAGTTCACAGATAAAACATTGTTAATTCATTAAGATTGCTGGATATAAGACTAATATATATTGAAATGGATTTGGCTCAACAGATAGAATGCCCTCCTACCTCATGGAAGGTCCAAGGTTCAAACCTAGTGCCTACTGACCCGTGTGGTAAGCTGGATCACGCACAGTGCTGATGTGCACAAGGAGTGCCGTGCCATGCAGGGTGTCCCCCATGTAGGGGAGCCCCACACGCAAGGAATGCACCCTATAAGGAGGGCCACCCAATGCGAAAAAAGTGCAGCCTGCCCAGGAGTGGTGCTGCGCACACAGAGAGCTAATGCAGCAAGATGATGCAATAAAAAGAGACACAGTTTCCTGGTACCACCGACAAGAATATAAGCAGACGCAGAAAAACACACAGTGAATGGACACAGAGAGCAGACAATGGGGGGGGCGGGAAGGGGAGAGAAATAAATAAAATATAAATCTTTAAAAAAACACTAATATATAAAAGCCCATTGTATATTCAGATATTAAAGCAAACAATAAAAATTTTCAATTTAAGAACTTTACAATTTATGATAGTATGAAAACAATATACCTAAGAATCAATCTAATGAAAGACTATATATGTTCGAAGAAAAAAATTTTAAGTGATAAAAAATGACTAAGAGAAATCAAAGAAGAGTTTTTGAATAGAATTTTTTTTTGTTTTTTTCATTTTCATGGTGTAGAAAACAACTTGTAAAGATATTAATAATTTCATAAATTTATCTATAGATAAAATGCAATACCAATCAAAATGCCAGGAAATTGTTTTGTGTGTGTGTGAAAATTGACACACTGATTTAAAAATGTATGATGATCCCTGGTGGATACATTTGGCTAAAAACTTCGTAAAGAAGGGCAAAGTTGGAGGGCTTTGTGTTAACACACTCCACTATGATACTGAATCAAGAAGAGACAAATTATCCAATGAAACAGAATACAAAGTTCAAAATACAAACTGGGGGCACTGCAGATGAGTAGAGAAAGGAGGTTTTAGTAAGTGGTGCAGAAATTATTATATATTTATATGGGAAAAGAATTCACTGCCATCTCATAATAAATACAAAATATAAATAACAAAGGGGCTTATATATTTAAATATAAAAATAAATAAATAAATAAATACATAAAGCTTCTAGAAAATAACATTGAAAAATGTTTTTTGTGACCTGATGTTTAACAAAGATTTCTTAAGCAAGACACAAATCATAAAGAAAAAATAATTGATGCTAGACAGACATCATAATTAAAATTTTAGCTTATTGAAAGACTACCTTTCCTCCATGTGGAACATGAATCCCAGGGATGAGCCTCCCTGGCACCAAGGAATTATTACCAAACACCAACTAGTGATGCATTTGGAAAAAGACCCTGAGTAAAAGGAGGAAATATTAAACACAAATGAGTTTTTATGGCTAAGAGATAGCATGGTGAGTTGGGAGAGCATTCCAGATGTTATGCTCATTGACATCTCGGGAGGTTCTCAAGGACTGTTACAGTAAAGCAGGGGCTACTGAGGGTTCTAGAAACATCTAGACATTATAGGCAGGCAGATAATCTCAGGAATTCAGCTGTCAGGGAGACTTACTTTGGAATATATGCTCCCCAATATAACAGAGTTAGACTCATTTATAATTTTTCTACACATGGCTCTTCTGCCCCTTTTATTTGACCCTATAATCAGCACTATACTCATTAAATATATATCCCAGAGCCTTAAGTCTTTGGTCTACTCATATGCCAGTTGAGCCCTGAATCTCAGCAGAGTTCTAACACCTACTTTCCATTTCATTGGACTCACCCAGGACAACTAACAAAAGGGTGGTGATGAACAACATCTATCCCAAAATACAGAGAATATCTACCACTGCATGCAAGACAGTTCCATCCATCTGTCCAATGAGAATTTAAGTCTCCTCTTAATTAAAAACAGAGTGGGCATTACCATCACAAAATCCTCAAGACTAAGGAATGAATAAACATAAGGGGGAAGGCAAATATGGACTAAAACAGACTTACTATTATTCTAGCAATGGAAAAACGTGTAACATTGATATAAAGATAGTGGCCACCAGGGGTTCTGAGGGAAGGGAGAGGAAAGAATAGGTATAATAGGGTCTTTTGGGGGATATTGGAATTGCCCTACATGACGTTGCAATGATGGATGCAGGCCATTACACATTTTTGTCAACACTTAAAAAATTGTGAAGTGCAAAGTATAAACCATAATGTAAATTGTAGGCCATGGTTAGTAGAAATGCTTCAATATGTGTTTATCAATTGTAAAAAATGTACCACACTAACAAAAGATGTTGTTAATGGGGGAAACTGAGGGAGGGGGAGGAGATGGGTATATGGGAATTCCCTTTATTTTTTATGTAACATTTATGCAATCTAAAGCTTCTTTCTAAATATAGAAAAAAGACACCATTAATAAATTGTAAAGGGAAGCCATAAGAAAAGAGAAGATATCTCTGATGGAGAGATCTGAAAAAGAATTTATATCTTGTATGTATGAATAGCTCTTATAAGTCAAAAAAGAATTTTAAAAAATAAATTAAAACAACAACCACAGGACTGTACAACACCCTAATGTAAACCATGGGCTAATAGTTAAGAGTACAATTATAACAATACTCAGCATCAAATGTAACAAAGTTACCACACTAACGTAAAGTGTTAATAGGTATGAGTAGAGGAGAACTCAGTATTTTCTGCATGAATTTTCTATAAATCTACAACTTTTCTAATAAAAGAAAATAAGAGAAATAGATAATCTAATAGAAATATAGGCAAGAAATGAAAATTTGGTAAGTTTATTCACAAAAGAGGACATCCAAAAGGCAAGTAAGCATTTGAGATGTGCTCACTCTCATTCATCATCAAGAAAATATAATGACATACCACTATATACCCACCAGAATAACTATCATAAAATGATTGACAATGGCAAGGGTTACTAATGTTGTTGAGTACAATTTACCACCATTGTCTTGGGCAACTGTTTGCATTATCTATTAAAGTTGAAGATGTCCTGAACTCTATAATTTAGACATGTCACTCCAGGTTATATATTCCACAGAAACCCATACACACGTGACAGCACAGATAACAATATTCAAAAAACTGTTTTTACAAAATATAAATACCCATATTCTAGAGAGAAGGAAACAGAATAGCAGCTGTGCATGGTAGGGGCAACAGAGATTGAGAGGTGATGAGTTTTGTATGTTCGTTGTTTATTTTTGTTATTATTGAAATAATGAAAGTGCTCTAGGAATGAATGAAGTGATGAAGGCACAAATACGTGATTACACAAAATATCAGTGATTGTACACTTTGGATCAATTTATGCTTTATTAACATGTGTCAATAAAATTGATTTGTTAAAAAATTATACTAAGTAAGAGAAACCAGACACCAAGTACTAAATTTTGTATGATTCCATTTATATAAAATGTAAATATAAATCAATTTATAAAGATGAAGTTAGATTAGTGGTTAATAGGGTTGGGGAAGGTCTGCTAAGGGATATGGAGTTTTTCTTTTTAGAGTAATCAAATTGTTCTAAAAGTTTTTGTGGTGATGAATGCACAATGTTGTGATTATACTAAAAGCCATTGTTATACACATTGGATAGATCATATGATATATGAATATATCTCAATAAAACTGCTTAATAAATTTTAAAAAGGTAAATTTAGTAGTATAAGAAAACATGTGGCTGGAATTGTGGGAACATGTTCGGCCAGACAGATAAGGCTCAGCTCCCACTAAAACATCAGAGAAAGAGCCAAAGCCTGCCTTGGGGACCTCCTTTGGGGTACAGTAGACCAGGACACTGCTTCACAACACCCAGGAGAGTAAGGGGCAGAGAAATGAAGAGGCCAAAACAACTAATTGTGAGTTATTAAACCTCCCAGCTGCCAAGAAGGTCTCCCCTCCCCCATCCCTGAGATATTAAATAAGGGTAAGCCTCCTGGCCAATTACATCTACCAAACAGGAGAGCTGATGTCTTCTTCTCTGCCAGCTGCTTTGGATATATAGCGAATGGGAAAATGTTCTGAGTCATCTAGGAGTGTGCTGGAAAGGTAAAGAAGCCCCTGTGGCTGCAAGCAGCAGATAAACCTTGCCCTCAGGACAAATAGTGTCAGTGGAGTCACTGGCTCCTCACTCCAAACAGAGTGAGGGTGGATTCCCAGGGAGCAAGAGGGGTCTGGGAAGTATTGAGTGGTTTCTTTGTAGTGAATTAGGCCAGCTAAGCCCCCTTTGAATATCAGAAAGGACCCCCAATGTGACGGGAGAGGGGAGGAGGATCTCCTTAGGCAGGCTGTCATGCCCAGCCCCCCAGGTAAAGACAGGAAGTAAATCAGAGAAGACAGGAACAGATAGGCACCTAATCAGCAGGACTCTTGCAAACTGCAAGGAATTTAACCTGCCTGAGGGAAAGGGGGTAAATAGCCTTCTGAAAGTCTAACTAATCTAAAAAGTTAGGTTAACTCAGTGAAGGAATTCCTGGCTTTCTTTAGAGAAGTCATCTTCCAAGTTATCAGGCATCCAGCTAAAACTTTATGAAAGGGAAAATATAGACATTCTCTTTGTATTAGCTTTTCTTGGATCTCTTTCTTTTTTAAAAAAAAAAAAAAAAGGTTCCTTTTTTTTGTTTTCCTTATTTAACTCACTAAAACCTGGTTCAAAACCTGTAGAGGGCAGGCTGCAGGGTGATTGACTGATGAACACCAGAAGCCTGAGAAGATCCTTAGGGGTATAAAAGGGAAGGCTTTTTTTCTGTGTTTATTTTTGTTTTTTGTTTTCTCTTTTCCCTTTTCTTAAACAAGTTGCTACTGTTTTGTTTCTTGTGTTTCCCCTTCCTTTGTTTTCCTGCTTTTTTCTTTGTTGTTGTTGTTTGTTTTGTTTGCTTACTGATTTTCTTTACCTACTGTTATTTCTTTTCTCTCCTTCATCATTCTGTCTTCTATTTTCTGTTGTTCTTTAATTCCCACATCTTTTTGTTTGGTCTACAATTTTTCTTGTTTTTATTTCTCTCTCCTTTTTTCTCTGATTTCTTTCTTTTCTCCTTTTTTCTTTCTCTATTTTCTTTTTTCTTTTCTTCTCATCATTCTGGCTTTTGAATTCATTCTACCTATATGTTTCTGTTCTGTGTCTTAATTCATTGTTTCTATTCTACTTTTTTAAACTTATTTCTCTGTACTTCTTATTCATGTTAATTATTCATTTTTCTAAGTCTTTTATGGTTCCTTTCCTATCTTTTACTAGTAATATTACTATTATTGCTTTTCTATTTTTTTCCCTTTCCTTTTTTCTGGTCCTAATTTTTCTCAAGGGAACAGAGACAACAGCAAGGAAATAGAATAAGAGAAATGAAGTGTCAATGTGAAATCTTAACACACACACACACACACACACACAGCAAAAAAAAACCTGGAGTAGAGAGAAGCTAATCAACTGAATAAACCCATATAGATAAACAGATGCCTAGAAACCAACAAAAAATTACAAGCCATGCTAAGAAACAGAAAGACATGACCCAGTCCAATGAACAAACTAAAAACCAGGAGAAAATGCAGAACATGGAAAACTAATCAAAGATGTCCAAACAAATATCATGAATCAACTTAATTAAGTGAAGGAAGAGATTAAGGATAGTAAGAAGACATTGGGAGAACATACTGAAGAAATTATAAACATACATTAAAAGATAATGGATATGATGGTGGTGATAAATGGCATAATCCAAGAAATCAAAAATACACTGGAAGCAAATAACAGCAGATTTGAAGAGGCAGAGGAAATAATCAGTGATGTGCAAGACAGTATATCTGAAAACAGACAGTAGGACAGATAGATAAAAAGATAGAAAAAAAATCCAGCAGGGACTCAGAGATTTGAATGAAACATGAAATGCACAAACATATGCATTATAGGCATCCCAGAAGAAGAAGAGAAGGGGAAGGGGAAAGAAGGTGTGTTAGAGGAAATAATGGCTGAAGACTTCCCAACTCTATTGAGGGAGGTTAATGTACATGTCCAGGAAGCATAGCACACCCCAAACATTATAAATCCTAACAAACCTACTCCAAGACATATACTTCTCAAATTGTCCAATGCTCAAGACAAAGAGAGAATACTGTAAGCAGGGAGAAAAAAGAGGTCCATCACATACAAGGGAAGCTCCATAAGATTAAGTGCTGATTTCTCATATGAAACCATGGAAGCAAGAAGGTAGTGATAAAAGATAAAACTTCTAGTCAAGACTTCTCTATCCAGCAAAGCTGGCATTCAAAAATGAGGGAGAGTTCAAAATATTCAAAGATAAATAGAAATTAAGAGAATACATCAACAAGAAACCTGTCCTTCAACAAATACTAAAGGGAATACTGCAAGCCAAAAGGAGAAAACAGGAGAGCAAGTGTAAACAGGAGAGGACAGTGTAAGAACAACTAAAAAGATAAAAAGAAAAAGAAAAACAACATATGGCATACATAAACCTAAAGAAAATATGGGTAATTAAAGTAATTCCTTGACAGTAATAACAGTGAATGTTAATGAATTAAAGTCCCCAGTCAAGAGACACAGATGGGAAAATGGATAAGGAAATATCATCCATCTATATGCTCCCTACAAGAAATCCACCTTAGACCCAGGGATGCAAGGAGACTAAAAGTAAATGGTTGCAAAACAATTTTATAAGCAAACGATAACTTTAAAAGGGCAGATGTAGCTATACAAATATTGGATAAAATAGACTTTAAATGCAGAAATGTTGGAAGAGATGAAAAAGGACATTATATATTAATGAAAGGCATAATCTATCAAGAAGAAAGAACAATCATAAATATTTATGAACCTAACCAGGGTGCCTCAAATATATGAGGTAAACACTGGAAAAATTAAGTGGAGAAATAGATGCTTCTACAATTATAATGGGGGACTTTAATACACCATTATCACCATTAGACAGAAAATCAACATCTCAACAGAAAACCAATAAAGAAACAAAAACTTAGAATATGGTATTAGAGGATCTGGACCTAAGAGACATAAACAGGACATTACACCCAAATACAGTGGAATATACATTCTTCTCAAGTGCACATAGATCATTCTCCAGGATAGACCACATAGTAGGCCACAGAACAACTCTCAATGAATTAAGAAAGAAAAAAATTATACAAAGTAATTTCTCTGACCACAATAGAATGAAGCTGGAAATCAGTAAGGGGCAGAGAAACAGATTAGGCATAAAAATGTGGAAGTTAAACAACACACTCTTAAACAAACAGTAAGTCAAGGAAGAAATCAGTAAATACCTTGAAATAAATGAAAATGATATCACAACATATCAAAACCTATGGGATGCAGCAAAAGCTGTACTGAGAGGGAAATTAATAGCCGTAAAGGCCTATATTAAAAAAAGAAAGAGCTAAAATCAAAGAACTAACTGCACACCTGGAGAAATTAGAAAAAGAACAATAAACTAACCTCAAGGAAGTAGAAAGAAGAAAATAACAAAGGTAAGAGCAGAGCTAAATGAAACTGAAAATAAGATAGCACTAGAAAAAATATACAAAACTAAAAGCTGGTTCTTCAAGAAGATTAATAAAATTGACAAGCCCTTAGCTAGACTAACAAAGAAAAAAGGAGAGATGATGCAAATATATAAAATAAAAAATAAGGAAGATGATATCACCACTGACCCCACAGAAATAAAGAGATCATAAGAGGATACCTTGAAAATTTGTATGCCAGCAAGATGGAAATTTAGTGGAAATGGACAAATCCATAGAAACACACAAGTGGCCTACAGTGATGAAAGAAAAAATTGATGAACTCAACAGACCAATCACAAGTAATGAGATGTAATTTGTCATGAAAAAACTCTCAACTAAGAAGAGCCCAGGACCATACAGCTTCACAGGTGAATTCTATCAAACATTCTGGAAAGAACCAACACCGATCTTCTTAAACCCTTCCAAGACACAGAAGTGGAGGGAACATTGCCTAATTCATTCTATGATGTCTACATCCCCCTAACACAGCCAAAGAAAGACACCACAAGAAAGGAAACCTATAGACCACTCTCTTTAATGAACCTAGATGTTAAAATCCTGAACAAAATCCTTGATAATAGTATTCAACAACACATCAAATTAATTATACACCATGACCAAGTGGGTTTAATCCTTGTTATACAAGGATGGTTCAACATTCAAAAATCAATCAATGTAATAAATCACATAATCAGATCAAAAGAAAAAAAATCAAATGATCATCTTCATAGATGAAGAAAAAGCAATTGACAAAATACAGCACCCTTTCTTGATAAAATCACTTCAAAAGAAAGGAATAGAAGTAAACTTCCTCAACATAATAAAGGGTACATATGAAGAACCACAGCTAACATCATATTCAATGGTGAAATCCTAAAAGCTTTCCCTCTAAGATCTGGAACAAAACAAGGGCGATAACTGTCACTGCTCTTACCTAACATCGTGTTAGAAGTACTTGCTTGAGCACTGAGATAAGAAAAAGATATAAAAGGCATCCAAATTGGAAAAGAAAAGGAAAAATTTCACTATTTGCAGATATGATCCTATACATAGAAAGCCCTGAGAAATCTACAACAAAGATTCTAGAGCTTATAAGTGAGTTCATTAAAGTGGCAAGTTATACTATTAATGTGCAAAACTCAGTAACACTTCTGTACACCAGTAATGAGCATTCTGAGGAGCACTCTGAGGAATGGAGTATTAACACATGGTATAAGATGGATGAATCTTGAAGACCTTATATTGGTTGAAGCTACCAGGCACTGAAGGACAAATAGTACATGACCTCAATGATATGAATTAAACAAATCGAGCAGACTCACAGAGCGAGAGTCTGGAAGACAGGTTTAGAAGACTTCAAAAGGGAGAAGATTGAGAACCAATGCTCATATTGGCAAAATCTATGTTTAGGTGGAAGTGTGTAGTTGTGCAGTGGAGGGGCATGACAGTGGTGCAGTGATACCTTTGGGTTGAGTGGTGCTGGTTTCTCGGGGGGTAGGGTGAGGAGGGTGGTTTGGACTGTCAATGAATGGAACTGGAGGTAGGGTTGGGGGGAGGACCAGGTGAACACTGGGGTTTGATGGGTGTACGGTTAAAACTACAAGGTTGGGAATGTTCTTTTGGCAACATGGCAGGGGAGGGTCACTGGTTTAGGGTTTTGGATGTGATGAAGCATTTGGGAGAGCACACTCCTGGGACAGGCTTCTAGGGAGTATGTGAGTATTCATCATGTCATAATGGGTTGTATCAGTGGGTAGAGACTCACATAATGAGTGGGATGGTGTTGGACTCCCATGCTGGAGAGTTCTGCTGTGTTCTCAAATTGAGGGGCAGGAATCTCTCAAGAGAATAGGCAGTGCCTAAGAGGGGAGGACAGAGCAGTATGTCAAGCCCTCAGTGTTGTTGCAAGTAACTTTAAATATTGCTCTTCAAGGACTGAAGCCCGGTGGTTGCCATGGGTCCTGAGGGAAGGGGGAGGGAGGAATAGAATAGATGGAATATGGTGCATTTGGGGGCTATGGAAGTGTTCTACATGATCTTGCAATGGCGGATAGAGACCATGCTTTTAAATTTCATCAAAATTTTTAAATGTGTATGGTCCAAAATGTAAACCATAATGTAAACCATGATTAGTATCTATGTTATAATATTTGTACATCAGTGGCACCTAATGTGCCATCCACATGTAAAATGTTATTAATAAGGGAAAAGGGAAAATGGGGAGGATGTTGGGTATATGGGAATCCCCTATATTCTGTACATGACTTTTCTGTAACCTAAAACTTCTTTGAAAACAAAATGAAAAAAGTAAGACACTGGGGGAATAAATGGAAGAAAATGTCACTGTACATACAAGACAACAGATCTTACAGTTATGAAAGACATAATGTCAAAAAAGTTTAATATTTTCCATTATTTTTATTAGTTCAAATCTTTTTTGATTTTTTTAATGTTTGTATTTTATTTCTTATTTTATAACTATCATTATTGTTTTTTCTTATTAATTGTGTTCTTCTGTGTCCACTTGCATTATCAGGCAGCATCAGGAAACTGCATCTCTTTTTCATTGTATCCTTTTGCTGTATCAGTTCTCCCGTGTTTGCAGCGCCACTCCTGGGTGGGCTGCACTCTTTTCATATGGGGCAACTCTTCTTGCAGGGCATACTTCTTGTGCATGAGGCACCCCTATGTGGGGATGCCCCTCCATGGTACAGCACTCTTCGTGCACAGCAGCACTGTGTGTGGGCCAGCTTACCACATGGGTCAGGAGGCCCTGGGGATCAAACCCTGGACCCTCCATATGGTAGGTGGATGCTCTATCAGTTGAGCCACATCTGCCTCCTCCTCGCTTAAATGTGGTCTCTCTCTAAGCCAAACTCAGCACATAAATGTATTACCTTGCCCCAGCATGGGACATGATTTCCAGGGATAAGCCTCCCTGGTACCAAGGGATTACAACCAAGCACCAACTAGCAATGAATCTGGAAAAAGACCTTGACCAAAAGGGGGAAAGGGTAAAGACAAATGAATTTATATGGCTAAGAGACTTCAAAATGAGTCAGGAGGTCAAATATATATTTATCACAGCAGCTTTATTTATAAAAGTCCCAAACTGTTAACAACCCAAATGTCCATTGACTGTAGAAGAAATAAACTATAATACAGACATACAATAAAATATTCTACAGTGATGAAAATAAATGGAATAAAACAACATGCATAGATGAAGTTCACATGCATGATGTTAAATGAAATATACCTGACATAAAGGAATACATACTATATAATTCTATTTAAGCAACACTACTCTCTGGTTTTGATATCAGGAGAGTAGGTACCTTTGATCTGGATGGTGATTACTCCTATAATAAACACTTATTAATTCATTGATAAGCACACTTATTTTTGTTCACTTTTCATATGTATATTTTACTTTATTTTGAAAGTTTTAAAGAAATTTATTGTTACATTAAATAAACATTATACATTGTATAATTCAGAGATTAAAAAAATGTTCCCTAATATACCTCTTGGAAAGGCCACAGCCAGAGTTTCACATTTTCCATAAAAATAGGACTAGAGAGTTCTCAAGTCTGTGCAAGTAAGCTGCTCAGACTCACATAAAAGTAATCAGTGCTCCTTTGCAAGCCAGAAAATGACTGGATTAAGTTGCTCCTTGATTGCATTTCAAGTTATTGTTCTATATTCAAGGGTTGACAAACTACTTTCTATAATCCAATTCTGATTTTGATAAAATTAATGTGTGAAAATGTGCTAATTTAAAAATGTGATATTTTACTACCATTTTTTAAACTTAAGAAATAAAAGTGGGATGGGGACTTGGTCCAGTGGTTAGGGCTTCCGTCTATCACATGGGAGGTCCATGATCAAGCCCCGCCTTGACCCGTGTGGAGCTGGCCCATGTGCAGTGCTGATGCGCGCAAGGAATGCCATGCCACGCAGGAGTGTCCCCACGTAAGGGAACCCCATGCACAAGGAGAGCCGCCCAGCATGAAAGAAAGTTCAGCCTGCCCAGGAATGGCCCTGCACACACGGAGAGCTGACACAACAAGATGACACAACAAAAAGAAACAGATTCCCATGCCGCTGACAACAACAGAAGCAGACAAAGAAGAACATGCAGCAAATAGACACAGAGAACAGACAACTGGGGCAGTGGGGAGGGGAAGGAGAGAGAAATAAATAAATCTTTAAAAAAAAAAAAGAAACAAAAGTATAGGCAACATCCTTTCTGAAATATGGCAAACATTTTCCTTTAGCATTTGTAAATATTTTAGTTTGGGAATTTAGCTGGTTACCCATATGTGGAGAAATTGTCAGACTAATTCCATTTAAATTTCCCAAAGATAACTGGCAGTTTCTGGGATAATGATTTTTTAATCTTTCTTATATATCCAGAGTCTACCCTGGCTCCATATCCACATACTGCACACTTTTTACAGGATGGTCTAATTAGAACCTTGACTTCACAGCCAGATATTAGGTGTTAGAATGTAAGGAATTTCCATTACCCCAATTAAAGACTAATGAAACTCCTGAGCTACCATTCTCCACAAAGATAAGACTTAAACGGAAATGGCATTTAGGAACGTCAGCTCAGTCCATAACAATCACACAGGTATAAAGGACCCCTACTCTCTGCTCAGTCACTATACCTGGACCTCGCAGTGTACTAGGAACCCACAATTATCTATGTAATGATCCATTTATTTTTTAACTTATTCTTTTTTTACATGTCCCTTATGATTCCCAAAACAGAACTATTTCTCTAGAGAATGTATTCATCAGTCATTAATTGCCAAATGCCTGGATGCATGAAACACTTTACCTCAAGAAGACCTTTTAAAAATGGGCAGTCCACACAAATGTCAATATTTTGCATTGCCAAGTTTTAAAGTAAGAAATCTTCCCATCCACGTTGACTTACATTTATATATTTTGAAAGCCTAGATACCAGATTTCTCAAATAAGAAATTAAAGGATTTTAATGGTCCTTTCTATAAAATACAATAAATGTATTACAATATCTTCTGGATAATGAAAAGCATATATGTATATTAAATTTATCAAAGGGTGTCCAATCTAGGATTTGGAAATCTCCATACAGCAAGCCCTTTGGGTCTATACAGGTTTTTGAAAGGGCCAATAGAGAATAACAGTAACCAAAGTTTTGCTTGTATTCCTGAGTTTACCACCTGAGAATATGTATTTCCCTACTTTACCATTCTGTCTTCCTTCAGGGTGGGAACAAAGAAGATGATGGGTTATAAGGTAAGATTCACATGTCAATAATGATACCTATTTATTCCAGCAGAGTATGTTCTGAGTCATTTTTGGCCAACTGCATATATTTCTGAGCTAATCCTTGAGTTCCATTCATCACCATTAAACAGAGAAAAGCTAACTCTACTATCAAGTAACTGGACTTGCAAATTAAGCTTACGATTCTTAAATTGTAAAAAATGAAATGATTTATTTATTCTTTCCTAACTTCCACTTTCAGCAATTTCACCTTATAGGAAGTCTCCTAAAATGTTACCCTCCTTGGACTCTGAACTCAAAGATATCTCTCATTTCTTGAATTAGTGTCCATTTTACCTGCAGTGCTCAGTTATTTCCTGAAAATGATACTCAGACTTTCTTCAGGTTTTCTTAGCTTTGAAGAGAGAAAGCTGGATTAAGAGGACCTGAGCCCTGAAACTCAGCAAAGTTGCAGCCAACACCTACTCTCCAGTTCATTGGACACACCCAGGACAATTAACAAAAGGATAATAATAGACAGCGCCAATCTCCCAAAACAGAGTATCTACAAATATAAACAAGACAGTTCCATCCATCTGCCCCGTGGGATCTAAGCCTTCTCTCAACTGGAAGCAGAGTGGACAGCAGCATCCCTAAATCTTCAACTCTGTGGAATGAACAAACATAAGATGGAACTGCAATACAGACTTATGTAGACTTATTATTTAGTAATGGAAGAACTTGTAACATTGATATAAATGTAGTGGTCACCAGAAGTTCTGAGGGAAGAGAGAGGGAAGAATAGGTGTGGCAGGGAGCATTTTTGGGACACTGAATGGTTCTGCACGTTATTGCAATGAGGGATACAAGCCATTATACATTTTGTCAAAACCTATAAAATTGTGTGGTGTAAAGTATAAACCATAATGTAAACTACAGAGCATGGTTAATAGTAAATGCTTCATTATGTGTTCAATTGTAAAAAATGTACCACACTAATGAAAGATGTTGTTAATGGGGGAAAGTGTGGGAAGGGGAGTGGGTGGGGTATATGGGAATCCCTTACATTTTTTATGTAACATTTATGTAACCTAAAGCTAAAAGAAGGGAAAAAAAGATTACCTGCCCTTATTTTTACCTTGTTTATTTGTTTTTTCATTTAAAATCAAGGTTCAGATATTTTTACAATCCCTAAGGAAAGACGTGTGTAAAAGTTAAGACAGCAAACAATTCAAATATGTACCATGATTTATTTAGTAATTAATTTATGTAATTTCTTCCCTGATCAATGATGAGTGAAATAGTTACAGAAAAATCATAAAATTTCAGGCTTTAAATATCAACCCTATTAATAGTTAATCCTTGCCATCTTCCCTCTACTAGAATAGGAGGGACAATATCAAAGCATAGCTGCAAGAAAGCCTGAATACAAATCTGTGTATTTTAACTCAATCACAGTAAGTTCTCTAAAGCAACTACTAGATGTTAGAGATACAAAGACATACATGAATACATTTTTCCTATGCTTGAGGAGCTCAGAGCCAATTATAAATTTACATGTGTTTATAAATGTTTTTATATAGGAAAATAGCATATCAATAAAGGAATTATGTAAAGGGATTATAATTGAATTTGGAGAACAAATATTTGAGTTGGAGAGAATGTGAAGGACTTAAAGAAGAGTGGAACTTAAGCCAAATATTATATATGAATGGGAATTGTGACATGAGGAAAAGGAACAAAAACTATAATAATACCTCTCATTAAATATGATGAATTTAACACATGAATTCTCCTTTGTTCCACAAATGAGAATAAAGAGAGTTTTTTTTGTTTGTTTTTTTTTTCACACATAAGACGATACAATAGGGAAGAATGAGAGAGAAAACAAAAGCAACAAAATTTAGGAGTAGTAAGCCAGAAAGACAAGTGGTAAGTATTTAACAATTTTAGAAGACTAAAACCAGTACTTAGGAAGTGATTGCACCAAGTGCCATTGGAAATGGAGGTTAAGTTGGGGCAGTGGGAAAAAGGAGGAGAAAAAGGCTAAAATAATGATTATGTATTGAAAGATTTTTTAATAAACACATTCTCAGATCTCCTTCAGCCACTGTGCAGCTAGCTGGTCAATTGCTTTTCCCAAAACCTTGCATTATTGAACTTCAAGTGGCTGAAGCAAATAAAATGAAGGGTTGCTGTGTTGGAGGATCAACAGATCAAGTTAAGAGTGGTATAGTATACTGAAACATGTGCATAGTGGATGCTCAGACATCAGCCCCATTATTCCACTTTGCTACAGGAATAATGGCAACCAGACAAAATAGTAACTCAGAGTCTTATTTAAAGAAAACAACTGGCTCAAACAGAAAGTCCTCAAGATAGAGGTATTGAAAGTTTCCCAACTAAATAGAGCAGCAATATTATTCTCAAGTGATAATCATTCATGCTTAGAGATTTTAATAAAGATTTAGTCCCTCACTCAAAAAACAAAAAACAAGCAAAAAAAAAAAAACTAGCAGCCAACCAAGGATAAAATCAGAAAATAAAAGCAATTTTGCTAAAACAGAATCTACTCAGAAAGAAAAACATTTCAAAGGAAATGAATTCATTAAAATAAAAAAAAAATAGAATCCTTACCATTAATATCATCAGAGATAGGGAAGACTTCATTGCCACCACTGACTTAGAACAGGATAATATAAAAGGGAAATGCTCTTAAAAATATTATTTTAAATATGATAGCTTAATTAAAAAGAGGATTAGTGGATAAATTTTAAGAAATATCACAGAAAGTAGAACAAAATGGCAGTATGAAAGAAAATATGAGAGAAAATACAAGATGTTGAGAGGAACTTCAATATTTGAAAAATAGCAGTTCAAGAAAGACAGAACTGGGGGGGAAATGAAGAAAAGTAAATCATCAATGATATAAAGGAAGCAAATCTCCAGAATTGAAAGCCATGAATTTAAAGAGTTAGTGTCAAATCTAGCATAACAGTTAGAAAACAGACTCACATCAAATACATCATCCTGAAATTTTGGAAGTCCTTAAAAGCACAAAGAACTTAAAAAAAAAAAAAAGCATAATGTAAAAGTTGTCAAGAATCATCAGGGGCATACCAAGAAGGTGTGAACCAGTGAGCAACAACAGTAAGAGTGGTACACCCTGGCTGGGATGAGTAACTTTTTTACCAATATTCCTTAGAACTACCTATATATTGTGAAACTAATACTAAAAAAGACAGACATAGCTTGTTAATTATTGTTTTTTTAAAAAACTCTACAAAACAAGTGTCCCATTTATTGCTTGCATCTGGGATGGCCCTCTCTCCCACCTCCAACGCCTATACTGGCATACCTCTGAAAATCAAAATGGCTTTTGACTTAGTAACAGCACTGGAAAATGGAAGGCAATGGAGCAGTGCATCCCTTTAATAAACAAACAAACAAAAAAATATCCTGACCCTCAACTATGTACTAGGCATTGTACTGAGGACTTGGAACACATTTGTTACAAGTTTATGAAGAATCCTATGTTCATAGAGTTTATATTTTGACAGAAGAAGACACACACACATAATAAAATAGTGCTTTTATTATAAGTTAGAAAGAGATGTGTTATAACAAAAATAGGGAAAGGAAAAGCAATGTTTAGGGATACCTGGCATGAAAGATTTGTTTGTGATTGTGAGATGGTGAGCATAGGCCTCATTGAGAAGATTACATTTTAACAAAGCCTGGAAGGAGATAAGGTAGGAACATGTGAGAGAAAAAGAATTTCCAGTTCAAAGACTACAGTAGGGGCTGGCAGAGTGACAATGTGTGTGTATGGGAAGGGTGGTCTGAAGATCATGTTGAGAATTGTAAGGAATGAGGCTTTTCATGAATAACAGGGGTGTCATTTTGAGTAAAAGAGTGACATGATTTGACTTAGAATATTGAGAATTTTTCTCTATTGTCCTGAGTATAGTCTATAACTATCTCAGTGAAATAGATGACTATTGCAGTAATCCAGGCCAGAAAGGATTGTATCTCAGAGCCAGAGGTAAAGATGGAGGTTTTGAGAAGTGTTCAGATTCAGTGTATATTTTTAAGGTAGAGTAGATGAGATTTCCAGTTGGATGGGTGTGGGGTGTCCAAGAAGAGTCAAGGTTGAAACCAAAGTTTTGTTATCAACTGAGTTGGAAAAGTGAGGCTAGAGAAGAAATGAAGAAAATGGACTTCAACATTAAGAGGTTAAGCAAAAAGGGAGAAATCAGGAAAGGAGATTGAGACCACTCACTTATATGAAGAAAATCAAGAGCATATGGTAGTCTCTGAAGCCAAGCAAAGAAATACAAATAGGAAGATCAAGTAAGATGAGGCCTGAGAATTGACAAGTGGATTGTGGATTTAGCAACATGGAGGTTATTTTTATATTGAAAAGAGAAGCTTCATTATTGTGAGAAACATGAAGAGGGAAAAGGGAGACAGTGTGAGTTTAACACACTTCCTAGAGGTGGGCTATAAAAAGGAATGAAGGGATGGGAGCTGGAATCAGTAATGGAGTTAAAAGAAAGTCACTATCTTTTTCTAAAATGAGAGAAACAGTATGTTTCTATGGTGATGGGACTGATAAAATTGAGGGAAAATTTGGCCATGTAGGAGAAAGGGGGAGAAATTATTGAAAAGATGTACTTGAAGAGGTAGAGGAAATTGTAATTAGTGTACAAGTGAAGGGATTCATCTGTGGGAACAGGCAGGAAGCGTCAATAGTTGGAACAGATGCTGGTAAATGGGTGGGCATAGTTGTGAGAGTAGGCAGGGATATTTCCACTGGATTGCTTCAGTTTTCTCAGTGAAGCTGTACGCAAGGCCATCAATTGCGCTAAGGAGTAAGGAGATATTGGGGATATGAAGAGAAAAGATGGCTGTTAATTAAAGATTTGGGAGAGAGGGAGAATAAATGAACTATGGAAACAGAGTCCTGACCAACTGAGGTTCATTGTCATGAATTTAAAGTGAAGTTAGTCAATTTGAATATATATCTTTCCCCAGTCACGGTCAGATGCGCAAGTGACTTCAAGAATCTGAAGCAAAATTCTTGCCAACCTAGAATTCTGTATACTTAAAAACTTTGAGTTAAGACTCGGGATATCTCTCAAGAGCATGGGTGGCTGCCAAAGGTGGAGGAAGGACTAGTGTGTCAAGCCCTCAGCATTGTTGCAAGTGTCTATGAACTTTGTCCTTCAAGCAGTGAAGGTTGGTTGTCACTGTGGGTCCTGACGGGAGGAGGAGAGAGCAACAAAATAGTTGGAAGAGGGGATAACTGGGGGCAATAGAAGTGTTCTGCATGATTCTGTAATGATGGATACAGGCCATGTTAAATATCATGAAATTTATAAAGGTGTATGGTCTAAAATGTAAACTATAATATGAGCCATAATGGAACCATGGTTAGTAGGTATGTTTCAATATCTGTACATCAGTTGCAACAAATATAACAAACACATGTAAAAAGATCATTGCTGGGGAAGGGGAAAAAGGGTTGATGTTGAGTTTATGGGAGTTCCCTGTATTCTATATATGACTTTACTGTGATCTAAAACTTTTTTGAAGAAATATTAAAAAAAAAAAGATGTAAGACACTGAGGGGTTGCGCTTATGTACATCTCAGCAGGATTTCACAGACAGCCAAAGTAGATACATCCCCAGGTAGTGGTGCTCCTGAGGGCTGCAGAGACACCCAGGTCCAATGGTCATGACAGATGGCTCTCCAGAGCCTTGTCAGCAGGCCCTACTTTGGAATTTGTGCTCCTGAGAGTAATAAAGTTGGACTCAGATGTGACCTCTCTATTCATGCCTCTTCTGTCACTCTTACTGAATCTGTGGTTGACGCTGGGGTTGATGTGTCCTCAGGAGACTTGAATCTCTGGACGTCTATGTGCCAGCTGGGCCCTGAGCCTCAGCAGAGTTGCAACACCTACTCTCCAGTTTGTTGGACCCCTACCCAGGTCAGCTAACAGGGAGGTGAAGATGGTCAACCACCACACCAGGGAACTGAGAGAGTCTATAGATACAAGCAGGAAAAAATCCCATCCATCGGCCATGTGGAATCTAAGCACCCTCTTGATTTAGAGGTGGAGTGGACACCACCATCCCAGGGTCCTCCAAATGGAGGAATAAAATATGGATTAGAGTGGACTTGCTCATATTCTACTATAGAAGTATTGTGGCTCTAGCAATGGAAGAAATTACATCATTGATATGGAGATAGTGGCCACAGGAGTTGCTGAAGGCAGGGAGAGGGAAAAAGAGGTGTGATATTGAGACATTTTCAGGACTTGGCATTGTCCTGAATGATATTGCAGGGACAGATGCAGGACATTATATATCCTGCCATAACCACTGAATGGACTGGAAGAGATTGTAAACTGCAACGTAAACTATAATGCATACTGTGTAGCAATGCTCTAAAATATACTCATCAAATACAATGAATGTGCCACCCAAATGAAAGAAATTGTCGATATGGGAGGAGTGGGGAGTGTGGGGAGTGGGATATATGGGAATCTCTTTTATTTTTTATTGTAACTTTTTGTGTGATTTATGTATCTTTTAAAAAAAATTAAAAAATTCAATTGCCACATTTGGCATGAGTGAAGGCATTTACCAATAACCAATTAACATTGAAAAATTCTTTTCTCTGCCATTATATTGGGAACTTCAGAGTAGGAGGTATAGAATGTTATAATAACTGCTTTATCCTCAGAACCACACTTTTTCATTCATTTCTAATAAATGTGATAAGAATATGTTTGAACTAAAAAAAAGACTTGGGATAATTAAAAATAATTTCAGACATACGAGGCTGCAAAAATATTGCCTCCCCTGCATGCATTCTCTGGAGGTTACTGAAGGATGTGCTCCACCAATATGAAAATATAAACTAAGAAAGGTATGCAAGAAGAAAAAACTGGAGGTCAAATATAGGATATAAGTGAAGAGAATCCTTGAAAATATGTATACGTGAAGGAAGTTCCCTTCAAGAATTGAGGGAAACCGGTTCAGAGACATCTCAGTAGAAAGATGAAATTGATAGAATGCGTGATTTAACAAAATGCCCTGAGAAGATATTCAAGGAATTTGCAAAGAGTTAGTTACTGATGACTACATTAAAAAAAAAAAAAAAGGCAATTATTAGCTCCCAGGGAAATAAAAAAGCTGTCCCAGAAGGGAAAATCAATTCCAGTTTGTTCTTGGTACAGCTGTGAACAGCATTTACATTGTCATAAAAATGTAAATACTGAATAGTGGTGTTATACACAATTTCCATACAACAACACTGGAGAATGGGGGATAGAAAGAGCATTCATATATTGTAGGAATAGCAAGAGGAGAACTAAAAAGACCTAAATTCTCACACAAAGAAAGAGATCACCTGATAAGGATGAAGGCTGAAAAAGCAAGATGTTACAATACAAACACTTAACTTAGAAATCAAGATAAATACAAAAGAGAAAAGAAAAAAAATAATCAATAGAGCTGAAAATGATTGTCTCTGTGGCAGGAGCAGGGAAATAAGTAGAGAAGTCCTCTCCCCATCTGCTCCCCAAAATAATGTAGAACTATTTTTTCTTTACATGCATGCATAACCCTGCTTAAAAAAAAAAAAAAGATACGATAAGACGAGTATAAGTAGAGATAATAACATGCTTGAAAGTAATGCCACATAGTTCACTGTAGCTAGAGGGTGAATGTATGTAGTGATGGCTAAGGGAAAATAAGTAAAAAGTGGATTTGAGGAAAGAATGTCAGGCTTAGGAATTTTAACTTTATTCAGGAGAATATAAGGAGTCATTGAAATTAATGAAGCAAGAAAATTATATGATCGAGTTTGTGCAAGATGATTCTAACAGCAGTGTAGATTGTGGTTTTTGAGGGTATAAAACTAGAGGCATAGAAATGAACCAGAATATTGAAAGATATCAGGGCCTAAGGCTGTCTGCCTCCTTTCAAGCCACTTATATCTCTTCCACTCCAATCTCCCTCACCTTTGCCTGTTTCTCTTCCCGTCTCTTCTCAAACCCCATTCTTTTTTCTAGGGCCAATAATAGAAGTGAAGCTTGCATATGAGTGTCTGCATTTGCAAGTATATATATGTAATTTTTTCTGGAAGTGAATACGTAACCATGTACCGTCTCCACTTGTGAAAGTATGTGATATGTGGGTAGAACATACTATAATTCCGTAGGAAAAAAACAAATTAGGTCACAATTTATGCTCCAGATATTTTTAGTGTCTGGTATAAACCATATTGTCTAAAAATGGCCTCTAGGCCCTAAACTGAGGTTTTAGGGGTAAAAAAATAAATAAATAGGAGATTATAATATTATTTCTTCAAAGACAGTCCTGATGCTAAAAGCCAGGTTTACCATCCTTTAATAGGGCCTAAAATGAGGGCTTAATGCCCAACCCTTAGCCAGCGCTTCCATATTAAACAACAGACTGAAGGATCCAGCCATCTGCCTGATCAGTCATGGGAGGGCCAATCACTGATGCCTGTTTATCTTTCCTTTTATGGTGCCTCAGTCCTTTTGTTAGACATTTTTTCATTAGCTGTTCAGTGTAGTCCTCTCACCTTCTGACATGATCATTTCTCTTCCCTGTATTATTTGCTGTCTTGTTTCCTAGTCTCTCTCTTATTTCTTTGTGGGCTTTTTTCCCCTTTCTGGAATGCATCTGAGTGTCAAGTTTCAACAGCTCTCAAGTTTTCCAATTTTCAATCAGATCTCTGACCTGTGTAGATATGGATCTGTACATCTATTCACTGCCTTCATTTATCTTGTTTTTATTTTTCTGAATTTCTTGCCTTTTCAAAGAAAAAAAAAAGCTGTGTGTTCAGTGCCCTTCTTTAGTAATCAGTGAAGCAAGACAAATAGGTCAACCGAACAATAATTAAAGGTTTAAAATATAGCATGATTCTATCCAGAAATGAATTTATTTCTGGATTAACTTGAAGTATCTTTCACCCAGTAAATATTTTTTAGAAGATCCTATTATGTGAAAAGCTGGGCTCTCTGATGGAGCCATGTCTTAAAGCAGCGATAAACCACAGCTGGGCCTCCGTGACCACCTGGACCTATTCTTGCCCTAAAGAATGTGAAGTCAGCCACAGTAGAGACAGCACAAGTTCTGCTATGTGCAACTGGTGAGCAGAGAGTTCAAATGTGAAGCATTCAAAGGCAAGATTACTAGCATGCAACAAAGCCCTTTCTTTCAAGGAAGTTCTGATAGACTGTCCATGATAGAATGTGTCAGGTAGAGAATAGTGACTAAGAGCTAGGGCTCCAGCATCAAACTCCCCTAAGTTTGAATTTTGGCTCTAACCACTTAATCCCATGTGAAAGGGGTTAAGTTACTTTACTAATGAAGCGAGCAGAGAGTACTCACCTGCCTCCCTTGACCTGGCATATAGTGAGTGCTCAATCAGTCTGAGTTGTTATTATGTGATTGAGAAATAACATGTTCATCAAAGTCCACAAGGAAACATGTTTTAAGGTCCGATTGGTCATGGTTATCAATATCAGAACAAGCTAGGTAAAAAGATGAATTAGGAGACTGACTGTAGGAGGATAGGCTTCCCAGTATGCTGAATAGTAGGATGCAGAAATTGTTCAGGAAATCATAGCTAACATTTGTGCTTTCACTTCCCAGATGTGGACCTTGCCCTGTTTATTTGATGCATAAAAATAGGAAATTCAATGTTTATAAATATGACTTTAAACTAAACATCATATATTGTTTGTGTTCTTTTGGAAAGCTAATAGAGCCTCCAAGTATAAATGGGACATGGCATAGTAAGAACTTGCTTTCCAAATTTAGTGAAACTCTTAGGTCAATATCACATATGCTTTGAATCTATTTTGGAGTCAAGGGGCAAGTGAAAGCCATTCTGGGATACTCTGGACCCACCTCTGCTCATGACTAAACCACTAAAATGTCCCAGTGTTTGTCAGAAGTAGGACTGAAATGAAGGCCCCTGAAACATTTTAAGATCTGGAGGGAGGGGAGACTGACTTTGGAAAGCTGAAGGAAGGAAGCATGAGATAAGGATGCTCAAGGAAGAATTAATATCCTAGAGGAAGAAAGCTTTGGGTGATTGTAGGAGATTTGTGGGAAAGAGTCATACCAAAGTGTATCCCTCACCTCTGACAATTAAGCCAGTAGACAATGAAAGCAGTCAACCTGATCTCTCATTCCCTTGCAATTCCTACCCCAGTTCACTAAGACAGAGGAGACACTTAAGGATAGCAAATGGAAATTTAAAATCTAAGGGACTGGGGGAAGATCTGAGCAATTCCTCAAGGCCCCCCTCTACTGGTGGTGGTCAACATTCCAGGCAGAAATTGGATAGATGTAGAGTTGTGGGAGCAAAGGACTAACTACCAGGCAAAGATCAATTTGAGAGATAGAACATTAAATATATGCCACAGGAAGTAAAATACAGGCCAAGGTTTTAAATGAAGGTGTGGTAATTATTTAAGGAAAGATCTGTTTTCATTTATTTTCCTTTCAAGAGTGACCAAGGAGGAGACTTTCCAATTTAGAGTTTTTAACTATAAGTTGCACTCTATCAACAAGTATGATTGATAGAAGAAAATTCTGACCTTAATATATTATAGTGTGGGCAAACATATTGGACCTAAATTAGTCTTCAATGTTTTCAGAGGTTCCTTAAATATTTTTCATTCATAAAGTTGTATGCCATACTTTTTTGAAACCTCTGTTTGAAACTGATGCATGAATAGGAATTTGGCCAGGTGTACATTTAGCTGAGTGTGTGAATATTAAAAACTACAAACTTTATCATTTCAAGAGTGATCCTAAGTGTTAACTACTGTGTTTTGAATAGGATTCTACTTAGGGAAGAACAAAACATTACTGGATTAAAGTCAAATGAGATAAAAGGTATAGCTGGCAACATGCCTGGTTTCCCCAAGACTACATATCTTAGAAAATTCTTGACCTTATCACATTTGGGCCATTTTAGAATTTTGCCAGGGAAATCTATTGCAGTGGAGGAGTAAACAAATTAGTGTCATTTAATAAGAATAAATGAAATCAGCAAATTTAGTAAACTGCTATCAGTGGAGAAAAAAATGAGTTAAGGAGAAAAATGAAAGGCCAGCACCTGGTTTCTTCTACCTTTTTTGAGGAACTTTACAGGAAGTTAAGTGGAAACAGGTAGATGGGAAAAGAGTAGAGTATGGGAACAGCTTTGCACCAGAGCTGGAAATATGAAGAGCCCCAGCTGGAAGCATGTCCCACATCTCTACAATGGAAAAAGTTAGAGTAATCACAACAAACCTAATGAAAGAGGCAACAAGAGAGATGGGTGAGTGAGAATCAAACAAGGAATCAGTCAAAAAAATGTTTTTCCTGATTTCTTGACAATAAAAATAGATCCAGCTATGCTAGTCAGGAGGAGAGAATATAGGCTTAGATGGGGGATTGATGAGACTACTCAAACCCTGATAAAGGAAATCTGATGAGCTCTGCCCAAAATTTATGGAAGGAAGGGCCTGAGTGCTCAGGACTTCTCATCTAAGGAAACAAGAAGCCTTTGAGGAAAAGAGAGGAACAGCACCTGGTAGCCGGGGGTTCTGAGTTTCAATGCGTTTGAAGCAGTTTAGACCTTTCCGATAGAATCAGCAGATAATCCACAGGTAGTTAAGAATGAATTACTGATGATAAGAAAAAAGAAAAGTAACACCATAGAAAAATTGGTAAAAGAAACATGAAGAGCAAAAACATTTGAAAACACTTGAAAAGCTATACAACCTCACTGGTAATTAGGGAAATGAAAATTAAAACCACATGGGATAGTATTTTAAATACATCAGATTGGCAACAACTGAAGTCTGATGATACCTAGAGCAAGGCGCAGTTTCCTACATTGCCTATAGGAGTGCAAACCAGTTCAATCACTTCAAAAAACAATTTGAAATTTTCTAGTAAATTTGAAGATATCATAAGAACCAGGCATTAATCAGAGAAACTATATAATTTTGTACCAGGAGTCAAATATTAGAATGTTAATTGCAGCAATGCTATAATAGCAAAACTGGAAACTGCCCAGATGCTCATTAATAGGGGAATATATAAATTGCAATGTATTCAAACAATGGAACGACATACAACAGTGAAAATACATAAACATAGGAAGGGGCATCAATGCAAAGGATTTTCAAAAAATAATTTTAAAAAGCGAGTCATATAGTATATACAGCATATTTAATTCAACTATTTATAAAATATAAATATGAAAATTTAACTAAAAATTTTAAAATTTTTTGGAAAAACACATTTAAAAAATTATAGCAATAAAGAAGCAATAGATAAATTCAGTTTCTTAAAATGAAAACCTTTTGTACATCAAAGGGCATTATAAAGAAAGTGACAAGACAACCTATAGAATGGAAGAAAATAGTTGCAAAACATACTTCTGATAAGGGCTTAGTATCCACAATGTATAGATAACTTTTATAGTGCAACAACAAAACAAACCACCCAATTAAAAAAAAAAAAGACAAGAAACTTAGCAGATTTTCAAAGACTGCACAAATGACCAATAAGCATCTGAAAAGATATTCAACATCATTAGCAATTAAGGAAATGCAAATCAAAACTACAATGAGATGCCACTTCACACCCATGAGCATGGCAATTATTTAAAAAAAAATTTTTTTTTTAACCAGTAAAATGAATGTTTGGAAAGGATACCAAAAGCCAAGCATCCATCAACAAATGAATGGATAGACAAAATACATAAACACGATGAATCATAAGCAGGACTTGCTGCAACATGGGTGAATTTTGAAAACATGTTCCATGAAATTAGAAAGGCACATAAGGACAAATATTGTATGATTTCATTTTTCAAGATATCTTGAAATAGGAAATTTGTGAAGGCAGTAAGTAGATTAGATGTTACCAAAGAAGGCGGTGACAGGGGAAGGTAGAGGTTTTGCTTGGTGGGTATAGACTGAATAAAAATTAATTTAAAAATACATTTTAAAAACTATTATAAAATACAGGCCAGGTAATGATGACATATACTACTTCGGGACAATGGATTGCTGAGTAGGGGGTGTAATGGCATAAAAGAAGTTATATTTGATGCTTTGTCATCCTGCCTGGTTTAGTTGTAACTCCCTTTAAGCCACCACCCCCGTGAGCCCTATCCTGGGGCTACCCTGCGACTAACTGGGCCTGTGCCTCCAAACGGTTTGGATGATAAGAGCCACCCTCAGATTTTCCCAATGGCCTCTGTTGCTTTTCCTGCTAATGGCCCTTGCAGCGGCTTCTTCTCCAAAACGCCTGCATCTCCACACAGCCGGTATGATGAGCCGTTCTTAGATTCTTCGAATGGCCCCTGCTGCTGCGTTTCTGCACTGCCCCTCGCCCTTTTGGGCCACATAATTTACTAACAAGGCCTGTATCTCCATAAAGCTTGGAGGATAAGAAGCTGCCCTTCATTCCTCCAAAGGGCCCTTGTCGCTTCTGCTCTTCACGCCATATAGTTCGAATTTTCCAATCTGGGGAATCAGCGGGAAAATCATGCGCTTCAGTTCTCGGCCACAAAAGCCTGAGTCCAGACCACAGGAGCTTCTTTCCAACTCCTCCACGAACCCTTGAAGGAGCTCGAACTAGGTAGAGGTGGGCCTTTCCACAGCTCTCCTTCTCCATTTTCTCCCTCCAAGTCCTTCGATTTAACAAAGCTGTCGGTCCATGCATTCTCTGCTGGCTGGGGATCCGTGTTTGCTCTTCACCACCAGAAGAACTTCCACATAACTTCCAGAATAGAGAATCAAGGGGATGATAATCTCCTTGGCAATGGTTTATAGCCTGGGGGTAGCTACAAGCTGTTCATTTGATTATCCTGATAACTTGTGTATTCTTATAAGTATATTTTATAATTCATGCAGCATTTCATAAAATATTTTTTAAAAATAGATGATTGGCAATGGCATTGCATAAATTCAAGCAGAAAGTCTAAACCCTGACTGGCCCATTTATTTTGGGCAAAACCACAAGCTGTGTTAGGAAAATCATTGGACCCCAAGTAGACCACTTCCTGAGCTGGAATCAAGAAATATGTAAATATAATGTGAATATGAATATACATCTGGGGAGCCGCTGTAGCTCAGTGGTTGAGTGCAGGTTCCTACATACGAGGCCCTCCCGGCTCTGGTACCTCAAAAGTAACAACAACAACAAATCATACAGCTGAAAAATGTGTTAAATAAAAAGTGCTAGTATTGTATACTAGTTGTGTGTTGGTGTGTGTGTGTGTCCATTTGTCTAAACAATGAAATAGTCCTCAGAAATTGTTCCACAAAGAATTTTTGGTTAACATCTTAAAAAAGATCTGACAATGTTTGCTAATGGTTTAGTTGTTTAATCTAGTATCCAAAATTAGAGTGGGGAAAATGAAACTAGTGGAATGCTGAGGTAATGAATATCTGTACTTTATAAATTTCAAAAATATATATGAATTTTTAAATATTGAAGTCCACATTATGCAACCTTATGAGATAGATAAGAAACATATGTTATCAGAATATTAAAAGATATTAAATAGAAATAGAAAGTTGTTCATATGTTACCCTCTATTATCCTTCAATATTTATATTAAATTTGATATGGATCCTATATCTTTAAATATACTGAATTATTTATTTTTTGGTGTTGTAGCACAGAGAAATTGGGTTGTTTTAAATCAATTTGTATTCAGTATGGAAATAGAGTCATAGTATTCTGGTACTGCAAAAGGAACTCACTCATGGCTTCAGGCTGTGTGAACTCAGACTAATGATCTCCTTTCAGAGAAAATTCATTAAGATTCAAAATATTAAGTTGATTTTCTACTTTAATATGCCTATATGCACTAAAGAAATTGTATTTTTAATTGTGTTCAACAAAAAGTTCTACTGGGTACCATCCAGTAGAATTCAGAGGGCCTTTACCTTTAGCTGGAGAAACTAAATTTTGGGGGTTGCTGCACTAAGACAATTTTTAACACAGTGAACATGTATTTGTCTGTACTAGCCAAAAATAAATTTACTTTCTAGATTTCTTCTTGTTTCCAGAGAATTGGTGCAGATTTGAACCTCTTTACTTCATTTTTTGAAAATATTTTTCTATAGGAGGTGCAAAACAATGTAAACCAAACATTTTAACTAGGAAATGAGGAATTCAAATACCTGAGTATAGTAGACAGAATAATGTCCCCTACCCACCTTATTGGAGGATGTTTCCTATCCCCCAGAACCTGTGATATGTTCCCTTACATGGTAAAAGGGATTTTTACAGATGTGATTGTTAAGGATCTTGTGAAGGGAAGATTATCCTGGATTTTCTGGGTAGGTCCAATATACTCACAAGGATCTTTATAAAAGGGAGGCAGAGGGGATCAGAGTCAGCAAAGAAGATGTGACAATAGAAGCAGAGGTCAGAAAGAGAGACTTGAAGATGCTATTTGGCTGGCTTTGAAGCTAGAGGAATGGGTCATGAGCCAAGGAATGCAGAAGGCCTCGAGAAGCTGGAAAAGGTGAGGAAGTAGATTCTTCCCTAGAACTTCAAGAAGGAATGAGCTCAGCTAACACCTAGATCTTAGAACTGTAAGATAATAAATTGGTAGTATTGAAAGTCACTAAGTTTGTGGTAATTTGTGACAACAGCAAGAGTCGAAGTAAAAAATGCCAGGACCCTTTCTCAATTGCGAACAATTAAATTACTATACTGTTTGTTTTGAGACTCTTAGTGGAAACTTCATCAATAAAAGTCTGCAGGCAAGCATTGTGTTTGACGTAGAGAAAAACACGTATAAAAATGTAGCCATATATATGCAGCCTAAAGAAAGAATGCCTAACTTCTCTCCTTTCAAAAATGCATAATCTGTGTGGTGACCAGGGAGTGTATCATCAACATTCACAAGCGCATCCAGGGAGTGGGCTTCAAGAAACATGCACCTTTGGCCCTCACAGAGATCCAGAAATTTGCCACGAAGGCGCTGGGAACACCAGATGTACGCATCGACTTAAGGCTCAACAAAGCTGTCTGGGCCCATGGGGTAAGGAATGTCCCATATCGTATCTGTGTACAGTTGTCCAGAGGATGTAATGAGGATGAAGATTCCCCAACCAAGCTCTGTACATTGGTTACCTATGTACCTGTCACCACTTTCATAAATGTACAGTCAATGTGGGTGAAAACTAATAGCTGATTATCAAATGAAATAACTGCAAAAAATTACACAATCTGTGAAGAGATGATCACCATATCATCAACCCCCCAAATCTAGTTTCTTCTAGATCTGATGACCTTGTCATCTCTTATGATTAACTACACACTAGTTTGAAGGCACAGAGAGAAGAAATAGCAACAAGCTTTAGACATTGATTCCATTTTCTTCTCGCTTCAGGGTTGCATAAACTGAAGATATTACACTTAAGAACTACACAAAGAGCTAAAGGTGGCATGAAGGTTGTAGCAAGTATATTTTCCAGGAGAAGTATATTTTTGCATTTGAAATTAGCTATAGCTGAGCAACACCAGTTTCCAAAACATTTATACCGAGTGAAGTGCTGCATATGCTGTTGTGGTCAATGTACTGAAACAGCACCAGGCAGAGGCGCCCAACTGGGTGGGAAAGGTAGAATCTCAAACAGTTGCTTTATTGTTTTTTCTCTGTCTAAAATTGTTGTTTTCAATTGAGAGCATTACACCTTTACCATTGGTGCAACATAGGGGAGGGATGTGTTCTCTATATAATGTTTACCTATGAGATGGTGTCTTTGATTATTTGGAGCATTATTTCTAAAGAGCAGCATCAAAAATGGAAAAATAAGGAACTCCAGTGTCATCTCCCAACTCTGCAGCAATCCATCCATGACTTTTTCAAGTTGTCAGAGGAAAGACATACATTCTGTTTCCCTGTCAAATTCTCCAAGCCAGTTTAAGGGCAGGGAATGGGGTCTACTATATCCTTTCCTCTCTGATTAACTGAGAGTCAGAATAAATCTATTTTCTTCTCCATAGGGTGCTCTTTAGAGCTGACTTACAGACATTTCCTTCTTCCTCTCACAGGAGATGACTAAGTTTATTAAAAATCATATGCAAAATAGCTGGGAAAATACATTGTTTAAATACCAAATAGATTACGGTGAACAATGCAGCACCTAAGCATCCATCGTGTCACAAATTCCTTCTACTAAAACGTGACAGGGCTGCTTTTTCTCCTTGCAGAGGGTGTTTTCATTATTCTAGGGTCAAAGACAAGGACAATGGTACATCAGGACATCACAAATGTCTTTCTGGGTGCATTTTTCAAGACTTTCTTCCTGCCTTCTTTTCTTGGAAGGAGTTATGAATGCAGAATAAAGAGCTTGGGGAGCATAGAGGAAAGAACAGGGACTTTAGAACAAAACAAGTCTGAGTTCAAATTTCAGTTCTGTTATTCTATTATAGTTCTAGTTGTGATACCTTGGGTGATAGTTATTCTTTCTAAGGTTTGATTTACTCAACTGTTAAATAAAGTAACAAGACAGAGCTTGTGGGATTATTGTCCAGTGATTGAAAGAGAAAACCCCTGTTATTGTCCTTCACACTCCAGAAAAAGTAGCTCTTATTATACTCCACAGGGATCTCTGTACTGGGCGAGTCTACATCATTTTTGCTGGTTCCCCTTTCATTTTTTTATGTTTTCTTAAACTTAATAAGATGTCTGTGAATGAGTTCAGTACAGCCTCTTGAGATACAAAGGATGTTACTACCCAAATCTGGTCCTTCAAGTCCACTATATTCTGAAAAGAGTTGGAGACATCCTTCATTGCAGAAAGGAAATTTTTAAAAGTCTATTTTCCCCTACAGAGAAATTGCAAATTGATTGACTATGAAGGGTCGGGTAAACTTATCTAATCACCTACCTGTCTGGGAATCCACAGACCCCTACAGACTGAGCTGCCTTTGGAATTGTGATTCACTGTCTTACCCCTACATTGTGCTGGTGATTGGTGACCACTTGCTTGTCTCCCTGATTTGCATAGACTCCATTTCAAAACCCTCAGGTATGGCTGCTTTGTTTGGACTGCCTGACATCACAAGCTATGGCTGCCCCCTTGTGGTAACTGCCTTCCCCACACCTAATTTAAATATGTTTTCTTTCACTTCTGTCTCACTGAAGAGATTCAATGAGACTGAAGGACCCACTTAAAGCTTTCTGAGTCAAGGTGACAGACCAGTTCATTTATAGCTTCTTAGGCTGCAGTATCCCAGTGAATGCCTTTAGTGAGAGATAATCTCTGACTTGGAGCTGAATTTGTTTTCCTCCTAGATTCCTTTCTCTTGAAGCTGAGAGAAGACAGGATGCCCTACCAACATTTGAAGATACATATCATTTACTCTTTGTATTCTCTTTTCCAGACGAAGAATATTTCAGATAAGATCGAATCTAGATGCCTCATCGCCTGAATGCCTTTGCATGGATTGAACCTGGTTTGACAATGCCCCTTCTAAAACATGACAGGTAAACTGAGTATTAAATCTAGCTGCAATCTAAGGAGCACAAAGCACCACTGGAATGTTGATTCTCAGGCATCCACATTTACATCCCACACATGCCTGTGGCTCAGGGCCTCTCTTGTCCAGGACAAATCTATGACTCTAGACTCACACATTCACTTTGTACAGCCACAATATAAAATCAAACTAATTCCCCCAAAACCTGCATCTCCTCTTTCTTTGTTCAGTGCTTTGGATAAAGTCAATCCCCCATGTGTAAAACGCCTGTCCGTGGCTCTAACTTCATTATCTCTATTTTCACCTGCACTAGTTCCTTTTATCAGGTTTGCCAGCCTTGGCTCCACAGCTGTTTCCTTCTCCCATACTGCTTTCCTGATCATGTATGATAATCATAGCTGACAATGATGAGCCCCTGCTTAAAATAATTTCACTGTCTACAAAATAAATCCAACTTTCTCTCAATGTAATCTAGGTCCTTCAGGAGGACCCAGCCTGCTCTCCCAGCATCATTTTCAATTTCAATGGCACCGTTGTATGAACTGTCTTCCAATTACACCACTGTTTTATTGTTTTTTTCTACATATATTTGTTCTTGCTCCTCTTCTTCCAAGAATATCCTTTCAATCTGGTGAAATTCTTTCAACCCAGCTCAAAAGACAGCTCCACTCTGAAAATGGCTCAGATTCTTCTCCAACATAGCAGAACTGATTCTTGTCTCTAAAATACTATGTGAATAACATTTGTTGACTCTGTGTTTATAGGAAGCATTATCTGATGTCAAAATTCCAGACAAATCTTCTTGAACCTATGGGACTCTTAAGTTGCCTAGAAAGAGGTCCCATCGCATAAAATTGTGTAAATCTGACACCAAGCAAAGTGCTGGATGTTTGGTGGTGCTTAAAAATGGTTCTTGAATTAAATCCAAATGTCAGAACAGCTTAAAATTACATGAATGTTAAAAAAAAAATTGCAGTTATGCTGGTGGTCAACTAAACTGTCCACCTCTTGTGTTTTCACCTTTTACTGTAGTTATGTAGGTGATTTATTTGGAAGAGGTCACCTGACACCTGCCAATATTCAGTGTTTAGGTTTGTCAGTTCCTGGGTTTCATCTGAGCATGGTGATTAAGAAGGCAGTCTCTGATGTCAGATGCTTACAATCATTTCCATCTCTATCTTTTACTACTTCTTAGGCATGTTATTTACATCTCTAAAACTTTTTTATCAGTAAAACTGGAATAAAGAAATTGATTATCAAGACAGTTGCAAGGATTGAGATAAGCCTGCACATAGTAACTGCTCTAGAAAGGTTAGCTATAGTAGTAATTAGCATCCATGTATCTTACATCTATATGCATATTTATTATACGTAAGATTTCACAAGGAAAACAATGTGAGTCATATTGTGCAAATATATTGATGAGAAGTAAATTCCACTAAAAATTCCTTGATTTTTATCAATGTTGCTAATTTGGCTCAATTCACTATAGATACTGAAAGTTGGTTGCCTTCTCTGTGAAAAGAAACCCTTACCATGCCCACGTTAATAAGTAAGTAATGTAGATCATTGAGCCCTGCTTTATGTCAGCTAAGTTCCAGGGAATTATACTCAGTAAACAAATAATCTCCTTAGCTGGAATCCAGTGTTGGAAAACCCTAATTAATTAATAGTCCCAGGCTCACAGTGGGAGGAGTAGTTGCTCATTTTGCATTTAAGATTCTGTAATTTTTTAAATGGAGAAAGGTATCACTGTTATGCACTTAGTGCATCTGTGCCTCAGTTTCCTTATGTGTAAAACCATGACCATACTAACAGTAGTTGCATAGATATGTTTTGAAGAGGTAATGAGTTAACAGATTTAAAACTCATAACTATCATTTTCTTATTAACTGTACTTATGGAGATAACAAGATTGTCCCAGGACAAAACATATAGATATAGAGAAAATCAGCTAAAATAAATAAACAAATGAATAAAGACATAATAGAAAACTATGAAACCAGAATGCTTTTATGAGAACACTTGCCATTGGAATTACACCATAATTCCATGAGAACCCTTGCCATTGGAATTATACCATAGTCACAATAGCATTAGATATAAAACTATTCAACATATGGCCAGCTTCCTCTACTGTAAAATGGAGGTAATCCAATTTACCACACAGGATTTCTGTGAAGCTTAAGGGAGATTACACTTTAAAGTGCAAAACATCGTGCCTGACACACAGTATAAACTTTTTAAATGTTAGCCCTTTAAGAAAGTGATTATTATTTTTAATAAGCACACTTAGAATGGATGAAATAATTACTTAATAAAATGGAATTGGAAAGCATCCTTAAATATTATCTCCCTTGTTCCCAGGAATCCTAAAGAGAAAGATGGCACATTAAGTTTCATATTTCTGCCTTTTCTCAACCCTGTTAGTACTAACAGCAGTGACATGTTTGATCAATTACTTGTTGCTAGAACAGCACTTCTGAAAGGGTCTTGTCTTTACATGCATAGGCAATGGGATTGGAATATTGGTATTCTGGCAGTGATTTTTTGAAGGAGATGCTTTAAAATAAATCTCAAAAGCCTTTTGCAGGAATGCTGACATTACTTGGAAATTTTTCTAAAATTAAATAGTAATCCTAGGAGAGGGGAAGTAGAGAATATTAATGGAGTTTGGGGTCCTTTTCACTTTATGTAGTCTGTTTTTCATGTATTGACCGATCCTAAGGCACCTGGTATTACCCCTTTAAAATGTCCCATGTGCAACTTTTCACATGAAACAGAATTAATAAAGCTTGGGCTTCTCAATGATAACTGTGCATTCACTTTTGAAGTTCCCATTGTTTAGTTCTCCTTGAAAACTAGGATCCCAGAGAAAATTGATCCTGTCAGGCTATACAGAAGAGGGTAGTTTACTTAATGAAGTTGGTTGTTTTATATTCATACTAGATAAAAGCACCAATTAAGGTACCAACTAAGCTGTCTATATAGACTCCTTAGGAGGAAATATTAGCATTTTCAAGATCATTAAGTTTATGTTTTTTCATTGTGTAGTGAAATGAAAATAAAAGGCAGATGTAATCCTTCTCTGCATTTAGTACTGAAGGATGAATGTATCTCTAACAATATGTAACCTTCGAAAATGAGCAAAGTTAGAAATCTGCATCAGGCACATAGAGATCAGCCATGGAGCTGTGGGGAGGCAGGAAGTAATGCGTTTAGGAGTCCCAACTTTGGGCAATCCAATTTCTACCACTTACCACTTATGTGGCTTTGGGAAAATCAATTAATTTCTCTGAGCATCAGATTTTTTTTCTGTAAAATGAAAAAAAATTACATCACAAGATTGCCATGAAAATTAAATAATATAAAATATGTAAAGCTTTTGACCACATAAGTGTGAAATACACAATAACTGATAATCCAAAGTAAATATCAACATAAAGAATAACCCTCATAAACATAACTGGAAAATTTATCCACCTAAAATACCAAGTGCTCTGTGGTTTTAGATATCAACAGGAAAAGCTTCTGTTGCATAATTACTGTATTTATGAAAACGAACCACCAATAGTCAATTGCCTATGATAATTCAGGTGGAAGTCATATTGCTGCAAAAAGAGGTCTTTTTTGTCACACTAACAAGCTTCTACTGGATGCCAGGTATAGTACTTGGCGCTGTGGATACTATGTTTAGACAACCACAGCCTCAGCCCTTGTAGAGTTCACAGTCAAGTAAGGAAGACAGATTATGACAATAAGCAAAAAGGCATAAATCCAGTAATTATAAACTGAGTGCTTCTGTGATTACTCATTCCTTAGCAGCTGTAGATATTTTAAGGTCCAAAATTCCATGACCTTGTCACATTCCTACTGCACTAAGATTAGATTTAATTATTTACATGTAATTTATTAGAAATTCAATATTTAAGTTTCAAAACTTAATGGATTAGTGGCTTCAATGAATTGCATTTAATATTTATTAATTAGGTTTCAAGTGTGTAATGTACAAATCTTTTACCCAATATCCATATTTCCCGAGAAACACAGTCAAATAAATATGAGAAACTAAATCTTAATCAAGTTCTCTTTACAATCTGTTCCCTGATTCTCTTTATATTAGTGACAACAGTAATGTGACTGCCTTACAATTTCTTGACTGTTTTAGACTAGAAGAAAAGAGATTGGAATAATACTCTCAAGGGCTGAGATTTTTGATTATGTAAAAGATAAACCTAATTTAGATTGTAGGTAGTCATGCAGGACGTTATGAGAAAATGATACTTTAGCCGAACCCTAAAGAATTTATAAGAATAATTTTGTTGTCCATTCCAAGGTCCACAGGATGGAGGAATAGAATATGGATGGGGGTGGACTTACTGATATTCTATTTATGAACTATTGTGATTAGTAATCAAAGAAAGTGTGGCATTGGTGTGGAGAAAGTGGCCATGGTGGCTGCTGGGTGTGGGGAATGGGAGGAAGAGATGAGATATGGGGGCGTTTTAGGGACTTGGGGTTGTCCTGGGTGGTGCTGCAGGGACAGTTACCAGACATTGTATGTCCTCCCATGGCCCACTGGGTGGACTGTGGGAGAGTGCGGGCTATGATGTGGACCATTGACCATGAGGTGCAGCAGTGCTCAGAGATGTATTCACCAAAAGCAAGGAATGTCTCATGATGATGGAGGAGATTGTTGCTATGGGGGGAGGAGTGGGGTGAAGGGGTTGGGGAGTATATGGGGACCTCATATTTTTTAATGTAATATTTTTTAAAAAGAGAAAAAAATTATTTAAAAAAAGAATAATTTTGTTGTGTGGTGATGAAAGAGTGTTTCACACATAAGAAACATCTTGGTAAATATATTAAATGAAAGTAAGGACCACGAGTATTGAGAATCTTTAGGGGTAAGTAAGAAATGTGTCAGGAGATATGGTTAGTGGAGTGGGAGGAGTCCAGATTATATAGTAGCTTGAAGGCTAAGTATCTTAAATGCTAAACTAAGTGCTAAGGGGAGCTATCAGTGTATGTGGAGCATGTGCCAAAAAGCTCCAGCTAAGTTCTACTGGAATAACAAATGAATCCCAAAGTGCCCATTGTTATAGAAACTGGTATATTTTTGCTCACGCTGAATGCCCATCATGGCTCCATGTGGCTCTGCTCCCTGTCACCTTTACCATGGCTGAAGGACAGGCCATGCTAGTCATGGGGCTAAGGAAGGAAGAGTGATGGTAAAGCCACCCAGAAACTCTTTAACAATTTTTTCAGATGTGGCCTATATCACTTCCGCTCACATTTCATGAGTCAGAACAATTAACATGGCTGAGTCTAACCTCAATGGAGCCAAAAACTAAATCCTCCTACAAGGAAACCCTGTACAGAGGGAAACTATTTTGAACAGTAAAATATACCACAGAACAGAAATGAAGATTCAATTTATATTACTAAAAGATGAGTAACTTCAGGACAGAGAAGAAATTTGACATGAAAATCAGAAGTGGGGAAACCAAATAAGAGTTGTTGTTTGATTTAAAATAGTGATTTAGAAAATAGTGTCTTTTACTAAGGTGGTGGCTGGGGAAGGAGTAAGCTGGATAGATTTGGGATATACTTTGGTAGTAGAATAAACAGGATAACTTTGTTTCAGGACTGGAGATCAATGACATACAAATGACATTAGCTAAGGTTGTTAGGAGGAAGAAGTTAATTTAGAATGAAATGCAAGAATTATCTAGGTAGGAATGCTCATGGGTGAACCTTAGGAGTAATTGGCTACTTTCTGCCTTCTCATAGTGCTGGAATTCTGGAAGCCTGAAGGAAATTATTTAATCACATTATACCTCAGTTCCCTCAGCTTTCAAATTTGGGTAATAATGCCTACCTTCTTCATTCAAAAGTCTAAAAAAGTGTAAGACACTATATAAATATAAAATCTTTTATCTTCTAGAATCTTTTCTCTCTGCAAACCATTTTAAAGAATAAATGGCAGAGTTCCCTGAGAAAAGAGTGTGTAGAAAGGAACAGTGAATTTGACACCAGAAGATCCTGACTTAATTTTCTTTTCTTTTCTTTTTTTTTTTTTGAGGTACCAGGGATTGAACCCAGGACCTTGTATGCAGGTGGCCAGCACTCAACCACTGAGCCACCTCAGCTCCCCTGAGTTGGCTCCCTTGTCTGTTTGCTCATTGTTTGCTTGTTTGTTTTTGCTTGTTGTCTGCTCATTTGTTTTTTTTCTTTGGGAGGCACAAGAACCAAACCCAGGGACTCCGATAAGGGAGGCAGGTGCTCAACTGCTTAAGCCACATCCACTCCCTGCTCATTTGTTTTTTTGCTGATTGTTGTGCCCTCCTGACTTAATTTTGACTTTTATGTTTACTCTTTTTTTAAAAAAACAAGGTACTCCTGATTTTCTAATATAATTTTAGAAGATTATTTAATTTCTAAGAGCAGCAATGTTATCTTTATAAGTGGAGTATTAATTACCTACTTGCTGTTGTGAGAATACATAAAATGATGATGTGCAGTGTTAGTTGAGTTTGCTATATCACATTATATCATTTTTTAATTTTGCTTTATATTTTGAGATCACTGTAAATTCACATGAAATTACAAAACTAGTATAAGAGAACAATGAAGATATTGACATTGATTCAGTCAAGATACAGAATATTTCCATCATCACAAAAATCCTTCATATTTCCCTTTTATTACCAAAGCCTCCTATCCCAACCTTTTCTTTTCCCTGGCAATCACTAATCTTTTTTTTGCTTTTTTTCCCCTATGAATTTGTCATTTCAAGAATGTCATATAAATGAATGTTATATCACCTTTTGTGATTGGGAGTGGAAAAAAAAACTCACATAATTCTCTGGAGATTCATTCAGATTGTTGTATCAATAGTTTATTCTTTCTATTGCTGAGTAATAGTCCATTAGATGGATTTACCTCTGTTTAACCATTCACTTGTTAAAGTATATCTAGATTGTTTCCAATTTGTGGTTATCACAAATAAAGCTCCTCTAAACATTCGCAAATGTGTTTTTGTGTGAACATAAGTTTTAATTTCTCTTGGATAAATGCCCAGACATACAAGTGATGGGTTATATGGTAGTTGAGTGTTTACATTTTTTTAAAAAAGAAACTGACAAACTGTTTTCCAGAGTGATCAAACCATTTCACCTTCCCATCAGCAATGTATAAGTGACATAATTTTTCTGCATCCTTACTATCATTTGGTATTGTCACTAATTATTCTTTCTGTTTTAGTCATTATGATAGGTGTATAGTGATATCTTATTGTGGTTTTAATTTGCAAATCCCTAATAGGTAATGATGTTAAACATCTTTTCATGTGCTTATTTATCAGCTGTACATCTTGTTCAGTGCAATATATCTTTATGTCTTCTGCCCATTTTCTAATTGTATTGTTCATTTTTTTTTACTATTGAGTTTGTGAGTTCTTTATATTTTCTAGATAACAGTCCTTTGTTAGATACATGGCTTACAAATATTTTCTTCCACTAAGTAGCTTGTCCTTCCATCCTCTTAATGGGATCTTTCATGGAGCACAAGTTTTGTTTTGTTTTTTAATTTTGAAGAAATCAAATTTATAATTTTTCCTAATAAGTATCAGGATTTTGGTGTCAAGTTTAAGAATGCTACACCAAGCACTAAATCCTCAAGATTTTTGCTGTTTTTTTTCTAAAAGTTTTACAGTTTTATGTTTTACGTTTAAGGCTGTGGTCATTTTTTAAATTATTTTTTGAAAAGGTGTGAGATTTCACTTTATTCACAGAACAGAGTTCAGTTTATTGCCATGTGTGTCCTCTGACTCCACACCATTTGTTGAAAATATTACCTTTTCTCCATTGCTTTTGACCATTTCAAGAAGCATCAGCTGGACAGATTGTTGTAGGTCTATTTCTGAATTTTCTATTTTCTATTCCCATATAAATATTAGAATAATCTTGTCTAAAAATACAAAAAAATCTTTATTTTTTATTTTTTATTAGATGGGCTGTGGGTTTATAGAACAAAAGTACACAAAGTAGATACAACCCTAGGTACTGGTTCTCCTGAAGGGTATGGAGATCCTCAGGGTATATGGTCATGGCAGATGGATTTGGAGCTCTGTGCCATGTCAGAGGGCCCTACTTTGGAATTTGTGCTCCTGAGGATGATGGAGTTGGACTCAGATGTGACTTTCCTACACATCCCTCTTCTGTCACTTTTACTGAACCTATGGTTGGTGCTAGGGATGCACCATACTCAGGAAACTTGAATCTCTGGACTGCCCATGTGCCAGCTGGACCCTGAGCCTCAGCAGAGTGGCGACTCCTACTCTCTGGTTCGTTGATTTTACTCAAGTCAGCTAACAGGGAGGTGAAGATGGTCAACCACCACACCAGGGAATCAAGAGCGCCTACAACTGCAAGCAGAGGAATTGCATCCGTTATCCATGTGGAATCTAAGCCCCCTCTTGATCTAGAGGTGGAGAGGACATCACCATCCCAGGGTCCGCAGAATGGAGGAATAAAACATGGACTAGAGTGGACTTACTGATATTCTACTATAAAACTATTGTGGCGACTAATAGAAGAAATTTTAGCATTGAGGTGGAGAAAGTGGCCACAGTAGTTGCTGAGGGCAGGGATAGGGAAGAAGAGATGTGACGTGGGGGAATTTTTGGGACTTTGAATTGTCCTAAATAATATTTCAGGGTCAGATGCTGGACTTTATATATCCTGCCATAACCTACTGAATGTACTGGGAGAGAGTGCGAACTACAGGGTGAACTATTATCTATGTAGGGCAGCAGTGCCCCAAAATGTGTTCACCGAGTGCGATGAGTGTACCACAATGACGGGGTAGGTTGTTGGTGTGGAAGGAGTGGGGTGGGGGGTTGGGGGGGTATATGGGAACTTCTTAAATTTTTTAATGTAACATTTTTTATGTGATGTATATATCTTCAAAAAATACAATTTACAAAAATGATGTAGTGGGAGATGTGGGGGGTAGGGAGTGGGTTATATGGGAAAAATTAATAAATAAAGAGAAAAAATACTGAATAACAAAAAAATAAAACAGGCAATTACAGTGGCAGGCTGCTGAAAAAAAGTGCATACACTATAGGATTCCCTCATACTCCCCCCTCCCCATTATTACATTATTAATACCTTGCATTGGTGTGGTACATTTGTTAAAATTGATTTAAGCACATTTTCAGAATTGTGCTACTAATTATATATATAGTCCATAGTTTAACTTAGGGTTCACTGTTTGTGTAGTGCAGCTTCATGGATTTTTTTCATCTCAAAAATGTCTATTAGCATGATTAAAAACATGTTCTTGAATAATGGCAGAGAGCAAGAATTTCTAAACATGGAAGAATGTCAGTGTAATACCTCATATCCAATTTGGAATGGAATGGATAGCTTTATTGCCAGGCTTCGTTTTATTAAAAACCATTTATTGGTTCCACATAAATTCATGACTATTGCTTTATCTGGGAATGAGTCCCTACTGCTATTAAGTATAAAAACTATCTTCTATCATAATTGGAGTGTGACCTGCATTACTGAGTAAAGAACTGATAAACATTCTCAAAGAGTTGTACTTTTGTTTTTCTAAAAAACATTCCTTTTAAACACTGCAAAGAAATAACTAATATTTTAGCTTTTTGAACTCCTACATGGTATTTAGAATGGCAGTCCCAAAGGCCATGGCCCTTCACGTAATCACTAACACAAACCCGCTTCTGGAGGATGCGGTCTTGGGGTGGCCTCCACGTGCTTATACTAGCTTGAGAACAAAGACAGCATCATCCAGAACATACTAATCACTGTACATGCCGCCTTCACACAGGTATGGCAGCCTGGCGAAAGCTTTGATAACAAAACCAGCTTTTCTGAAAACTTCAGGCAGACTATTCACTTGTTCTTCCCAATTCTGTCTTTTGATTTCCAAAATTTGTGATGGTTTCCCCCACTTGCCACATATATTTTCCACATTGGGAGGAAAGGGCAAGACCAGGGCCAGGATGACCCCACCTCTAGTTGACTCCAAGACACTTCTGATGTCTTTCAACAAAATCAGGGGCTGATTACAGCAGTCCAGCAAATTCAAGCAACTGATGATATCATACTGGAACCCTGTATTTTGCCATTCATTTATATCAAGCACTCTGTACTTATTTTTCTAAAGCTGCCAGATCACAGTTTCAGATAACTCAGTGGCATAGATTTGTTTAAAGGAGGGCTCATGATTTTTGTGACTTCTCCATCTCCAGCACCTAAATCAAGAAATCTTGGTTTTTCCAGTCTGGATTAATTTTAATCAGTCTCAAAATTGATCTGGTGAAAACAAAAATATTGAGCTTCTTCCTAGCAACCCACTGATAGATGTCCTAGACATAAACAGGCTTAAAACAGATGACACAAAAGAATGATAAAATTGGATAAATAATCAGCCTGATTTCTCAGTGTTGTTGTTTAAGAATATCCGTGTTCCTTAATCAAGGTAACTCTGAACAAGGACAGCCTGGAGTGATTTGCATAATTTCTCTCTGTTGCACACATACCATTGGTGGTTCTCCTTTCTGCAACTGCTGCCCACGAGAGCTGCTCACCATGTTCACGTACAGGGAATGGATGAATGGGCTTTGCAGCGTCCAAATCCTCCATGCCAGCCATATGGCCACCTGATTCTGGCATAGCCAGCCAGCCAGCAGTCTCATTGGAGGGCTCACCTGCTCACTCTGATCACCGTCAGCACCTCAGCAAGGAGGAGGAGGCACTGCCATTTCCAGTGGCTGCTGCCTCCAGTGCTCGAGCCATCATCCCCAACTGACCATCCAGCCAATTCAGGATTTTTTTTTATGTTTTCTATTATCATACATTGCCCCTTTTATCTCATTCAGATACCTGTATATAAATTTGAGGAGAATTGGCCTCTTTACTCTATTGACAATTCTTAACCATGAACATTTTATATCTCTCAGTTTATCTAGATCTTCTTCAATTTATTTCATCAGGATTTTGTAGTTTCAACATACAAGTCCTATACAAATTTTGTTAGATATGTACCTAAGTATTTCTGCAACTTTCTGAATTCACTTATTAATTCTAGGAGTTTTTATTGTAGATTCCTTGGAAATTTCAATGATAGACAATCATATTTAAAAATAGGGGCAATTTAACTTCTTTATTTCTGATCTGCATGCCCTCTTTTTTAAATTTATTGAAATACATCACTCACACATAAACATACATAAACAATAAGTGTATAAGAGTTGTGAACTTACAAAACAAACATATTTAATATCAAACATATATAACATCTCACCCTACCACCAATAAATTGCATTTTTTTAAAAAAGATTTATTTATTTAGTTAGTTATTTCTCTCCCCTTCTTCCCCACCTCCCCCACCCCCACCTCGGTTGTCTGTTCTCTGTGTCTATTTGCTGCGTCTTCTTCTTTGTCCACTTCTGTTGTCAGCGGCACAGGAATCTGTGTTTCTTTTTGTTGCGCCACCTTGTTGTGTCAGCTCTCCATGTGGGCAGCGCCATTCTTAGGCAGGCTGTACTTTCTGTTGCCCTGGGCAACTCTCCTTATGAGGAGCACTCCTTGTGCGTGGGGCTCTCCTATGTGGAAGACACCCCTACGTGGCACGGCACTCCTTGCGCCCATCAGCACTGTGCATGGGCCAGCTCCACACGGGTCAAGGAGGCCCAGGGTTTGAACCGTGGAACTCCCATGTGGTAGACAGATGTCTATCCACTGGGCCAAGTCCGCTTCCCAACTTGCATTGTTTTTAAACCTTTTTAACTAATGATTAAAGAGTATTGTCAAAAATTACTACTAAACAAAGATTTCTCCTAACCAATTTGATTGTTATTATCTTTATATCATTTATATATGAACACACATAAACAATTAAGCATGTAGTAAAAGTTGTGAGCTTACAAAGTAAACTTGCAAAACACCATACAGGGGTCCCGTACATCAACCCTCCACCAACACCTTGCATTATCATGAGACATTTGTTACAAACTATGAAAGAACACTGTCAAAATCTTACTACAAATCATAGTCCTTATCTTACATGTGGTGTGTTTTCCTTCAACCCACCCTATTATTATTTTTTAAATATGTGTTTTTTATGACAGAAGTTGTAAACTTACAAAACAATTATGCACAGGTGCAGAATTCCCAAACAACACCCCTGCATCAACACACCACAATGTGGTGTGTCATTTGCTACAGATAAAATAATATCATCTGATTATTGCCATGTCCATAGCATACATTTGGCTTACTTTTTCCATACTGCCTCAGTATCAACACAGTACATCTTTTGCATAGATGCAAGAATACTATATTATTACTACTAACCACAGTCCATAGGTCACACCAGCAGAATTTTTTGCATGCTTCTCCACATTCCCAACACCCTGCAGTAGTGATATACATTTGTTCTAGCTAACAAAGGATACTCTTGCATCTGTACCATAAACCACAATTCTCACCCACCTCTTAATTTACTGTGTTATTCAGTTCCTAGAGTATTCTCAAGCATTCTGTCAATTGGCATTTACATATCTAGACTACCATTTTCAGTCACATCCCCATTTATAAACTAGCTGTTACTCACTGTGTGTTACCATCCACTCTATACCTTTCCACACTTTACAGTAAAACTAATTAAAACTTCTATATACATTAAAAATCAGTAGTCCACTCAGTCCTTCTCTTATACCCTTTAAGAATCCACCACCTATCACCAAGTCTTGAAGATATTTTCCAGTAATTTCTTCTAGAAGTTTTATGGTTCTTGTTTTTAGTTTTAGTTTTTTGATCCATTTTGAGTTAATTTTTGGATAAGGTGTGAGATAGGATGGATGTCCAATTTTTTTCAGCACCCTTTGTTGAATGGATTGTTCTGCCCGAGCTATGTGAGTTTGACAGGCTAGTCAAACATCATTTGAGCATACCTGTGAAGGTCTGTTTCTGAACCGTAAATTTGGTTCCATTGGGTCTATTGTGTCTGTCTTTAGGTCAGCACTATGTTGTTTTACCACTATAGGTAGGTATTATGATTTAAAGTTTGGAGATGAGGGTTAACTTTTCCTTTTTATGATGTTTCTGGCTATTCAGGACTCCTTACCCTTCCAAATAAATTTAATGATCCTGTTTTCAATTTTTTCTTTAATGCTGGTGGAATTTTTATTGGGATTGCATTAAATCTTTATATCAACTTGACTAGAATTGACAGCTCAATGATATTTAGTCTTCCAATCCATGAGCATGGATTGTTCTTCCAGGCATTTAGGGCTTTTCTAATTTGTTTTAACATTGAGTTGCAGTTTTCTGAATACAAGTGCTTTACATCATTGTTTAAGTTTATTCCTGACTAATTGAGTTTTATATGTCATATTTTATTTTCACCAGTCTTTTGACACTTTTAGTTACATTTATTGATATAATCTTCATTTCTAGACTCTCTTCCAGGCCCCTCTCTTCTGTCTTTTCTTTTCAGGCTCTAGCACACTCTTTAGTATTTCCTGAAATTCTGGTCTCTTGCTTATAAATTCTCTCAGTTTCTGTTTATCTGTGAATATTCTAATTTCACCCTCATTTTTGAAAGACAGTCTTGCTGGATATAAGATTCTTGGCTGGAAGTTTTTCTCTGGTAGTATCTTAAGTATATTAGACCACTTCTTCTTTTGAGAAATCAGCACTTAATCTTATTGGATATCCTTTATATGTTATGCATTGCTTTTCTTTTTCTGGTCTCAGAATTCTCTCTTTGTCTTTGTCTTTGACATTCTGATGAGTATGTGTCTTGGAGTTGGTCTATTTGGATTTTTTTGGATGGGTGTGTGTTGTGTTTCTTGGACAGGGATATTTATGTCCTTCAATAGGGTTGGGAAATTTTCTACCATTATTTCTTTAAACATTCCTTCTGCCCCTTTTCCATTCTCTTCTCCTTCTGGGACACCCATGACATGTATGTTTGCACGCTTTTTACTGTCATTTATTTCCCTGAGACCTTGTTCAAATTTTTCCATTCTTTTCTTCATCTGTTCTTTTGTATGTTCACTTTCAGAGGCCATTTCTTTAAGCTCACCAATCCTTTCTTCTGCCTCCTCAAATCTTATATTACATGATACCCATGTTTTTTTTTAAATTCATTGATTGCACCTTTCTTTCTCATAAGGTCTGCTATTTTTCTATGTATGCTTTCAAATTCTTCTTTGTGCTCACCCAATGTCTTCTTTTTTTTTTTTTAAAGATTTATTTTTTATTTATTTAATTTCCCTCCCCTCCCCCAGTTGTCTGTTTTCTGTGTCTTTTTGCTGCGTCTTGTTTCTTTGTCCACTTCTGTTGTCGTCAGCGGCCCGGAAAGTGTGGGAGGTGCCATTCCTCGGCAGGCTGCTCCCTCCTTCGCGCTGGGCGGCTCTCCTTATGGGTGCACTCCTTGCGCGTGGGGCTCCCCTACGCGGGGGACACCCCTGCGTGACAGGGCACTCCTTGCGCGCATCAGCACTGTGCATGGGCCAGCTCCACACGGATCAAGGAGGCCCGGGGCTTGAACCGTGGGCCTCCCATGTGGTAGACGGACGCCCTAACCACTGGGCCAAAGTCCGTTTCCCCCAATGTCTTCTTAATATCTTTAATCTCTTTAGCCATCTCATTGAATTTATTAAGGAGATTAGTTTGAACATCTCTAATTAGTTGTCTCAACTCCTTTATGTCATCTGGAGGCTTATTTTGTCCCTTTAACTGGGCCATAGCTTCCTGTTTCTTGATGTGGATTGTAATGTTTTGTTGGTGTCTTCGCATCTGGCTTACTAGAGTATTCATTCTGGGTGCAGTTTTTCTCTTTAGTGTAGGGCTTCCTATCATTTCTCCCTTGCCGGTTGTACAGTGGAAGCCAAGCATGCAGTTGGTGCTATAAGCTCTGGAGGCTCAAGCTGCCCTCATTGCACCAGGGACCAATGAAGATTCTTCCAATTTTCTCCTTTGCCAGGTATAGAGATAGTGTCATAGCTATGTGGAATAATCCACATGCAGGCCTAGACTGTAGTTGCCCAGAGAAACTGATGACACTTCACATCCCTTTCTCCCATGCCTGGTGCAGGGATGGAGCTGCAGGTGTGGGCAGAAATCTATGCAGTGCAGGTCCAAGATGACCACAGTTGTGCTGGTAGACTTCTGATTTTCAGTCTATACCAGCCAAAGTTACCTGCAGTTACTTGTATAGGCTGGTGTAGGGCTCCTCAGCCTCCTCCCCACCAGAGGACAGGCTGAAGCCTAGGTGGGCTGCAGGCTGATCTGCATGAAAGAAACTGGTTCCTACTGACACTGAGAGTTTCAGTCAGCCAGGATTCCCCTCAGACTGGGGGCAGAGTCAGAATGGTGGCCACTGGCCTCTTTCTGACTTGGGCTGGTTCATTACCCAGCTGTTCCCAGGGTTATCTCTTAGCCAGCCAAGTCTACCAATCAGCAGTCAAAATTGGCAGCCAACTGTCTCCTTCTCCCCTGTTTCTGGGAAATAGAATTTCCAATTCCAGTCACAGAACAGCTCTTGGGAGGCTTGCACCACCAGAATGGGATAATCACTGACATCCGTGGCTTGGCTGGCAATTTCTGGGAGAGGCTGACTCAGGTCCCCACAGCTTCCTCCCTGCTCGAGGTGCCACTGGGGCCTAGGCTAGACCTGCAATATGATCTGGATGAGAAGAAGCTGGTCTCCACCAGCACTGGGTTTTTCAGTCCACCCCGCTTCCCCTCATGCCAGGCGTGGAGTCAAGATGGCAGCTCCTGGCCTCTTTCTGACTTGGACATGTTCAAGTTTAGCTGTTCTCAGGATTATACTGTATCCCACTGAATTTCTTCATCAATAGCTAAAATTGGTGCCCAACCATCTCTTCCTTCCCCTTTTCAGGGAAGTGGAGCTTTCAATTTCAGCCGCGGAACAGCTCCCAAGGTGGCTTGTGCCTCCAGTGGAGGATGGGCACTGGCCTCTGGGGTGTGGAGCACACTCTACTTACGAGTCTTCTCTGCAGATGGGTAGTCTCCTCCTTCCACTCCTTCAAAGATGTTGCAGGATGCTCTTCTGGTCTCCTGGAGCCCCAAAACAGGTGCTTCAGGTAGCTGTAGAGAGCTTTGGGTGTTTGCTAACTGCCCTGTAGCAGGAACTGACTCTAGGAGCTCTTTACTCTGCTGCCATCTTGCTGGCTCCTGGATGCCTTTTATTTACTTTTATGGCCTTATTGCACTGACTGGACCTTCCAGCACTGTTTTCAGTAAGAGTGGTTGGGGCAGATATTCTTGTTATTCCTGATATTAAAGGGAAAGCATTCAGTCTTTAACTGTTAAATTTAATATTAGCTGCAAATATTTTATAAATGTTCTTTCTCAAGGTGTTTAAGTTTTCTTCTTTTCCTATTTTTCTGAGAAATTTTATCATGAGTGGGAATTGAATTTTGCCAAAGGCTTTTTTTTGCATAAATTGATATTATCATATGATTTTTCTTCTTTAGCCTGCCCATGTGGCGAGTTACATAGCTATTTTTAACAATTTTTTATTGAAGTATATCATTCATACATGAACATGCATAAACAATAGTAAAGATCGTGAACTTACAAAATAAACATACATAACATCACACAGGGGTCTCATACATCATCCCCCCACCAACTCTTTGCATTGTTGTGAAACATTTGTTACAAACTATGCAAGAGCATCGTCAAAATATTACTACCAACTATAGTCCTTATCTTACATTTTCCCCCAACCCATAATATTTTTTAATATGTTTTGGTTACGGATATTGTGGATTTGCAAACAATCATATAGATGTGTAGAATTCCCTTATAACTCCACACCCTGATGGAACATTTGTTACAGATTATTAGACAATATCATCAGACTATTACCACCAATCATGGCCCATAGCATACATTTGGAACATTGTTTCTATACATCTCCATTATCAACACAGTACAGCTTTGGCATTGATGGAAGAATATTATAGTATTGCAGTTAACCACAGTCTATAGGTCACACCAATTGTAGTTTTCCCATGCTTCTTCATATTCCCATCACCATGCAATAGTGACATACAACTGCTCTAGCTTACAGTAGGACTCTCTTGCATTTGTACCCTTAACCACCATTCTCAACTGCCTCTGGGTTCACTGTGTTATTCAGTCCCTAGATTATTCTTTAGCTTTCTTTCTATTGATATTTACTTCCACAGACTAACTTTTTCAGCCACAATCCCACTTATAAACCAGTTGCTACTCACTATAATGCATTACTATCAACTCTATCCATCTCCACACTTTTACAGTCAAGCTAATTAAATCTTCTGTATACATTAAGCATCCATAGTGCTTCTCAACCCTCCTCTTATCTCCTAATAACCTATACTCTAGGTTTCAATTCCATGTGTTTATTAATTGTATTTAGTTCATATTAATGAGACCATGCAATACCTGTCTTTTCGTGTCTGGCCTACTTCACTTAGTATAATGTCTTCAGGACTCACCCATGTTATCACATATATCCCAATTTCATTTCTTCTTTTTGCAGCATAGTATTCCATCATATGTATGTACCACATTTTGTTTATCCATTCATTAGTGGTTGGACACTTGGGTTGATTCCATCTTTTGGCAATTGTGAACAATGCCTCTATGAACATTGTTGTGCAGATGTCTGTTTGTATCATAGTTTTTAGTTCTTCTGGATATATTCCTAGTAGAGGAATTGCTGGATCATATGGCAGTTCTATATTTAGCTTCCTGTGAAACCACCTGTCTTCCACAGATGCTGCACCATTTTACACTCCCACCAACAGTGAAGGAGTGTTCCTATTTCTCCACATACTCTCCAGTGTTTATTGTTGTTTGTTCTTTTAATAATGACCACTCATGTGGTGTTAGATGATATCTCGTTATTGTTTAATTTGCATTTCCCTAATATGTAGTGATATGGAACATTTTTTCATGTCTTTTTGGCCATTTGTATTTCCTCTTTGGAGAAATGTCTATTTAAATCTTTTGCCCACTTTTTAATAGGATTGCTTGCTCTTTTATTGTTGAGTTGCATGATCTCTTTATATAGAATGGAAATCAAACTCTTATCAGATAAGTGGTTTCCAAATCTTTTCTCACATTGACTGGGCTGTCTTTTCACCTTCTTGATGAAATCCTTTGAATCACAGAAATGTTTTAAGTTTGAGGAGGTCCCATTTATCCATGTTTTCTTCTATTGCTCATGCTTTTGGTGTAAATTTTAAGAATCCACCACCTACCACCAGGTCTTGAAGATGTTTCCCTACATTTTCTTCTTGGAACTTTATTATATTTCCTTTTATATTTAGGTCTTTGATGCATTTTGAGTTCATTTGTTTATAAAATGTGAGATAGGGAACTTCTTTCTTTCTTTTGGGCATGGATATCCAGTTCTCCTAACACCATTTGTTGAATAAACTGTACTGCCCCAATGGGAGGGCTTGACAGGTCTGTCAAAAATCACTTGACCATAGATGTGAGGGTCTGTTTCTGAACCATCAGTTTGGTTCCATTAGTCCATGTGTCTATCTTTATGCCAATACTGTGCTGTTTTTACCACTGTAGCTAGGTAATATGATTTAAAGGCTGGAAGTGAGAGTCCTCCAACTTCATTTTTACTTTTTAAGATGTTTCTGGCTATTTAGGGCCACTTACCCTTCCAGATAAATTTGATAATTGTGTTTTCCATTTGCTTAAAAAATGCTGGTGGAATTTTTATTGGGATTGCATTGAATTTGTATATCAATTTGGGTAGAACTGACATCTTAATGATATTCAGACTTCCAATCCATGAAGATGGAATGTTCTTCCAATTATTTAGGTCTTTTTTAAATTTCTTTTCACAATGCATTGTAGTTTTCTCGATACAAGTGCTTTGTATCCTGGTTAAGTTTATTCCTGAATATTTGATTCTTTAGTTGCTATTGTAAATGGAATTTTTTCCTGACTTCCTCCTCAGATTGTGCATTATTAGTGTATAGAAACACCACTGATTTTTGCATATTGATCTGGTATCCTGACAGTCTACTGAAATCATATGAAAAATACACATAGCTCTAGCAGCTTTGTGTAGATTTTGGGGGAACTTTCTAGATATACAATCATATCATCTGCGAATAGTGGAAGTTTTAATTCTTCCTTTCCAATCTGGATGCCTTTTATTTCTTTATCCTGCCTGATTGCTCTAGCTAGAATCTCTAGCACTCTATTTTAAAACAGTGGTGAAAGTGCACATCCTTGTCTTGTCCCTGATCTCAACAGGAAAGCTTTCAGTCTTTCACCATTGAGTACAATGTTAGCTGTGGGATTTTCCATATATAGCCTTTATTGTGTTGAGAAAGTTTCCTTCAATTCCTATTTTTTGTAGTATTTTTATCAAGAAAGGATGCTGTATTTTCTCAAATGCCTTTTCTGTGTCAATTGATACGATCATGTGATTTTTCTTCTTTGATTTTTTTAATATGTTGTATTATGCTGATTGATTTTCTTGTGTTGAACCAGCCTTGCATGCCTGGTATAAAACTCACTTGATCATGGTGGATAATTCTTTTACTGTGTTGTTGGATTTGATTAGCAAGTATTTTATTGAGGATTTTTACATCTGTATTCATTAGAGAAATGGGTCTGGAACTTTCTTTTTTTGTAATATCTTTATCTGGTTTTGGTATTAGGGTGATATTGGCTTCATAGAATGAGTTTGGTAGTGTTCCTCCTTGTTCAATTTTTTGGAAGAGCTTGAGTAAAATTTAGTATGAAATCTTCTTTGAATGCTTAGTAGAACTCACCTGTGAAACTGTCTGGTCCTGGGCTTGTCATTTTGGGGAGTTGTTTGATGACTATTTCAATCTCTTTACTTGTGATTGGTTTGTTAAGGTCTTCTATTTCTTCTAGCATCAGTGTAGGTTGTTTGTACATTCCTAGGAATTTTTCCATTTCACCTACATTGTCTAGTTTTTTAGCATAAAATTGTTCATAGTATCATCTTATGATCTCTCTTATTTCTGTGGGGTCAGTAGTAAGGTTTCCCTTTTCATTTTTTATTTCATTTATTTGCATCTTCTCTCTTTTTTTCTTAATCAGTCTGGCTAATGGTTTGCCATTTTTGTTAATCTTCTCAAAGAACCAACTTTTGGTTTTGTTAATTTTCTCTTTTGTTTTGTTTTTTTGTTGTTGTTGTTGTTCTCAAATTCATTTATTTCTGCTCTGATCTTTGTTATTTCATTCTTTCTACTTGTTTTGGGATTAGCTTGCTATTCTTTTTCTAGTTCATCCAGTTGTGTAGTTAGGTCATTGATTTTAGCTCTTTCTTCTTTTTTAATGTAAGCATTGAGGGTTATATATTTTCCTCTCAACACTGCCTTTACAGCATCCCATAGGTTCTGATATGTTGTATTCTCAATATCATTCATCTCAAGATATTTATTGATTTCTCTTGAAATTTCTTCTTTGACCCACTGATAATTTAAGAGTGTGTTGTTTAATCTCCATTTTTGTGTGAATTTTCCTTTTATTTGACACTTGTTGATTTCCAACTTTATTCCATTATGATCAGAAAAAGTGCTTTGTATAATTTTGATTTTGTTGAATTTACTGAGATCTGCTTTGCAACCCAACATATGGTCTATCCTGGAGAAAGATCCATGAGCACTTGAACAGAATGTATATCCTGCTGTTTTGGGGTGCAATGTTCTGTATATGCCTATTAGGCTTAGTCCATTTATCATATTATTCGAGCTCTCTGTTTCTTTATTGATCTTCTGCCCAGATGTTCTATCCAATGCTGAGAGTGGTGTTTTGAAGTCTCCAACTATTGTTGTAGAGATGTCTATTTTTCCCTTCAGTTTTGCCAGTGTTTGCCTGTGTATCTTGGGGCATCCTGGTTAGGTGCATATATATTTATGATAGTTATTTCTTTCTGGTGAATCATCCCTTTTATTAATATGAAATGTCTTTCCTTGTCTCTAATAACAGTTTTGCTTTTAAAGTCTATATCATCTGAAATAAGTATAGCTCCCCAGCTTTTTTTTTTGGTTACTGAATGCTTGGAATATCTTTTTCCAACCTTTCATTTTCAATTTATTGGTATCCTTGGTACTAAGGTAAGTCTCTAGCAGATAGCATATAGATGGCTTATATTTCCTTATCCATTCTGCTAGTCTGTGTCTTTTGATTGAGGAGCTTAATCTATCAACATTCAATGTTATTACTGTAAAGGGAGTTCTTATTTCATCTATTTTGATCTTTGTATTTTATCTGTCATTTTATATTTGATACTTTTAGTTACTGATATAGTTGTCATTTCTTGACTCTCTTCCAGGCCTCTCTCTCCTGTCTTTTCTTTTAAGACTGTAACACTCCATTTAGTATTTCCTGCAAAGCTGGTCTTTTTGTTATAAACTCTCTCAGTTTCTGTGTATCTGTGAATATTCTAATCTCACCCTCATTTTTAAATTATAATCTTGCTGCATATAAAATTCTTGGCTGGCAGTTTTTCCTCCTGCAGTATCTTAAACTGCCTTCTTGCCTCCATGGTTTCTGATGAGAAATCAGCACTTAATCTTATTGGGTATCCTTTATATGTTATGCATTACTTTTCTCTTGCTGCTTTCAGAATTCTCTGTCTCTGGCATTTCACATTCTGATTAGTATGTGTCTCAGAGTTGGTCTATTTGGATTTTTTCAGATGGGAGTACATTGTGCTTTTTGGACACAGATATCTATGTCCTTCAATATGGTTGGGAAATTTTCTACCATTATTTCTTCAAATATTCCTTCTGCCCTTTTTCCTTTCTCTTCTCCTTCTGGGACACCCATGACATGTATGTTTGCACATCTCTTGTCATTTAGTTCCCTGAAATTCTGTTCAATTTTTTCAATTCTTTTCTTCATCTGTTCTTTTGTTTGTTCACTTTTGGAGGCCATGTTTTAGAGCTCGCCAATCTTTTCTTTTGCTTCCTCAAATCTGCTGTTATATGTCTCCAGTGTATTTTTAATTTCATTTATTGCACCTTTCATTCCCATAGTTTTGCTTTTTTTCTATGTATGCTTTCAAATTCTCTTTGTGCTAATCCAATATTTTCTTAATATCCTTAATCTCTTTAGCCATCTCATTGAATTTATTAAGGAGATTTGTTTGAACATCTAAGATTAGTTGTCTCAACTCCTTTATTTCATCTGCAGGCTTATCTTGTTTCTTTAATTGGGCCATCCCTTTCTGTTTCTTGGTATGGATTGTAAATTTTTGTTGGCATTTCGGCATCTAACTTGCTAGATTTATTTATTCTGGGTGCAGTTTCTCCCTTTAGTTTATGAATTTCTTATATTTTTTTCCCTTATTGGTTGTATAGTAGGAGCTAAAGATGTAGTTGGTTCTGCAAGTGATGGAGGCTGCAGCTACCCACGTTGCCCCAGGAAGTGATGAAGCTTCTCCCACCTTTCTCCTCTGTCAGGAGCAGGGACAGAGCTGCAGCCATGTATAATAATCCAAGTTGGGCACAACAGGATTGTCTGTAGTCACTGGGAGACACAGATGAAGGATCACACTCCTTCCTTCCTTACCTTAGGCAGGGATGGAGCTCTTTTTTTGGTCAGCAATCTATGCTGCGTGGGTCCAAAATGACCACAGTTGCTCAGGTAAACTGATGTAGCACCAGAGCTCTCCCTGCTGGGCATGGGAATGGATCCTCTGGAGTGTCCAACAATCTAATCTCTGCAGGCCAAATACACCTGCAGTTATTCGGAGAGGCTGAGAGAATACTGTTCCTTCTGTCCTTTAGGGGGTGGGAACAGAGACGCAAATGCTCCACAGTTCAGTCCTGTAGGCTAAAAGTACACACTGTTGCCCAGAGAGGCTGAGAAAGCACCAGCCCCCTCCTATTTTATTGGATGTTAGGGGTGGTTCTATGGACACTCAATAGTTCAGTCCCTTTAGGCCAAGAATACCTGCTGTTGCCTGGAGAGGCTGAGGAAACACCAGCCCCCTTCTTCCCTCTTACGGCGTTGGGTTGGATCCATAGGCATCTGACAGTTCAGTCCCTTTTGGCTGAAATTACCCACAATTACCCAGAGAGTCCATGGAGACAGCAGACCCCTCCTATCATATTGGGGGTGGGGGTGAATTCATAGGCATCAAATAGTCCAGTCCATGCAGGCCAAAGGTCTGCTGTTACCCAAATAGACTTTGGAAAGACCAGCTCCCCTCTTTCCTATTGGGGGTTGAGGGTGGATTCACAAGTACCTGCTAGACCAGGCTGTGTGGACCAAAAGCACCTGCAGTTACCCAGAGAGGATTGGGGATGGAGGTGAAGCTACAGGTGCCCAACAGTCAGGCTTGTGCAGCCCAAAACTGTCTGAAGTTGCCCTGAGAGGTTGAGGTAACACCAGTCCCCTCCTATCCTGTGGGGGGACAGAGGTAGAGATGGGCTCAAAGGCACTCAACAAACCTTTTTGTGTGGGTTGAAAACTCCTGACATTGCCCAGAGAGGCCAAGAATACCCAGCTCCTCTCATATTCTCTTGGGGTGCGGGGATGCAGCCCCAGGTGTCTGACTATTCAGCCTCTGCCAGCAGAGAGCACTTGCAGTTGCCTGGAAAGCCTGGTGCAGGGCCCACCAGCTATTTCTCTGCTGGAGGTGGAGCTGGTGCCTGGGCTAGGACTGCAGTCCAGTCTTAGTGGAAAGAAGCCTGTCTCTAACTTCACTGAATTTCAATCAGCCAGGCTCCCCCTTGTGCCAGGGGCAGAGTCAAGATGACAGCTACTGGTCATTCCCGCTTAGACACACTCAGACCCCAGCTACCTCTAGCATTATACCTTAGCCAGCTGAGTCCACTTATCAGTAGCTGAGGTCAGTGGACATTTGTCTCTTCCTCCACCATTTATGGGAAATGGAGCTTCCAACTCCAGCCACAGAATAGCTCCTGAGGTGACTTGTCCCCCTAAAGTAGGATGGGTGCTAGCCTCTGCAGCATGGCTTGCAGTTTACCAGAGTGGTGGTACAGGTTGCCCCAGCTTCCTCCCTGCCAGAGGTGGGACTGGGATTTAGGCTAGACCTGCAATCCAACCTGAGTGGAAAGAAGCCGGTCCTTACAAGCACTGTGATTTTCAGTCAGCACCACTTCCCCTCATGCCCAGGGTGAAGTCAGAATGGTGGCCACCAGCTTCCCTCTGACCTGTACAGGCTCAAAGTTTAGTTGTTCCTAGGATTCTACTTCAGCCTGCTGAATCCACTTATCAGTAGATGAAGTTGGCGCTATACCGTATTTGCCATCTGTTTTTATTGGGGGACATGGAACTTCAACTCCAACCACAGAATAGCTCCCGAGTTGGCTTACATGCAACAGGCACTGACCTCTACAGTGTGGAGGGCTCTCCTCATGATTCCTCTGTGCAGATGGGTAGTCTCCTCCTTCCACACTCTCAAGGATGTTGCAGGATACTCCTCTGGTTTCCTGGGTCCTCCAAACAGGCACTTTAGGTAGCTCTGGGTGACCACCAACTGCCCTGTTTCACAAGCTCACTCCAGGAGCTCCTTACTCTGCCACCATCTGGACTCCACCCCTTGGCCAATTACATTGATTGATTTTTAAAATATTGAACAAGTCTTACATCCCTGGCATAAATTCAACTTGATCAGGGTTTGTGATTCTTTTTATAAATTGCCGAATTCTATTTGCTAATATTTTGTTAAGGATTTTCCTACCTATATCCATAAGGAATATTGGTCTGTAGTTTGTTTTTCTCTGCTTGTCTGATTTGGTGTCAGGGTAATCATAGCATCATATAATGCATTGGGTAATGTTACTTCCCTTTCTGTTTTCTGGAAGATATTGTGTGGTGCTTGTGTTAATTCTCCTTAAATATTTGGCAGAATTCTCCCTGAAACCAGATGGGTCTGGAGATTTCTTTTGAGAATTTTATAAAGTATGCATTCAATTCCCTTTATAGTTATATGGTTATTCAAATGATATTTCATTTTGGGTAAGTATGATAATTTGTGTTTCTCAAGAAAGAGGTCCATATCATCTAAGTTGTCAAAGTTATATGTACAGAGTTGAATGCAGTATTCCCTTATTATCCTTTTAATGTCTAAAGAACTGTTGTGATTTGTCACATTTCATTTCTGATATTGATACTGTGTCTTCTTTATTTTTTTCCTTATTAGTCTTGCTAGGATTTGTCAGTTTTACTGGTGTTTTCAAAGAATCAGCTCTTTGTCTTGTTGATTTTCTCTATTGTTTTTCTATTTTCAGTTTCACTGGTTTCTCCTTTCATCTTTATTATTTCCTTCCTTCTCTTTTCTTTGGATTTATTTTGCTCCTCTTTTTCTAGGTTCTTAAGGTGTGGAAGTTTAGATCGTTGATTTGAGCCTTTTCCTTTAATTTATGCATTTAGTGCTGTTGGATCCCTCTTCAGGACTGTTTTAGCTGTGTCCCACAAATTTTATTATGTTGTATTTTCATTTTTTATTCAGTTCCACCTATGGTTTTATTTACTCTTGCCCTCTGGGCTTTCAGTGATGCTCACAGAAATTAAAACATTTACCCAAAGTCACATAGGTAGCACACCACACAGATTGAATTGGACCTAAGCTCTGTCCAAAGCCTAGGCTCCTAAACTATATAATTCCCACTGCCTCACAGATCCATGGCCAACCTCTATGAGTCTGATATGGGTGTGAGTACCTCATTACTGCTCCACAGGTGGTCACCTCCACAAAGGGAGGGGAGATAGCTTCATTAATCCTGGGAGGTGATAGAAGCCCTTAATCTACATCTAGGTCTCCACTGACACAACCCCAGTGGGGAGGGAGACAGATGCCTCATTATTGCTGGTTAGGGATCAAAGCCCCAGCTTCATTGTTTGCCTTCTCTGGCAGCACTCAATTGGAGAAGCTGGGATGCTTTGTTACAGCTTAGTGAGGGTGGAAGTTTAGGCACTCCACTTGGCCTTTTTTGGTATGGGTGGGGATGTGGTGTTTGGTTGTAGTAAAGTTAATATTGTTTAAAAGTTTTCTGTCTTGTAAGACTTCCTCTTTCTGCTCTTGGCTAGCTATATCAGGTTTTTGTTGGAGCTTTTTTGGTCAGTGTCCATTGGCATTTCCAGGTCACTAGAATATATGAGGTATAAAGAAAATCCAGGGAACTCAGACTTTGTCATTCCTTGGGCCCATTTGTCACATTCTCTCCATCTTTTGTTGTATTTTTATGTTGACTTTTGTTGTTGTTGCTGTTGTTGTTTTATATACAGTGTCTGAAGTTTTCATTGTACATAGCAGGAGAAACTGGCTTCTAGAAGCAAAAGTCCTTATTGCTATCAATTTTTTAAAATTCATTGGAGAAATTTTTCTTTATATAAACATTTTTGCAAGTAGATAGTGCTCTACATTGAGGTGGAAACAATAATTCCCTCTTTGGAAATCTGTTTCCAGGTCACTCAAATTTGTATTTATGGTTAGTACCAGTTGTGTTTCAATGATAGGAAGCAATTTATTACAAGTGTGTCACCTGGCCTTCTACTTTTATTTCAGGATATGGAAGGATGAAGAATTTCACTTAAGAAAATGCTCTGTGTTGAGAAAATTATGGGGGACTTATTTAAACACTAAATTGTACCTAATGGTATTAGGATATTCTGGCTAAAGTACCAGAACCATTTGACCAAAGCCACATATAGTGAAAATGCATGTGGCAGTCTTCTCAGAATCATCTGTAAGAATCATCTGTTTGTGAGAATGACTTAGTGGCAAATGTTTACTTGATGGTAAAGTTGTAGCTGCCCTAATTTTAAAGCAGCTAATGGCTTCCACTGTTAAGTGCCATTTTCACAAAATGATGCAACACTTATCACAGTACTGCTGCCATCATTCTCCTTTTCTCACATCCCATGCTAGGTGAATTCCAGGTGGTAAATATCAGATAGCTTGCATTAAGAGGTGGTTGAAATATTATGACAGAAAACATATCCCCTGTTCCTCTACTGATAAGAGGCCTCCCCAAATTCAATAAGAGTTAAAGATTGATGGGGAATTCCAGTTTCAATATAAGAAGTGTCCAATTTTTTTTTTGGTATTTGCCTTTAATCCCCACTCCCACTCCAATGGAAGACATGGCTAATCAATCACCTCACATTCATTTTGAGCCCACCATCAGTAGGATAGTAAGATTTAGAAAATAAAAGTCCAGGACACCCAATTAAATATATATTTCAAATTAACAACATTTTTTAATATAAGAATATCTGAAATATTGTATAGGACAAATTTATACAAAAAAAAATCTATTATTTATCTGAAATCCAATTTAACTGTGAGTCTTGTATTTAAACTGACAATCCTGGGACAAAACTCTTAATTCCACACTCTAAGCAACTCCTAAAAATTTGTTTTAATTTTTTAAAATATATTTTTAATTTTTAAAAAAAGGTACTTAGATAACACAAAATGTTACACAAAAAGTATAAGAGGGAAGTGGTTATGGCTCAACTGATAGAGTGTCCACCCACCATATGGAGGGTCCAGGGATCAATACCCAGGGCCTCCTGACCCATGTGGTGAGCTGGACCATGCGCAGTGCTGCCTGAATGCAAGGAGTGCCATGCCACACAAGGGTGTTCCCCACATAGGGGTGCCCCACAGGCAAGGAGTGTGCCCCGCAAGGAGAGCCACCATGCATCAAAAAGGCACAGCTCGCCCAGGACTAGTGCCACACACACACGGAAAGCAGATGCAGCAAGATGACGCAACAACAACAAAAAAGCTACACAGTTTCCCAGTGCCTCTGACAAGAATGCAAGTGGACACAGAAGAACACACAGCAAATGGACATAGAGAGTAGACAACCAGGGGGAAGGGGAGAGAAATAAATAAAATAAATCTTAAAAAAAGAAGTATAAGGGATTCCCATAAGTCCCATTCCCCACAACTCCCACCCTCCCCCACATTAACTACTTCTTTCATTAGTGTTGTAATTTACCTGTTAAATAAACCACATAGGGCATTTGATATATAGGGGGGAAAAAGGTTGGTCAGAGTCTTAGAGCAGGTAGTAACATTGAAATATAGGTTTTTATAAAAAATGAGGCTCCAGTGGTATTTTTTAATAAGAATAAAGTAAAGCCATTCCCATGTTTCCTACCTAATGCAGGAAAAATATATTCCATTTACATGTTTTATTGTTAAAGACAAAGGCTTTCTATGAGATTAAGTGTTGTTTCTCTAACACAATGGTTTTCAAAAAGTGATCGTGTAAATGTTAGAAATGCAAATTGTCAGATCCCACCACAGATGGCCTGGATCATAAATTCTGGGGGTGGGAGTCCAGAAATTTAGGCTTAATAAACCCTCTGGTACACTCTGATGGGACAACTCAAGTTTGAGAATCACTACCTATCAGCCCAACAACTATCCTGGGAAATCTGTCTGAAGATTCCTTTCCTATTCCTACCTACCTAAGTTTCTCTGAGTTTCAAATGAGAAAAACCAGTAAATCTATGGCTGGCTCTTAAGTTCTACTAAATACTGTCTCAGTACAAATCTAACAACTTCCTACAGAGAAACTCTAACCTTTGAGCATATGCTGTGTCCTCTCTCTTCTGCATTCGCTGCTGGGGAAGTAGGTGGCTGATGCTCTCTTAATTGCCTAGTTAGTGGTAAAGCCTGGTTATCATGACCTTCTCAAGTGTAAGCCATGCATTACGTATCAAGCATTCCAGATTAGGCATTCTGTTTAGCTGAGTTAGTACTGATTTTGGGTGTTTTTTGCTGAATCAACACATCTAATCAGACAGACATTGAGTCACTGTTTTGATCTTGGTCCTCTCTAACTGGGAAAACAACAGCAACACTAAGACCCCCTCCTGAGGGATTTCCCTTTTATTGACTGACACCTATGAAACAGGGTCCTTACAAATATATAGAAATTTTAATTCACATGACCTTCAGAAGAGGCAGGATTTCTAGTCTCCAATTTATGAATTAGAACGTAGATTCAATGTCTATGTAATTTACCTGAAGCCTTAGATTTTTAATTCAAAGCTAGGTCTGTCAGTCTCCAAATGTTATTGCTCTGCCCAATATGGCATTTTTTCTGGTAGGAGGTGACCTCCATGGATAGAATTCTCAAGTCAACTGAATTGATTGGATATTCAATGAATTATATGAACTAGCTCTACCCCCATCATCTGATGAACTATTTAAAGGACTTTTTGGTGTATTCTCCAAATTCCATCTTTTTTTTCAAGATCCAGTCTAACCTAATTCACAGCTTTTCTGTGAAGTCTCCTAATTCATAATGATTGTTCCCTTTTTTTAAAACAGACAATATGGAGTGTCTTTCCCTTTCTTTGGTCGGCTAAGTATGTCAACCCCAAATAATTACTCAATCCTTTCAAGTTTGTTTTCACTCTATAACAAAATGCAAGTTGCTTGAGATCAAAAGATTTGTCTTCCAGTGCCACTGACAAGAATATAGTGACACAGAAGAACACACAGTGAATGGACACAGAGAGCAGACAACTGGGGGGGGGGAGGGGGGGAGAGGGCGGAGAAGGGGAGAGAAATAAATAAATCTTTAAAAACAAACAAACAAAAAAAAAAGAGCTTTGTCTTCTAATACTCTTGGCAGCCCCTTCAGCACCTTGTATCATATCATGCAGAGAAAATAAGGCTGAAGGATACTTGTTGACATGAGTTTCTGCATTCGATGGCAAAGTGTCTGCTACAGCAGTTATGCCAAGATAAGTGTGCTGATCCATCAAAGGATTTCTAGGGACCCAAAGATAAAAAATGATAAAAGATAAAGAAGATTAAAAAGATTAAAAATGCATAGTCCCTATCCTCAAGGAGTCATAGTTCCACAGAAAGACTCACAAGAGAAAGTAAAACAATGCAGTGATTCTAAAATGTACCGCCCATTCGATACAGAGTGAAGGGGAGGCATGAGAGAAGCTACTGAGTTGTCATGTATGAATTAGTAAAGTCTTCTGTCAAGAAGTAGCATATGATATATGATGAAAAGAATGAGGAGAAAGTTAAGGCACTTGAGGATGGAATTTCAGGTAGAGGGAACATCACCTGCAACATGTGTAAAGGAACAAGCTGTGTTTAGGGACCACACGCAGTTTAATATCACTAAACCATGGAAAAAGGAAGGAAGTTGAGGAGCACGGGGATGGGAGCTGAATCTAAACAGGAAGAAAGGGAGGGAGAGAAGAATGGAAGGAGGAACCACACACATGAAAGTGATGTTGAGACATAGGAATGTAAGAAAATCCAGCATTCATCAAACGAAAGAAAAAGCAATGAAATTAAGGGAGAAAACAGCTATGGATGTAGAAATCAATGGCAAAGAGTCAGAAAAATGGGAAGACAGTGTCTCAGCAACATCCAAGTAATGATAACTTTTACCTGCCAGTGATTGTTTATTGGACTGTGAGGAGAAAGAGCAATGTGGAAAAAATGGAAAAAAAAAAAAAAGATGTGGAAAAAAGCAAAAGAAAATTGCCCAGTTATTTTTAAAGATTTCCAAACTAAATGTGAACTATCCATTCCCAATAAAGTAGTTGATATTTATGATTAAGAACAATTTTTAAATATAAGTGAACTAAAAATTCTCATTCTTTCTGGAAAAAAGAGCATTTTCATTAAATTTATCTGTTTATTGATTTCTTATTTAATAGCTAAGAATAGTTAAAATAGCTGGATTTTAATTCATTTTAAAAGTAGCTGCCTTAGCAAGCACATGTGGTATTAATCTTTATGTCAAAAATAATGATTGACTAAGTATGAAATCTATGTATTTATTCTGAAATATCCCTATGAAGGTGGGATATTTGGTTTTCCAGGAATACTTGTTTCCTCTATTAAATAATACTGCTCTTTACTTCTTCTGTTTATGCCTTGATTTTGGCAAGTATATTTAAAGAAAAATAAAAATACTAGAAAAGAGACTTCTTCTCAGATAGTATAGATAGGTTCTCTCCACCCCCATTTTCCAAGATAGGGTTTTTTTGAGTTCTGGGGTGTAGCAGTTTGATATAGTTATGAATTCCAAAATTAGATATTGGATTATGTTTGTAATTTGGTCTATTACTGGCATGATTGAGTTATGATTACGGCTTTGATTGGGCCATGTCATTAGGGTGTTGAGTCCCCACCCCTTGGAGCTTTTGATGCGAGGGTTTTTGATGTTGAAGTTTGATGCTGAAGCGTTAAGCTGGAGCCCAGGGAAGTAAATTCACAGAGGAAAGAGAAGCCAGCCCCAGGGTATTATCCCAAATAAATACCCTTTATAAAAACCAAGCAATTTCTGGTATTTTGCATCAGCACCCCTTTGGCTGATTAATACAAGGTGTAATGTTGAATGGCTCTATTTGGTGTATCTCTCATAGAGTTGGACTTATCTGTGAATTATGTTATTTATATAAATGCAGGAGATGCATATTCTCCAAATTATCACACAGAAGAAAGTGGCATGGAAAATGTTCTTTCAGGAAGCGGACTTGGCCCAGTGGTTAGGGCGTCCGTCTACCACATGGGAGGTCCGCGGTTCAAACCCTGGGCCTCCTGGACCCGTGTGGAGCTGGCCCATGGGCAATGCTGATGCGCGCAAGGAGTGCCATGCCCCCTGCATAGGGGAGTCCCATGCACAAGGAGTGCGCCCCGTAAGGAGAGCTGCCCAGTGCAAAAGAAAGTATAGCCTGCCCAGGAATGGTGCCGCACACACGGAGAGCTGACACAACGAGATGACGCAACAAAAAGAAACACAGATACCCGTGCCGCTGACAACAACAGAAGCGGACAAAGAAGACGGAGCAAATAGACACAGAGAACAGACAACTAGGGTGGAGGAGGGGAGGAGAGAGATATAAATAAATAAATATATCTTTAAAAAAAAGAAAAGAAAAGAAAATGTTCTTTCATGCTAACATATCTTTGTTTCCTAGTCCTTCTCTTTGCAAATGGTTTATGGATTTTTAGAAGATGGTAAAAGAACCCTAGGAAAAATCCCATGTCCTCTTCCTGGGTTCTGTCTTTTATCATTTTTTTTCTTTCAATACATTAAATTTCAGGTTGATAATCTTTCGTACAAAAGGATAAAGTAGGTTTGAGCATATCAATTTGCTTTATTTTCAAAATGGTTTTTAGAAATCCACCCCTATTTTATGCTTAAAGCAGAAATCACATGCAGAAAGGGGGAAAGAATGAGAGGGGAGAAAGGAGCAAAATAAAAATAAATGTTTTCCATTAGATTACATCATGCCAGAAAATCTTTTATGGCTTTGAAAATAGTGCCATCTAGTGGATAAAATGTATTAATGCATGGGTGTCTCGGAGTCAGAATTCACTGCAATTGTATAAGGCAAATAGAAATATAATTACATAGACATGAAAGAATCAAAGAGATTTTTATAGTAATTTAAAGTTACTGAACTATTTCAGACATCTTATTATCTACCAATAACATTCCAGAGACTGAAAGCCTCAGACATTGCAGAATAAGGGAAAATGATAGCAATTTAGTCTTTGGGAATGTCAAAGGTACAAATTCTAAGTCTGGTTAGCAAAAGTGTATCCTATGTAAATTATCAGAACAGATCATTTTGAACATTTTCTACCCATATCTACTTTAAAGTATTTGCTAATGGCAAATTGTTCATCACATATATTTTTTTCATGATTCCAAATTTGTTTGGCTAAAACATATAAGTTGATTATGAATTAATCAAGATAATGGTGTGAACTTTAAATGAATCATGACTATTTTGCTCACATTACAATTCTTCATTAAACCTACAGTATACACCAATGATACATATTTGATACTTTGCAGTTTACAAAGCAGTTTTTATATATACAATTATTGAATTCTCATAGATACATATTGATGTCATTGCCATTTTAGCTAAGTAAACCAAATCTTAATAGATTTAAGTAACTTTTATCTGAACCAACAAAAGCATCCTTAGTAAAAGAGCCAAAGTAACCAAATCCATCTCCACCCCCAACCCCTGTTGAAATTCCAGGTATGGTAACAAAGGGCACAATGTTGGCTCTGGACATAAAAAAAGACCACCCAGATTTAGATGGGATAATAGTAGTGAGGATTATAATGGCAACAAGAGTCATCATTATCATTTATGGAGTCCCTACTACTTAGCACACCCTATCCTAAGGAATTATTGTCTTTAGTTAATAGTAGAGGCATGTGAAGTGCAGAGAGGTCAAATAACTCACCACAGGTTGAAAGGCCAGTATCCTAGGTCTCTGGTGCCAAGCAGGAAGTATGCTTCATCCTCTTGTCAAGAATTTAACGTACCAGCATAATATAAACATGGATTTTTAAAATTGAAGTTGTCCCTTGTAGATGTGTTTAGTTTTAATCGATTTTAGATTATTTTCATTTGTTTTGTTTTATTGTTGCTTTATTTAAAAAAAAAAAGATTGGCTGAAAAGAGCACTGGCTTAGAAGTAGAAAGCTCACATTTATCCAAATCTATCCCTCCCTCGAGAACTCTTTGTTCTTGGAAAATTAATTTAATTTAGTTGGGTTTTTATGTCCCCTTCTGTAATCCAGGTAAAAAAAATGATTTCAAATTCTCTATAAACCACTGTAAGAATAAATACAGTAACATGTAAAAGCATTGTTAAAATGGCAAAGTACTGAGCTAATTTAAAATATCATAATAATGGCATATTCATAAAACAGTAATTAGATAGGTTGTCTTTTCTGAAGTAAGGTCAAAAGACTATCTGAGTAAAATATACTCTTGTTGAGTACTTCAAATTGCTGCTACAGAATCCAAGAGTAAAGCCCAAGTTTTGTTATGAAATTAAGGGAGAGGGGTTCTTAAGTACTTTCTCTCGCTCTCAGAGAAGCATAATTTCTCATGTGCTGAAATTCTTCCTAGGTGTAGAAAAATGCCCTTTATAAACAATACATACCTTTCTTTGTGTTAAACAATGACTGTTAAATTCAATTGTATTTATAGAACAGTACAATATGTACATTATAGAAAGAACATATTGTAAAAGAGTTATCAAATATCAATAAATTTATAAAATTATTGGAGACACAGGCTTATATACATTGCTGAATAATTTTTAAATTAGTTAGTACTTACTTAAGACTTATACTCATCATTTTTCTTCATTACTTCTGTATTAGGCAATATGTTAGATGGAAAACGATGGCACATTCAAATGGAGTAATATGAGGTTAGTTTAAAATGAGACCACTTTCAAAGGTTTGACAGAACTCAGAAGTCATAAGCAATAATGCAGCTAGAAGAGCTGGACACCTTTTAGATCTTTAGGCCTGAAGGGGCAGTAGGAAGAAGCAATAACCGCAACTTGGAAGAAAGAGAAAGAGAAGGAGGGGAATAGAGAGAGGACTGCCACCTGAGAGGACACTGTCAAGGGATCCAGCCGGAGACAGATGACCCCAGAGGGAAGGAACTGGGAATATAGTCCCAAGCTCAGTGTCTGCCTTTTCCCTGATCACCTGCTACTGCCATTGCTTCCCACTGGCTGGCCATAGGGTAAAGTTGGGGTAAGATTGCTTATTAATATGATTCATAGAGGTCAGACTTCAGAGTAATAGGAAAGGTGGAGAATGGGTCTGGTGGATAAATGAAAAGAGATCCACATCACATTCCACAGTACTTGTTGGTTATACTCAGTGGTGTGCTGGAGCCAGTTGGATTCAGTTTGTGATTGGAAACTTCTCTTCCCAACCCTGTGTTCAGTCACTGCACACTGCTAACTTAAAAGCAGCCATATTGGGAATATTTACAACATGGAAATAAGTAAACATTGCAAATTAATTTTGTTTTGCTTTCTTTTTTTTTTTTAATTCTACTCAATTTATTCATTTTTTAAAAAATATTACATTCAAAAAATATGAGGTCCCCATTCACCCCCACCCCACCACTCCCCCCACAGTAACACACTCCCCCATCATCATGACACATCAATTGCATCTGGTGAGTACATCTCTGGGCATCACTGTACCCCATGTCCTGTGGTCCACACCATAGCCCACACTCTCCCACGTTCCATCCAGTGGGCCATGGGAGGATATACAATGTCCGGCAATTGTCCCTGGAGCACCACCCAGGACAACTCCAAGTCCTAAAAATGCCTCCACTTCTTATCTCTTCCTCCCATTCCCCGCACCCAGCAGCCACCATGGCCACTTTTTCCACACCAATGCCACATTTTCTCGATTATTAACCACAATAGTTCATGAATAGGATGTCAGTAAGTCCACTCTAATCCTTACTGTATTCCTCCTTCCTGTGGACCTTGGCTTGGTTGTGTCCATTCCACATCTATGTCAAGAGGGGGCTTAGATTCCACATGGGTACCAGATGCAATCCTCCTGCTTTCAGTTGTAGGCACTCTAGGCTCCATGGTGTGGTGGTTGACATTCTTCAACTCCATGTTAGCTGAGTGGAGTAAGTCCAATAAATCAGAGTGTAGGAGCTGAAGTCTGTTGAGGCTCAGGGCCTGGCTATCATATTGTCAGTCCAGAGACTCAAATCCCCTAAATATATCTTAAACCCCAGCACCAACTACAATTCCAGTAAAGTAGCATGAAAGGCTTGTGAAAAGAGATCCCATCTGAGTCCAACTCCATCACGCAGAAACACCAGCTCCAAAGAAGGGCTGACTGACATGGCAGTGAACGCCATCTGCCATGACCATAGAACCTGTAGGTCTCTTTAGCCCTCAAAAGGACCAATACCTGGGGTTGTATCAACTTTATCTGTCTCTGAGACTCTGCTCAGGTGTACATAAGGGCAATCCTTCTGAAAATCTCCAGACTCTTTTTTAGAGACTCAAAGCCATATAAACTCATTTGTCCTTTCCATTTCCCCCTTACTTTAGGTCAAGCAGCATTTTAAAATCCTGTTATTATATGTAGACAGGGATATTCTGCTGGTCTGCGTTGAACCTTTAATTCAAGATCATTTTCTAGTTACGTCATCAGCTGGTACTTGGTACTGATCCCTCGGTGCCAGGGAGGCTCATCCCCGGGTGTCATGTCCCATGCTGGGGGGAAGGCATTACATTTACATGCTGAGTTTGGCTTCAAGACTGGCCACATTTGAGTAACACAGAGGCTGTCAGGAGGGAACTCTTAGGCACAGAGCTGCTCTAGGCCTTGTTCTTATTTCAGATGTATAGGCTCACAAGCATAGTCTTTAGTATCAGGGGCTCACTGTTGGACCCTCATTCCTTCCTGGTCCTTACCATTGCACCTGGAGGACTGCTGCTGCTCCCCTAGGGACCATGACAGAGCCCCCCCCCCCCCCGGCCAGGAACCCAGTACCTCCCCAGCTGTTGTTCTTAATTGTTTCCACTATGAGTATATCCAAACATTTCCATGCACGCTGGACACATGCCCTGTATAACTCCCTGTCAACCATATATCACCTGTCAATAACATCCCATACCAGTATTCCTCCTCTGCCATTGTTGAACCACTTTGTGATCCAAAACTTCCTGAAAAGTGAAGCCCAATATAAAGTCAGGTTCCCTTACTAGTAAGATGGAATATAGTGATGAGTTTAAAGGTTAGATATAGAATACATATTGATTTGGGAAAATTCTACATCCTATCTTTTTTTCTTTTCTTTTTTCCTAATTATTGAGCTTCTCTTCCCAAGAGCCTTAGATCACAGTATTTCATCTATACAATATACAGTACTCCCACATATCCATTATAAAACCTTTTCCCTTCCACAGCGATAATCTTTTAACTTATTCATATCATATTTACTGAAACTGATGTACAGATATTGAGACAATAGCTTTCAAACAAGGTAACATTTGTGTTTACATTGTGGTTCATACTTTAGGCTATAGAGTTTTCTAAATTTTTTAGTTATCCTATGTTTTACATTATGGTTTACATTATTAGTCTCTCATCCCCTATGTGTTTTTGGTGTAATATTACATGTTTTATATCCATCCTTGTGTACTCTTGTGAAACACTTCTTTTGCCCTCACATTTACTTTGGTTCCATCTATTCAATATCTATTTCCCCCTCCCCTTGGGCCCCACAGTGACAGTCAATCTTCATTTCTTGAGGAGCCGTGTTCAGCAATATTTGCAACAGTGTTGACAGCTTGACTTGCTCAACTGCCCTAATGCCCTGGGAGCCACCCTTTCTCTTGAGAGATACAGTTCCCCCTATTTGATGGCATTAGTCCTTCCCAGGATGTGGGTCTACCTTCACTCTCATTATATGGGTCTCTACCCAATGGTATAACCCACTCTGGCAAAATGAGCATTCAGATATTCCCTAGGAGTCTGTCCTGCATCAGATTATCCCCTTTGAGTATCTTAAACAGGTAACTTTCCTAATTATATTTTGATATGGTTTTCTCAGCATTTTACTTTCAACCAACACCTGACAATCTCCTATATTCATATGTTGCCCCTCCCTCCCCCCAATTTTTTGGGCAATATTACCCATCCGCCCATCCCTAGCCCCCCTCAAACTCACAAAGCCCCACCCAAAGGTAACCCTATGCCCCCATTTTATCTCTTCCTTGTGCACATACTTACCGCCAGCTTATCATAGATTTCACCCATGTAGATGTCAGCATACATCCTTCCTCTACCCCCCAATTTCCTGTAAGCCTATCTTCCAGTCTCTAGTTCTCTGAGGCAGCTTGCTTATTTCATATCATTGAGGTCATGTAGTATTTGTCCTTCAATGCCTGGGTTGCTTCACTCAACATAAGGTTCTCAAGATTCATCCATGTTATCATGTGTGTTTGTAGTGTATTTGTTCTTAAAGCCAAGTAGTATTCCATTGTATGTATATACCACATTTTATTGATCCGCTCATCTCTTGATGAGCATTTGGGTTGATTCCAACTTTTGGCGATAGTGAACAATGCTGCTATGAACATTGGTGTGCATATATCAGTTTGTGTCCTTGTTTTCAGTTCTGCTGGGTGTATACCCAGCAGTGGTATTGCTGGGTCATATGGCAAATCTATGGTTAGTTTTTTGAGAAACTGCCAAACTGTCCTCCAGAATGGTTGAATACTTCTGCATTCCCACCAGCAGTGGATGAGTGTTCCCCTTTCTTCACATCCTCTCCAGCATTTGTATTCTTCTGTTTTTTTCATAGCTGTCAATCTTATGGGAGTAAGATGGTATCTCATTGTAGTTTTGATTTGCATTTCCCTGATAGTTAAAGATTTGGAGCATTTTTTCATGTGCTTTTTGGCCATTTGTATTTCTTCTTTGGAGAAGTGTCTGTTTAAATCTTTTTCCCATTTTTTAAATGGGTTGTTTATCTTTTTATTTTCAAGATATAGGAGTTCTTTATATATGCAAGTTATAAGTCTCTTATCAGATATATGGTTGCCAAATATTTTCTCCCATTGTGTAGGTTCCCTTTTTACTTTCTTGACAAACTCCTTTGAGGTGCAGAAGGCTTTAATTTTGAGGAAGTCCCATTTATCCATTTGTTCTTTTGCTGCTCGTGCTTTTGGTGTGATGTTCATGAAGACATTTCCTATTACAAGGTCTTGTAGATGTTTCCCTACACTTTCTTCCAAGGTCTTTATGGTCTTGGCTCTTATATTTAGGTCTTTGATCCATCTTGAGTTGATCTTTGTATAAGGTGTGAGATGGTAATCCTCTTTCATTCTTCTACATATGGATATCCAGTATTTGTTGAATAGGCCATTCTCTCCCAGTTGAGAGGGTTTGGTGGCTTTATCGAATATTATATGGCTATATATATGAGGTTCTATATCAGAATTTTCAATTCGATTCCATTGGTCTGTGTGTCTCTCCTTATGCCAATACCATGCTGTTTTCACTACTGTAGCTTTGTAGTATGTTTTGAAGTCAGGTAGTGTGATTCCTCCAATTTCATTTTTCTTTTTCAATATTTCTTTGGCTATTCAGGGCCTCTTTCCTTTCCAAATTAATTTCATAGTTAGGTTTTCTAGTTCCTTAAAGAGACTGTGTTGATTTTTATTGGGATTGCATTGAAAGTGTAGATCAGTTTTGGTAGGATAGACATCTTAATAATATTTAGTCTTCCTATCCATGAACAAGGACTATTCTTCCATTTATTTAGGTTTTCTTTGATTTCCTTGAACAGTCTTGTAAAGTTCTTGGTGTATAAGTTTCTTACATCTTTAATTAAATTTATTCCTAAATATTTTATTTTTTATTTACTATTGTGAATGGTATTTGTTTCTTGATTTCCTCCTGATCTTGCTCATTATTGGTGTACAGAAATGCTACTGATTTTTGCACATTGATCTTATAACCTGTGACTTTACTAAACTCATTTATGAGTTCTAGAAGCTTTGTTGTAGACCTCTCAGGGTTTTCTATGTATAGGATCATGTCTTCTGCAAATAATGAAATTTTGACTTCTTCCTTTCCAATTTGAATGCCTTTTATATTTGGTTCTTGCCTCAGTGCTCGAGCAAGTCCTTCTAAGACAATGTTAAATAGAAGGGGAGACAGTGGGCATCCTTGTCTTGTTCCTGACTTTAGAGGGAAGGATTTTAGGATTTCTCCATTGTAAACGATGTTGGCTGTAGATTTTTCATATATACTCTTTATCATGTTCAAAAAATTTCCTTGTATTCCAATCTTTTGGAGTGTTTTTATCAAGAAAGGGTGCTGTATTTTGTCAAATGCTTTTTCTGCATCTATAGATATAATCATGTGATTTTTTTCCTTCAATCTGTTTGTATGGTGTATTACATTCATTGATTTTCTTATGTTGAACCATCCTTGCATACCTGGAATGAATCGCACTTGGTCGTGGTGTATAATTCGTTTAATGTGTTGTTGAGTACGATTAGCAAGTATTTTGTCAAGTATTTTTGGGTCTAGGTTCATTAGAGAAATTGGTCTGTAATTTTCCTTTCTTGTGGTGTCTTTGTTTGGCTTTGGTACTAGGGTAATGTTGGCATCATAGAATGAGTTAGGCAATGTTCCTTCTGTTTTGATTTTTTGGAAGAGTTTCAGCAGGATTGGTGTTAGTTCTTTCTGGAATGTTTTGTAGAATTCACCTGTGAAGCCATCTGGCCCTGGGCTCTTTTTAGTTGGGAGGTTTTTAATGACTGATTCTATCTCTTTACTTGTGATTGGTTTGTTGAGATCATCAATTTCTTCTTTCGTCAATATAGGCTGCTTATGTGTTTCTAGGAATTTGTCCATTTCCTCTGAATTGTCATTTTTGTTGGAATATAGTTTTTCAAAGCATCCTCTTATGATAGTCTTTATTTCTGTGGGGTCAGTGGTAATATCTCCTTTCTCATTTCTTATTTTGTGTATTTGCATCTTCTCTCTTTTTTTCTTTGTTAGTCTCACTAAAGGTTTGTCATTTTTATTGATCTTCTCAAAAAACCAGATCTTGGTCTTCTTTATCTTTTCAAGTGCTTTCTTATTTTCTATTTCATTTAGTTCTGCTCTTATCTTTGTTATTTCCTTCCTACTTCTTCCTGTTGGATTACTTTGTTGTTTTTTTTCTAATTCCTCCAAATGTGCAGTTAGTTCTTCAATTTTTGCTCTTTCTTCTTTTTTGATGTATGAATTTATGGCTATAAATTTCCCTCTCAGTTCTACTTTTGCTGCATTCCATAAATTTTGGTATGTTGTGTTATCATTATCATTTGTTTCAAGGTAGTTATTGATTGCTTTTGAGATTTTCTCTTTGACCCACTGTTTTTCTAAGAGTGTGCTGTTTAATTTCCATATCTTGGTATGAAATCTGGGCCTCTGGCCCTTGCAAATTTCCAGCTTCACTCCACTGTGGTCAGAGATATTATTTTGTATGATTTCGATCTTTCTGAATTCATTAAGCCTTTCTTTGTGGCCTAGCATATGGACTATCTTGGAGAATGATCCATGAGCACTTGAGAAAAATGTATATCCTGCTGTGTTTGGGTGTAATGATCTGTATATGTCTATTAGATCCAGCTCCTCTAATATACCGTTCAAATATTTCATTTCTTTAGTGATTCTCTTTTGAGATATTCTGTCCAGAGTTGATAGTGGTGTATTAAAATCCCCCACTATAATTGTAGATGCATCTATTCTTTCACTTAGTTTTTCCAGTGTTTACCTCATGTGTTTAGAGGTGCCCTTGTTAGGAGCATAAATATTTATGATTGTTCGTTCTTCTTGACAGATTGTCCCTTTCACTAATATGTAGTATCTTTCTTTGTCTCTCACAATTGTTTCGCATTTAAAGTCTATTTGTCTGATATTAATATAGCTACTCCTGTCCTTTTTTTGGTTATTGTTTGCTTGTAAGATTGTTTTTCAACCATTCACTTTCAGCCTCCGTGAGTCTCTGGGTCTAAGATGTGTCTCTTATAGACAGCATATAGACGGGTCATATTTCCTTATCCAATGTCCCAGTCTGAATCTTTTGATAGGTGAGTTTAATCTGTTGACATTCAGTGTTATTATTTTCAAGGAGTTATTTATGTTAGCCATATTTTGATTGGACTTGTGTTTGTCATATTTTGTTTGTTTGTTTGTTTTCTTCTCTCTTTGTCTTTTTTGTTGCTTTTACACTCTCCTCAACTCTGCCTGTCCTGTTTTTTCCTTTCTTCCTGCAGAACTCCCTTTAGAATTTCTTGAAGGGGAGGTTTCTTGTTGGCATACTCTTTCAGTTTCTGTTTATCTGTGAATATTTTGAACTCTCCATCATTTTTGAATTCTAGTTTAGCTGGATAGAGTATTCTTGGTTGGACATTTTTTTTCTTTTAGTACCTTGACTATATCATACCACTGTCTTCTTGCCTCCATGGTTTCAGATGAGAAATCAGCACTTAATCTTATGGAGCTTCCCTTGTATGTGATGGTTTTCTTTTCTCTTCCTGCTTTTAGAATTTTCTCTTTGTCTTAAGCGTTGGATAATTTGACAAGTATATGTCTTGGGATGGTCCTGTTGGGGTTTATGATGATTGGGGTGCACTGTGCTTCTTGGATATGTACATCTGTCTCTTTCAGTAGATTTGGGAAGTTTTCAGCCATTATTTCCTGCAACACTCCTTCTGACCCCTTTCCCTTCTCTTCTCCTTCTGGAATGCCTATAATACGTATGTTTGTGCATTTTGCATTGTCATTCAGGTCCCTAAGTCCTAACTGGATTTTTTCTATCTTTTTATCAATCAGTTCTACTATCTGTTTGATTTCTGATGAACTGTCTTCCACATCACTAATTCTCTGCTCTGCCTCTTCTAATATGCTGTTATTTGCTGTGAGTGTATTTTGGATTTCTTGAACTGTGCTGTTCATTCCCATCATATCTGTTATCTGTTTGCGTATGTCTGCAATTTCCCCTCCAAGTGTTGTCTTCATATTGTTAACCTCTTCCTTTACTTCATTAAATTTTTCTGTGACATATGTTCTGAGATCTTTAATTACTTGTGCGAAGTTCTGCTCCCCTTCCTGGTTTTTAGTTTGTTCATTGGATTCAGCCATGTTTTCCTGATTACTGGTTTGGTTTGTAGATTTTTGTTGCTGACTGGTCATCATTTTATCTTGATGGGTTTAATCAGTTCCTTAGCTTCTTTGTCTAGTCTTGGGGATTAATTAGCTGTTGTTTTTGTGTAAGTGTTATATCTTCTCTTTGTTACTTTGTTCTTCTTATTCTAATTTCTTATTGCTGGCTGAGTTCACTTTGAAGGAAAGTATTAGGGCCAGAGAAAGGCAATTGTGCAAGCAAGGAAAATGTGTAAAGTAGTATTGGTAATAAATGTTAACAGAGCAACAATATGAGATCTGGGAGGGTGAATATTAGATTCATGTAAGTTGTGTAGAGTTATAGCAGTAGGTAGAGTACCTATAATGAGGTAGTCAACTGAATATGGGAGGAATATGGTATGAATTAAAAAGCTAGTGGTTTCATGAGAGAGGGAAAGAGAAAAGAAAGGCAATAGTTTCAAGAGTGGATAAAAGACAGAAAACAAAACAAAGGTATTAGAAATTATAAGTTAGACACTTTGTGGATCAAAGAAAGGGAGGTGGAATATAGGAGAGACAGTAGATGATGGAGGATATCAAGATGTAGGGGAAAGGAGATAGTGTAGGTAGCCAAAATCAATTCACGCAGAAATGAGGCAGTGGAGAATGAGGAAACCCAGCAAATGTGAGGTGTTCCCTGCAGCACCTATTGTATAATTAAGATAAAATAAAATAAAAAGAAAATGAGGAACCAGAGAGAGAGAGAGAAAAAAAAAAAGAGACTTTGGGGGATATGATGGGAGAAAAGACTAGGAGATAATGCAATGTTAGCAATTAGGACAATAAAAAATAAAATAAAAATAAAACAAAACAAAATAAAACAAAACAAAACAAAAAAGAAAAAATGGAAATGTTGAAGGCTAGGACATTCAAGGACCTCAGATGGACCTCAGGGCATGATGGATTCAGGAATGGAAAGTCTGTGATATTACATACTCAAGAATTGTGAGTCTCTGGGGTGTGGGCCACCAGGGTTTAGGGGACTCAGACCTGGCAACCTCAAATCTGGTTAACAGGGAGCCTGGGAGCACCACAGTGCAGCACAGCCTTCGGGGATCCCCGCAGCTGGGTGCCAGCCCTATGGGGGAGGTCACATCCGCAAACTCTGACCTATGTGTCAGAACCCCATAATTCACCCTCTCACTTGGGTCTCTTCTGTGGCTGTATTACCAATTCAATTTCAGGACACCTCCTGCCCTGTAAGCCCCTGAAATGGCCACCTGGGGGTGTCTCTACACTGCAGCCAATTTAATGATGCTGCAGATCAGTAGCCAGGCCCAGAGGGAGGGGCTCCAGCTGGAAACACCAATGTCAGAGTCTGAAATAGAAATTCCCATGCTTCACAAAATATTCTCTTAATCAGCTTCCAGATGTCTCCCACCCTGCCAGTCCCTGAAACAGCCTCCTGGTGACGTCTCTTTATTGAGAGCAACTTAAGGCTGCTGCAGATCGGCAGCCGGCCTTGGGGGTGGGGCTCTAGCCGGAGGCGCTATTATTTGTATCCGCAATCAAAAATTCTCCGCCTCGCAATAAAACTCCTGTTTGTCTCCCCAAATTGGTCTGTGAAGGCTTCCTGCCCTGTTAGCCCCCCAATAGCCCACTCAGGGCTTATGAATTCCCCAGTACCGCAGAGCCTCCAGGAATCGCTGCCGCAGCGCCGGTGCCGCAGCTCTGCCCACCCCAGGAGGGAGCATCCCATGCGCAGCCCCCACCTCCGTGTAATAGAGCCTCAATTTTATCTTATACACGAATTTTCTCTGTTACCTTCCCACCAACTCGATGTCCAGACACCTCCTGCCCTGCAAAATCCTGAAACAGCCTGGTCTGGAAGAATTTCCAACACTGCCTAGCCATTTCTTTGCAGGAGAGATTATCTGGCGTGCTCACTCAGCCACCATCTTGCCCCGCCCCCCTGTTTTGTTTTCTTGACAGCTTTTTGTTACAAACTTATCAGCACACCACTGGTTCTAATCACTGTCACTTCAAATGTATATTTGTTACACATGTCCCAATATAACTTGATTGAAAAAAACGTATGAAAAACATTTTATAGAAAAAAGGAAATGGAATGAGTTTATAACCTTTATAAAATTCTAAATAATTAAATTATGATATATCACAGAATGGAATACTATGCAGCTATAAAAAAGTTATGGAGAAAATCCCTATGCTCTGATATAAAGAGATGTCTAAGATGTATTGAGGCTAGGGACAGAATTATATACCCACATCTATATTTATATTGATTTATGTATTTAAAAGTGGGCTATAACTATAAATACAAATGAGTTATATGTACAGAAAGAAACATTGGAAGGATAGACCAAAATCTAATAAAAATGTTTACCTATTTTTGTGGGAATGGAAGCAGTAGAAAGTGGTAAAAGTGAGATATTTCTGAAAAGCTTTAATATATATCATAAATAAATTTAAATGGAAAAATCAATCACTAATATCTGAAATCAAACAGAAACAAATGAATCTAATGATACATCAAACTGATGACATGTGACAGAGAGAAATGGGGTGTCTTAAGTGATTTCAGTGCACATTACTCTGATTCACATTAAGGAACATATTTTAGGGCAAATAGACCTACCAAAAAATCTTAAAGTATATTAAGTAGTCTACTTGCAATTATAATTTATTACTTTGAAACTATTTTGTGTATCAAGAATTGTACTTCACAAAGGGAAGATATTAATGTTGTTAGAAGACAAGATTTTCAGTGTTATAAAAAAGATAAAAGTATAAAATAAAATGAAGCTATATAATGATATATTTGTATTTGGATATAAAAATATATGTATTATTTTTTCCTGTAAAATTAGGCCACTGAAAAACTGAGGAGCCATAACAACCTAATAACAATGAGGAAATCTTCACCCTAAATAAGATTCCCCTCCACAAAGAAACAGAACTCCTTTGAGGAATGTTTGTCTGATTCCAGGTCTGGAGCTGGAAAGAATATTTTTGTTGAGCCAGAAAGCAAGGAAGATAGTAACATACAGGAACAGGCATGAAAATAGTCAGAAAAATAATTACTGCATTTAATTAAAATGTACCAAATACATAGGAAATCATGAATTTGTGATGATCTTATTTTTTAATAGAAAAATCCAACAAACAACAAAAGCAACAAAAAAGAACTTTGGAAAAAACTAGAACATGAACACCTGAGAATGAAAATTGGTCATTAAAAAGAAAGAATTAAGCATTTATTCAGTCTCTCCTTTTATAAGCCGTTAATGAAAATTCATCTGTAGAGATTTTTTAAAATTCGGAAGAAATTTTAAAATCACAACTTTGCAACTTTTAATGAAATAATTGATTCAGTTAGCAATCATTAGTTAAAAGATTGATGAAGAAGGTTACAGTGGAGAGATCCATTGATCAATGTCAGTATCACTAAAAATGTGACACCCTCCCGTGAAGCATATAGTACCACCAGTAAACTGGTCTTGAGCAAAAAATTGAACTTGGAACTAATCAAGGCTTCTGAGATAACTACCCTTTGCAGAATATTTAGGAAATAAAGGTATGTGTTAAATGGCATGGGGACAGACAAATCCAAAATGCAGACCATCTAACAAGACAGCAAACCCAGTTTCTGCAATAAGTGTCACTAAATGGGCAAAATATTGTAGTAGAGGCTTCATTAAAGAAGACATACAAATGGCAAAGAAACATATGAGGGGAGCAGATTTGGCTAAACGATAGAGCGTCTGCCTACCCCATGGGAGGTCCAGGGTTCAAACCCAGGGCCTCCTGACCTGTGTGATGAGCTGGCCCATGTGCAGTGCTGATACACTCAAGGAGTACCATGCCATGCAGGAGTGTCTCCCACGAAGGGAACCCAACCTGCAAGGAGTGTGCCCTGTAAGGAGAGCTGCCCAGTGTGAAAAAAGTGCAGTGTGTAAAAAGTGCCCAGGAATGGCACCACACACATGGAGAGCTGATGCAGCAAGGTGATGCAACAAAAAGAGACACAGATTCCCATCCCGGTGCCGCTGACAAGAATATAAGCGGACACAGAAGAACACACAGTGAATGGACACAGAGAGCACACAACTGGGGGAGAGCAGGGAAGGGGAGAAAAATGAAGAAAAAAGAAAAGAAACGTGATATAGAGATGTTTGACATCATTAGTTATTAGGAAAATACAAATAAAACCACAAAGAGATACCATTTCCTGACTATTAGTATGTCTTAAAAATAAGAAAGACTATACAAAATGTTGATATAGTGGAATAATGTGGAAAAAATGGAAAACTCATACATTGCTTGTAGGTATATAAAACAGAGTAGCCAGTTTAGAAAGCAGTTTGGCAGATTGTTTCTTTCAAAGCTAAGCATGAACTTAACCATTTGAACTAGCCATTCTAGTCTTAGGTATCCACCAAAGATAAATGAAAATGGAATACTGATATGAACACTTGTTCACAAATGTTCCTAACAACATTATTCATACAAAAAAGAAACTGGAAATAACCCAAATATCCATCAACTGATAAATGGGTGAACAAAATGCAGCACTGGATTATTACTGGGTGAATCCTTACACTCGAAAATCCTTACACTGGAATATTAATGGGTGAATAAAAGGAACAAATTAATTATACATATAATGACATGGGTGAATCTCAAAAACATCAAGCCAAGTGAGAGAAGCTAGGTGAAAGTATTACATACAAATATATTTATATGAAATTTCTATAAAAGATGAAACCCTAGCAACTGAATCTGTGCTAGCCTTTAGCTGAGTTTAGAAGCAGGAGTGACTGCAGTGGCTCGAGGAACCTTCGGGGGACAATGGGAAAGCTTTAGAACATTTGTGGTAGTGGTTGCATGAAGTGTACATTTATAAAACTCATGGAACTGTCCACTTAAACAGGCAAATGTTACAGTATGTAAGTTTTATCTCAATAAAGCTGTTAGAAAAGAAACAAGGGGAACTTCTATGTATCAATACATAGAATACAATTTTAGAAACAAACCAACAAAATGTGTGGAAGCAGTTTGTATCTTGATTCAAACAAAGAAACCAAAACAGCATTTTTAAAAAATAATTTGAAAAATTTATTTATGGACTTATTTATGGTATTATGTGATATCAAGGAATATTTATTGGGAAGCGGACTTGGCCCAGTGGTTAAGGTGTCCGTCTACCACATGGGAGGTCCGCGGTTCAAACCCTGGGCCTCCTTGACCCGTGTGGAGCTGGCCCACGTGCAGTGCTGATGCGCACAAGGAGTGCTGTGCCACGCAGGGGTGCCTGCCACATAGGGGAGCCCCATGCACAAGGAGCGCGAAAGAAAGTGCACCCTGCCCAAGAATGGTGTCGCACAAAGGGAGAGCTGACAGAACATGATGACACAACAAAAAGAAACACAGATTCCCATGCTGCTGACAACAACAGAAGTGGACAAAAACAAGAACACACAGCAAATGGACACAGAGAACAGAAAACTGGGGGGGCAGACATGGGGAGAGAAATAAATAAAATAAATCTTAAAAAAAAAAAGGAATATTTATTAATTTTCTTAGGTATGATAATGCCAAAATATCTATATTTTTTAGAGACAACGTAACCTCTGAAAGAATGTAGTGGTTAAACAACATCTTGCATTTGCCTTATAATACTTAGGGAAGGGGAAAACAAAAAAGAGTCAATGAAGCAAATATGAAAATATTGGGATGATCGTTGAATCTGAAGGATGGTGCTATTTTCATACTATTATTTTCTGTTTTTGGAGTATTTGATATTATTCATAACAGTGTTTTAAATATGTTTGAAAAAAGGGAGGGATTAAATGAATATTAGTATATGCCTAGTACATATAAGTATTTGTTGAATAATTAAAGCAGAGGCTTGGTTAAGCAAGGTCCAGGTATAAGTAATGATTTTCCTTTTACATCAACCAGTAGAACACATATGTAGGAACTTAAACAATGTGATAAAAATGAAAAATGGTCCCCTCAAAATTTTGAAACCTTAGAAGGTGGTCTAATTACTCCCTTGCTATTTCCATGTCTCACAGAAAACATGGAAATCCTCTTCTTCACAAAATCGTGTTTTTAAATATTCTTAAAGACTGGAAATAATATATTTGGGACCTGAGTCAGGGTCTGCAAGCAGAAGTTCATAATTAGAATGGGTTAGAGCAATGGTCTGCCCTATCTGATAAGCATAGCAAGGTTTTGGAACTCTGGTTATATGGCAGAGGATGCTGAGGTTTCTGGTCAGGGCCCTTCAAAGAGAACAAGAACCCTGGAGAAGACAGTATAAAAACATCTGCTCCTGCCTCCTTTCGTTATATATGAATTGTCATGGATATGGGAGACGGACTGAGCTGGGGAGAAAAATCTTTGTTGTTATAGTTAAGGCTTTTAAATCTCAGTTAGAGCTCTACCTCTGCATTGGAAGGGCTGTGACAATACACAGCCTGAGCCCCACAGCAAGAGGTTTGTCATAAGATCTCCTGAGATGTTTCCTGGCCAGATGAATTCTGCATTCTCCAATTATTTGGTTTTCTGAGCTTGTTTTCGGTTCTCCAGATCCCCAGTGACACTGCAGCAGTAACAATGCAGAAGCTACAGAACATTTTCTTTTAAATTATCCAGTGGTTTAATTTGAGGTATATTTAGTTTAAGAGTGAAAATGGCTTTTATTTACCTAAGGACTATTTCTACAAAGAGTCATAAATTAAATCATAATGGATGCTTACAGGTCATTGTAATGAAAATGGTATCCTTTCTGTAGCCAACTATTGGCTCTTTGAGTTTGTTTTCAAACTAAAAGAACCAGCTTCCCCATGCCACCTTGTTAAGGACTTTTATTCCTTTCATCTTTCTATATTTTGGGCATTTCACTGCTCATTAGTCTCTCCATCAAGTACAATGAATGGGATAGAAATAAGAATTTAGCTGGTGAGTAAGGATTGTCACAGTGATTGATACAGTGGCTAGCAAAACCTTGCCAGGTATATATGAAGTTCCTTATTATAGCATCTCCCCATGACCCACCATTACCTAAGATCTGCTTATACATGCAGCCATTTGTTTTATACATCAGGGGTCTTCATTATCAGTCACAAGTGGTTTTCTTTGTTTAAGACATATTATTTACTTTTTTGTGAAGATTTTTATTTCAGAAATATCAAAAATTGTCATTTCTGCAGCTTCAGTATCCAATGATAATTGTCATTAATTCTGGTCCTCTTCCATACTAAAATAAGAAGGGTTACTGTATTCTAGAACTGAGATTTCCTATTTAGGTAATCAGTAAAAATAAAAACTAAACAGCAGAAATTTGTTTTTTAATGAAGAATCTACTTTAAAGTTAATCCTTCTAGAAACATCATAGCAGATTCTTAATTTATATCTGAAAACTAAAGCCAGAAAAAGATTGGCAATATAACAGTCCTACATTTGGCAACTTACATTTTTCTTTATTTATAATGCTACACAGAACAAAAGGAGGAGTAAAGAATCCTAAAAGAACATAATTTAAGGAGTATGGGGACTTCCAGAAAGATGGCGGACTAAAAAGACATGGGACTCTCTCTTCCTCCAGAAAAATAGAGAACAGACTGAAACAGCCTAGATAAAGATATTCTAGGGTTTAGGATACTAGGTGAAGGCTGGATACTGCCCAGGAGAAAGGACAAATGAGAGAAATCACAATGACATAACTGTGAGTTAAAACCAGTGGCTGCCACTGCTGACACCATCCTCCACACTAAAGACACTTCAGAATTCTCAGGCCTCTGGGCCTGTCACTACAGACAAAGGGGGTTCCAGGGAGCTACAACTCAGGAAAGGGGAGAGAGAGGGACACAGACTAAGGCTAACTCAGCTTCTGACCTGCAAATTTGGTCTGCTGTCTCCCTCCATCCCTTCCAGGCCAGATGGCACCACACAATGGTTTGTCCTGGGATCTGGTGAAGGATGGAGAAGTCCAACCCTCACAATCTCCCTCTCTTCTAGCTGGGACTGATTGTTGAGAACACCCCAGGAAAGAAGAGAGAGAGGGACACAGCCTAAAACTGACTTATCTTTTGACTCACAAATTTGGTCTGTGTCCCAGGAGCCCTTCCAGGCTGGGTGGAGCCGGGTCATTGTTTGCCGTGGGAACCAGCAAGGGGCTAAAGATATAGAACCCTCCCAATCGCCTTCTGTACTAACCAGGACTGATTACTGAGGACCCAGAGGGGAGTGGAAATATTTCCTACCTGGGAAAAAGGGGGGGGAGGTGGTGCCAAAGAAGGCTGGAGAACTGTTTCAGAGGAAGTTTGAATTCCAAGGCTCATAGCCACCAGATAGGAAGCTCTATCACATTGATCCAATCTGTGTTGCAACAAATACTCTCCAACCAGGCATCGAACTGAGAGCTGCCAAAGAGAGCCATCTGCTGTCAGACCAAGGAAGTACATGCAAGAAAATTAAAAATATTTAGGAGAGGCTTTTTCTGGCCTCTATAGCCTCCCTCCCCAAGGTCCTAGGAAGCAAGGCTACAACTAATTACTGGGTACAGTGCTCCATTTTGAGCAACCAGCAGGAATAATCCTAACAATCCAGGTCAAGCCAAGAATCAAAGAGCAGTGGTAACTCACAGCCTTCTGCCACTAAATCCCTACAAACGAGAAAGAAATTGAACATCTGAGTAAATAACATCCTAATCAGATGCCTAGACATCAGCAAACAATTATAAGCCATCCTAAGAAAATAGAAGACATGGCCCAAGAAGAGGAATATATCAAAGCCCCAGAAGACATGTAAGATTTGAAAGAACTAATCAGCAAGATGTGTACAAATCTCCAAAATCAAATTAATGTGTTGCAAGACAATATGGTTAAAGAGATAAATGACATTAAGGGAAGTGGATTTGCCTCAATGGATAGAGCATCTGCCTACCATGTGGGAGGTCTAGGGTTCAAACCCTAGGCCTCCTGACCCATGTGGTGAGCTGGCCCATGCGCAGTGCTGATGCGCACAAGGAGTGCCATGCCACACAGGGGTGTCCCCCATGTAGGGGTGCCCCACGTGCAAGGAGTGCACCCTGAAAGGAGAGCTGTCCCCCCCACACACACACATACAAAAGGAGACATTAAGTGAGTGCAAAGAAGAATCTGAAATCCTGAACAGAAAAGTAAGAGAGCTCATTAGAATGAAAAACACAATAGATGATAAGATCAAAAACACTTTAGAGGCATACTATGGCAGATTCAAAATGATAGAAGAAAGAATAAGTGATACCAAAGACAGAACAGCTAAAATTGAAGAAAGAAAAGAATGAAAAAAAATGAGCAGGGGCTCAGAAAGTTGAATGACAGCGTGAAATGAAACAATATATGTCATGGGAGTTCCAGAAGAAGAGAAGGGAAAAGAGGCAGAAATAGTATTTGAGGAAATAATACTGAAAACATCCCAACTCTCACAAAAGAAATGAACTTATATGTCCAAGAAGCACACCGTATCCCAGTCAGAATAAACCCAAATATACCTACTCCAAAATACATACTACTCAGTATATCAAATGTCAAAGATAAACAGAAAATTCTCAGCATAGCAAGGGAGAAGTAAACCCTCAAGTACAAGGAATGTCCAGTAAGACTTAGTTCAGATTTCTCTTCAGAAACAATGGAGGTGAGAAGACAGTGGTATGATAAAATTAGGATACTGAGAGAGAAAAACTGTCAGCCAAGAACTCTTTATCCAGCAAAACTCCTTCAAATATGAAGATGAGTATAAAATATTCACAAACAAACAGAAACTAAAAGAGTTTGCAAAAAAGAATCCACCTTTTCAGGAAATATTAAAGGAAGCCTTAGAAGCTGAAAGAAAAGGATAGGAGAGACAGGCTTGGAGGAGACTGTGAAAGAAAGAATAGCAGAAATGTTAACCAAAAGAGTAAAAAGACAGACAAAAATATGATATGACATATGAAAACCAAAGAATAAAATTGTGCAAGTAAATAGTGAATTTACAGTAATATCATTGAATGTGAATAGATTAAACTCTTCAATCAAAAGCTACAGGTTGAAAGAATAGATTTAAAAAAACATGCTGCTTACAAGAAACTCATCTTAGACCAAGGTATACGAAACAGCTGAAAGTGAAAGGTTGGTAAAAGATACTCCACATGAATATTAAACAAAAAAGAGCAGGGGTATCAATACTAATATCAGCCAAAACAGACTTTAAATGCAAAAAAGTTATAAGACATACAGAAGGCATTATATATTAATAAAAAGGACTACCCACTAGGAAGATATAACAGTCATAAGTATCTATGCACCTAACAAGGGTGCCCCAAAATATGTGAGACAAACTATGGGAAAACTGAAGGGAGAAATAGACATCTCTACAATAATTGTTGGAGACTTTAACACCCACTCTCAAATAGATAGAACAACTAGAAAGAAGATCAACAAGGAAACAGAGAACTTGAACAATATGATAAACAAGTTAGACCTAACAGACATGTATAGATCACTGCATCCAAATTCAGTGGGTTATGCATTCTTCTCAAGCGCCCATGAATTTTTCTCTAGGATTGACCACATGTTAGGGCACAATGTAGCTCTCAATAAATATAAAAGAGATATTACAAAGCACTTTCTCAGATCATAATGGAATGAAACTGGAAATCAATAATAGACAGGAAAATAGTAAATCCACAAATGTGTGGAGGGTGAACAACACACTCTAAGTAACCAGTGAGTCAGAGAAGAAATTGCACATGAAATCAGTAAATATATTGAGACAAATGAAAATGAGAACACAACTTATCAAAAGTTATGGGATATAGCAAAGGCAGTCTTGAGAGAGAAATTAATAGCCCTAAATGCCTATATTAAAAAAGAAGAAAGAGCTAAACTCAAAGAAAAAGAACAGCAAACCAATCCCAAAGCAAGTAGAAGGAAAGAAATAATAAAGATTCGGGCAGAAATACATGAAATTGAGAACAAAAAAACAATAGGGAAAAATCTACAAAACCAAAACCTGGTCCTTTGAGAAGATCAATAAGATTGACAAACCCCTAGCTAGACTAACAAAGAAAAAAGGAGAGAAGATACAAATAAACACAATCAGAAATGAAAAGGTGAAAATTACAACTGACTCCACAGAAATAAAAGGAAACATAAGAGGATGTTATGAGAAACTGTATGCCAACAAACTAGACAACCAAGATGAAATGAAAAATTCCTAGAAATGCGCAAGCAACCTACACTGATGCTACAAGAAATACAAGAACTTAACAAATCAATCATGAACAAAGTTGCCGTGGATATAGGGTTGGAAATCATACATTGGAACAGCAACATGGGCTTAAGGCTGACTTGGCTACAGTCATAGCTGAATGCCCAATATGCCAGCAGCAGAGACCCACACTCTGTCCCCAATATGGCATCATTCCTCAAGGTGACCAGCTTGTTACCTGGTAGCAGGTTGACTACATTGGACCACTTCCACCATGGAAGGGGCTGTGATTTGCTTTAACTGGAATAAACACATACTCCGGATATGGGTTTGCATTTCCTGCATGCAATGCTTCTTTCAAAACTACCATCCATGGACTTACTGAATGTCTTATCTACTACCATGGCATTCCACACAGAATTGGTTCTGATCAAGGAACCCATTTGACAGTAAATGATGTGTGGGAATGGGCACATGCATATGGAATTCACTGGTCTTGCCATGCTCCCCATCACCCTGAAGCAGATGGATTAATAGAACTGTGGAATGGCCTTTTGAAGACTCAATTACAGCATCAACTAGGTGGCAATACCCTGCCAGGCTGGGGCAATGTTCTCCAGGAGGCTGTGTATGCTCTAACTCAGCATCCACTCTATGGTACTGTTTCTCCCATAACCAGGATTCATGGTTCCAGGAATCAAGGGATAGAAATGGGAGGGGCACCATTCCCTATTACTCCTAGTGACCCACCAGGAAAATTTTTGCTTCCTGGCCCTGCAACCTCAAGTTCTGCTGGTCAATAGGTTTTAGTCCCAAAAGGAGGAATGCTGCCACCAGGGAACAAAACGATGATTCCTTTGAAATGGAAGTTAAAATTGCCACCTGGCCACTTTGGGCTCCTCTTACCTCTGAATCAACACTGTCCCAGCTGGAGTGATTATTTCTGGCTATCAAGGGGAAATAGGACTGCATCTACACAATGGAGGTAAAGAAGAGTTTACCTGGAATACAGGAGATTTCCAGGGCATCTCCTAGTACTGTCATGCCCTGTGATTAAAGTCCATGGAAAAATTGCAACAATCCAATCCAAGCAGGACTAACAATGGCTCAGAATCTTCAGGAATGAAAGTTTGGGTCACCTCAGCAGGCAAAGAACCACAAACAGCTGAAGTGTTTACTGAGGGTAATGGGAACATGGAATGGGTAGTGGAAGAAAGTAGTGATAAATATGAACTTTGACCACATGACCATGTACAGAAACAGGGACTATAATAGTCATGATTCTTTCTTCCTTGTTTCATTATGATGATGATTTTATATGTACACAAAATGAATTTCTTTGTTTTCTTCCCCAACCTTTTCCCCTATCATTTGACAAGTTGTATTAGTTTCATGTCATAATATTTAAGGATGTCAAGCTTAAGAGTGAATATTACCCAAGGACTTGCACCCTATTCTGTAGGGAATTAATGCAATTCTGGTTGTACATAGGAGAGTTGAACATTGTTAGGTGAAAATGTATATATATGTATGTCTGTTTTTGCTTAGAGACCAAGTATGGCTTAATGTAATATGGATGGTTGCCAAGTTGACAAGAGGTGGACTGTGATGGTTAGGCTAATGTGTCAAGTCAGCCAGGTTTGGTCAAGCAAGCACTGGGCTAATTGTAATACAAAGGCATTTGTGGACGCCAGTCACCAGTGACTTTACTACATTGATAGCTGATTACATCTACATCAATCAGGGAGATTGCTGTCAGCAATGAGTGATGCTTTATCCAATCAGTTGAATGACTTAAAAGGGGAAGTGATTTCAGCATTCAGAGAGAATTTCCCAGCTTATCTTTGGACAGCCAACGTCTCCTGGAAACTCATCAAGGACCTTCAATGGACTTTTACCAGAGCCCTGGTTTGCAGCCTGCCTACAGAGCCTGGACTTGTGCACCCCTGCAGTCACATAAGAGACTCATAAAATTGCATAATATTGATATATATCTCCTGCTGATTCTGTTTCCCTAGAGAGCCCTAACTAATACAGTTTGCTAAATTCATTCTTCTATTTTTAATATTTTGAGACCACTATAAATAATTATTAAATTTGGTTTGCTAGGGGTTTCATTGCTACTGTATATAAATGCTATTGACATTCTATATTGACTTTCATTTGACAAATCTGGCTATACGCACTTATTAGTTCTAGTAATTTGCTTTGCTTCACATTCTTCACATATACAATTAAGTCTTCCAGAAAATATACTTTCATTTGTTCTTTTTATTTATGTATGCCTTTTATTTCTTTTCATTTTTTTCCCTGACTGCACTTCTAGAACCTGTGGGATAATGTTAAACAAAGAAATTGGTGAGAGCATACTTTTTTCCCTTTCCACATCTTAGAGGGAAAGCATTTACTATTTCATCATTAAATATAAAGTTATCTATAGCTTTTCCATAGATACCCTTTATGAGATTGACAATGTTCCCTGCTAGACCTAGTTTGCTGAAATTGCTTTTCTTATCATGAATTGATTTTAAATTTTAGTTAAATCATTATTCTAAATCTATTGCGATGATCATTTTTCCTCTTTATTATGTTAATATGACAAATTATAATGAATGATTTATGAGTGTTACCTTTCCTTTCCTGGGATAAAACACATTTAATCATGGTAATCTTTTAAAATATAAGTGAGATTTCATTTGCTAATATTTAGGAAGGATTTTTGAAATGGGAGTTATTGTTGTGTAATTTTCTTTTCTTTTAATGTCTCTGTCAAGATTATGCTGGTCTTATAAAATAAATGTGGATGTGTCTTTCTTCCTCTACTTTCTAAAAGATATTGTATAAGATTGGCATTTTCTTTCTTAATGATTTAGAATTTCACAGTGACAGTATCCTATCTGGAATTTTCTTTTGGGACAGTTTTTGTTTTTTGTTTTTTGTTTTTTAATTTCAGCTGAAACTTCCCCATCTAATTGCTTAAATTTTTCATCTCAAAATTCCTTTACATAAATGTAATAGCATTTCAGGTCCATTGTTTAATAACAACATCTGGTTCATCTGTGTGTCTGTTCCTAAACGCTCTTCTATCTCTTGATATTAGGTCTTGTTTTCCTACTTGTTTGCTGGTCTAATATGCCTAGACATTTTGAATGATATGTTGTGGAGCTTATGGGTTATGTTATCTTCCTGTTAAATTAGTTAAATTAGTTAAATTAGAAGTGGCTCATCGGATCTGTTTAAGGCTTGGTTTTTGCCTTTTAAGAGTGAGTTTATTTCAGTTTTGCCTAAGTTCTAGGGCAAAATACTTGTCAAAGTCAGTGTAAAGTACTTTTAGTGTTTGATATTTACTTCTAATGCATATCTATGTGGAAATCTCAACTGAATGCCGAGCTTAATTATTGTGTCTGGACTGTAGATGCATCAGAACTCTAAAATTTCCCCATGACTTAATAATCTTTGAGTGATCAGAAATCCCTGCTTAAATTTTCACTTTTCATCACCAGATGCCTGCCACTATGCCTTTTGGACTTTTACCTTGCATGTGTGCAATTTTGAATTTTGCTGAGTACCAGAGGAGATCCCGCTGAGGATTCCTAGTGCTTCTTTACTATTAGTATAGTTATCTCTTGCCTTCCAATGTGCTCCACAAATTTCAGCCACCTTATATGCCCTGAAACTCCAAAATCCCCGCCCCCCTTTTTTTGACCCACTAAGAATTCACCTTTCTGCTTTCAAGCATTATGTATTGGACCATGGCCAAAGGCAGAAATCCAAGTGAATGAAGAGTGTTTTTTACCTGCTTTTTCCCCCTCAAGGATCTCAGCCTTACATTGACTGCTATCCAATGCCTGAAAATATTTGTTTCATACACTTTAGTCTAGTTTTATAGTTTTGATTTAGGTGAGAGGTTAAGTCCAATGCCAGATATTGACAAGACTGGAAACAGAGGACTAGCTGACAACATTTTGTTTTCAATTTATTTTTCATATGTAGCCAAAATGATCTTCCAAAAGTACAAATATAATCCTGTCATCATATCTCAAAAATTATTAAATCACTCTTTATTATCTTCATAAAAAAGCTATACCCCTCATGTTCTTTTAAAGATTTTAGCTATTCTAAAATGTATCCCCCTTTTATTTCCAGGTGTTTGCATATACTAGTCCTCCTTCTTACAACACTTTTCCCACCCACACCTTTTTTTTTTTCTGAATAGCTCCTATTCATCAATCAGAGAGCAGTTTATACTGGACTCCTTTCTCTACCACTGGATTACTATAGAAACCCTCACTATAATGCCATATAAACTCTATAATCCTGTCTTTAAAGCATTTAACCTTTTTTTTTTTCTTGGTTAGACATCTGTTGTTATCATTGTATTGTAATCTGGTTACTACATGGCCACATCAACCTAATTTATCACTGTACTCCCAGAGCTTATCATAACACCTGATATATGGTAGGCATTCAACAAGAACTTCATAAATAACTACCTTTTTCATTTAAACATTTCTATGATTTTTCAGAACAAATGCCTTTGCTATTTACCTTGGGTAAAAATTATTTAAAAGTTAATTTTTAAAATATCCATAAATATTTACTACATCCTGGTGTGTTCTATGCAGTATAAAGGTTTTCAAGAAAGTGTAAATGAGGATTTCTTACTTCCTGGAAGATAATACCTAAAGGAACAGGCAATTTATGAAGAAGTGTGAAAGAAATATAGAACGATGTCAAACTGTTGTTACAGGTAATATCATGCTGTGCCAATTTTCAGAGTTCTAATATTAATTAGTCACATAACTAATTTTGATAGTTTGAAAACCTACTGGCATATTCTTTGAAAGATTTCCTTTCAGGGTGGTGAAATATTTATTCACACAATAGCTTTCTTTTAGGAGTTAGAAGGTCAGAAACATTAGGTATAGAATTCACAAACCTGCTTAATAGGTTAATAGAAGATTCAATTTTCTCCTTCCTCCAAATTCCATAAAGACAGTCAACAAATGCATTTTCCAGGTTTAAAGCCAAAATAGAAAAAAGCAACCAGGCCTGAACTCTGAAGCGATCTCACCATCTGTAAACTTTGGGACTGGCCTCTACTTGGAAAATTATGGGAAATCAAAGTTTCTCATAATATGAGGAGACATTAGGCAATACTCTGATGGTATAGATTTTGCGTAATTTATGCTATTGCACACTTGGAGCAAAACTGACACTGGACTAAGATACGTTACCACGGCTGAAATAGGGTGGGTTTTAGGGCCTGGAGCGTTGAGTTTGATCAGCTAAGAAGAAAGAGAGTCAGTGGTGTTACTCTGCTCCGCAAAGTTGGACCTTTAAGGCCACTGTGAAGTGTTTCCAGAGGAGGACAGGACATTTCTACCTTCATTATTAATTTAGAACATTGAAAAACTTTCGTCCTTGTAAGTCACTGCCATACATCTGATTGCACTTTGGGAGACTCTTACTGCAAAGATTTTTTGTCACATATATAAGGACTCGTGGTATCTCTTTCTTGGAGTCGGGGATGTAAAAACAGTATCTGAACTGTGACTATTCTAAGCAGAGACTCATATCTACAGCTGGAGAACTACTACCCTATTAATAACACCTGATGCTGTGTGCCTCAGACTATGCTATTTTATATAGAGCCACTATAATCCTGTGTAAGTACTCTCAAGATATCCATGTTTTCAACCATTTTGCTGTAATAAGTAACAAGAAGTGACCTGGAACTTACACTGGATTGAGAATTATCCTATATAGTTTCAAATACAAGACCTCCCATATCCCAGCTGTGTGACTTGAGGCAAGTAACTTAACTTTTCTGTTTTTAACTTTCCCATAGTAAAATGAGGTCATTGGCTGATACAATCTCTAAGGAATTTTCGGTTGGTTTCTAAACGATGTATACTCTTTTTAAAAACTGAATACATTCTTGAAACTACTGATTATAGTTGCTTTAATTATTAAAAATACAGATTTTTTCAATGTTAACTCTGAGGAGTTTATTTGACCAAAAAAAACCCTACATGTATGAAATGTTGCAAAATCGCATTAAAAGCAAATGATGAAAATATACACATTCTCATCTTTTCATCGGTTGGTGATATTCTCATTAACCATGGTACAGTCATAAAAAGGAATACAAGGAAGGATTCAGCCATTAAAAGAAAAATACTAGGTAGTACTATATGTGTCAAGGCACTTCATGAAAGATGAATTTTCTTGTTCCCAGGGAGTAGCAAGCAGGTCCCTTCTCTTCTAGACAACTGACTATTTTCACAAAAACATAAAGATTCACAGAATAGTGATAAAATCACAGACTAACATGCTAGCTCCTATTGAAGCTTTCTAAGACCCAGAGGGGAAATGTGGGAAGAGGCTGAGCCAAAAAGAAAATGAAGCACTGCAGATTCTCTCAGCATCAGTCAATATATTTTGCTGAGGTGAGGTTGAGGGTTAGGTAATGTTCTGATAGTCACATGTCCTCAGAAATCTGGGTCCTTTGCGGTCTTGCCAAAGGACACAGCAATTCCAAGAATGTAGCACAGACAAAGGAGCATGTTCTGGTACCGCAAGACCTTTTCAGATGTCAGTCAGAAGCAGAAATGACTCTTAGTAGAGGAAAGTTCAGATTCCCAATTGTGATGAGGAGCTGAGTGGTCATGGGTTGGTCAGACATTCAGATCCTGGGCTCATTAGACAAAATTATGAACAGGTGCTGCTAGCAGAGGTGGGAGGTTGAACCCACGTGTCTATACAATGTTCTCCCTAAATCCCGTTAAATGACCAAAAGGGTATAACATGAATGCTAAATGACAAAAAGATTAGAAAGGGAGGTGAAAGCAAACCAGTTTTGGAACTGGGAACATATGAACAAGTGGTTACTGACTGAGGAGACCAAATAGAAAATAGAAACAAAGTGTGAAAGGAAGTAACAAAAAGGAAGCCAAGTCACACTACTGAAGGCCAAGCTTTAAAGTCCCAGACACAAGTGACTTCTGAAAGTGAGGGTTAAATTGGAGCTGCAAGCTCCATGAGGGCAGGGAATTTTGTTTGTTTCACAGATATGTTTGACACATAGTAGACACTTGGTAAATATTTGTTGAAGGGATACATTAATGAATTCAAGTCCACAAAAGAAGCACTTAAATCCCCACAACCCCATAGACCTGTAGGTTTACTCTCTAAGAGGTAGAAGAGAAGGACTCAGGGTATAGATGTAGCAGAAACAAGGGAAAGTGGAAGAAAAGACTAAATAAGGTTCTATGTAGTGAATAAAGGAACCCCAGCCCTTCTTCTAACCCCACAAAGCCCTGAAGTCCTGAGAAAGTTTTTAAAGATTCTTCTTTGAGAAAACAATTCTAAAGGAGAGACCTACTCCTAAATAAAGTGCATATGCATATAACATTTCAGTCAACTACAGTGACCAGACATTTGAGGAAATTCCCCAAGGTAAGTGACAGAGATACAAATATACAAACAGAAAGAAAAGAAAAAAAAAGAGGGGAAATTGATAGTGGGGAAAGCTGAACTCAATTAGGAAAATGTAAAAGCTGTATTATGCTCAGAGAGGTAAGTGAAGTGACTGCTTCCATGAAAGGAGAGACAAGTTACAAAAAGCACAAAATCACACTCTTAAAAAAAGTATGTCAAAGGAAAAGAAAAATTCAGAAGAACTTTTGAAATAAAATGGCACAAATCTCTCTGAAGACCCAAAAGACCAAAAAAAAAAAAAAAAAAAAAATCCACGAGGAAGAAAGGAAGAAAAGAAATTTCAAAAGTTGGCCCAGGAGGTCTAATTTACAATAAGAGGAGTTCAAAAATGAGAAACAATGAGGGAATACAAATGTTGAAGAAATAATAAGGCTATAACCATCATGTTCTTTGCAAAATGAATGAAGAAAGAATCATAGCACAACACAGAATCATGAAATTTCAGGACCTTGGGCCCAAGGACAAGATCCTAAGCCCTTCAGCTGAAAATAGCAAGAGTAAAAATTGCTTAAGAATTCTTCAAATGTAATAAAATCAAACAAAGAAAACAGACAACACGGGAAATACAAAACAATAGATTAATGCTTTCATCGTTTTGAGGAAAAATAATTTTCAGCCCAGAATTCCATTTTCAGCTATGTTATCAAATTTCAAGCAAATATGAAAACACCCCAGGACCCTTTAGAAGATTCTAATTAATGTGTTCCCCAAGTGAAGACAAACCAAGAAAGCATAAGACCCAAATCCAGGGGTTCAACACAGGAAAAGGCAGTAGAATTCCACACTCTGACAGCTGCATAGTAAGCGTAGTGGACAACCTATCCAAATTAAAGTAGAAAGATGGGGAATGTTTTAAAAGAAAAAAATCTATATCCTCAGGTGTTTGTGTGTACTGAGAGATGATTTTCAGATGTCTGAGAGTTTGAGGATGCTTTACATAGAAGCCTAAGCAAAATTTAAAAGGAAATAATTATTAATTATAGGAAAAGCAAAACATGTAAAGAAATAAAATAGGGGTACTTCCAAGGCATAAAAATTCTCATCTGCAAATAATAATTACACAATTATAAAGGTACACACACTGACTAGTAATCTAGCCAAACATGATATATCTCCCTTGGATGGATAGGGAAGCAACGTGTATGCCTGGGTATTTGGTAGGCAGTTTAAAGAAGCTAACCCCTCACCTTAAATAGTAGAAATGAAACAGATGTTGTATAAAATTGGCTAAATAAGAAATTGATACATATACATGCTATGTAGACATAAGAAGGTAAATAATAGAGGGCACTGCTACGAAAGTTAAAAGTGGTTTCCTCTGTGGAATGGGAATGGGTGTGGGTTAAAAAGCACAATAAAAAGGATTTCTGGTCTTGGCTATGACCATTGCAGAGCCATTTGATCTGTTAAACTCCATGCCAGCATATATTTGATAAAAATTTAATCAAATTTATAGAACTTAACAATTCATTTTGAATCGTTAAAAAATTAAAAACACATATCAAATGTAGCATTGTTGCTTAAATTCAAATTATTTTATCGTTATCCAATTGTCTCAGCCAACTTTGTAGCTAAGGCTGAAATGCCAGAAGCATTTCTGTAGAGTGGCTGTAAACTCCTATTTCTAATGCATAATCTTCATTTTTAAAAAAGGCAAAACCACAATTTTCTTAATATGGTGGGAGAAAAACAAATTTAATACACCTCATATTCATGTACACACACTTGATTGTATATACATAGAACATTTTTTTTCAAAAGCTAAACAAGAAATTATAAGCTTGATTAATTTCTGGAAGAGGAACTGGGAGCCAGCACAGTTTGGATTTTTTACTATGTGCATAGATTAGCTCACTAATTTTAAAAGGACTTTAATTTAAAAAAATTATAGAATAATATTTTAAGAAAAAAATAATGAACCTCAAAATATATGACCACTTCCATTTCTGTTTTTCTCTTATGATTATCTATTTAACACATATTTTAGTACTATTGTCTAAAGTAATGCAGATTTACTTTTTAAAGATATATTTGCAGGCAATGCATACAACAGCAAACTAGAAAGGAAAAAAATTTAAATTAACCAATCTGCATTAATTTGTTCTTTCTCCCACTTCTTAATCCCATGCACAAATGTTTGCATATTTGTTGATAACATTGTAGTCTATCTTTTAGCTCATTATTTCCAAATACAAGTTTCCGCCTACTTCTCTCTTATATAAGGTCTGTGTAAAATTCTATGTTGATGAACAGCGTTTACTTTAAATATTCCTCTATTTCAAATGATTGTTTTAATACCAATTTACTCAGCTTTTTAGCCTTGCACAGTCTATTTTCTGTTGGTTTACCAGTAGGTAGTATCTGGTTTTAGAACATTGCTCAGGACATATATGCTCTAATAACATACTGTCTGTTGAGAGATGACACAAAGCCAAAGTAGGGAAGGCGGATGAACTGATTTCCCAGTAGTGAGGGTGGGTTACCACTATTCCATCCACATTCTTGTGTACTTTTATGCTAGTGAGCAATTTCAAACACATTTTCAAGATGTTTGTCTGGAATTATGGTTATTGTCTATGGTTCTTTCAGACAGAAGGCACGGAGCTCCAAGGAGGACACAGCTCTTGACAAAACACCAGTCACAGGCTTCACCCCTGTCCTTAACTGCACCACATAGCTTCAACTTTTCACCCATCATGCACTGAGCCTGCCCCACTCTTCAGTTCTTCAGGCTAAATCCTAAGACATTCCCATGGATCATCCCAAAATATTTCCCACAACAACCCTATCACCTTTGTATTATAACCATCTTTATAGACCAGGAACCTGAGGCCTGGGGGCATGGGTGTGGGTCAACTGATCCATTCATTCTTCTGTAACCAACATCAGAGAGCCCACAATCAGGTAGATGGAAAGAGAGATGGATTTGGATTCTGGCTCTTTCCTTTACTATTGTTTATCTCTGGCAAGGTATTGAACGTCACCAGACATTTATTTACTGACCTGTAAAATGGGAATGATAATACTTGACTCAAAGAGTTATCTTGATAGTGAATGAGAAAACATTTGTATGGTTCCTAAACAGTTGTAGGCTTAATGTAAAAACATTGCAAAAACAAAACAGAAGCAGCAAACCGCAGTTTATTTTCTTCTCCTGCCTTCCTGCCACAATCCCCACTTCTAATTTAAGATCCACAATTCTTTCCCCTGTACCACATTGAAATTTTCTGTGTTTTTTGGGGGCCCTAGATTAATTGTCACTTTCCAAGAGAAAGCAAAGGCAGTCATTTGAATTTCAGGCTGCTGATGTTTAACAGGTGTTCCATATTCTTCTAGGACTGGAGTTTAGTGAAAGCAGTGTGCCCTTTGTGTAGTTTCAACCCTTAAATCAGGCTACTATTTTAGATCTACTGGCTATTTCGAGGTAAACATTCACTTTTTTTTCTTTTTCTCTTGCCTTTTTTGGAAGGTGGGGGAGAAGTTAAGCTTTTAGCTGTTTCTTCTCCAAAGAGTTTCTTATATGATATATATATATTTTAAGGATTTATTTATTTATAGTTCTCTCCCCTCCCTCCCCTAACCCCAGTTGTCTGTTTTCTGTGTATATTTGCTGTCTTATTTGTCCGCTTCTGCTGTTGTCAGCTAACGGGAATCTGTGTTTCTTTTTGTTGCGTCATCTTGTTGTGTCAGCTCTCCGTGTGTGTGGCGCCATTCCTGGGCAGGCTGCACTTTCTTTCGAACTGGGCAGCTCTCCTTATGGGGCGCACTCCTTGCACATGGGGCTCCCCTACGCGGGGGACACCCCTATGTGGCAGGGCACTCCTCGCGCGCATCAGCACTGCTCATGGGCCAGCTCCACAGGGCTTAAGAGGCCCGGGGTTTGAACCGCGGGCCTCCCATGTGGTAGACGGACGCCCTAACCACTGGGCCAAGTCCGCTTATGCGATCCTTATTGTTATTATGTCCTGAATTAACACTCTACTTTGAGGGCTCATTTATCTTTCCATTGCCAGTAAAAGGCTTATTGCCATCATTTACATGATCTGTTTTCTTTCCATTGGAGCATGTCAACCTAATGTTACTGGATTTCATTTAGGTTCTTGGCTATGCTGCAGAAAGGAATTTCAAGAGCATGCCAGGTGAGTTAGGCCAGTAATTTATTCAGGTAGGAAGGGAAGAGAAATGGGAGAAAATAACAGAGCAGGGGTCCCAGGTAGAGAGGAAGGGGCTGAAAAGTGATAAAGAGGGCTGATTTACAGGCTATAATTTCCCATTATAGTTTATAAATGCCCAGGTTTTCCTTGTGTGGTGATCTAAGTTGGGAAGGAAGTAGATTCTGGGTCCAGAGGCAAGAGAGCATGAGAGAGCAAGCGAGCTTGTTCAGGCCTTGCACCGGGCTTTTAAACTGTTAATTATTCCTCCCCATTGCTAATGGCAGGGGAGAGGTTCCAGCTGTTTGCTGTTTTGATTGACTATCCCACCCATCAATTTCCCCTGAGGGCCCAATGCTAAATTCCTAGGGAACGTCTGGGGCTCCTCCTGGCTTCCAGAAGTCTTTGTTCTGAATGGCAGAATGGGGACGCGGGTCTTCTAGCAGCCATCTTGGGGGTTACTGATGTCCATGTGGACTTCTTGCCAGGTTCCAGATCCATCTACTGATTCCCTGTCTTACTAGCCTGCTTCACTATTATGGACTAATCCTTTTAAAGTATGCAATTGGCATGTTGGCATTAGCTCTCTCAACTTATTTACTTTCTGGAGCCCACTTTTGAAAAATCTGTTTAGAATGGCCAGAGTGTACTTGCAATTGGGCAATTTATTGGCAATTAAACACTCTCTAGTAAGGTGTTTCACACGAGCATTCTGAAGAACAAGGAGGTGTTTTATACTTCACTTTCTTCTTTAAGTCTCCAGGGACCATGCCCTGATTATTTTGCCCATTGTAATGGGATTCAAGAAAAACTGTGTGTTTTAGAAAAATGTTGAATAGATTGAATTTGAACACCTTGGATTGCTTTTGATACTTTACGTATCTGTGAATGTTGACAGCTAAAATGTGGACTACTTGTTATCAAGAGGCTAAATACTTGGAATTGAGAAATATTAGTCTTATATTGTGGTAGATTAAATCATGTCTATGGTTCCCAACAGAAGACATATTCTCAATCATAATCTGCATTCTTATGTGAACTCATTTGTAAATAGGAGTCTTTGAAGATGTATTATCAATTAAGGTGAGTACTCACTTGTGAGTAGGATCTTCTAAGTTCCTATATAGGTGTGACCAAATAGAATCAGGGTGGCCCTTATTCCTCATTATTGGAGGCCTTAGAAAGAGAAACCAGAAGACAGAGCAAGATACAGGAGGACGCTCCACACTAGAGAAGTGAGAGTGATCACCCATGTGATAGAGGACTGCATCGCCAGAATGCTATAGACCTTGGGAAAAGCAAGCCCTGTCCTGATGATTGGCTTCGAGCATCTGAAACTGTGCGATAATGATTTTATGTTTCTTAAGTTAGCCCATTGTATAGTATTTGGCAAACCAAGACACACATGAAAATAGTCAATATTTTCACCAAATTCAGTAATCTTTCTTTTATAATTGGGGCAGCCTCTTTAGCAGTTACCAGCAGTAGCAGGATTAGAGTTAAACAGTATATCCTGGTTTCCTAGGTTAAGTTTGTTTTTCAGCCCCACCAACTAGAAGGTTGCAAAATTCCTAATTCCTAGGTATATTTTTCAGCCTAAGGGATGCTGATGCAAAGTACTAGAAATCTGTTGGCTTTTATAAATGGTATTTAATTGGGATAAAGCTTACAGTGACCAGACCATAAAGTATAAATATACTTCTCTCGTCAATGTCTGTTGCTATGTGTTGAGGCAAGATGGCTGCCAATGTCTGCAAGGGTTCACTCTTTCCCTTTCTCTCAAGACTCTTCCGAAATCAGCTGGAGGCTGGGATATGTCTTGTCTCTCTCCCAGCACTCATTTCTTTCTGGACTCAGCTGCTCTGCTCTCTCAACAAGGCCAGCTGAAAACTACTAGGTAAATAGCTCATATCTCTTCCTGGGACCTCTGCTATGTTTAATGGAGCCTTCTCTCTTTCCTCAAATATTTGATTCTCTGTATATTTACTACCTGTGTATTTACTTCTCTGTGTATTTAATCCAGTATTAAAACTCTAACTTTCTTTTCTGCCATGTCATTTTCTCTGTGAGTCCCCACCCACCAAGGGGGCGGGGACTCAAGGTCCTACTGACATTGCCCAATCAAAGCCTTAATCATTATTTAATCAAGTAAAGGTGAGGCCTCTGATCCAATACAATATAATATGCCCAGAAGAACAGATTAGTTTATAAACATAATCCAATACCTGTTTTTAGAATTCATAAACAATACCAAACTGCTACACTGTAGCTGCTGAAGTCCAAAAAGACATTATAATATTCAAAAATCCTTATTTCAGTAGCAACACTAAGTATAAAATCATCTCACAATCAGTTTATGAAAATAGTTTGTCTTAGGGCAGAGTCCCGTCTACTGTAGACCTCTGGAACTTACAAAACCATGTATCTGCTTCCAAAACACAAATGAACAGATAAGGATAAACATTTCTATTACCATAAAGAGAAATTGGGAGGGAAACATGAGTTATGGTCCTCTAATATTCTGTAACCCTGCAGAACATACTTCATTAGATGTCAGAGTTTGAAAGTCATTCTTAGATGATGGTTTCTTCTCCCTGGGACCACATAGGGACCTACCCTTTCCACAGGCTTGCCCAATGGCCATTTTCTTGGTTCCATCCTCATTAAGCATCTGGGTGTTAACCAAGCTCCAGACCTCACCCTCCAAGAGCATTGGGGTGATTGCCACACTTTACCCAATTTGGGGGCTAGAATCTAAACCCCCTGTAGCAGTTTCATGTGGTTTATAAATTCTAAAAATAGATATTGGACTATATTTTTAAATTGGTCTGTCCTTCCAGGTATATTAGAGTGTATTGGATTCAGAGGTTTTACTTTACTTGATTAAATAATGATTAAGACTTTGGTTGGGCAAGAGAAACTGCATCACAGAGAAGGGAGTTTGTAGTTTCAAGCTGGAGCCTGGGACGTGAACACACAGGAGAAGAACACAGAGGAACAGAGATGGCTTCTTAGACAGGACAGAAGCCCTGGGGAAAGAGAGAGAGTCGTTAGCCTGATAGTCTACAGTTGGCCTTGTGGGGCAACCATAGCAGCTGAGCCTGGAGAGAAATGGGGCCCTGAATAAAGAGAAGCCCAAGAATACTGAACTCTTGGCAGACAACAGCAGCCATCTTGCCCTGACACGTGGCAATAGACTTTGATGAGTGGGTAACTTATGCTTTATGGCCTGGTAACTGTAAGCTTTTACCTCAAATGAATACCTTTTATAAAGCCAACAGATTCTGGTATTTTACATCAGCATCCTCTTGGCTGACTAATACAAAATTTGGTACTGAGAGTGGGGTAATACTTTTGCAATTACCAAAACGTTGGAATGGTTTTTTAAATGGAAAAGGGAATTGTGAAATGCTTGATGGAAAAGGCCTAGATTGCTTTGAAGAGACTGTTGATAGCTATATAGACACTAAAGAGACTTTATAGGACGCTTTAGAAGTAAATGATGAAACTATTATTGAAAACTGGAGGAAGGGTGATACATGTTTTAAAGGTTTTCAGGATTAAGGTTAATGAGCCAACATGGATCAAACTAGATTAGATTGATTTCATGATGTAGACTTAACTCAAAGGACACTTCTGAGAGGCACTAAGCGATAATTTAGTTCTAGTAGGTAAGCCAACCCTCTTTTAAAAAATGGAGGGTTTTACTGATGTCTCTTGGTTTCATGATGTCCCATGGATGCATCAGCTCTGTTACTGGAATCTACTGATGTCTCACAGATGCATCAGCCCTGTTATTGGTGTTTGCTCATGCTTTTGTGTCTTTGGCAAATGCATTCTCCAAAACAAGAGGTGGTGAGAAATCCATGCAGCCATCTCTCTAAATCTGCTTCCTGCTAATTCCTGCAACTGAGTATGCTGCTAGCCCTATCCTCACTGTGACAAGGCAAGTCTTGGTCATGGTGTTGGCCTAAGCAATGCAACAAATAGAAAAGTGAGTAGCTTGCCAATATAGGGACAAGTATTGGAGTTTGTCCTAAACACCCACTTTATGATGTCTTTAATCTTTAAGTGGCATTTTGAATCTTATTTGATTGTGCATATCTCAGTGTAGACTAAGAGATGTGCAGTAGCTTTGTGAATAAGTCACAACTCAGAAGGCCAACTCAAAATAGTATAACATAGCAGTTAAGAGCACAGGTTTTGGAAACAGAACATCTTGACTTATGTCATAACTCACCCTCTTACTGTATAAATTTAGAAGAGTTATTAATCTCTCTTTGCCAATGCTTCCTCTTCTGTAAAATTGGAATAATAAAAGATTGTGTCTCATTGTATTGGTTTGATGATGAAATGAGTTAAAATTTAAAAGACCTCAGGTCTGGCATATAATAAGTCTATATAGATGTTAGCTATAATAACCTGGCTGAATCAAATATGTTCTTATATAGTTAGGAGCCAAGGACCTATGAAAAGGCTCTTTTCAAACTTCATACCATGGCCATTTTTGAAAGACTGGTATTATTTCTCATGCATCATCCATGTTTAATTTTGGTCTTTGCCAAGCACCTGAACACACACTAAACTTTCCTTGGAGTTCTATTTTCTGCCAGCCCTGTTCATGACCTTTGAGCTTGAGGTCTGAGGTTCAGAAATTCAACATGAATCTTCCTCTCTCAAAAAGCTTATGAGCAAAAGGTATACAGCTTAGAAGCAAATAACTAAATCTCTGTTTTATACAATGACAATTATGCATATAGAAAAAAATTTAAATTACAGAAAAACTATTAAAATTGCTAAGTGCATTTAGCAACATCATTGGATTTATTTCTTTTCATTGGCAACAATTAGAAAATAAAATTCAAGAGGAAAATTTACAATAACATTAAAATATCAGATACCTAATATAAACTATGGAAAAGCAAACAAAACCTATACAAACATTATTGAGAAATATTAAATAATTTCTAAGTAAATGGACCTATTTACTATGTCATGAATTGGAAGATTTGTCATTATCAAAATGTAATTTCTGTCTATATCAGTGTACAGAAATCACACTGGAAGATTGAAAAAAATTAACTATAAACATAGGGTACCTAGAGTTATGTGAAAAGCAGAAATCGTGTTGCTAGAAAGTTGGGTTAAACAGACAAAAAGAAAGCAAAAATAGCTACTCACTTTAATTCTGTCGTTTTCTTCAAGGAGAATAATCTCCACCCTGCAAAGGAGAGAATAAGCGTATTTAAGATGAAACAAACTGGAAAGTGGAATTGGCCCAACGGATAGGGTGTCCACCTACCACATGGGAAGTCCAAGGTTCAAACCCAGGGTCTCCTGACCCGTGTGATGAGTTGGCCCATGCGCACTGCTGATGCATACAAGGAGTGCCATGCCACACAGGGGTGTCCCCCGCATAGGGGAGCCCCACGCACAAAGAGAGCCGCTCAGCACGAGAAAAGTGCAGCCTGCCCAGGAATGGTGCCACACATGGAGAGCTGACACAACAAGATGATGCAACAAAAAGATATACAGATTCCAGGTGCTGCTGACAAGAATACAAGCAGACACAGAAGAATACACAACAAATGGACATGGAGAGCAGACAACTCCAGGGTGGGCAGGGAAAGGGAGAGAAATAAAAAAAATTAAAATTAAAATTAAATAAATAAAATTTATTAAAAAGAAAAAAAGATGGAACAAACTAAGGAGAGGAAAGGAGGCAGCTGCAGAGCCCCAGCGGCCTTAAGTGAATCTGTGTCTAGACCATCCTAGGCATGGAGACAACTTGCAGTTGTGATTGCCTAAATATTGCTGGTCATCTCTAAGAAACCACGGAAGTCCTACAAAACCTAATATGAATCATATTCAGAAAAAATAATGCATTGGTTGTACAAACTACAGATTAGAAAGCTAAATACCATACTTACTGGATTTCTATAACCATAGTAGGAGAAAAGAAGATGAAAACATATTACTTGCCTAGCACCTAACGTCCTGAAGAAAATCTAGCATATACTGTAACTAATTTCAAAAAAGACCCCTTTGCGTAAAATAAGTATTAATGTTTCCAGGTTTTTTGGTGTTCTTTTGTTTTTCTTACAAATATTAAAATTGAGATTTAGGATATGAAAGTATATTGTATAAGATTACATGAGACCATGTGCCAGGATGGTTTTCATTACAACTTTCCCACCTTGTTCAATGACCATTTTGATATTGGGATGCTGATACAATCATTTGTTGTTCAGTTGACTCTACAGAGTGTTGATTATTTATCAAATTAACAATAGAGAAATTTTTCCAGATTTGACAGTACACATTTTATATATACTATGCAAAAGTTAATTTAGATATAACAAATTTATTTAACATTAATTTTATTTTATACTAAAAAACAAATTTGTGCACCATATGACTAAAAAAACCTCAGAGCCTTCTTGCAGCTTGAAAAGAAATAGAGAACTGAAACAGAGAACTGGGAAAATGGCACATTAATATTAAGAGAAGATTATTATTAAGCACATAAATATGAATTAAGACAAAAATAATATTTTGACCAAGATTACAGAGATTTACAATTATCCTTCAAAGAAAATAATCTCTTCTGTTCATGCTTTCCAGTGCACAATCTAGTAATATATTCCGAAATTTACATCTGTATGCAATTTGAAACAACCATTCCATTTCTGAAAGATATCTTAAGGAAAGAATAGTATAAGTGCACAAAAATGTATGTTGAGTTTGCTTGTTTGTAATGTACCATGCTATTTATGAAGGAAAAAATTTGGAAACAGCTTAAATGTCAATGAATAATGAATAGATTAAATAAATTACAGCACAAACATACAGTGAAATAAATGCACACATTCAAATGGCCAAGGAATAATTTCACTAAGTAGAAATATGTATATGACAAATGTATTAATTAAAAGCAAAAGTGCATTATATTTCCTATAATATTTCCTATATTATAAGAAAGCACTTATATAAAAATATATGCATTAAAATTCTGCAAAAGGAAGCAATAAATTTAATGATGGTTATCTGTGGGAATATAATTTCTGGAATACTTGTAATTTCACTGAACAGCCTTTTTTTTTAATACTCATCATGTTTATTTTAACTGATATCATCATCTTGAAAACAATGTAATTTTACTGTGGGTTTGGAAGATTCTATAGTTGGCTCTTTTCCTAATCAACACTTTCAACCTCAGTTTAATAAAATCATGCAAAAAATGCCTTATCAATGTTTTGTTGACCCCAAAACAGAAAGGCCAATTCACAGATAAGAGTATTAAATTATAAAGATTATTTCCAGTTGGATAATCACACAAAATCTGAATAAGACAATAAATGTTTTCATTTTATAAATTAATAAAGGCAGAAAGTAGAATGAGAGAGGATGCCATGGCAAGAGCTCATGGGAACAGCCCTAAATATTTTAATTAGTGCTTAGTTAAATATGACCTAATATCATGACTTTACATGCTAAGCTGAGATTTCTAATGAAATGTTAGACTGCTACATTAAAGAGAAAGGAATGTTTGGATGATAGGCAGGTAGGCATGTTTTAAAACATGCACAGCTATCCTGAAGCACCATGAAGACAAGGACTCTTTTCTTCACTGCTGTATGCCCCAATCAATATCTAGACTAGTGTCTGATGCAAAATAGACAATAAATAAATATTTGTTGAATGACTAAACCAGAAGCAGTGAGAGTACATTTTTTCTCTGCTGAATATCATCACACTTGAAGAGAGAATTTCCCAAATTAAACTATAACAAGATTATGAAAATACAAAAACTAGACTGCACACAAAAATTGCTTTGAGGAAATGGGAAGGTTCCATTGTATTAGTCAGTCACAGGGGTGCTGATGCAAAATATCAGAAATTGGTTGGTTTTTATAAAGGGTATTTATTCGAGGTAAGAGCTTACAGATACCAGGCCCTAAAGTATAAGTTACTTTCCTCACCAAAGTCTATTTGGAGCAAGATGGCTGCCGACATCTGGGAGGGTTCAGGCTTCCTGGGTTCCTATGTTCCTGGGGCTTGCTGTTCTCTGGGTTCAAGATTCCTTTCTTCCTGGTGCTGGCTTCTCCTTCCTCTGTGAGCTTACTTCCTGGGGCTCCAGCTTAAGACTTCAACATCAAACTCCAACATCAGAAACCCTCAACTCTGTCCTTTGCCATGCCTTTTATCTGAGTCCCCACCCCTAATCATAACTCAATCATGCCCAGGTACAGATCAAATTATAAACATAATCCAAAGTCTATTTTTGGAATTCATAACCATGTCAAACTGCTACACCATCTAAAAAAACAAAAGGGGCACATGATAGCTGTTTTCAAGGATCTCAAGAATGGTCATATACTAGAAAGATTATGCTAATTCTGTCTTATCACCTGAAAGCAGAATTTTCACAAGGGCTTTGGATTTATAAAGGTATATATGTCATATGAATACAACTTAAAATTTTCTAAAAATTATGATTGTCTAAAGCTATAAACATTGAGCTCTCCATGTAGGGGATATGTTCTAACAGATTGGAAATCATTTCTAAGAAATGATATCTAGGGCATTCCTGCATGATATGGAAGTTTGAGTGTATTTTAAAACAGTTTTGGAAGCCATTGCTCTCTATGTCTTCATCTCTATTAAAATAATGCTAATCTATCAGAAATTGACTTTAATGCAATACATTCAAATTTCTGATTCCACCCCTTCTTCCAGCAAAACTATCATAAAAACTCTATAAGTATTTACTACTAATAAACTTGATGTCACCAGAAGATAGTCCTTAATGTCCCATCAAAATCCATGGGCCTATTTGTGCACAAGGACACACATGCTCATATCCAAATAGCAATAGATGTTTTTGGGGGGTTGACATTTACAACTTTGCTTAAATTCGTTTCAGATACCATATCATGAAGATGTACTCGCTCAGGTATTAGGCTCTTTTCATTAATTAGAGAATTTAGTGGTGTATGTTAGCTTCGTTATCTGAATAAAATATATGTATATAATAAATCAATTCCACTCTAGGTTGAGCCCATCATTTTGAGTAACAGTGACTGCAAAAAATTATGGGTTTATAGCTTGTCTGGGAACCTCATAAGTCACAAATACAATACACTTAAGGCACTCTGAGGCCTCTCAAATAAGACCTATGAAGCTATTACTCATCACAATCTGTGAAGCAGCTCTACTGTGGCTGTTAATGATAATTTTGTAAACATTTCAAAATTTTATTTTTAAGAAGATTCATGTAACTCACCGAGATATGAATATATATATATTTCCCACAGCTACATACTGACCCAATGTTTTCTCTGAAGGAGGCATTAGCAGAAATGAATGACATTTAAGTAAAACTGCAGAATAAAACATAGTAAAGGACACAAAGTTTCTATCCATTTAATTTATCCCCAGGTTATATTTTAATGATTTTTAATGTCTCTATGAATTATTTTCATCCGCAGGCCAATTTGTTTTATTTTAATAGTGTTTGGTTTCTTTTCATCCTTTTTAAATCACCCAATTTAAAATTTATGAAAGCTCCTTGATGTGGAGCATGGGTCTGGGAGTCAGGAGATCAGAATTCTAGTCCTGTTTGCCACCCTACTGCTCAGGAGGGCCCTGACCTTGAGCAGAGCACACTCCCCTCTGCTGCTCAGTCCCTCATCAATAAAACAAGGCCATTGGACCTGAGGATCACTAAGACTTTACAGCACAAACATTCTGCATCTGTACCTGTTTAAACAAGAAATAATTTAGGATTTGACTGACAACCTAGGTCAACAGTATAGGCTAAGGACATGAGAAAAATTTAAAAGCCTCGCCTGTGAAGTTGGGTATCTTAGGTAGCAGTCCCATGAAACAGACTGAGACAAGAGTCATGTGAAAGTGATTTATTCAAGAAAAAAATAGTCAAGTGAGGAAGTGGGACAAGGAAGGGTGTGGAACCAAGCAAAGTCCCATAGTGTCTGCCTTTGGCTCAGTACTTCATACCAGCATTAGAGAAAAGAGTAGATTGTGATCCTAAGCAGGAACAAGGGAGATGGAGTATTTATTCCCCTCCCCCAAATCTCATCAGACCTTGGCTGAGGGCTTGCCCCAGGGGGCCCTAAATACTTTGGTATCCAGCCTGAGAGCTATTCCAGAAGCCTAAGGGCAGGGCTCCCAGGCTGAGTGAAAGCACTCAGGGAATGTTGAGTGCACCAAAATAGTAAAGGGAATCAAAGGGATATGAGTGGGAGATCAAAAGCTTTAGGGGTTACATGATGAGGTCATCAGGGTCAGTCTCTATCCAACCTCTCCAATAGGCAAGCAGTGAAAGCATAGTAAGTTCTCCCCCCTCGAAAAATAAAAACTAAAAAACAAAAAAACTCCTCTACATTTAATACACATTTAACAAAGGTGTCTGAGCACTTGTAGATGTCTGACAGAGTACACAGTGGAAAACAAAACAGACATGTCTCCACTCTTGAAACCATAGACAGGAAAAACCATTGTGGAGATATTGTAACCACTGACCACAGAGGATTTACTTATTATTGTAATTTATATTAACTGAGGGATTTGTAATATTGCTATACCCAGATGCCTTCCTTGTTGCCACTTACAGGCCAGTTTAGCTTATTTCTATTTCTTTGTTATCTTATGCTAACTGAGCAATTTATAACATTGCCCTAACTAAATGCTTGTCCCTTACTTATAGTCCCTCACTTATAGTCTGTTTATTTAACTTATTTCCATCCCTTTGCTTGTTATCTTGTTAACTGAATCATTTACAACTCTGTTGGAACCAATGACCAAATGCATACCCCAGCTGACTTTTGGCAGTTTTCAAGGGATTCTCCCCCTGTGCTTCCACACTCCCTATTAACCATGACTGAAACATAACCAATCACTATCTGTGCCACTATTTCCACCTCCTTTTGCTTGGCTCCCATAAAAACCCTAAACTCCTTAGATTGGGGGATGAGACAGGTTAGTTTAGGAAAAGGGCAGATGAGTCTAAGACTTGGCAGAAAAACATGGCAGCAAAACACGTAGCCTGGAAGCCCCCTGAAGGAAAGACAACCCCAAGAAGGCAGCTGGAAGAACCCTGTGAAAACCTGGCCATGAGAACCCCATTTGGAATGAAACTGGAATGAAATCTCATTGGGGTCAAGGGAAAGCCCCAGATACCCTCAGGGGGCCTCACCACCTCCTGGGAACTGATGGGTGGGGCAATCAGAACAGCAAACAGCTGAGGTCCCTTTCCCAAACCTTAGGAAAGGGAGGAATAAATAATAGCTTAATAAGGGTAGCCCACAAGCCCAGAATGCTCTCTCTGCCTAGGAGAACCCACATCAATATCTTGGTGCATAATCCTGTTCTTTTCTTCCATTTCTCAATAAACTATTTTTTTTCCTCCCAGTTCTCAATAAATTCTTTTTACTGGCCTAAACAAACTGGCAGGTTCTTAAATTCTTTTATGTTACAAAGCCAAGAACCTAGAAATATCCATCACCCCCCACCTTCCCCTGGCTTCAGGGGAGACAGATTCGAGCCAACAGCTCCTATCTCACATGCAGGTCAACCTTGCAAAATCCCGATGTCATGGTATTGACCTCTGTGGGCACTGGGCAGTGTGCCCTTACTTGGTAAAACCCTCATAGTCCCTCTAGTAAAATGAAGGAAACGGATTATAAATTACAATATTATGAGATACCATAACAAGTTGCAGTGTGAGAATGACACTAGGGGTCCATTAGAAAAGGAAAACTCAAGTAAGGCTCCTTTGAGAAAGTGTCGTTTAAGCCAAGAACTAAAAGATGTGTAGGAAAAGCCAGGTGAAGAATGGAGCAGGGGCAGTGTTCAGCCAGAAAAGACCATGTGCAAAGAGGTTGATCTTGAAAGGAGCTCGGCATAGCTCAAGAGTTGAAATCTGGCTTGGGCAGCTGGAAAGTTGTGAACAAGAGGGAATGAAGGTGAATTTCAAGATGTATGTAAGGGTAAAGTCTCTTACACAAGGTGGAGGCATCTACATTCCATTCTCAGTGTAATAGGAAAACCTTTTAAGTAGAGGACTGAAGTGGTCTGATTTACATTTAAAAATAATACTCTAAGAAGAGCTGGATGTAGAAAAATTTGGGAGAGGAGCAAGAATAACAGTGGAAACACTAATTAGGCTATTACAGTCCTAGGTGTCATAAAAGAAGATGATAGTTCAAACTAGAATATTAGCAGAATTTTTTCTTCCTGTAATCCAAACCCAAATCTCAAGATGACCTTTTCTCGCCAACAATAAGAATAGAAAAACAAATTGAGGAGAGCACCTGATCATTAATATGAGAAACAGAGATTGCTGTGTCATCTTAAATTCAGACATAGACTTAGGTCTTTTTTGCTGCTGGAGCCATAGGAAAGAGGATACAGAAATAAGAGCTGGCTGTGGCTATCCCAAGAGGAAAACCCTGGGCCAATTTCATACTTAATCCCATATAGGCAAGAAAAAAAGAAGAAAGCATCTAAGTAAGAAGAAAATTGTGTGACCTCCTCTAAGACCAGAGAAAAAGTATGGATTATTTTATTAATACAGTTATATGAATTAAAAAGGAAGAAAATGCTACCTTCATGAGTATCAACTTTTTAAAAATAAAATTCATTGAACTATATCATTCATTCATGAACATAGATAAACAATAAATGTATAGTGAAATGTGTGAATTTTCAAAACAAAGATGCATATCATCATATAAAACTTCCATACATCTCCCACCACCAACATCTTGCATTGTTGTGAAACACTTTTTATAAATTATGAAAGAACACCATCAAAATATTATTACTAACAATAGCCCATATCTTACATTTGTGTAATCACCAAATTATTGACAACTGTATTAGTATTATGTGTTTGTTATCATTCATGAGGGAATATTTTCGTATTTGTCCTGTTAACCACAGTCCATCATCCACCACTGGATTCCCTGTGTTATACGTCCCATGCTTTGTACAGTCCATTCAAAGTGTACACTCATGGGAAGCAGACTTGGCCCAATGGATAGGGCCATTGGGAGGTCCACATGGGAGGTCCACGGTTCAAACCCTGGGCCTCCTTGATCCGACCCTTGTGGAGCTGGCCCATGCACAGTGCTGATGTGCGCAAGGAATGCCCTGCCATGCAGTAGTGTCTCCCATGTAGGGGAGCCCCATGTGCAAGGAGTGCGCCCTGTAAGGAGGGCTGCCCAGTGCAAAAGAAAGTGCAGCCTTGGGAAGTGGACTTGGCCCAATGGTCAGGGCATCCATCTACCACACGGGAGGTCTGCGGTTCAAACCCCGGGCCTCCTTGACCCATGTGGAGCTGGCCCATGCACAGTGCTGATGCGCACAAGGATTGACGTGCCACACAGGGGTGTCCCCGCGTAGGGGAGTCCCACGCTCATGGAGTGTGCCCCATAAGGAGAGCCACCCAGTGCGAAAGAAAGTTCAGCCTGCCCAGGAATGGTGCTGCACACATGGAGAGCTGACAGAAGATGATGCAACAAAAAGAAACACAGATTCCCATGCCACTGACAACAACAGAGGCGGACAAAGAAGAAAATGCAGCAAATAGACACAGAGAACAGATAACTGGGGGTGGGCGGGAAGGTAGAGAAATTGAAAAAAAAAAAAGGAAAAGTGCAGCCTGCCCAAGAATGGCACCGCACACATGGAGCCCTGACACATCAAGATGATGCAAAAAAAGAAACACAGATTCCCGGTGCTGCTGATAAGGATAGAAGCAGTCACAGTCACAGAAGAACACGGAGCGAATAGACACAGAGAGCAGACAACTGGGGGGGAAAAGGCGAGAGAAATAAATCTTAAAAAAAAAAAAGTATAATCTTAAAAATAAATATATGAGTGGCTCTCATTTTCATCACAGAGTTGTGCTTTCATCACCTCAGTCAATTTTAGAATGTTTTCATTCCTCCAAAAGGGAAAATCCCATTCCCTCGTATAGCCCACATTGTTGTCTCTTAGTGTTTAAAAAATATCTTCTAATGAAACTAATGTAACTTATGGATGATAGTTAGCAGTAATATTGTCATATCTTTGAGTATGAACTTATAACATGAGTTTTCAAGAAGGAATCAAGTCCTTCTTCCTAAATTATGGGTGTGGGTGGGGGTGTATGGGTTTCTTTGAGGTGTGACTAAGAATAGAGTATGTGTAATTGAAGAATTTTGAGTTGATTTTATCTTCTGGATAAGCCAAATATATAATAACAATAATAATGGGGTTCTACCATTGAAGGATGAAGAATGGACAATTTACTGTATTGAAAAATTAAAGGAAGATTTAATAGAAATAGAATTATTCATTAAATCCTAGAAGTGACAGAGAACATGGCTTCTTGGGAGAAGTTGAAGAAGATTTATTTGATTGAAATACAAGACTTGAAAGAGACATGGACAAGAGATTGAAAATAACAACCACCTAGGCACAAAGAGCCCCTATATGACATGCTAAGGAAGTTGATATTGCCTAAACAGTTCTGTTAATTCACTGAGGAATGTTTAGCACTGGAGCATCATGGCTACATTTGCATTTTAGAAAAAATCATGCTGGCAGAAGGAATGAGTTGGATTTATAAGAGAAACCACCTAGGAGACCATTATAGTAATCTAGGTAGGAAAATATAAATCCTAAAGGAAAGAAATAGTAGTGAATGTGGAGGAAAGAGGATGGAAGGCAAAGAAATTTTAGCAAATGAAACCAATTCTACTTGATGATTCTTTTTGTTAACTTGCTTATGTTGTTTTTAATCTTGACAAGCACCATCTTTACTCAAGAAAGTATGAATGTAAATGGTTAATAATAAAGATATTCAAGGCATTTAATCTGTCATTCTGGGTAATTTCTCATTGCTGTTTTACCTTCCAACTGGAAAATTGGTTCTGAAATAAAAGAGAATGATAGCTAGATTTGGTTTTTTTATGGCAGGATCTGCATATATGTTGTATACCAATATAGCCCAAAATGTTGGTAAATAACTGAGGGAAAAAAGTAGGTATTCTACAATATATGAATAAATAAAATAATTGGATACATTCTTAGAAGATTATATTTTTATTTTTAAATACTTTTATTTGTTTGTAAAATGGAAGACACTCAAGCATACCTTTATTCATTAGGGAAAGAAGGAAAAGCTGGAATGCAAGCAAATTTGGGCACTGTTGGAGTGAAGCACTTGAGAAGTCTGAAGAAGGCATGCAGGGAAGGGATCTACCGTGACAGGAGGAAGAATCTTTCTGCCTTTCCTGATGGCAGAGAAGCAGGGAATGGTGGCAGGCCATCTTCTGAAAGAGGATGGTGAAAGTTCCATTCATTTAACTGGTATTAATCAAATGTCTACTGATTGCCAACCGTAGTACTAAGTGTTGGGAATGCAATGGTGAGCACAAACAAATATGGCTCCTACTCTCAAGGAGCTCAGGGTCAGCAGAAATTGAGATAGCTGTCAATCAAACAGCCACAAACATCATCATACAAGAGCAATGAGTAGTACTAAGGAGAGAAGTATATTTGTTCCAAGAAAGCATAAAATATCCAGTCATGGAGATCAGGGAAGACTTCCTAGAGAAAGGTGTGATTGAAATAATATTTGAAGAGTAAAGAGGAGTCAACCAGGAAGATACAATAGGAAGGATATAGCAGACTGGGTAGTGGCATCTGGGACAGTACAGTGCTTCAAAATCACTGAAAGTTTTTGAATTTTAAATTTCAGCTTCACCTCTGAGCTTCCATCTCCCAGACTGCTTGAGGGGACTCAAACATGGGAATAAGATGAGTTTTAATGGAAAATTAACTAGTAGACTCTCAAGGATTAATTCCCAATGACACACACTTTCAGAGGTCTGAACTACTGTGCACATTAGTCATATAAGTTATATAATACTCACTTTTTAAGTCACTTTTTTTGGAAATTTTTACAGCTACTAAGCCACAAACTACTTAAGCTGCATTTATGGGAGAGTATAAAATACATGAGTAAAAAGACAAAAATGTACACATTAATGCAAATACATGTGTTGTTTCACAACATTCTGTTTCCCTGGATTTATCCATTGATAAAAACAGACCCCACTAAATATGAAATTATAAAGCCTCTAGAGATTTAAGGGATTATTTTAATTAGGTGTCTATGGTAGTTTGATATAATTTATGAATTCCAAAAAATAAATATTTGATTATATTTGTAAACTTGTGGTTTCTCTGGGCTTCTTACCCTTTGATTATTTGGATTCAGCTAACATGTCTGATTAAATTATGTTAAGATTAGGGCTTTGATTCAACATTAGAGTGTGACTCAGCATTGAGTCCCAGCCTCCATCCCACATGGAAGTAGACATAAAGAGAAGATACACAGAGGATCCTGCTGCCCAGGAAGAGAGATGAGCCTGAGACTTTACAGGTGACCTTATGAAGAGAACAAAGCAGCTGAGCCAGAAAAGAAACAAACCCCTTGGAAGAGACACGAGCCTTATGCCAGTCTACAGCTGAGATCAGAAGAAGCTGGGACCATGGAACCTTAAGAGGAAAGAGGATGGCTGAACCCTTGCAGACATCGCCTGCATCAACACGTGGCAACAAATTTTGGGTGAGAAAGTACTTCTTTTAGTGCCTCGAGCTGGACTCTTCAGGGTCTTGTTACTGTAAACTTCTACCCCAATAAATACCCTCTATAAAAGCCAACAGAGTTCTGGTTCTTTGCATTAGCACCCTTTTGGCTGACTAACACAGTGTTCCTTTTCAGCAAATATTTTTATAGGTCTCCAATTCCTGTTATGAATTCCATAATTTACATAAGCAAATATGTCTTTATTCTTTACCTTTGTTATTTTGATAAATAAAAGTATGTTTCCTGTAGCAGAAATTCAAATCCTGGCTCTGGCCCATGAAATAGCTAATCAGGGGAATTACAATAGTTGATTTATGATAGCCTTTGCAAAGGAGGAACGTCTATTGCTAATAAACAGCAATTAGCCACATGTTTTAGGCCAAGTGGGGACTATCAGTCACTATGAGAGCTTTTGAACTTTGAATTATCTACATCTTATTCACTCACTTTGGCAGTTATGTTTTCAAAATAATCTGTCATAAATGTTCATGTAACTGAACACTTTCCTTCCCTTTGTCAAAGAAAATTGAGCCAATCCAACGCTGATTGTTCTAAATAATTTTTTTCCTCACTTATTCCTGATTCCAACTCTAATTCAAATCAGGCAATTTGGAACAGACAACATAATTCCAGAGGAATTTTCCAACGAGCATGAGCTAACACAAACCTGTATTGAATTTAGGGAGCCAGGTCCAAATCCGAAGTCCTTATAAGCAAAGGAGATTGGACACAGAGAGAAGCCTTGGAGAGCAGTCCAAAGCTGGAATCAACAAAACCTGGAGGAGAAGACATTGTCACATGCATTGCCATGTGATGGAAAAGCTAAGGAACTCCAAAGATTGCCAGCAGGCCAGAAGATACAGACTCTGGAAGGAAGCAAGTCTTCTAAGGCCTCTGAAACCATGAGCCTATAAATTCCTGTTGGTAAGCAATCCATCGTGTGTTATTTTTTTTTAACAGCTAGGAAACAAAAACAATTACTTTCCTTTTTTTTTTTTTTTAAGATTTATTTATTTATTTATTTCTCTCCCCACCCCCATCCTGGTTGTCTATTCTCTGTATCTATTTGCTTGTGTCTTCTTTGTCCGCTTCTGTTGTTATCAGCAGCACGGGAATCTGTTTCTTTTTGTTGTGTCAGCTCTCCCTGTGTGCGGCACCATTCCTGGGCAGGCTGCACTTTCTTTCATGCTGGGCAGCTCTCCTTAAGGGGTGCACTTCTTGCGTGTGTGGCTCCTCTACGTGGAGGACACCCCTGCATAGCAGGGCACTCCTTGCGCGCATCAGCACTGCGCATGGGTCAAGGAGGCCCGGGGTTTGAACCGCGGACCTCCCATGTGGTAAACGGACACCCTAACCACTGGGCCAAGTCCGCCGGCAAATCAGTTACTTTCAATACTCAGAGACTATGATTCTAGGAATGTGGTAAATGAATGAAAAATATTATTTAACAGGTTTATTTATTTTAAATCATTTTTTTAACAAGGTAGCATATTATTCAGTGTTCTTTGTCACAAACTAAATTTCTAGATAATGTAAATAAAAGAAATTAGTTATTGGGCAACTCATACACTGGAATCTGGAAACAGGTAAGAACCAAGGAAGTCTAGGCAATATCAACCATAACTAAGGCCAGACCAAAGCAATAGTCTGATGAGGATGTTGTCATTGGCACCACAGCCACCTATGCCACTGAGCACAGCTATCACTGAACACTTCAAATTAACAACATAGGCCAATATTGTTGCTGATGCATATCTTCGCAGACATTGTACACTTCTTGCAAATGAGTTTTGTCTCCTCCTCTTGGCATCATTCACTCAAGAATTCAAGTTTTGCATAGGGAAGCAATCTGGTAAAGCCAGAATCAAGCATTTACTCCTGGCTACTAAGGGACAGAGAGAGGATTTATCCCCCTCAAATTGATAAGGAGGATTAGGGTCTTGCTTTCCACTAAGACACAAGGAGGCCATTCCTCCACAGTAGGAAAGGAGCATGAATTCTGATCAGAGTAAAAGCCAATGTCTATCTCAGTGTTTTTACTGAAGGCTTCAATATTTAAGATTTTTTTTTCACCTTTATAATGTTGGTGAGTGTTCAATCCATGGGGACGGGTGGGGAGTGATTTTGTAACTTTGCTTTATTGGCAAACTTTTTTATTCCCCATCTCATGGAATTATTTCCTAAAGTACTAGTATAGTTTCTTAGTAAAGTACTCAAAATAATGTTCATTCATAGTGTCCTGCTCTATACTTCTGTTTTATTTTTCTGACTAGATCAAAGTAATCAATTTTAAGGAAATAGGTGTCTCTCCCTAGCTCATGGTTTCCAATTATGTTTCCTATGAAATTTCAGGATTGCTTATGGCCTATGTTTAATGATCTGAGGCCACCTATTCTGCTAAATGTTAACTGTAGTACAGAAATATGATGGTATCTGCATTAGAGTTCACTAATCAAAGTAGGTTTACCCACTCTGCACATTTCACATGCCTTCACTTAAATTGGATCAAGTATCATTTCATTTGAACCCTTTGTATAAAGTAAAATTTCTCAACAGGCTCCTTCTCCTTTGAATTGGATTCACTCAAAGTCTCTTGCAGAGAGAGCAGTGTATAGGCAGAGGACCCTGTTTTGTAAAGCCAGGATATACGTTGCCACCCAGGACTCCACCGTTCTGTGAGCCCAGAGTGACCTTAGAGACAACCGGGCCCAGCATGCCTGCCTGAGTATTGAATCTTACTGAAAAAGCACCAAGTAAAGTTCAGGTCAAATCCAGTTAATCAGCTTCCACAAAATACCCCCCCTCACCCCTCCCCAGTCACTGAAACAGCTATTACCCCACAGAGAACAGAGGGGCATGATTAGCAAAGACTGGAGGGGTGATTTTTATCCATAACTGGAGACACTCTTCTTTGGGGCTCTCGCCCAGGTTTATCTTCTTCTCCTCCCATCTTATGATGCGAAGCATATGTCTGTGAGCACCGAGAATACTGAAAAGCTTCCTGGCCCTCCCATTACCCTGGTTCTGAGGTTATTATTTTGATTTATATTGTATCTTCTCACCACCCAGCATCCATCATTTCTTAGATTGGACAAATATCAAATGACATAAATACTGTATATCAAATATTAAGAATCCCTGCTGTTACCTACAAATTCACCATGCTCACCAAAGGAGATCATAACCATATTCAGGAAAAGAAAGAACGCCAGATTCACTGGATAGTACTCTTCACGATGCAGGAAAGTGAGAAACCCTGAACAGAGGGACAATAAAAGGGGGGACTGAGAATGGAAATGGGCTAACTCCACTGTTAAACTAGTAAAGCCTAACTAGCACCTGTCTTTTCAAGCATCAAGAGCATTAGATGATAAATTTATGCTGCTTCTTCACTAAATAGCACATGGCACATTGGTTTTTTCAGGACATCAGACAATTTCTATTAAATGTGTGCGTTAGTCCAGGCCATCTGAGAAACAGATGCCAAGATGAGGTTAAATGTTCAAGAATTTATGAGAGGAAATGCCTGTGTGAGAGAAAACGGGGCCTGAGCCAGAAAGGTTCTGTGAGCCATCAGATCATAATGAAAGCCTAATTCCGAGTGGAGGAGACTGAGCAGGAAGTGTCTTAGAATGCTTTGCAGCTCAAGGAGTCCAGGCGGACTCTCAGAGAGTCTTCCAGCCAGTCATTCTGTTCCAGGAAGGGGCCTGCCTTACCATCCCTGCCATACTATCATTGGTGGGAAAAACCACACAGAGTGATGAGCTTAGAACATAGGAGCTGGGTTCCTCTTTGAAATATTCCTTCCAAAGTTTCACTCATAGAAAGAAAATATTTTTTTCTGATCTCATTAAAAAGGAGATCAAAAGGCAAAAAGCAGGAAGCAGATGCAGTTCAAGTAGAGGAGCACCTGCTTCCTATATAAAAGGTCCTGGGTTAGAGCCTGGATGCATTCTAAAAACAAGAACAATGGAATGAAAAGACCAACTGTCATTGGGAAGCAGATGTAGCTCAGTGGTTGGTCACCTACTTCCCATGTATGAGGTCCTGGGTTCAATCCCCGGTACCTCCAAAAAAAAATGGCAAAAAATTTATGAGGCCTTCCCTTCCATAATGAAATTCTTGGTATAGAGGTTGGCAAGAAATCTAGATAATTGCAAGCCTTTGGATAGTCTCTCTATATTACTACTTTATCTCTGTAATTGGATTCATCTCAAGCCATTCTGAAAAAGTCACTGATATTTTATCTTTTGATTTTTTCCTAAACTGTCTGCAATAATAATTCTAATTCCAACTCTATTAAAACTGTCATTTGAAAGTTTTCTTAACCATCTCGTTATGAAATGCAATGTTATTTTTAAAATATAGATGCATTCTAGTGGACTTTCCTGAAGCGGCTGACTCTTGCCCACTCCTCTTGAAATGTCCTCCCTTGACTTCTGTAATCCAGTGTTGCCTTAATTCTCTAGGTCTGTCGCAGTGTGGGCTCGCCTGGAGGGCCGCTGCAGGGGCGGTGTGGGCTCGGGCGGAGGGCTGCAACACACGGAGGGGCCTTCCGAGAAGGCGCTCCGGGGCCGGCAAGGTGCGGAGGACGCGCGGTAGGAAGAAGACTACCGAGGAGACCAGGATCTGTGCGCAAGTCTGATCTATTCAGGAAGTACAGCGGTTAATATAGGGCGAAGATGGGGGAGGGGCAGGGGGCGTGGCCGGGGCGGGGCAGACGGCTGATAGGTTCGTGCAGGGGTGCATCGCTGGTTGCGGGCAGAAGACGGGGTAGCCAGGGTTCTCGGCGGCAGCGAGGCGGGGCTGTCATGGCGCTGCGGTGGCCCTCCGGGGAGAGGCGGGGTTAGGCCACCGAGGGGGAAGCGGGTGCAGCTGGGCAGAGGGGCGGGCAGTATGCCCGAACCCCAAGCGGAGGGCCTTAACGCCCGTTCCCGCCACCCGGGTCCGACTCGCACCGGCGCCTGGAGACGAGCCGACCCTTGCTGTCGCCGTGCTCCCACACGGTGCCACCCTACATAGGTCTCTAATTATGTTTTCTCTGCCTTTTTCATTTGACCCTTTCCCATGTACCAACCATAAAGTAGGACATTCACTAAGTTGCTATCTTTAGTTGGCTTATCTCTTTTACTTACGTGCTAAATATTGCCCACAATTCCAACCCCTAAGTAAACACTTCTATACCCCAACTATTTCACAGCCCCTGGCATAGCTTTCCAAATACGTTCTAGACATTTTCCTTGATGCATTTAGAGGCAACTTAAATAGAACATGTCCACAGTCAAGTAACCTCAATTTTTTTTATTTCAAATAATGGCACCACCCATGAGCCATGGTTGAGCATATTGACTCATGTTCATATTTTGCTAATAGTAAAATGGATATATTATTCAAATTAATCAACTGTATATAAAATAGAAATTTAGAAAAGTACAAAGCATATCATGATTGTTTCCAATATTTTAATATTTTAATAATATTCGGTGAGCATAGTTTTTTACATATATATATACACAAACAAGTATAATTCCTGTGGACAAAAATCTAGAAAAGGAATTGATGGATCATATTGAATAAACATTTTTGCTAAAATACTCTGTTAAAAGAATATAAATAACACCTTACAGAAATAACATATGTGTCCTTTTTCAGTATAATTGTTTAATAAATATCCTTGCGTATAAACCTTATATATTATTTATGTCCATTTGGTGAATTATTACAAGTGAATTGATGACTGGTAATCTTTCTTCTACAATGGCCTGTGGAAACTGTATATAGATCGAAGAGTGCTCATTTTTATGACTAGGAACCAGGACTTATTATAATTCTTAATAATCTTAAGCATTATTATAGGTAAAAACCAACTGGAAACTCACTGATATTTAATTTTGTTTTATATGGTTGTTTATAAAATTGAATACTTTTAACGTTCCCTTTTGGCGTTGGAGTTTCCAGGGATCCAGTTCTTAGTCATTCCTATCTTGATCTCCAATCTCTCCTACTGTAGGGCATTCAGTCCCAAGTCTTTAAATATCAACTATATGCCAAATGCTTGTATTTTACAATCTTATGCCAACAATGAGTCAAGATTTGGTGCTTACCACAGTTCTCACATTAGTCCAAATGAACTCTGTAGAATAGGTAGAAGAGGCACTATGTCATGAGGATTCAACTCATCAGCATCATCTCATGTAGTGCTTTTCTCCTTGGCATTGAACTGGTCTCTTTTTTCAACTTGTCCTACTACAGATATCTCAACTTTGAAGATCCCTCCTCTTTTGCTCAGCTCTATAGTATTTAGCAAATCCTTTAGAGTTGGCAATAATAACCTCAGGCTCAAGCAGCTAGATGAGCTCTATTACCCCTTCCTGTTATGATCTCTATTTTGTGACCTGTAATAACTGAAATTATTTGGTGAGTGAGACATTTTATACTGATTGGTTCTCAACTAATCATTAATTCATTAAAAGTAATACCAAAATACCAATTCACATATATTTAAATTATATCCTTTCCTATTTTTTCTGTTATTCACATAAAACTTAATCAGAGCTTGTGTTCGTTTTGTGCAACCTGGTAGACACTGTATGTGACATAAAATAGCAGAAAAATAAATCAAAGAAGAGCAACAGCATTTATTCTCCACACTCCATTAGCAGCCTAGGAATAATTCATGCACGTTATTAGAATCTGCACCCAAGTTAATTAACAAAAGTATTCCAAAGATTCACTGCTGTCTGTTGAATCTGCAGTTGATTGAAATCTGCAAATAAACACACAAAAGAAGAACAAATCATAATAAATTTGAGTAGACAGGTACAAACAAATTGGACTATGAAAGTGCCATGTCTCTTTGCTTAAATGTCTTACATAAAACCTAAGGAGATGTGTTTGGATTTAATCTAATTGGTTTGCTACTTCCTTACAGTTTAATGTGTGAATAACTGCAATTATGTATGACTCTACTTAACACAGCTAAACAAGTTTGTTTATTCAGCTATTAGAATCTATAGATTTTAGGAATTAGAAATCATTTGGCTCTATTAGTTTATATTTGTTCAAGTAGTTATTTTGTGGTTATCATTTTTTGATGGTACTGATGAGGTGACAATGAAAATATTGACAGTTTAAACTTTGTTATGGATGACACAGAAATGTTCTCTTATCAATCCTCCTCCATTTTTGTTTTTTTTTGTTTTCTTTTTGCTGTTTCTTTTGTGCTTTTGAAGCAAAAAGGTTTTTTAATGATAGTCATTAAAGTGTTTAAGGGGTTTCTAAAAATTAAAAAAAGTAGCAATAAAAATTTTTTAAACTATCTATATATGGAATAAAAAAAACAGAGGTGGGAGAAGGCTACAGTATAGCAAAACCAGCAAAATGCAGTGTTCCGTCTGGTGATTTGTAGGATGTTGTCACAGTTTATTTGTGGGTATAGGGAGTGGAAGCAGGGGTTATTGGGATGAAGTGTCATTAGCCTTGCTGCCTGGGACTCAGGAAAGCCTGGGCCACAAACCCCTGTTTTAGTTTTTTTAAACAGCATTTATTGAGATATAATTCAAATCATACAATTCATCCATTTAAAGTGCATATCTCAATGGTGAGTAGTATATTCACAGATTTGGTCAACAATCACCAGAACTTTCTAGAACACCTCCATCAATTCAGAAAGAAACTCCTAAGCATAAACTTCTCTGAAAAACACTATAGAAGTTAAAATACTTGTGTTTTAAAAGAAAGACAAGAAAAAAGACAAACCCCCTGCCCATCAACAGTCATTCCTCATTCCCCTACAACCACCTTCCTCCCCTGGTAATAACAGATCTATTTTCTGTCTCTATAGATTAAAAAAAAAGAAAACAACCCTAAAACGAGTTTCTGAAATTTCTTCCATTCAGGGAAACAAGTTTGTGAAATTTCTCCCATTCAGGGAAGAAGACAGTTCATATTCAGATACTGAGTACAAGGCATATAAAGCTATTATTTTGAAAAAAAAAACTACCCTAAATCCATCAATGATAGGGTTTCAATGGATAAGGCAGAAATTCTTGGTTATCCCATTCTTTCTGTCTTCTTTACTTTGAAGGTTCCAATTGTTCTCAGAGCAGTAGTGAAACTCTCTTTTAGCTGAAAATGGACATTTAAAATATTTATGACAAATGAGATCAAAGGGTCATTCTATTGGGTAGAATTTATAGCAAATACGTATTTCTCTAGCATAAAGACAATAGGCTCAGTTGGCAGCTATCTTTTGTTTTTTGCACTTTCCTCTATCTTCCTACCCAGATATGGCCATGATGTCTGGAGGCAGAGAAGCCATTTTGAAACTGTTGGGAAGAAAAACACCATACAGAAAGGATAATGGGGCAGGAATTTGAAATGATCCTAGGTCTTCTCTGAGCAGCTGTACCAATCCTGAAATATGTGCCTCCAGATCTCTTATAATGTGAAAAAAAATTAACCCCTACTTTGTTGAGCTATTGTAGTTGGGTCTTTGTTACATGCAGTCAAACATAATTCAAACTGATATAAAGAATTTGAGTAGACAAGACCACTGTAAAGGAACTTAAAGCACAAATTCTGATTATCTATATTGGTTAAAGCATTAAGCTACTAATATTTAGTCCTGAATTGAATATCTACAGAAAAAGACTAGCTTTTTGATGAGAAATGCTTTACAACACTCAAATATTTGAGTACCTTTTTTTTTTTAAGATTTATTTATTTATTTATTTCTCTCCCCTTACCCCACAACCACTGCCTCGGTTGTCTGTTCTCTGTGTCTATTTGCTACGTCTTCTTCTTTGTCTGCTTCTGTTGTTGTCAGCAGCATGGGAATCTGTGTTTCTTTTTTTGTTGTGTCATCTTGTTGTGTCAACTCTCCGTGTGTGTGGTGCCATTCTTGGACAGGCTGCACTTTTTTTTGCACTGGGCAGCTCTCTTTATGGGGCACTCCTTGCACGTGGGGCTCCCATGGGGCTCCCTTATGCGGGGGGGACACCCCTGCGTGACACGGCACTCCTTGCGCACATCAGCACTGTGCATGGGCCAGTTCCACACAGGTCAAGGAGGCCCGAGGTTTGAACCGCAGACCTCCCATGTGGTAGATGGACATCCTAACCACTGGGCCAAGTCCGCTTCCCTTGAGTACCTCTTTTTAACTCTTTCTTATCTTTGTTCACAAAGGGGATTAAATGTAAGTTGTATGTTCAGTGAATAGTCACAATTGGGTAAATGTGAAGTGCCTTGTATGAACAAAATGTGACAGCATCATCCTCTTTAAAAACAAATCAGGGTGGTACATACTCTGGTATTAATGGCATTTTATTCAGATGTACATGGACAATAGAAGTTGGAAAATATAGGCATGTAAATAAAACCTAATTGTGATATCACATTTCATATTATCAAGCAATTTAAATCCATTTGCTAATGTAAAAATGTAATTTCCAACAAGTTAGATTAAATTTCCATTCCGTTCTCATTCAGTATTATTGAATATTGAATACATGTGTATTATATGTATATATATGTATATAAGTGGGTATGTATACACATGTGTGTGTACCTATATGTATATATGTGTGTGTATGTATAAAAAGATAAACCATATTTGGGTCTGTGGGTATAATATCCTTAAATTTAGGGGGAGAAAAGTAGAGTGAATACATTAAAGGAAAAGAAATAGAAAATGTACTTTTCTGAATATACCATATTTGATATATTTTATCTATATAATTATTTTACCTAATTATAATACAAAATTAAATTTTAAAGAAGCAATTTCTAAATATATGAAGCAAAATAAATTATATAAACCAAACTTTGTATTAAGTTGGTGGCATAATTACACAGAGAGGGAAGACTGCAGGTGACTATGAAACTCAGTATTTCAACTGAATGTCCCTACTGGGATATTTCTGAAGAATAAAATAATGGCAAATTAAAATCTGGAATTTCTTTTAGTAGTTACAATATTAGCTGTAATGTTGATATTACTCTACTGAGTCCATTGTGTGTATATTGTGGAAAAAAGCAAACAAATAATTTTTTTTAGTTTTATTGAAATAGAGATGAAAGAAATAAGATATAAAATCCATGAGGTTATTTAAAAATCCTACAGTCCTGAATGTGAGGGCATGAAATAATAGTAAGCATACACTCAGGATGCATTTCATCTTTACAAAATAAACATATAGATGTTTTTTAGTCTGAAAGCTGAAAAAATTCTATAAACAAATACTAACCTGTGAGCAACAAACAATCCCAGTGTGCACATTATGCTTTCTAAATACAGTTCCCCACAAAAGGAATTAGAGCCTTTTGGAAAGTCCAGGTCTGGCACAGAAATGCACAAGATAAGCCCAAAGAATTTTGTCTTTCTAGACAGTAAGGAGTAAGGAGCTAAGGACTCTAAATGTTACATTGAAAGGACTCAGGACCCAACTTGAAGAAGTTTCTACCTGATAAAAGTTAAATAATTTAACCACAAATACAGATAATAAATGCTATATTTTTTAATCCTGTAAGTTATTTAAAAAAAAAAACACTAATCTTCATTGTTGGAAGATTTTAAGGAAACAACTCACTAATTTTTAAAATATAAATAGTAAGTATAGAGACCATGCATATATGAGGTGTATAAGCATATACCTTATCTTGCCTGTGTAACCTGTACTTCTGGGCAACTAAGTTATTTTTTAAGGGACAGATTCTCTTTATAAAATTACTCCTTCTAATTAATGAAGAAAAATGATAGGTCTCCATGTTGCTAATGGAATAGTGAAAATTGGACTCAGGTAATAATCATCAAAGATTGCGAAGATCCAGTGGCAGCCATAGAGGTGCACTGCTTATATATTCCTTTAACAATTTACTTGCCTTTCTGCTGCAGGGAGTGCAGTTAGCTGACAATCTGTTAAGAGCATTTTCAGGATCGACTCTACCTCAGCTGTCAAACTAAGGTCAAATTCTTCTCAAGCAGTCTCTGCCAATGACTGTGCACAGTATTTATACTTGGGCCTGGAATTTTAGCCCAAGACAGGAGTCCTCTAATGGTCAACCTTTTCTCTATAGCTCTCACTGGCGTTGGCCAAGACGTTCTTCAGCTCTACATCGTCTGACTCTCTCCTGGCTGAAATCTCCCTGTAATTCTTATCTTTTATTGGAGTTACCCCTATAACCTCTTGTACTTTTATTAAGTCTAAGCATCTGCTTCCAAAAAACCCAACTGGCACACATGCAACAACTAGATATAGGAGCCTCCTCATAATAGTATTCCACCAAATGCATGCGGCATTCTTGATAAAATGTCATGGCAGCATCTGATCAAGTCTAAGCCTGTAACTTCACAAAAGACTGAGAAGCATATTAAATGTCACCTCAGTAATGAAATCTTTAGATCTCATTTGTGAGAAATTCCGTAGGTTAAATGACCTGTTTTTTTCAACAAACTATTTGCTAGGAAGAGAGGAGAGAGAAAAAGAATTTATGCCATAAAAGGGAACCAAAAGACAAATAAGCAAATAGCAATATACAGATTTCATTCTTATTCAACCAGACAAAACTATCAAGGACATTTCCACACTGATTAGAAATTTGATTATGGTAAATAATTATTGTTAAATTGTTTGTTGTAACCAAAGTTCTCTAGTTATGTTATAACAATTGTTTCCTGGTTATGCGGTTAACAATTGTTTTTGTGATTATATACCAAGGAGTTTATGGATAAAATGTCTGGGATTTTCCTCAAAATAATCTGGGCCTAAAATGAAGGGAGATTTGAAAATTGGGAAGTTAGAGCTGATACAAGATTGGCCTTGAGCTTTTGTTGAAGCTATCAGATTATACTATCCTCTACATTTTTAAAATATATTTGGAATGTTCAAAATAATGGAAGGACTTTTTCCTTAATCTATAATTCTGTTTTATCAAATATAGAGTTCCTACTGGTTTCAAGGCACAGTAACCGACACTGCAAAAGTGCAATGATGAATAAAATAACCACAGTCTAAAGTCCACAATCCTTTATGATCTGAGATAGATTATTTGTAAAGGTCATAACAAAGAGCTAAGGGAGGACAGAGGAGGAAAGAATTAATTCTTATTAGGGATGAGTTCTGGTAAAACAAAAACGGGGTGACACCTTAGCTAAGCCACGAAGAATTTTGAGTACTGGAGGACATTTCAAACAAAACATGCCACAAGAAAGAACAGAAAACATTCTTGAAATGGAGGCAAGTCCTGTGACCAGATATTGTGGTGTGTTGCGATAACTTTGAGGCGACAGTGGTGAGAGGTATCTCTGAACAGGTAAGGTGGAATCTCATGGTGTAGAGACTTGAATGGCATGTTAGGTCATTTTTACTTTGCCATAATCTTGTCATCTCAGATGGTTGGGAAGGTATATTTTTCAGTGAAAGATTATGAAATATGTTTTATTTATCCTGTTTTATAACTTTACAATATTTGAATATATGTTATGTGGACTTCCATGTCCCAGACCTTGGAATTGTAAAGGGCAGATCTGAACGAAGAATTAGTTTAACAAGTTCTTGTCTTCTTTTGAAAAACAAATTTTATGATTCCTATAATTAAGGCTGTAATGAACACATATATATATATATTTTTTCATAAATCAGATATATTATTTTAGGGAAAAACTCCTAAAAATGGTATTGTAAGGTGAAAAATCATATGCATATTAAATTTGCTATTGTCTAATAGCTTTCCAAAGAAGTCTGCTATCTTTTTTCTGATCAGCAGTGCGTGAGGTGATTTTCTCTATCCCTTACCAACACTGTCCATCTTTACATATTTCAGGGTTTCCAATCTTATAGATAAAACACTATTTCACCATTTTAATTAGCATCTTTTAAATTCTGGGCGATACTGAACATGTTTCCATATTTATAATTTATTTGTATTTCTTTTTTGGTTGGATTCCTCTTTACAACTTTTATCCCTCTTACCATTCTTTCATTGTTGGTTCCTTTATTGTTGATGGATCTGAGCCTGGTCTCTTTATTAAGAAAATTAGCCTTTTCCATGATATTTTATGCTATAATCTTTCTAAGTGCATTATTTCTGTTTTTTCATCATTTATTACATTTTATTCCACAGAAAATTTTCAAAAATTTTAAAATGTCATAATTATAATTTATTTCATGAATCCTATTTTTTCTAATTAAACGATATTAAGGAAGTATCTATCTATTCCTACAGTGATAGAATATACTACAATAAAGATGGAATTTATAAAAATAGATGTAATATATATATAAATTGTGGATTTCTGAGATATAATTATATTTAGTAAACATGTTTTCAGAGGAGGGAGATGATCATTTGGACAAAAACACTTGGAGGATTTTAAGTTCAGTGCTAAAAGTGTTCTAATAAGTACCATAAGGGAAAGATTTTACTCAGTTGGCCAATAGGCATGAGATAAAGAACAGATTGTCACCACATAAATTAAAACTCAATCTGAAATTTGACCAAATGTAATAAATTTTACACAAATAATAAAATTCTCATGCACTGTTTTTGGCAACCTGTAATGCAGTGAAAACTGCTATTAAATTATTAATGAACAATAATAATTTAAACAGCATAGACTCAAGATAGCTCAGTTTTGTAAACAGTGTCAAAGGAGCAGTTTTGAGGAGTTGGAGAGATAGAGGAAAGAGTAAAATCAGAGTATGATTTGGATTGTAAACAAGAAACAATATACTGAGCCTGCAAGCTGGGGTACCTAAGGGATCATACACCTCCTGTATTTATGTGCTCCAAGAGTCTTTGTTAGAATATTATTTGGAATTTTTCTTTCATAAATTCATCCATTCATTTATTCACCTATTCACCACAACTATATTTTATGTCTATTATGTGACAGGGACTATTCTTTAAGTGATGAAAGTACAGGAGTTAATAAGATAGCAAGGTCCCTACCTTCAAGGAACTTACATTTATAGAAAACTAAAATAAGTGAACATGGCAAGTTCATATTGTAATCAAATTGATAAAGACTGTTAATGGGGCAATGTGACATAGGGTGCTTGGGATGGCTGGGATGGCCAGGAAATCCCTCTAAGAAGAAGTGACACTTGAATTAAAAGTAGAATGATATGATATGTCATTACAAGGAGGTCGTCATGCAAATATGCTGGCATAGTGCCCCAGGAGGAAAGAGGAGAAAGTGAAGGGCCCTAACAGTAACTAGCTTGGCATGTTTAAGAGAAGGATCTGTGTGTCTATAGCAGAGTGGGCTGGGAAAGTGTGCTATAAAATAGGTTATTCAGGAAGTAGAAGAACATTTTCCAGCAAGGGAGTGGTGTGATCTTATTTACATTTTTTAAAAATCACTGGACTTAGAATAATATCCAAAACAACTTAAATTACCTTCAGGGTTTTTCAACTCAATGTGTCATCTTTGTGTTTTTTACTTAGCATAATGTTTTCTGACATTTGTACATATTGTAGCATGTCAATACAGTAAGCTCTATTGTCCTCTACTCAGCTCCTCAATGGTCACATCTTGCAAAACTAGTACAACGCATCAAGTAGGATATTGACATTGATCCAGTTAAGACATAGAACATTTCCATCACCACAAGGATTCTCCGTGTTGCCCATTTATAGCCATACCCACTTTTCTTCTGCCCCCAACACCTCAACACTTGGCAAACACTAATCTATTCTCAATTTTTATCATTGTATCATTTCAAGAATCCTATATAAATGGGTGTATATATACTCTTTAGGGACTGGCACTTTTCAGTCAGTCTACTTCTCTGGAGATTCAACCAGGTTGTTAAATGGATCAATAGGTTATCCTTTTTATTGTTGATGTACCACAGTTTGTTTATTCATCCATTGAAGGGCATCTAAAATTGTTTCCAGTTTGGGAGTTATCACAATAAAAAGCTGCAAAAAACATTCACGTACAGGTTTTTGCATGAACATATGTTTTCCTTTCTCTAAGATAAATACCCAGGAGTTCAATTCCTGGGTCATATGGTACTGGGATGTATAGTTTATTTTTTTAATTAGAGAAGCTGTAGGTTTACAAAAAAATTATGCATAAAATATAGGATTCATATATACTAACCTATTATTAACACATTTGCATTGGTGTAGGACATTTGTCATAACTGATAGTACATTTTTGTAATTGCAATATTAACAAAGTCTATGGTTCAACTCAGGGTTCCCTGTTTGCGTAGTATAGTTCCACAGATTTGTTTTTAATTTTTATTCTATTGCCAATAGAATCTAATATTTCCCCTTTTAATCACATTCAGATATAAATTTCAGTGCTATTAACGACATTCACAATTTTGTGCTACCATCACCACCACACATTACTAAAATATTTCCATCATTCCAAATAGGAAACATGCACATTTTAACCTTTAACTTCCCATTCCCCATCCTTACTCCATCCCCTGGTAGCCTATATTCTAGACTCTAGACTCTGTGACTTCGCTTATCCTAATTTTTTCTAATCAGTGAGATCATACAATTTTTGTCCTTTTGTATTTGGTTTATTTTACTCAACCTGATGTCTTCCAGGTTCATCCATATTGTCACTTATATCAGGACTTCATTCCTTTTTATGGCTGAATAATGTTCCATTGCATGTAAATACCATATTTCATCTATAGACATTAACACAATGAAGGAAAAAACAACACATGATCATCTTAATTGATGCAGAAAGGTATTTGACAAATTTCAGTACCCCTTCTTGATAAAAGCACTTAAAGCAATAGGAATAGAAGGAAACTTCCTCAACATGATAAAGGGCATGTATGAAAAGCCCACAGTTAGCATCCTACTTAATGGTAAAAGACAGAATGCTTTCCCTCTAAGATCAAGAACAAGATGAGGATGCCCACAGTCACCACTGTAATTCAACAATGCTTCTTGTCAGAGCATTTAAGCAATAAAAAGAAATAAAAGGCATCCAAACTGGAAAAGAAATACAACTTTCCCTATTTGCAGATGACAAAAATCCTATATAGTAAACATCCTGAAAACCATACAACAAAGCTCCTAAAGCTAATAAATGAATTCAACAAACTGGCGGTATGCAAGATCAACACCAAAAGTCAACAATAGTTACATATACAGCAATGAACAATCAGAAGAAGAAATTTTTAAAAATCCATTCACAATAGCAACTCAACTAAAAGAATGAAATATCTAGGAATAAATCTAACCAAGGATGTAAAACAGCTCCATTTTATGTTTCTAAGTGTAGACTTTTTGCATCCATCCTGCTCTGTAAAAATTAATCACTATCAATCACCTCTGAGATCTGAAAGATCCCTCAACAATACCATCCAATTCATTAATTCTCTCAAGTTACATCTATTCTAAAGCATATCCCAAATAATAGGTTTCTATATTTTTATTTTAATGATGAAATTTCTTATGCCCAATGTTTGTAATTGATAGTTTTAACATATATCTGTTCTTGTTTCATTGTTATTATTTTTCTTCATGTTTCTGTCATGTTCTTTTCATTTTTTGTAGATACTATTCCTTTTATTTATCTCTTGTGGAAACCTAAACACTGACTTTTAAGAAAGATTTCTCAAGTTGTTGCTTTATTTCACATTTATCACAGTATTTTCATATTACTATTATTTACTTTAAGCTGTCTTTCTGGTATTTGATTTTTTATGTGCTTTGGAATTTATCTTTGTACTTTTAAAATAAGAAGTTATCTCTGTACATGTGTGTATATACGTGAGCACGCATACATCTCAATCTAGTGTTTTTGCAATTGCTGCCACTCAATCTCTTGAGATCCCAGGCTAGATAAGGGCATAATGAAAGCATCTGTACCATGATACATTGGGTATGTCATCAATCATCAAGCCGAAGGCAACTTGATGGTTTTTTCCTAGTCATTAGGTTGTGTCTGTAACTTCTAGACAGGAAGGATTGCATACAATCTGATGTAATCAGAAGTTCTAGTAGTGGTCTGCTGTGGAATACTCTTATTCTCTCTTACCTTCTGTAGTCAAAATCTTGGCCACTTTAATCTGCTTTCTTACCCAGAAACTAACAGACTTGTAGGCTGGTATCTTCAGTGCTATTTACCACTTTGTTTCTAAACTTTCTTACATTTAAGCATGGCTGTATATTTTGGATTTCCTCATTATATGTCTAATCTATTTTTCTTATATATGTAGAGCAGAAGGGGTGCCTCAGAAAATTTATAATGCGATCATAACTTGAAATCTTAATTTGATATTTTCACTCACTAATATGTCATGGATGTCCCTTCATTTTATTCACTCTCTCAATATCTTTAACAGATACAGAATATGTTATCTTTAAAGGCTAAGGAAGATAACAAAGTGTGAATGTGCCATAGTTTAACAAATGATTTAACAAATTTTCTACTGAGAGTTAGATAATTTAAAATTGTTTTACCAGAAACTATTGTAATTAACATATGAGAATACATATCTTTTCTTCTCTGACTGATTGTCCCATTATCATCTAAGACAAATGTCTTGGTTATTAAAGAACTAGTAAATGTTTTTAGACAACTATGGCAAGTATGGACATTTGATTTAAATACTGTCATAGCCTAAACCCACTTAGATAACTTCTGATTCCTGCTCTTTCATGAGCAGAGAGTACAGGCATGATCTCCTAAGTGTTTCTTTTCTGTCTAGTCAACTCATAACAAACTCCTCCCAATCAGAACTACAAATGTCTGTTTTTGATGGAAAATTAACACAAAACAATAACTTAGTTCAGAATACTTGAAATAAAAATAGTTTATTTCTCATTATCTCACATATAATATGATTCCATGTTGATGAAGTTAGTAGGTACCCAGGCATTTTCTGATTCATGATTTCACCATCCTGAAATTTTGATCTTTGCCCTGTTGATCCTGTATAACTTTCAGATTTGCACTTCATGATCCAGGAAGCAGGATGAGAATAGAAATTTTCTTAGAAGCCCACACAAACAGTAGTGATTATGCTTCATTTGACAGAAGATGAACTTGGTTAATTTACAGGAAACTGGAAAAGAGGTCTTTACTCAACTTGGCCTTCAGTGGTTGTATTACTATGGAAGAAAAGGAAAAACAGATAATACTAAGTTAGACAGATATTAGGTCTTTCCCATATGCTCAAACCAATATAAACCAGGATGTAAGCTTTCCTCAGAGTGAACTATTCTCTCAGTCAACTTTAATTCAAGTGGGGCTGCTGCATAGGTTTACTTGTCAGAAGGAGGAGTCACCGATACAGAGGTGTCCAAAATTGGGTTTCAGTCATATCTTTCCTAGCTTACAATCAAACTTTCCGAGATAATATTCACATACTTCAATATGGAAAAGAATGGTTTATTTGTACAAAGTTTCTGAATTGTGTCTACCAGGAAGTAAAAAGGTACTAAAATGATTACCAATTTCTCATGTCTTTCTTATCTTCCTTATCAGTGTAACTAAAGCTTCAACTGCTGACAACCAACAGATGTCACTCTTTCTGGTTAAAACAGACACATACACAATGTAAGTTTTTTTTGAACAAAAAAGGGGTCTAAGATGAACAAAGCTCTTAGAAGTGATGGAAACAGCAGAACCTGCCAGAACACTTGCATGGTTTGAGGACCTTCCTCTGGGTCCTAAGCAGTAAACTTGTGGTGAGAGAGTCCACTGACAGGAAAGCAAGAAACAAGACACCTGAGTCAGGTCCTAATGAGCAGCACATCTGAAAGAAATGAAATGGACATTGAGTGAGCAAAGGCAGTTAGCACAGACAGGATAAAAATGGAACAAGTGTGGGATTAAGAGAAAGAAACGAAACAAATAGGGAGTCAAGGAAATCAGAAATGAAAAATGAGTCTGCACCATGATTTCCAGAGAGACAGGAAGAGGGTGTGAGGGGCCTTGAGGGTCAACCTGCATATATTTAGTCAGTTATAATAAGGGGAAATTGCTTCCTCATTACAAGGCTGAGAACGATGTTGATAAATTTTTTCTCCCTTTTAGATAACCGCACGGAAGTTATAATTGGTATGAGGAAGCATGGGCAGCACAGTTCAGACCCCTGCTCAATGGGAAAACCCCAGAGGCATGTGCCAAACTGGAAGATAATGACAGCTATGACTATCAAATCATGCAGCCAGCCTTTCAGAGGAGACGGGGGTCGACCCCAGAGACCAGACGGGTTACATCTAGGTCTCCAAGGAGAGGAGCAAGGAAATCTTTTCCTGAATTGGCTGTAAAAATGACAAGTTTATTTAACAGGTATGGAGAAGGTGAAAGAAGCTATACATGGTGGGATATTTTTAAAGACAAAATTATCCTTTCAGGGGAGATTAAGAAAGTGATTCTTGGGGACTTGACAGTGAATTTAACAAAAACTTATTAATTTGATATAAATATCTTATTTTCTAGTCTAGTTTTATTGTAGGGATCAAGAATCAAAATGGGACTTCCTTTCTTTACTCAAATGTCTAAAATAATTTAGTGGCAAACATAGGCAAGTGAAGATCTTCAGCATAAAACACCAGATTTTAGGTATTTATAAATTAGCTTGTTGCTATTAAAAATTTGCCACTGGACAAATATCAGAAAACTGATTTCTGTTAAGAATTTGCTACTAGACCAATACCAGCAATGTCTTTGCATCATAAAGAAACAACTTGAAAAACACAAAAGAATTGATCACTTAGCTTGAAGATAATTGATTTACCTAAATTGTCATAAATTAGTTTGCATGAAGAATTTCTGCCATTTTACAAAACAATCTCCAGACACACATGTATAGATAGTTCTGATAGAAACCACCAGGCTGTTGCCCCACTCACAGATTTGGGCTTAGATTAGCAATTTTACAAGTGCTGACTTCATCCTAATGGGTTGTCTTGGGCGATCATGTTGACAGTTGCAACATCCGAAAAAGAGTCAGGAAGAAAATATTTCACCTTTTAAAGGTCATAATACAACCCATATGTGTTTTTAGTTATGTAAGGTCTGTTCTCTAAAGTTGAAACTCAGCTTTAGCTCCTAGGAGATGTGTATGCTTGTATTTATTGCACATGGCTATACACTGCTTTTTCTTTCAAGGACTTAGAGACCAATCATTGTAGGTCCCAAACTCGTAACACTAATGCTATTAGACTTGATAAATCTCTACAGAACTCAGTAAAATAATGTCTCATCCATAGAAATCTATTAGGACTCCTCAATATTTGGGGAATAATAGAATTTCAGTTTATGTAGTTGTCCAGTAAGTTTGAAATCATAGATGTATGACCTCTCAAAAATTGCTTGCTCCCTCAGCAGACACCCTAAACTCAAGTGAAATAATCTTCTTGCCCTCCTTTCTACATTAAATAATGTTGACGGGGGAAAAAAAATGTTGAATTGCTTAAAAATTTCAGGTACTGATTTGCTACAGTCTAACTTGTTTGTTTACAATCCTTGCAAGATTTCCTGGGATTCTGAAGTGATTTGGGTTTCAACACTTTTGCCTTTCTGGGAATATCAAAATTATTTCAGGTAATTCTGTGTACAGCAGTGATTTCTTTCCTATTCCTCTTTTTTGAAGGTAAGGTTTTAATGAATGTCATCATTCCTCCTCAAAAACAAACACTTGCTCAGACCTGCTTTGATTGAGCACACTGTTTGGTTCCATGTTCTTTATGGGAAGGTATAGGACATGTTTCCTTTCTGGGTAAGGTTTACAGTCTACTGGAAAAGATGAAGAACATGTACAAAGGAAGACAATGACATGCAGCATTTGTGAAGGATTCAATGAGAGATGCAGCAACCCACAGGAAACAAAGAACGTGAAGAACTGGTAGTGGAGCTGGGTCCCCAGAAACCTCACAGAGAGTCTGGAATTTGACCAGACTATTTAAGCAAGATAAAGCTTTGGTACAAAGCTGATAAGAAAGGGGACACTTTCAAGACATTCTGAGCTAAGCAGGAGGATAGAATGTACTGTGCAGAAGTAGGAGCCTGTGACCACCCCCACCCGAGAGGAAAATTCCACAGCCCCCTAACCGCATATATCTCGCTTCTGTAACAAGCTTGCTCGACTGTAAAACCTTATCTCAAGGCCACCTCCTGTAGAAAGTGTCATCAGCCCCTAGACCAACTGGACTCAGGCCCTTATAAATAACAAAAACTCCCCAACCACTTATCTCCCCTGATAGAATTTCCAGCGCTTGATTAACCGCAAACATCTGCTTCTGTCTGTGCTTGCTTGCTGAGCTGTTGCCCCCCACCCTGAACCTAAAAGCCTATATAAGCAAACTCCCCCCGTGACTCGGGGCTGCTCTCCCCTCTGCGTAGGAGAGGCAGTCGCCACGCGGCTAATAAAGCTCTCAATTGGAACTTTATTCAGAGTCTGAGTCTGGTCAATATCGCTGGTCTATAACATTTGGAGGCCCCAGTGAGATAGATCAACAAGACCCCCCACTCCAGCGGGGTTGATCTCCTCAGACTCAGGGAGACAGGTATGTTCTGGGCATGGACCGGCAGTCTAGGGGAAGGCCTTGGAGAGACGTTCCTCCGCCCCAGATGCCGCCCGGCCCTGGAAATTGTCTCCACCTAAATTCTATCTGGAGAGTGTCAGGAGTTCCTGGGCCCAGGATCAGCAAACGGGACGTCCCTCAGTAAGTCTGTTTTCTGGAAAACCTCTGCAGAGTCTGTGGAATGTGGGTAAGGGGATCTGCTGGACTCAGCAAATAGATCCCACCCATCAGTCAGAGCGAGATGTCACTCTTGACTTCAGTTCAGGCTGTCTGGTTTGTCTCTTCATCTGTCTTGTTTGTCTTTTTGTATTTCTGTTCTGTGTAATTTGTGAAGAATTATGAGTGAATTGTAAACTATATTTCTGCTAGTGTGTTGTAACCGTTTTGTATTTATCTGTTCAATGTCAGTGTGTATTTTGATACCTCCGGATGGTGATATAAATTAATGAATAAAGATTTTTAGGAGAGCTCTATTCAAATGGCCAAATATTAAATAAGCGCTTATATTAATACATAAGTTTGAATGTTAATGGGATTTCTACAATGACAAAAATTGTAAGTCTTAACAAAATTCCTGTGTATTTTCATTAAAAAATAGTTCTTGCCTAAATTAAAATGAATAGTTTATTTTTCCTCACAGAATAAAATGAAGGATATAAAAAAATGAAAATTAAAGTTAAAAATTTGTGGGAATGCTAACTGAAATTTAATAAGTTTTTCAAAAAAGTGTGTTTTGCCCTAAAATAGGATGGCTAATTTTCATAAACTCATGAAACTTAAATGCATGTGGTGAATTGTGGAAGATATTGTGGTGATTTTAAGTAAGAAAATGTGTTCTGTGAAAATAAAATTTGTCTTAAAGTAATGTGGGCTATGAGTGGGAGGCTCTTTGTCTCTTCAGAGGTAACCTTAACCTAGACCGTCTGTCCTGACTTGTGGGTGTGGAATGGTAAGAGGCTGCAGTCCTGCTCTTAGTGACCATGGCAACAACTCCAGTCCCAGGAGGCAATTTAGCAATGCAAACTCTATACATACCAGTCAGTCCGGGGACACTCTGATGGTGGTAATGCCAAAACTTGAGAACTTCGACTTAGCCTCGAATAAAAAATATAATATAGCCTGTGCATAAATTCAAAATCATCTAATTCTATATCCAAGTGTGCCTAGTCTCTAGAAATCCAGTTAAGTAATATGGGCTTTGAATTATTCAGAAAAGATGTAAGACTGAATGTGTATTCAAAGTTGCATCCAGACCGAATGTGGGCAAGATGCTAATTCAAGCTTACCTGAAGTATGAACGATATGTTAATTCAAAACCTACCTGGTACTCAGGCAAAGACTTAACTAACAAAGAAAGTAGTTTTCTTTGATTAAAAGCACTATTTGACTCCCCACCCTGTATAAAAAGAACTTAAAAATCTTGTTCGGGGCTCAGGTTTGAAACAGAAAGCACCCGAGTCCGGCCAGCCATCAATGAACCATTTTTCCTTCTCAAAATCATTCCTAGTCTTGGCCTTTCTGTACGCAAATAATTGAACCTCTTTCAAATTCTACAACAAAAGTAGTATAATTATAGTCTATATAGTTATAAAATAATTACAAGAAGTTTAACGAAGCATTGTTTAAATTAAAGTGTTTAAATGACTAAATCCAGAAAGTCACTATTAAACAAAAACTGAATTAATAATAATAATAAAAGGTAATTTTATAACAGGAGGGCTTGTCGGCAGCCAGCCTCCCTTGCCAACTTGCTTCTGGGAGACTGTTTTTGGTATTGCAAGCTAATAAGTTTAAAATGAAGAAAAGTTTAATGTAAATGGTAATTATATGTTATAAGAGGTTTCCCTGGTAACTTGTGTATGTGGGATGTGTGGAACGTGTTTTTGTTGTTGGGGAAACAGGAGGAGATTTTGTCCTGAAATGAGATGATTGATTATTGGGAACAGTAAAGTGTGGGACAAAGCCTGGGTGAATGCTGAAAGTGTAGAAAGTTTGTGAAAGGGAAATTTTTGTAAGTAAGGTTGAGTGAAATTTGGTGAGTCTGTCCATAGAGTTTTGAAGGGTTTAGTATCGAGTAGTATACTGATGCAAGGTTGAAAATTTTGTTCTTTCTCAAAATCTCTCAAGCCATCAATCTGTTTTGGTAAAAGTTTTCTGAATAATCAGTATACAAAGAAAATTTGTTTTACCAAAATAGCTTCTTGTGCTTTAACCTCATCATTTCCTCAGTGTTTGAAGAAAAAGGTCTTATCTCTTGTAAAGGAACATAATGTTCAAACCTGCTTTCTCAAAATCAAATCCTGAAAAGTAGCTTTTTATTTCAAACTAATTGCAAGAGATGTGTTCTTTTACCTTAAAAGAAAAATTAAAGTAATAGTTGAGTTCATTTAATATGTTATAAGCCAAATGAAAGGTGTTTAAAAGTGTTATAAAATTAACAGGTTTTTTTCCTTTAACCCTCTGTTAAAGTTGTATGAGTAAAAGGTTCAAATGAATAATTAAGAGTGTATAAATTTACCAATATTTCAGCATAATATTAAACAGAACTTCAATGTGGTTAATTATGGTTTTAATTATTATAAAAATGTATCACAGAAACAACCTCTTATCATAAATTAAAATAACAACACTGTAGTATGCAGCAGTCCAAATATTGCTAGTTTGTTGCAAAAAGGTTAATGTCTGGCTGTATCGCTATCACTTTGTTTTAAAACTTGCTAAAACTTTCTTTAGTGTCTTCTCGGACAGGTCAAGCCAGCCTGCATTCCTATATCTGTGAAAAACCCAACAATGGACTTTTGCAGTGCTTTTCGGGGCTATGTGCATAGCCCAACCATCTCTCCTGGCATGGTAATAATAATCTGGCTGTGTAGAAAAAATCTGTGGCTAAAACCCTACTGATAATGTTACTAACCAGTAATCCTTTTTTTCAAAATTAAAGGAAACATCAGAGACAGTAATATCTTATCTTAAAAGCCTAAACTACACAAACAATTAGAACAAGCTGCAAAGTACCTGCTGCTCTATCAAATTCTTAAGTGTTGTTTGGTTGAGTAAAATAAAACTATACTTTCTGCTATAATTAATAAAGTACAATGTTTTCTCATGTTAATAGAATTTGTAATATTAGTAAAATACTAAAAATCTTTCATCCCTCATTTAGCTCAAATATTGAAACCATTGTTTGTATTAATTGGGAAAAAATCCTTCATAAAAGTGGGAAAACCTCCAGCAAGCTGCTTTAAATGATAGAAAAAAAGTAAATTGCAGACATTAACTTAGCCTATGAATTAAATGTAGCAAGCACCAATATTTGGTTTGAGTGGAGTTTGTGGCAAAGGCAAAATTCTAAACAAGTATCCCTTGGGTTTTAATCACAATTCTAGAAAAAAAGCCAAAAGTACAATGTAAAAAACAATTATGTGCAGCATAAGAGGTCCTGCTAAAAGTGAAAGATTTAACCCAGTAGTGTATGGTCACTCTGAAAACTGCCATCCCTATCCAGGGGTGGACTGCAGGTACTGAAAGCAAGACAGAAATAGTAAACTGTTGTAAATCACCCTAAAATCTATGAAAGAACATCCGGGATGCCTGCTAGTAGTAGCAAGTGACTGTCTACCCCATTAACATTCCGTTTAAAACTGTTAAAGCAGATGCCTTTATAAAGATCCAGGGCCCTACCTCTAAAACCTGGAAGAAGGCAGGGTGGTTCCACTGAAAAAGAACAGGCATCATGAATACCGAACCTTGTGGTGCCTAGCCCAGCAGTTCTAGCTGCCTTTTACTCGCCAACGCCAATAACTAACGTCGAGTCCCTCCTGCTCTTGAGAAGAATGAGCCCTCAGGTAATCTGTGGCAATTGCTGCCATGCATCACATTGGCTTTGCAGATTCTGGAACTATGAGCTTGCAGCTTGTGTCTGCCTGTGGGCTTTGGGCCTGTGTGCTCTCTCCTTACGCTATTGTAGCAAGAACTGTTAACATTGCAAGAAAAGTAAATACTGGCCCCTTGAACTAATAGCGCTCATAATCATGACCTGCAAAAGAGTTTGTGGAAAATATTTCTTGGAATTGCCCCTCCGTATGAATGGCTGAAAAATATAAATAAAACAGAACAGTATTTAACCCTTAAACATATAATTTTAAAGCCTGTATTAAAAATCCCTGGCCCAGCGGTTAAGGCATCCGTCTACCACATGGGAGGTCCGCGGTTCAAACCCCGGGCCTCCTTGACCCGTGTGGAGCTGGCCCATGTGTGGTGCTGATGCGCACAAGGAGTGCCCTGCCACACAGGGGTGTCCCCGCATAGGGGAGCCCCACGTGCAAGGAGTGCGCCCCGTAAGGAGAGCCGCCCAGCATGAAAGAAAGTGCAGCCTGCCCAGGAATGGTGCCACCCACACAGAGAAATGGCACAACAAGATGACGCAACAAAAGAAACACAGATTCCCGTTCCGCTGACAAAAACAGAAGCGGACAAAGAAGATGCAGCAAACAGACACAAAGAACAGACAACCGGGGTGGGGAGGGGGAAGGGAAGAGAAATAAATAAATAAGTAAATCTTTAAAAAAAAAAAATCCATGTGTTTTCATGACTCGTAAAGTAACTATTAAAAATAACTCATTGTTTTATGAAAATGGTGCCTTGTATACATGTCTACCAGAAAGTGTGTTGCAGGATGGAGAAACAATAGCGATGGCCAGAAGAAAAAAAGGCATCTGGATACCTGTGAGAATAATGCAGATTTAGCAGTCGTCTCCTGAAAGTCAGTTATTGCTACATATAGTACAAGAATTCTTGAAATGGACTAAATGCTTTATTGGACTGCTTATTATAAGCATTTTGAAACTGATTAAAATCATTACAGCTGCTGCTACTGCTATGGTAACTTTACATTACAGACTCAACAATACATGGCATGATTAGCATAAAATGCTAGTGATTTATGGCATAGCCAAGATCACATTGATAAACAGTTAAATAATTGAGTTAATGAATTAGAATCGGCTGTTTTGCATATTGAAGATCAATTGTATAGTTTAAACTTGTTAAAAAAATTGAAGTGTAATTGGAATGAAATTTTCTGTATAACTCTGCATGTAATTCATCAGATATAGTATAGAAAGAGTTGGGAATCATTTGTTCGGCCATGAAAGTAGAATCTCTCTGGAAATGATGGAATTACAAAGAAAAATATAAAAAGTCTCAAAATCAAATTCATGTAGCCAATGATAAGAATATTTTCTCAGATATGGTTTCACATATTGCAGGGTTTAACCCAGTCAATTAGTGGAGGTCACGGCGTTTCCTCTCAGCTTTGAAAATAGGGTTGATCGTGTTTGTTCTGTTGCTCATAATTTTCACCTGTGCCGGACGGTGTTTTCGGAAAAAATTGCAAAGAATAACAGCCATAGGACATGTAAGTAATCTGGTGCTGGCAAAAGCACTTCAGTAACTTCCCCAAGTCGAAGAGCTTGGCCGGTAGCCAGTGATGGGTAAGACTCTCAAAGGAGGGCAACCTAAGAAGGCACGGTCACCTCGACTTAAACAAAAAGGGGAAATGTTAAAAACTGAGGCATAGTGGCCCATACATTACCTCTCTGAAAAAAACTGAAAGAAAATATCTTGAAACATCGAGTCTTGAGCACCTCTGGTACAAGAGGGCCCCAATCCTAGTTCCCCTTCTAATTGGGCTGAGCATTGCTGGGTCAACCACGGTAAGATCAGCAGCTCTCATAAAAAATCACTCTGATGTCAGCCAATTGTCAGCCCTAGTTACCCAGAACCTTAAAAACCTTGAATATCAAATTTCACATTTAAAAGAGGCACTTGATTCCTCAGCCGAGGTAGTCCTCCAGAACTGGCGGAGACTGGACTTACTATTCCTAAAACAAGGAGGCCTCTGCTTAGCTTTAGGAGAAACTTGTTGCTTTTATGCTAACCACTCTGGCATCATTAAAGAAAGCTTAAACTTAGTCTGGAAACTATTAAAAAAACGAGAAAAGGCTCAGTCAGCCACCAAAAATTGGTATGAAAGTTTATTTAATTAGTCCCCATGGCTTACAACCCTTATCACTGCCCTTTCAGGTCCCTTACTCCTCCTATTGTTGCTGTTAACCTGCTGCCCACTCATAATCAATCGTTTAGTTCAATTCATCTAAAAGAGAGTGCAAACTGTTAAGCTCTTAATCCTGAACACCCCATACCAAAGCTTTCCTATGCAGGACACTGGAGAGTACTCAGATTCAAAGGCTTGAATCTCCCCAAAAGAGAAGTAGGGAATGTGGAGAAGTAGGAGCCTGTGACCACCCCCACCCGAGAGGAAAATTCCACAGCCCCCTAACCGCATATATCTCTCTTCTGTAACAAGCTTGCTCGACTGTAAAACCTTATCTCAAGGCCACCTCCTGTAGAAAGTGTCATCAGCCCCTAGACCAACTTGACTCAGGCTCTTATAAATAACAAAAACTCCCCAACCACTTTTCTCCCCTGATAGAATTCCCAGCACTTGATTAACTGCAAACATCTGCTTCTGTCTGTGCTTGCTTGCTGAGCTATTGCCCCCCACCCTGAATCTAAAAGCCTATATAAGCAAACTCCCCCCGTGACTCGGGGCTGCTCTCCCCTCTGCGTAGGAGAGGCAGTCGCCGCGCGGCTAATAAAGCTCTCAATTGGAACTTTATTCAGAGTCTGAGTCTGGTCAATATCGCTGGTCTATAACAGTACCAGCCATACAAATTCAAGAAATGGTGAAGAGGTATTCTTGAGATGGTTGATAAGACATGATTCTTGGGATATGAGGACCTTTTAGAGCAATAATATACTTTTGTTAAGGGCTTCAACTAAAGTAATAAAGAAGGGACTGTGTCTATGTTTGTGGTTTGGTGAGAATAAAGTGGGTCTCTTGAGGGAGCTGAAATGCCCTCCATCAACATGAGGCAGGGCTAATAAAGCAAACAACAAAGTTGGCTAAAAGATGGCCACACCTGAATGAAAAGGGCAGAAAGGTTATGAAAATAATAATAGCAGATGCTCACAAGACTCGTCCTTAAAAAGCTTTGGCTAACTTAGAAACCCAACTGTGAGTAGGCTGCATATTGAGGAAATCAGTAACTCATTTGACATAGGGCATTTCAGGTAGAAAATATTAGGTTCATGCCTACTAAACTCCATTTGACAAAGTCTTGATTTTGGAATGCTGATTTATAATCTAGAATATTATTCTTAACAAAGCAATGTTAATTATCGGAGAGAAATGGGAATTAAGTATACATTTAACAATATCAGGTCCTATTCAAAAAGCTCAGGTGTAGTACTTAAATTTCACTTTTTATTAACCTACTCTGTGGCACAAATAATATTGGTTTTAGTGACCTCAAATGAGAACCTTTTAAGGCCACTGGATAAATTCCAGCAGTATTATTTCAATAAAAAATTTGATTTTAGTTGGGAAATCATCTCATTTCATGGAATGAGAATTAATTAACCATTATTACTTAGGACATAAAACAGAAGATCCAAGACATTCCCAGATAAATTCTTTGAAAGTTCTTTGGTCCATGAGAGACGTCATCTCACTCAGGAATTAGCACAGAAACTGCTGGGACCAAAGGCCACAAAATGACCTGCCTATGGGCTTAGACTTGCCTTTGATGAGGTTTGGAGATACTTGACTCCAAATGAAAGTGGAATTAGATTCAAACTTTTAGTAATGAGTTGTTTGGCTCATTGTGCACTCACTGGAGAGCCAAAAAACCTGTCATAGCGTCTGGTTGCAAAAATAAATGTCCCTTTGTCTTGTAAGATTGTCTTGTTGGCAAGATCTACCTATAGAGCTTATTATAAAATTAATACCGAATAGCTTGCAAATAATGGCAAAATTTTCCTTATTAATATATTATCAGGAAATGAATTAATAAACAGTATTTTAAATAATTAATCCACTTAAAGATTTAAGAAAAATATGGTATTACCATTTAAACCTACAGAGTATAGCCTCCACAGCCTTTTTTTTTCCCCACCCCCTTGTGGCTTTTTGCTTGCTGCCTGCTCTTTGTGTCTATCTGCTGCATGCTTTTCTCTGTTTTCGCTTGTCTCCCTTTTTTTTTTTTCTTTTTTTTTTTTTGCGTCACCTTGCTGAGTCAGCTCTCCATGGTGCTTGCAAGCCGGGCGGTGTTCTGCAGCATGCAAGCGAGGCTGCCTTCACAAGGAGGCCCCGGGTTGTGAACCCAGGGCCTCCCATATGGTAGACGGGAGCCCAACTGATTGAGCCACAGCCGCTTCAATGGCTCAACTCTATTTCTCTTTCTTTAGTGATTCAATCTCTGCCCATCCATTGGTACCAATCTTAATCCCCACATTGTTCATGAAACTCTTCTAGATGCTGCTCCAATAGTCTTTCCTGACTCCTGTGTACCGTTCATTTTGCATTTAACTTTTATATTTCCCATATTGCTTTTATTTATTGACTCATTTAAAATAAATTAATACTGCACTAGCTACTTGTCCAATTATTTAAAGCAAATAGGAAAAAGCAATTACCATTTTCTTATTTTACATATATTTTAAAAATATATAAATGAGAACCCAAGCTAATTCCATTTATATCAGTATACTCCAGTAGCTTCCTCATCAGAGAAAATAAAAGCATATTAGTATATTGTGTGTGTGTGTTTTGCAAAGGCAAGAGAATTAACTGAGAAACAGAAAAACTAAAAATGAGATACACACACAACTGAGATATGGGTTGCAGGTTGCTACAGGCTAAGATGCACCTGTGGGGCCGCAAGTTAGGCCTTTTTAAGAACTTTCTTCCTCCTACTTCCTAATATTGAGGAGGGACCCCAGCTGTTTGCTGTTCTGACTCGTTGCCTCATGATCCATGCCTGTTAGCTCTCAGGGACGCAATAAGAAGGTCTTTAGTTTGGAGGTATCCGGGACCTCCCCCCACCTTTTTTTTAAAGATTTATTTTATTATTTATTTCTCTCTCCCCTTCCCCCCGCGGTCCCCCCCTTCCCCCCAGTTGTCTGCTCGCTGTGCCCATTCTCTGTGTGTTCTTCTGAGTCTGCTTGCATTGTCAGGTGGCACTGGGAAACTGTCTCTTTTTAGGTGTGTCATCTTGCTGCATCAGCAGTCCGTGTGTGCGGCGCCACTCCTGGGTGGGCAGTACATTTTTTACACACAGGCGGCTCTCCTTGCAGGGCATACTCCTTGCAAGTGGGGCACTCCTATGTGGGGGCACCCCTGCATGGCATGGCATGGCACTCCTTGTGTGGCTGCACTGAGCATGGACCAGCTTACTACACAGGTCAGGAGGCCTTGGGTATCAAACCCTGGACCTCCTATATTGTAGGTGGATGCTCTATCAGTTGAGCCATGTCCACTTCTCTGGGAATTTCCCTTGACCTCAGAAAGATTTCCAAATGGGACCTCATGACCAGAGTCTCAGCAGGGTCTTTCCAGATTTGTTCTTTGTAGCAGGAAGTTTCCAGGTGGGGTCTCATGGCCATGTTCGCTACTGGGCCCCAGCCATCTTCCCTCTTTCCGTATACTAACCTGCCTCAGACTACCCTCAGAGAGTTTACACCCTTATTCTTAAGGAGGAGCTGAAGGGCAATGGTCATTTTTCTGTGGCTGCTTCCTGTTGGTTAGGAGGAATAGTCTCTGATTAGGGTGTTTTTGTTTGTTTACTTTTTGTTTTTCAATGTTCTTTTTAACAAATGTGAAAATCAATATATGACTTGTTATTCTAGGGCAGGGATAGGCAGACTATGACCCCATGGACCAAATCTGGTCCACCAATAGTTTTGCAAATGAAGATTTATTGAAACATACTCACACGTATTCATTTATGTGTTCTGTATGGCTGCTTTTGTACTACAACTGCAAAGCTGAGTAGATGCAAGCAAGATTGTAAGGCCTACATAGCCAAAATATTTGTGAACTGGTCTTTTATGAAAAGTTTGCCAACCCCTTTTCTAGAGCAAAGTAGGGAGCCTCTGTTAGTCTTTAAAAGCCTTGATTTTGTTGTTTAAATATTATTCTCCAGTAAAAGGAACCAGAATCCTTGGAGAAGTGGTTGCTCACATGGCTGGGGCAGGGAAAATGAGCCTGGAGCATCTTATGGTGGTAGCAAATAAGGAAGTGCTCCCAAAAGCCTGGGGGCATGTGAAAAGGGCCCAAGAACCAACCTGAAAGATTTCCCAATGGCCAAATCTGGAACAACCGAGGTACAAAATAAATAATGATATTACTGGATTAAAACCCATAGAATAAAATGAGTATCCATGAGCTCATACATAAACATGTAAATAAATAAACAAAATTTTTTAATTATAAAAAATTTAAAAATGGGGAGGAAGGGATAGCTTTCCCTTAGAGAAGAATTCCAACTAATAAATACAGAAGAATTGAGGAAAATAGCAGATCACTATTACAACATCACAGTTATCAGTCTCAGTTAAGACCCACTGAAAGTTGCTAAAATTAGTGGGAGAAAATTTGAGGAGAATCACCCTATTTGCAAAGTCTCGAAGTATCTCTCCCAAGCTATTTATTAATTTCAAATGGAAAATAACTTTACAGTGGAGAAACCTGACTGACACCACCTTAACCAAGAGATCAAGGGTAACTTCACCACTAAAAAGACACATGGGCATCATTTACCCCCAGATTTGATACACTGGAAAGGATGCCCTGAGAAGGGAAGGCACCTCTGTGGAATTCTTGCTACAAATACAAACTCAATCTCATCATGAGAAAATATCAGACAAACCCAATTTAAGTGATATTCTACAAAACAAACCAGAACTCTTCAAAAATGTCAAGGTCATGAAAGACAGATGAACTGTCACAGACTGGAGGATATTAAGGAGACAAAACTGATAAAAAAGTGGATCTTGCGTTGTATCCTAGAATGGGAAAAGGACATGGGAAGGAAAACTGGTGAAATATGGACAGTTTTGGTAAATTAATAGTAATACTAGAATGTAACTTTCTTATTTTGGGTAACTGTGCTACAGTTAAAGAAAAATACTAATATTAGGGGAAACTGGAGTAAAGGTTATTCAGGGAACTATTTTTGCAAATGTTTTTTTAGGATTAAAATCATTTCAAAATAAAAAGTAGTTGAAAAAGAAAAAAACGTAGCTTTTTCTATATAAAATATAGTAACTCTGTCTATATACTATAAAATATATACTATATATATACTAATATATTATAAAAATATAGTAACCCTGTCTGTCTCTTTTTATGGTGAAAATTTTCCGGTTTATAATATTTAGGTTAATAACATATCATTTCTAGAAGCTGAAGAGAGCAATTGCTGTGTGTGCTGAGCTGTTTCTGGGCAGAAGTAGTTCCTATGACTTCCACATACTTACAGAGTTGTAACCCCAGGAAAGCAGTAAAAACGGTAACTAAGCTGAGGAGGAGGACGGCATGACAGAATCGCACCAGATCGTACCCCTGGGTCCCGAGAGCCAGAACTCTGCTCGTGTCCTGACTGCCTGAAACCACGCTGAGATGGAGGCTAGTGGGACTTCGGATGCCATAGGGCGCTTTCCCCTTCTCTTTCCCATTGGAAGACAACTTTTATCGTCTTCAGCACCCAGAGAGTGACCTGGTTTCTTTATGTGGCTTGTGGAAAATCACTGTCATTATTTTAGAGTCATATCTTATATTGGAATAAGGAATATAGAAAGTGGGAATGTGTCATAAGGGAAAAAACTAATTACAAAAGGATAAAGACTATCTGTTTCAATGGATAAACTCTGATATGTTTTCTTAATTTTATATTAAAATTGTAAAGAGTTTTGAAGTAAAACATATTACAGTATATTTTTCTTTCATTAATTCTTATCATTTGGCAAAAATTCACTAAGTACTCGTTATGAGCCCAACACTCTGCTGGTCTTTACGGTAATTTTTAAAAAATGCATATTATTCCTGTCCTCCAAATGTTCACAATCTTCAGAGGCAACAAACGAACTCTCAAGAATAGAAAAAGTTTAGTGAAAAATATGATAATGAATACCAATGGAATACCAATACCAATACTCAGAAAAGATGGTATCTGCTGAAGGAAGCATTCAGCATAGAATTCATAGGAAACTTCAGACTTAATATGCTCCTTGAAAGGGAATAATAATAATAATAATACCTAAATAGTGGCTTTATCTGATGATTAAATAAGATACTGCAGGAAATATAGTTAAGTTCCTTCTTTATATGGCACATCAAATCTTTTCAAGTATATTAGAAGCCTGTAAGTGAAAATACCATTCTAAATTTTTAGAATTAAGAAAATATACTTCTTAAACAATACCCCACATACAAGAGGCATATATTAATCCTCAAAAAGAAAAATGAACACATTTGACTAAAACAAAAAATAAGCTTCTAGAAAAATATTCCATAAACATGGTTAAAAATCAAACAACAGATTGGGAGAAAATATAGTAAGAATTAGAATCAAGCATATGTAAATAATTCAGAAGGCCCATGAATGTGAATGAAAATAAAATTATATCTTTCTATCACTAAGCTGTAAATGAAATTTTAGCATATCCTTTTACTATAAATGCAGACAACAAACCATAGTGGCATCAGTCATACCTGAGACTGTCACTGTTGGACTTCATGGATGATTTCATGTCACAGCACAGCCATTGCAGACATCTAAAAATACTGTTTTCACTCATCACTTCCTCCAAATTAGACTCACTTTAGATTCATAACTTGATCTTGTTTTTAATGCATTAATAAAAAGGCCATGTTACTATATAATAAATTTGTTTTTTTAAATGTTTGATTAACTATACTTTAAGTATAATTGACTTCCTTTGTAGTCCTTTGTATCTACTTTCTTGTGGAAAATTAAAGTTATTCCATGAAGGAGTCTTTTGGCTTCACCAAGCTGTCAAAGGGGCTGATGGCACAAAAGAGGTTAAGAATCACCGATTCATAAGATGCTACAAACAATGATGAGAGAAAAAGTTTTAAAATGATTTATGTACAATATTGTGTAGTTTATAGTTTTTTAATGAAAATTATACATAACAATACCATATATTTTTTATGAAATCATTTCATTTATAAGAATTATTAAACATATGTGTAAGGAGATACATTAAATTCATGATAGCGTTTGCTTTTGGGAATGAGGAATGTGAACAGGACCACTGAAGGTAGATTAAAAAATCCTTCATATTTACCTATAGCATTTTATATTTTTTATTTAAAAAATGAAGGAAAATGGATGACATTTTTAATAATTGTAAATTCTGGATTTGGGGCACACAGGCTGTTGTGCTTGTTAATTGTTTTAAATCTCTCAAACTAAAATTCTAATAAATTTTTAGAAATTCAAAATAGGATACTGCCTGTAAAGCACTTTGCAGTTCCTAATACATCAAAAACATTTCCTAACTTTTATTTCATTTCAATTGTTGCTATTAAAGATGGACAGAGTTCTTACAAAGTGAAAAAGGTCTTCCAGGTGGAGAAAACAACCTGAACAAAGGCATCCTAGGAAGAATCGCGTCACATGATAATGAGATGTTTTCAGCAGTCTCTTGGAGCAATCTTCCATGCTGGCAGTATTGCTATGGACTACTTTTCCCTGCTCGGGATCATGAGCAGAAGTTCATGCATTCCCAGCTTTTGGTTATGTGGGCAGTACCAGCCCCAGGAACCCCAGAAGCCAAGGGCAGACTTCGGTGATCTGGTGTTTACTGGGTCATGGCTTTTTCTGCAAGGACAGGCAACGTTGGTACCAACTCTGACACCTCACCAGTGGGGAAGCTCTCAAACTGCCTCAGAGACAAGCAGCTCCCCTTACTGAAGGGACTCCAGCTGAGGATGCAGGATCTATAGCCAGGGACGCTGCTGAACATGATAAGATAAAATAAATTAGGGAAGGACTCTTTCTATAACAAGAGCTGGATTTGACGTGGAAGGCGGACACCAGCCTGTGTTGATGGAAGTTCTGAAAAATAATCATCCCAGCTTCTTTACTTTTCCTTAGGTTTTTTCCCAAAGATGCATGCCAAAAAAGAGGGTTTTGTATTTAAATCATTTAGGAAATATTAAATTGTTTATCTGACCATTGGAGAGTTACAATATATATATAAAGTCTCCAAGGAGTCCTGTTTTCTTTTTCAACCCAGCATCTCCCAAACTAATTATTAACATCTCATTGAACTTACAGTCTAAAGGTAACATTTTAGAAATACTATTCTAATGTTCTCAAAAATCAAAATAATTTTAGTTTTTTGGGGGAAGAGAATGTCATAAATATCCAGTTTACACTTAAAGCGTGGCACTTAAAGAAGACCACAAATAGCATTAAAGTTACAGAAAGCTAGATGAATTTCCAGAGCAGCGGGTCATCTCAGAGTTCTGATCATTGTCAAAAACCTCTTTATATTTTATGGTCCTGTCAGAAACCCTCAGCTCTCCCATATGTATATATACAGTACTCTTTTCTTCCCAGTTAATTGTGCCATAAATAATTTCTTCTTATCTGCATATCGATTATGAGTTAATGAATGCCACTTCACATTATGTGAAATACAAATCAAGCTCTAGACCCCATGAGATAATTTTCTTGGCCAAGTTCCCAGGCCCTGTACTTGGGATGAACTTCAATCATGTCTCAAGGGTTAGTGAGTATTATATTTCTAAGTGATGATCTGTTTATTTCATGCCATATTTGCAAGCTGTCTTTTCCTCAAATGTACCATTAAGCATTATATTGAGATTTTCTTTAGGGTGCTCAAGACACTTTCCCTTTGTAAGTGTTTTTTATTCAAATTTATCCCAATGTACAATTCTTTTATACCTCATCTCACTAGGGAGTTTTGAAGTTACCCTTTCTCCACAGGGTGCCTGCAGAAAAAAAAAATAACAGCTAAAATTCAGTTGACAAAAACACATATGTTCTTCTCCTCAATCTTTAATACACTTGCTCCAATGAAAATAATGGCTTGCATGCAGATGTAGCAAAGAAGATTTTTCATTCATTGACTTTCTTCTTTTTATAAAATCACATACATGTGGCTTTATAAAAAGTCAATTCTTTTTTTTTTGGTGGGGGGGATGTGCTAATACAGTTTCTCCTTCTTTAAATAAAACTTGGGTGTCAATTCCACATTGGAAATAGATTGATATCAGTGAGAAAAATATTTCCCATCTGAAAGATATTATCTTTGAGATTGAGTCAGGCACCATACTGAGACCAGGATCAAGGAGATATAACAACTGTTGAATAAGTGAAACTCAATGTGTAAAATATTATCAAACATAGAAGCAGCCCACAGTGAAGGTAACGACTGGAATAAGCCTTTTCCTCTGACAATTTTGAAAAACTGCATTTTTATTTCAGTGCTGAAATGCTTTGTACAATTGCTTAATAATCACTTCTCCCAATATCAGTGCCTAAATAATTTCTTACTGACATATTAAAGAAAGACAGGAACCACAAATTACATTTTTGACAATAAATTGGAATTCTTTCTTGAAAACTCAAACCTATTGTGACTCAAAGGAGCTTAACTTATCTTCCTTTTGGTTACAGAACTCTTTGAACTTTTTTGCTCTTAGATGCATAATTTTTAATTTAACCAAGAAAATTCACACCCCAAATCTATCAAGGCCTATGTAAATATAAAAGTCGAAAATAGTGGGCCCCTGGACAGAACATGTTTCCATCCACTCTTTAAACCATATCGTACCCCTTTGCTATTTGGCAGACTGGTATCAGCAATATTTTCCAAAGAGAGGATGGTCATAAATGCAGGTTCACTCCACAATACTATATATCACATTTGGCCTTTGGCACAGGACCCCAGTACATCAGAATTGTGAGTGATTCTGAAGTAAGCCAAAGCAAGATGAAATATTACAACAAAAAGTAAACCCAATGAATAATAAAAACACACACTTACTGCATGGAAAACATATTTATATTTTGCCAAATTGAAGACACAAAAATATGACAGGAACTTGTGTGTTTTCACGGCTGAGCTCAGTTGCATCCTTGAGGCTTTATTGCTTTCATTAAAACACATCTGTGCAAATACACAGCTATTTTCTTCTTTTATTCTCTTCAACTATACAGACTTCAGGCTGTAATTGTCATTTACTCTCTTGACCTCATCATGCAACATAATGTTGGTATAGTTAGAAAATAAACTTCTGTAGAGAGCATAAAGTTTTAAAGTTGATATTGGTATTATTTCTTTTGCCCAATGTTGAAATGGATTTTTCAAAAAACCACTGGATTAATGAGTTTTTCTTAAATCAATTTTCTTTTTATTGTGTGCCTTTCATGTTTTAATATTTTAATGTAGTTCATTCAGTTACTCAGGAAATAACTATCTTTTGTTCATGGCTTCTCTAAATAATAAATTTGCCTGTCAGATTTTATGCTTTATTATTTGTAATAACCCATAGCTTGCTTGCCAGTCAGTATGCTTGTATGCTAGGAAATATTTGTATTTTTAAAATTATATAAATATGCACACACTCACACATATATATTTAAATATATGTATATTTATATACCTATACAAATATAAATATACATATATACTCACACATATGTATTTAAATATATGTATTTGACATTTAAAGAGAAAGTCTATATTTCTAACTTACTTTTGATTCCTTTGGGCATTTAGGTATGGGAAATTCTAGATGTATTTGTAAATTATGAATAACAAAAATTTCCAAAAATGATTCAAAATTACAGATAATTCAAAAAAGCTTAGCTCCCTTTTTCAGCAAATAGCCTTCTAAATTGTTTTTAAAAAAATACATTGTTTGATCAAAATCTTACTTCCTCTACTCACTCTTCATTTGAGGTGCTAAAAAGCAATAAAGGGGTCCAGATGTTACTAGAAGAAATACCTGACCAACAACCCTCAGGCTGGGGAACGTCTTCTAGACATTACCACGAGGGTCAGAGCAACACGGAGATAATTCAAATGGTGAAGATGAATTATGTGCCTGCTGAGACACCACATGGAATTGAGTTGCTCAGTGCTGGTAAGAGTGCACTGGCAAGAGGAGAAGGTGGAATGTGTGTGTAGGGTCATCTCTGTTCTCTAGTAGTCATGGTTATACCTGGTTATCTAGGCGCCATTCTTGCATTTCCTAAGTAAGTAATTTTACCCCTTCTTTTCTATGTCTTTTTAATGTTTTCAATACCAGACATTGTGGCTGAATTGACAAAATGAAGTCCTTCTATTTGAGCTTGGGAAAGCTACTTAACCACACAAAGCCTTGTTATTTTTATCTGAAAAACAGAGAAATTGGTATCACCTCCTTTATAAAGTTGTTTTAAAGAGTAAATGAGCTAATCCGTAATAGTATAGTAGTACGTCACACAGTAAATGCTTACAGAATAGTAACTGCCATTAATTTCCAATAAAAACTTTAGCCTCTCTTAGATTCTTGGTCTTTTTATTGTAAATTGAGGATAATAATGCAAATGTATATATTTTTCTGTAGATTAAATGAATAACTACATAATTAAAGACTTGGTCTAGTGCCTGGCATGTAGTAAATGCTGAAAAAAGCTTACTTGCCTTCCTCACTATACACACCCCTCTGGAACAATGGTGATACTTAGCTGTTAGAAAGTCTATGACACTTGGGGGTACACCTCAGTCATTATTTTCAAAAATCAATCCTCTAGCCTAGCTTAACTTTTAATAACTCTGTCTTTAGAAAAAATGGTAAAATTAAGAATTTTTGGACTTTTTTGGTTTCTTTCCTGGCTTCCATTTCTTCTGTCCTCTTTGGGAATGTTGTCTACCCTTGGGGACTAGTTCTTCAGTATAGTCATGGTCAGCCCTAAGCACTGGGGTCTAGATTTGGGATACAGATAAAAATACAAGGAAAAAGAACAGGATGTACAAGAAGTGATTAAACAGCAGGTAGAAATCACATCTAAACCAACTGTCCATAAGCATACAAGCCCAATATTGACAATGAGAGGATCACTATAGAGGAGCGGCATTGGGCCAAATGGACAGTACGCCAGACAGGGAACCTGCGGTACTGAAATTCAGTCATGGTTCCACCACCAGCAACCACTGTCCATGGACAAGTCACTTCAGCTTCTCTTAGAAGTACTTTCCCAGACTCCGAAATGGGTGCACGAATAGATTCCATGGGGTTCTGGAGGTCAAATGTGAATTAGGTATACTGAATGAACTTGTACATTTTTATTATTATATATTTGTAGAGAAAAGGGGACAAAGATGTTTCATGGAGAAGCAAAAAGGCCTCATGGGCCTCAGAAAGCAAACTCTGTAGGAAATTAAGGTGCCCCAAGTTTTAAATAGGTTTTGCATTCTAGTGTCCACTGCTGCTGGCTATCATATTTTCCTCTCTTTATTCTGAGCAGATGCATGTCCAAGCCCCTTCTTTCCCTGCAGACCTGATATTGCAATTCCACCTGGAACAAGTGTTCTCAGATTATTCCTAAACATTTCCATGTGAAAAATGAAGCAGAGCTATTTGAGGAAACATAATTTTACTTGAAGAACAAGGGGCTGGTTCTTTTTCTAACTTGAGGTTTTTCAAAATGCATACTGGACCAATTAATAAGCTTTATAAATATATTAGTGTGATACAATTTAATTTATGGGGAGCTAAGTTTATTCAATATTTTTTCTTTTTAATATGAAAACAAAACCTCCAATACATTGTCATAATACAATAAATCTAATTTTCTAAACTGGAAACCATGGCAACAGTTTTTAACAGTAGAATATGATTGGCTACATATGAAAAAATAAAACCACATTCTAAATAATTAAATTCTCAATATAAAATAATAATATCTCAAGCATTTTCATGTTTTTATGTTTACAATGTGATACACTGTTTCAGTCTGTAGGGAAACATATAATTACCAGCCTATCTTTTCATGTACTACATTCTTTTTGCCACTAATCCATGAATTAATATGATAATTCAAAGAAAATAGCCTGCCTGGAAAATAGAAACCTGAGAATTAGGATGAATTTAGAATGAATTATTTTTATATTGCTTCATCCAATGCAATACATTTTCTTTATGATTTTGGAGGAAGGCTTTATACTTTCTTAAAAGGTGTCAGCACAAGAACCATGGTTTAAATCAGATGCTTACCAATTTGGCCTCACATATCTACAGTCATATCATTAAGGCGATTAAACAAATAGGCAAAGGGTTTTCATTGACACCATGTCTACCTGGCAACAAAAATCTGCTGGGAAGAGAAACTTATATTTCAAGCACCCAGATATCTAGCTCCCCCAGAAAGCATTTGGCATCACTGAAGCAAAATATCTGCATGGCTAAAATTGTTCACTTAACTGCATTGTTTGGCAGGACCTTCCAAAAAGAAGGCCATGGCAGAATTGCTTTACTAATTTCTGAAACAGGAATTCAAATCATATTTCCTATATGCTGTTCAAATGTCTTGTGGAATAAGGTTAGGAGAATACATAAATAGATAAAGACTGAATAACTGAACAAACGAATGAATAATTCATACACATTATAGGTGTAGGCAGTGATATTCACACATACAGCTCCTGCTAAGTGAAAATTCCTGTGCCCAAATATAGCATCAATACCAGAACTAGTGAATAATGTTTTATTTCTCCAAAGGTCAACACGATATTACTTAGTCTGCCAAATTCTAATAGCTCTAGCCCAGTCATAAGTGGCAAAGTCAGAAATGCTAGTAATGATATTGACCCTAGAAATTTCGATCCTCTTTCAAAGAGTTAATCATAGGAATCCATGTATCTTCCCCCAATGTCTTGAACATGATATATTTGGTGCTGTTTAGAATACACTCTTCAAAATCATGTGTGCTGTTAATAAATATTTATGGAGAGTGCAAGGGTATGTTCACATATTTCTCAGCATGTTGTGATCCGTCTTGTTGTAGTTGCAGCATAGATTGTGTTGTACAACAGAGCATTTAATTTCCATAAGGGTACTGACCTGCCCAGTAAAACCAATCTTCTTGTCAAGATTACTAGAACTTTTTCAAAAATAATAAATGTTTACTTTTTAAAGAGTTGTCTTTGAGAATCCCAATTTTTCCTAGCTCTCTCCTATATTGTACATTTATACTAGAACCAACCATGCAAGACTTATTTCCAAGTAACTCTATGCAGCACTTCTTTTATGTGGCTTATTTAGCACCTATTGCCAACTCAATCTGGCCACAACAGAAAGGAGGAAACACTGTGTTTACAAGTTAGAGAAGCTGTCTCAGTATTACCATAAGCTGCCCATAAAAGGCAGGAAATTTACCAGATCTGTATTTTGCTGCCCAATACTTAAGTTACTACTTGAGCCCAATAAAAATCATTAATGGGCATTTGGAACAGGACCAAATAAATGAAGGAATACTGGTCTAGTACTTCTACTGTTCTATTCATTCTGGTTTGAATTATAAAATATCACAGTAAAGAACACTGTCAATCCTTCCCTTCTGTCACATATGAACTTTGAGCTTCACCCAGGAAATCCCAAAATTCACTCTGTAAAACTCAAAAATGTTAAAGGTGTCAATATTAAAAGGTAAATATTCATTTAGAATAGATTTCAACTCAAACCTTTTAAAGTTGCATTAGTGAAATATTACATTGTAAGTACTCTTGATAATTCCCCTTTTTACCAATTCTGTAAGTCTGTTTAAAAGGTGAATATAATCATATTATTCTATAGATGATTCAAAATTGCAGACCTGGGAAAAATCCGCTGATATATATCTAAAGAAATAAGAAGTTGGTGTAGCTCAGTGGTTGAGTGCCAGCTTCCCACATATGAGATCCCAGGTTTGGTCCCCAGCCCTAGTACCTCCTCCCCCCAAAAACAACAAACAAACAAAAACATAAAGAAATATGTGGATGAATAAGTAGTTATAATGGACAAGTGATAAGTATTTTAGACATAATAAAAACGTAACAAAGTATTATGACATCAAATGAAATGTTTATCACTCTGTTTTTTAAAACAGTGGAAAATATTTTATAGTTATTTAAAGAAATTAAAATCCTTAGTTGCATATTTAAGATAATTTGTTTTAAATACATAATTTCATCATTCATTAGATAAATGCACTTTTATTGCAACATGTACATTTTGGGGAAAATATGTGAAAATAAATAGTAATTTCATATTTGTCCCAAATGCTTAAATTTTAAGTCAACATTAAATATACATAATATACCTAACATGCATAAACTTGAAATTACTTCTCAAATATTAGATAGATGTGGCCTTTTATATAGCAAATTGGAAAAAAGCCTTTATTTTTGTCCTTTTTTCCTAGTAACCATCAGTTTTAAGTGAGAAGTTATGCTTAGAACCTATACTTTAAAATGACAAGAAAGGAAAAGTTTATAAAATACTTTAGGGGTTAAACTCTGTATCCAGAGCAGTAAATTTTATGACCCAAAGTGTGTCCTCTGTGGTATCATTTATTATAGCTAAAATGATTGGAACTAGGAACCATGGCACTATTACCTGTTTCTGTAGATTTATTGAAAATTAGTAATTCCATTTATATCTATGAGATTTCAGGGATTACACTGTTATAGACTAGAAAACTGATAGATTTATGAGTCCAGTGAATCTAGTTGTACTGACTAATAGAGCAACAGAGAAAATTTAGAGGTTTGTACTCCTAAAGGAGTTAACCTTTGGCCAAAGATACATTTTTCAAGTAGAATGTGAGGAATTATTGAATCTATAAATTGTCACTGCTGCAAAGTAAGAAGAAAAAAAAAAAGCAGCACAGTTCAACTTTTGTGTGGAAAAGAACGGGAAGTAAAAGTTATCAAAAACAATTCGTATTTTCATTAAGCTTGTTAACGTACTTGCTTGTGGAGTTCTTTATTGCTAATCTATGGTATCCCTTGGATTTGTTTTTTGACTGCCTTACTTCAAACATGGCTTGTGAGAATTTACATGCAGATCTTGAATTATGAATTATACATCACATATCCCTCATAACCTTTAGCCTTGCCCCTGGTACAAGATAGACATACAATAAATATTTCTTGTGTGTTTTTGTTGATAAATCAAATAAATACGTATTGAGTACCCGTGATTTATATTAAAATTAGAGACGCCAACCTAGTTTTCAAATAATGTTATGGAGATGGTTGGCCTCACATGGAATTGACAATATCTTCTATGTCAGAAAGTGGCCACTTGGTGTTATGTCTTTTTTTCTTTGTAAGGCAAAAAGTTCCAATTGATTACAACTTGATGATACATACAAGCAAAATTTCTTTGCTACTTTGTTCCTTGTTTTACTTATTTTTTAAAAATGCACACATAATAAGTACCTTATAGTAGAGTTGATATTTAACTTGTTCTTTAAAGTAAATGTGTACTAGTTGTTGGCAGTCAGCGTGTGTTCTGACAGGAGTAGGAGCAAGTAATTTTGAATACCATCTAGATTTTAAAAGATATAGCAGAAATAACAGAAAACTAAAAGGCTTGATCACTGCCCTCAAAATCATCAAAATTCTTTTGACATAAAAAGACATTTACACATACACATACCTACTTGTCTGTTTATACATTTATCACATACACACACACATACACAAATACACATATATATTTTTTTAGCTACTGGGCCAGGGATTGAACCTGGGACCTCGTACATGGGAAGCCAGTACTCAACCACTGAGTGACAGGGGCTCCTCTGATTTTTTGTTTGTTTGTTTGTTTGCTTGATTGTTGTTTGTTTTTTGGTTTTTTTTTTTTAGGAGGCTCCAGGGACCGAACCTGGGACCTCCCGTGTGGGAAGCAGGCACTCAATCACTAGAGCCATATCTGCTCCCCACAGATTTATATATTTAAAAGTAATAGTTATGAAAGAAGCAATAGAAGTGGGAGTTGGGTGGGGGTCAGATCCTAGAAGTAATGGGACTTTATTTGGGTCTTAAAAGCTAGTGAGGTTTTCTTAAATGTGGCTGAATGAGGAGAATGTTTCAAGATGTGGGAACTCCTAGCTTAATGTATAGAGGATCAAAAACATATGGGTTTTCTTTTTTCCTTTTGGCCATATATTTGGAGACAAAACTGGCAGAAATTAATATGGGATAATCAAAGAGGGCAGGGATTAATTCAATAGCCAAATTTCATTCATTAACAATATTCCTCTAATTATCAAACTAACAGTGGAAAGACCATTGGAAAAGTTTAGACAAACCTTTTTAACCATTTCTGACCATAGTCATGGAACAATGTTGCAAGCATAGAATTTAATTAGATGCGTCTAATTTTGTCCTCCTACCACAAGACCACCTTCCTTTTTGCAAATATCCTATATACAAAGTTAAATCTAGGGTGTACAGACATGGTTTATTTAGCATTTATTTCACTTAAAATATTCTTCTTGAATTGATACAGAGTTGAAAATAGCATTTAGGGAAAACGAGGAATGAGGACCTTTGTTCCATAAATATCTTTTGTGAAACAGAGTCCACTTAATTTCTTTTTTTTTTTTCATTAAAATTCACAACATGAAAGCCAATTTTTGTTTTCTTAGCAACAGATGAAAATTGTTTTTAAGGTCTTACTTGCCAGTGAATTGACTCTTCCCTGGACTAATACTAAGTGACAGCCTCATATTGAGCAATTTTATACCAGGTCTCTGGTATAAGGCACATGTCAAAATTTGTGATAAATGAAATAGATATTTAATGACAGCTAATGTGAAGTGATAACACTATTACAGGTTGTTCGGCTTAGAAAAGACTTGCAAACATTACACGACCAGAGCAGTGCAGGTGAAAGCTTAGCATAATTCCATAAGATATTCAATGACAGATGATTTCATAACAGAAAGATGAAGAAAATAATACATTTACCGGAGAATATGAAAATTAACTTGGAATTTACTTTGTTGTTTGCATTTCATCTTGGAACATGTCAAGGTGTTTGGAATTTAAGTGTTTTATTCTCTGTTTATTGAAAGTTTTTAGGTTCTAAGAGAGTAAGTACTTCTATATAAGTATAGTTTTGAATTTAAAAAAGCATACACAATTATTCTAAATAATCATTAGGATAGTAACATATCTATTTATGGGCTAACACCATGTGTATAGTCCTATGATATAATATCCTTCTTCTTATGTAAATTAATACAAATCTATTCTTTTACTGAAATTGGAGAAAATAATAAATAAGATACATTAACCATCAATAGCCACTGTATTTATCTTAACGTACTTTCTTACAATCTTTCACTTATGTAAACATAATTCATTATTTTCTTACAACTGGAACTTTGAAACATTTTGAACACTGTAATATGGTTTTAAAGCAACCTTTTTACCATTAAATAAGAATCTTATTTTAATGGAGATTATCCTTCTAGAGGAAGTGAATATAAATGAAAGAGGAGAGGAGGAAAAACATTCATCCAGCAAGTTAGATCAACTGCAAATGTGTTAACAAATAATATGAGTGAAAAATGTCCCAGAAAAGGAGAAATAGACAGCTTGAGAGCTAATATAGATAAATATATCTTTTTTTTGACCAAATAGGCACCAAACTATAAGTACTTACATATACTATAGATATATATGTAAGATGGCATAAGAGTAGGCAGGTAGGGCTGAACTTTCTCAGAAAAACAATGGAAAAGGGCTAAAACCTGTCCAAGAGATCTGTTTTGGGGTTTAGCAGCCCAGGACAATGCTGTGCAACCCCCAGGAAGGTGACAGAGAGACAAAGAACCCAAAACAACAGTGAGTTATTAAAACCCCACAGGACTGGGAAGGGCTCTGATTCCCCACCAGCAAGACATTAAGCCCGTTGGCTCAATGCAGACAACTGACAAGGGAACAAACATCTTCCTGTTAGCTGTTACAAAGGAAGAAGGAGGGTGTGTCAGAGAGCTTCTCTTCTGTGATTTTGGCCAGCAGAGACCACTTTTAATTCTGGGCTCCCACCAAACCAAAACACAAGAAGGGTGAAAGAAACAACTCCCTGGAAAGGTTTGCTGACTAGCACCACCTGCTGGCCAGCATGGAAATTGCAAGGAGAAAAACTGCTTTTCAGTTTCTCTTTAGCCTAATTCCTGGTAGAAAATCTGCACCATTAGTGAGTCCCTGGCCTGATTTGATAACTTAAGCTGGGAAATTTTAAAGACTTATAGTAAGTTGAACCAAAAAATCAAAGAAGAGCTGTGGGGAAAAAAACCCAACAACCAAACACTAGACAAAGGGGAGAAATTGATCATTAGAGTTAATTCACCAACATATTCAGATGCCTACACATGAGCAAAAAATTAAAAGCCATATGTGGAAACAGGAAGAGATGTCCCAGCCAAAGGAACAAATCAAATATCCTGATAAGATAGAGGATTTAAGACAACTAATTAGTGATAATCACCCAAATCTCCTAAATCAATTCAAAGAATTGAAGGAAAATATGACTAAAAAATTAAAATGTGGTGATGGACTTGGCCCAGGGGTTGGGCATCCGTCTACCACATGGGAGGTCCATAGTTCAAACCCTGGGCCTCCTTGACCCATGTGGAGCTGGCCCATGTACAGTGCTGATGTGTGCGAGGAATGCTGTACCACTCAGGAGTGTCCCCCATGTAGGGGAGCCCCATGTGCAAGGAGTGTGCCCCGTAAGGAGAGCCGCCCAGCACGAAAGTGCAGCCTGCCCAGGAATGGTGCCGCACACACGGAGAGCTGACACAACAAGATGATGCAACAAAAAGAAACACAGATTCCCATGCCACTGACAACAACAGAAGTGGACAAAGGAGATGCAGCAAATAGACACAGAGAACAGACAACCAGAGTGGGGTGGGGTGGGGTGGATAAATAAATAAATAAATCTTAAAAAAAAAAAAAGAATAATTTGAAAGCCTGCCAAAAAAAGTAATGGAACTTATGGGAATGAAAGACATGATGGAGGAGATTAAAAATACATTAGAGACACAAAACAGGAGATGTGATTTGCTCAAAGACAGAATTACTGACTTCGAAGACAGAACATCTGAACTGGAAAAAAAAAACAGGAGAAAAGAAGAAAAAAAGAACAGGAAAAATGGTACAAGGGACTCAGGGAATTGAATGACAACATGAAACATACAAACATATGCATTATTGGTGTTCAGAAAGAGAAGAGAATGGAAAGGGGGCAGAAACAATACTTGAGGAAATAATGACCGAACACTTCCCAACCCTTTTGAAAGACATAAACAAAAATATCCAAGAAAGACAATGAAGCACAAAAAGAATAAATCCAAATAAACTTATTACAAAACTCCTACTATTTAGAATGACAAATACCAGAGATAGAGGATTCTGAAAGCAACAAGAGAAAATCAAAGCATCACATAAAAGGGAACCTCAATAAGATTACGTGCCAATCTCTCATCAGAAACCACAGGAACAAGAAGTAAATGCTATGATGTATTTAAGGTACTGAAAGAAAATACTGCCAGCCAAGAATTCTGTATCCAGCAAAACTACCCTTTAAAAATGAGGATGAGTTTGGTCCTCACAGATAAACAAAAACTGAGAGAGTATGTTACCAAAAGACAACACTCCAAAGGCTGTGCTACAGCCTGAAAAGAAAAATCAAGAGTAAGAGAATTGGAGAAGACTGTAGAAATGAACATTATTATGAAGGGTAAATTAAAGGAGAAAAAGACAGACAGTAGGAAGACATGTCAATGGAAAGCCAAAGGATAAAATGGACAAAGTAAGTAATATCATGTAGCAGTTTGATATGGTTATGAATTCCAAAAATAGATATTGGAATATGTTTGTAACCTGGTCTGTACCTGGGCATGATTAAGTTATGATTTGGGTTTTGATTGGGCCATTTCATTAGGGTATTGAGTCCCCACCCTTTGGTGGGTGGGGACTCACAGATAAAAGACATGGCAAAGAACAGTTTGAGGGTTTTTGATGTTGGAGTTTTGATGTTGGAGTTTGATGCTGAAGCCTTAAGCTGGAGCCCCAGGAAGTAAACTCACAGAGGAAAGAGATGACAGCCCTAGGAAGAGATGATCCCTGAGCCCAGGAAGAAGCAAAACTTGGAAAGAAAGGAATCTTGAACCCAGAGAAAATTAAGAAAATTCCTCCCGGGAAGGGAGGAAACCAGGTAGGCTGAACCCTCACAGCCATCAGCAGCCATCTTGCTCCAACTTGTGAAAACAGACTTTGGTGAGGGAAGTAACTTAAGTTTTAAGGCCTGGTGTCTGTAAGAACCTACTCCAAATAAATACCCTTTATAAAAGCCAACCAATTTCTGGTATTTTGCATCATCACCCCTTTGACTGACTAATACATACCATTACAATAATAATATTTAATGTTAATGACTTGACCTCCCCCAATCAATAGTCATAGCCTGATAGAATGAATTAAAAAAATATGAGCCATCTACATGCTGTCTAAAAGACACTCACCTCAGACATAAGGATGCAACCATGTTGAAAGTGAAAGGCTGGGAAAAGATATCCTATGCAAATAGTAATTAAAAAAAAAAGATCTGGAGTAGCAATACTAACATTGGATAAAATAGGATTTAAATACAAAAGTCTCTTCCTGGAGCCTCTGCAGTGTCTAATACCTTCTTTCTTTCCTTACCTACCTGTTTCTCTGTGTATTTACTTCCTAGGCTTCAGCATTAAAACTCCAACTTTCTCCTCTGCCATCTTGTTTTCTCTGTGAATCCCCACCCACCAAGGAGGTGGCGACTCAATGTCCTACTGACATTGCCCAATCAAAGCCTTAATCATTATTTAATCAAGTAAAAGTGAAACCTCTGAGTCCAATACAACATAATGTGCCCAGAGGAACAGATCAGTTTAAAAACATAATCCAATATCTATTTTTGGAATTCATAAACAATATCAAACTGCCACAACTGACAAAAAAGAAAAGAGAGAAAATCCAAATAAATAAAATTAGAACTGAGAGTGGGGACATTATCAGTGACCCTACAAAAATGAGAGATCATAAGAAGATACTATGACAACTATGGGCCAACAAGCTAGACAATTTAAATAAACTGGGCAAATTCCTAGAAACACACAAACAACCTACACTGACCCTAGAAGAAGTAGAAGACTTCAACAAATCAATCACATTTAAAGAAATTGAAAAAGTCATCAAAAGTCTCCCAAAGAGGAAAATCCCAGGACCAGATGGCTTCACAGTGAATTCTACCAATCATTCAAAGACAATCTAATACCAATCTTGCTCAAGCTCTTCTAAAAAATTGAACAGGAAAGAACACTACCAAATTCATTCAATGAAGCCAACATACAAAAAAAGAAAACTACAGACCAATATCTCTATTGAATGTAGATGAAAAAATTGGGGGAGGTCAAATACTTACACATCGAATTCAAAAGCACATTAAAAGAACTATGCACCACAATCAAGTGTGTTTTATTCCAGGTATGCAAGGGTGGTTCACCACCAAAAAAATTAGTGTAATAAATCACACCAGTAAATTGCAGAGGAAAAATCACATATCCTCTTGACTGATGCAGAAAAGGCATTTGACAAAATACAGCACCCATTCTTGATAAAAATTCCCCAAAAGATAGGCATAAAAGTAAGTTTTCTCAATATGGTAAGGTTCATTATATGAAAAACCTACAGCCAGCATTGTACTCAACAGTGAAAGACTGAAAGCTTTCCCACTAAGATCAGGAACAAGGAAAAGATGTCGAGTGTCACCACTGTTATTCAATATTGTGCTAGAAGTTCTAGCTAGAGCAATTAGGCTAGATAAAGAAATAAAAGACATCCAAATAGGAAAGGAAGAAGTAAAACTTACACTCTTTGCTGATGGCATGATCCTATATCTAGAATATCCTGAAGATTCCACAACAAAGCTACTAGAACTCATAGATGAGTTCAGCAAAGTGGCCGGATATAAGATTAATATGAAAAAAATCAATAGTGTTTCTATACATTACTGAAGAGCAAGAAGGAGGAAATCAGAAAAATATCCATTTATAATAGTGACTAAAAGAATCATTTATTTAGAAATAAACTTAACCAAGGACACAAAGGACTACAAAACTTTGCAAAAAGAAACTGAAGAAGACTTTAAAAAATTGAAGGACATTCTGTGTTCATGGACCGGAAGACTAAATATTGGTAAGATGTCAATTCTACCCAAACTGATTTACAGATTTATGCAATCCCAATAAATGACAACAGTCTATTTTTAAGAACTGGAAAAACCAATTATCAAATTATTTGGAAGGGTAAGGGGATTCAAATAGCCAACAATGTCTTTAAAAAGAAGAACAAAGTTGGAGGACTCTCATTTCAGACTTTAAAGCATATCATTTAGCTACAGTGGTAAAAATAGCATGGTACTTGCATAAAGACAAATTGATCAATGGAACTGAATTGAAAACTCAGAAATAGACCCTTACATCTATGGTCAAGTGACTTTTGAAACGGTTATCAAGCCTTCCCTCCTAGACCAGAACTGACTATTCAACAAATGATGCTAGGAAGAACTGGATAGCCATATCCAAAAGAAAGAAAGAGAACCCCTATCTCACACCTTATACAAAAATTAACTCATAGTAGATCAAGGACCTAAATATAAAAGAGGCAATCATAAAACTCCTAGAAAAAAATGTAGGAAAACCTCTTCAAGATCTTGTGGTAGGCAGTACTTTCTTAAACCTTACACCCAAAGCATGAGCAATAACAACAAAGAAATAGATAAATGGAACCTTCTCAAAATTAAATACTATTGTACCTCAAAGGTTTTTGTCAAAAGGGTGAAAAGGCAGCTGAATCAATGAGAGAAAATACTGGAAAACACATATCTGATAAGGGCTTAATATCCATGATCTATAAAGAGATGCCACAACTCAACAATAGAAAGACAAACAACCCAGTTAAAAAGTGGGCAAAATATTTGAAAAGACATTTGTCCAAAGAAGAAATATAAATTGCATAAAAACACATGAAAAAAATGTTCAACATCACTAGCAGTTAGGGAAATGCAAATCAAAACTACAATGAGATATTATTTCCCACCTATTAGAATGACCACTAGAAAAAAGTTAGAAAACTACAAGTATTGGGGAGGATGTGGAGAGACAAAAATGCTTAATCACTGTTGTTGGGAATGTAGAATGGTACAGCCATTGTAGGGGACTGTTTGACACTTCCTAAGGAAGTTCAATATAGACTTGCAATGTGACTCAGCAATACCACTGCTAGATAGTATACCCAGAAGAACTGAGAGCAGTGACACAAACAGGCATCTACACACCAATGCTCATAGCAGCATTATTCACAATTGCCAAAAGATGGAAACAACTCAGGTGTTCATTAACTGAAAAATGGATAAACAAATTGTGGTGTATACACACAATGGAATATTATGCAACTGTATATGAAGAAATGAAGTTGTATAGCATGTGACAACATGGATGAACCCGGAGGACATTTTGCTGAGTGAAGCAAGCCAGACTCAAAAGAACAAATACTGTATGATTGCGTTGCTATGAACTAAATATATTGTGTAAAATCAAGGGGTTAATAAATAGAACATAGGTCAAAATAAAATATAATGAGGATAGAGAATTGAAAGCTGAGGGTTAACCTGTGCAGAATTGGTAAAAAAAAAAAAAAAAAAAGGTTGTTTGTAAATCTTTGGAAAAGAATAGACATGATGAAAGCACATCATAGTGTTTATGCCAGCAGAGCTATTATATGGGTATGATAGTGATTGAAAGTCTAAGGTAGGGGATACTTAACTTTTTTTTTCCAGGGACCTCTTTGCCAGTCAGGTGAAAACCAAAGACCCCTTACTAAGTCCACACTGTACTGTGTATTATTTAATAAATATATCACTCCTGCACCAACATGTCCCCACAAGAATGAAGTTTTTTTATTTCAATTTAAACTCATGGACCCCTTGTTAAAAACCTCTGGTCTAAGGACATGTATTATTACTAGGAGAGCTAAAAAAAAAAAAAAGTAACATGGGGCTGTATAACATAGTGGAACCTTGTGTAAAATATGAATATGGGTGATATTGCATATGTAAGACTATTTTTACAAAATATAAATACCAACAAACTATAGAGACAGAAACAGAGTAGCAGCTATGTATGGCAGGGGAAGCATAGAGAAACTGAGAGGTGAGAGGTGAAGAGTTTTTGTCTGTTTTTTTGTTTTGTATTATTATTGGAATAATGAAAATGCTCTAATAATGATTGAAATGCTGAATGCACAACTCTGTGATTATACCAAATGCCTTTGATTGAACACTTTGGATGGATTTATGCTTTATTAATATGCACCCAAAAATTGATTTGCTAAAAAATTGGTTTACATCAGAAAAGGTTTTAGGAACACTGTATTTATTGGGAAGAAAATTCTTGAGTGCTTAAGTGGGATAAAAAGTGAATGACTAGAATATTGCTGTATGGGATTAAGGAAGGATTTTCTCTCTTTTTTTTTCCAAAGGGGGGAACAGGCAAAAGGGAGAGGAAGAAGAAGGAAGAGAAAGGTGAAAGTGGAGTCAGGAGATGACAGAGAACCATATTACACTACAATTCGTCCTCTTCACAGCCATCCCCACTCACCTAAATCGGCAACGAATACTATCAGGAAACATTATTTGCTATGAATGCATTTCTTGTAGAAACCAAGGAAGGCATTAACATGTGAGATTTAGCTGGTTCAGGATAAAGGAGCATGAGGAAGTAAGGTACAAAGCCTCACAGAAAGCAAGCAGAATTCTGGACTCCCCCAGGCCCATGGACACAAGGCTTAGGTCACAGCTAACCAAATGTCTGAGGGGCAGGGTGGTCCTAGTAATATGTTATGTTTCTATATTGATTCATATCCTATATTGTTCATAAGACATATTTTCCTATGCCATTAATATTCTTTGTAATCAAATTTTAATTGGCTCTATAATACCATTGCATTAAAGTATTATAACTTTTATATCTACGCCCATCTGTTTCCAGTTTTTTGCCATTTTAAACAAAACTGTCAGCAATGCTTGTACATAAGTTAGGCAAGGAGTCTGATTATTCTTTTGAATGGATGAATGCCTGTTCTTGGGTTGAAAAACTGAATGTTCACAAGTGATGATATTCCTTGTTCATTTCCTTTTCGAGAGAAGTTTCATTAATTTCCATTCTCACAGTCCAACTATAAATTTATCTGTTGCATACTCATTAAATATGAATACTATATTTCAGTAATATTTTTACTCTCTTTGTATTTAAAATATTGCCCATAGGTATATATTTAAGGTACTTGGAAGCCTTACTTGGAAGCTGGGAGTTAACAAAGTAAATCTGGAGGAGTGGAAAACTGATCATTGGAACCAGAAAGAGGTCATTAATTAGGGTTAAGGTGTATCCATCACCTTTTGTTTTATATAAATGCTTGTTTTACACCCTTCTGAGAGAAAACAGAGTCTTGGTAGAGGCCTGAAAGGAGGCTGAGATGGGAATAAAGAATGGTTTACTAATAAATGAGATGTAATGGCCTGCAGTATCGTCAAAGCCATGTGGCTGCGACATAGACTAAGCTGAGATATGAACATGTAGCTAAGTAGATTCTGTCTCAAACTGCAAAGGAAATACTTTCCACTGGTTTTCATTTTCTTTAGACCAGCCATCAAGAGGTCAAAGAAGCAAAGTAAAATAAAGGAGTTTAAAATCAAGTCAGACTGGAAAAATAAATTATGGGCACCACAGGTAAAACATGCTTTCCTTTCCTAGGATGCAGTAGAGGACTGGTAAATATCCCACAGGAATTCCACAGCAGGGACTATGTGGGTACTCAGAAGAGGGAGAGATGGGACTACCTTTGGTCCATGTAGCCTCTTTTTGCCTATGTAATTCTCTTCTAAGTTGTTTGTTCAACATGAATTAGAAATGAGAAGGGCACGGGGCTATCTCCAGGGTTTAATCAGTTTGGATGTACCTCAACCCACATGGTAAAAATCTACCAGGTGGCTGCCATCAGAAGCTATATATGAGATTGTGAATAAAAGTCAATAAGGGGAAGTGGATGTGGCTCAAGCAGCTGGGCTCGCACCTACTACATGGACGGTCCCAGGTTCTTTTCCCAGTGCCTCCCAGAGAGGATGAGCAAGAAGGTGAGCTAATGAGACAGGCTGGCATGGCGAGCTGACTCAACAAGATGACAAAACCAAGAGACACAGTGAGGAAACACATTGAGAGACACAGCAAACAGGGAACAGAGGTGGCTCAATCAATTAGGCATCGCCCCCCCCACACCACCACAACCACAGGGGAGGCCCTGGGTTTGGTTCCTGGTCCCTCCTTGAAAAAAAAAAAAAGAAGATGAGCAGACAGCAAGTGCAAACAATAGAGGGGGGGGAATATAATTAATAAATAAAAAATAAATAAGTCTTTTAAAAATCTGAAAATTTTGAAAAAAAAAGTGAATAGGTTTCTGAAAGTGAGGAAGCCTAGTTTCAAATTACACACCTTAGAAACTAATCCCTAATTCTTTTGGTTATAATAATGGGTAGAACAAAGAGACCAAGAGAAAAAACACTCTTCTTTGAGATACACTGTTGGCAGGACCCCAGGTAGCTTTTTAGCCCATGATGAAAACAGAACAAGAGGGCAAAAAAGGAATATGGGGGAAATAATAGTTTCCTGTAGGCTGATGTTACATATTGTCCCTTCATTTAGTCATAAGGTGGTATAAACAGTAGCAGTTTACTCATTACTTATATACTCCCAGAATACTCAACAGAAGGCAGAGAAATTGAAAAGTAGAGACAACTCTCAAAAGAAGAATATATCTGCTCAGAGCAGATAGCTTTCTCCATTTTGACTTTTTGTTAGTGTTCTAGGATGAAGTTAGAATCTTCCCTTTTGCATATGAGAATGTGTACCTCATTTTCAAGACTCAGCATTTAGACTCTGGTGGGGAAAAGATAAACCCCATATCTCAGTCTGGTTATATTCTTGGGAAATGTGTATGGAGGTGCTACTATATCACACATAAATCAGCACCTTAAAAGAAAAAGATTGATGAGTTTGCCTAACTCATATCTACTTTGCATCACTTTTGCCAATCTGCTAACACAGATACATGAAACTGTCCCTTCCTTGCTGAGCGTATGTGAAGACACATCTTTGACCCACAGCTCTAGATATTAACTCCCAAGCTTATTACATGCTCTAATTATGCTTCCTCTCAAAGACTTTGTCCTACTAGTAGTTGGTGATGACAACCCACTGTGGATACAATGAGCTCAGTGACTCTTTGAGCTTCTCAGCACCTAGTAGTTGCCTAGTTTGGGAATTTTGAGTTTTATGATGGTGGTGATGTACATCCACTTTATTATTATGGGAATTGTTGTCATTTATGCATCTTTCAATATGATAATTACTTTTCTGAGTGTGAATAAAGGCACTTTATATAGCATTTATTCTTTTATTAAGTATTGTTTAGCACCTTGTTGGAGACAGGCACTCTTCCAGGATATAATCCCTGCCTTCACAAAGCTTACATTTTAATATCAGGTCTCAACAAACCGTAAGAAGAAAAGAGTAGGTAAGAATTAGACAATAATAGGAGAGAAGCAACAAGGCTGGGGTGGGATGGCAAAGGGGAAAATGGAAGGAAATTAGATCAGAGAGGAAGCTTAGATCTAGTAGTGTGCTAGAGCCAGCTCAAACAGGGCTACCTGAGCCTATTGTTAAATTTTCAGAAATTTTGTGAGCCTGCTGTTAAATTGTTGTTAGCTTTATATCTGCCATGGTGGGAATATTTACACCACAGAAATCAGCAATACTGTATAAATTGAGGCTTCTCCTCCACATCTCAGAGAGATGGTTGTTAAATATTTACCAACACATCACTAGGGCTTGTAGGATGTTAAAGTGTTCAGATGAATTTTCATGGACTACTATAGGAGCGTTATAAGCCTGGCAGTAACTTGATCTGATTTGCCCATTTAAAAAGTTAATGGCTACAGCATTATGAATAGACTGGTGCAGGGCCGGGGGGGGGCCAGGGGGAGTGAATTTGAAATATAAAGATGAGTTAGAAATCTTTTTGCACTTTATTGAAAGTTCCCCAGCTGTATGGAGTCAGAATCTGTCTTCTGATTGCTCATAAATGAAGCATCTTCAGCAGCTCCATAGACATTAGGCAGGGAAAAATTCATTTCTTAAATTGCCTGAAAATGGACCTTTGGTATCAATGGCATGATTCCAAGAAATTCATGGCTAAGATATGCTCACACTTCTCTTTTCAGTGTAATGGCAGAGTTCCATTTGTTGATTGTTAGTAGACATCAGCCCACTGTTAAGCTTTTGGTCATAGGTTAATTGTCTTAAAAGTACACTTATACTTGGTGATATTTTAAAGTGCTCCAATGCTATATTTTGTTCCAAAACTCCAAACTTACATAAAATGGAGACTTAAAGTAAAGAGAAAACAAGGAATGGACTAGTTTCTGAAATTACCCACAAGATTCTCATGGTTCTGCTCCCTGAAATGCTCCTTCAGGTAAAGAAAGAAAAATGAAGACAAGAGTAACAATGTTCCAAAAATTTCAACGCCTCTAATTTCAGAGCCAGCTAAAGAACCAAAGAAATTCTTCCTTCTGGCATCACTAACTCAAGCATCAGCAGCATTTGCTTAAAGATTCTCTGTTGAATTTAGCGCTATTATATAATAACTATTCGATGATGTTTTATATCACTTAGCTGAATACACCAAGCTTACATTGTGATATGACTCACCATTCAGAATAGATGCTATTTTTTAATTTGTTTTTCTATTTAAACAGATGAGTCAGCATGCTTACATTTTTCTTTTTAAATAAAACTCTTGGTTGAAGTATACATAAGCTCAATAATTATTCATCCACTGTACCCAGCTTTAAATTTAAGAAAAAGAATATTACCAGCATGTCTGAGAGCCCCAATTTATGCTCCCTTTCAGTCACCTTAACCACCAAAGCAATCACTTTCTTAACTTAAAACATTCAACATTAGAGTACTAGAGTGCGTGGGCAGTGCCTAGTGAAAGAGGATAAACGGTTAGCCAAGTCCTTGATATTGATGCTTGTACTTATGAACCTTGTTCTTATGAAATTGAAACTTAGCCTAGTGTTATATATTGCCTAAGAGTTACTTTCTGAAAGCCACTCTCTAAGCCATACTCCACATATAAACTCATTATCTTCCCCCTGGCATAGGACGTAACTCCCAGGGATAAGCCTTCCTGGCACTGAGGGATTATTACCAACTGACCACTAGTGATGAATTTGGAAAAAAGACCTTGACCAAAAGGGGGAAATATTAAATACAAGTTAGTTTTTATGGCTAAGAGATTTCAAAATGAGTTGAGGTCATTCCAGAGGTTACACTTTTGCATGTCTTAGAGGACCTCACTGACTGCCATAGTAAATAGTGCCTCAAGCAGGAGGATTCCTGAGGACTCTAGAGACATCTGGACACTACAGACAGGGCAGACAACCCCAGCAATTTAGCACCTTGTCAGTGAACGTTACTTTGGCATATATGATAATCTATCCCCCAGTATATTGGAGTCATATTTGTTTATAAAATTACAACACATGGTTCTTATGCCCCTTTTATTTGGACCTATGATTAGCACTGTACCAATTATATATGTGTCCCAGAGATTTAATTCTTCTGGCTGTTCATATCATGCTACAGTTGAGCCCTGAATCTCAGCAGAGTTGCAGTCATCACCAACCTTCCAATTCATTAGACTCACCCACCACAACTAATCAAAGGATGATGACAGACAATGCCCATCCCCCAAAACAGAGAGTATCTACAACTGCAAGCAAGACAGCTCAGCTCCACCCATCTGCCCCATGGGATCTAAGGCCCCTTCACCTGGAAGCAGAGTGGGCATCACCATCCCCAAATCCTCAATATTGAGGAATGAAAAAACATAAGGGGGGGGGGGAATACAACTACAGACTAAAGTAGACATTATTATTCTAGTAATGGAAGAGCTTGTCACCAGAAGTTCTAAGGGGAGGAAGAGAGAAGAAAAGGTGTAGTGGGTCATTTGTGGGATGTTGGAATTGTTTTGCATGATATTGCAATGACAGATACAAGCCATTATACATTTTGTCAAAATCTATAACATTGTGCGGGATAAAGTGTAAACCATAATGTAAACTATAGACCATCATTAGTAGCAATGCTTCAATATGTGTTTATCAATTGTAACAAATGTACCATACTAATGAAAGATGTTAATTAGGAAAAGTGTGGGAGGGGGAGGGGGTGAGGTACATGGGAATCCCTATATTTTCGATATAACATTTATGCAATCTAGAGCTACTTTTAAAATAATAAAAAAGAAAAAAACATTCAACATTATGGTGTGTATATCAGCATAGCCATCATTCTCATTGCTTTATAATAATCTTTGTAAGACTATACCACAAATATTCATCCGCTGTGTTGTTGATCAGCATTATGATTATTTCCTACATTTGCCTATTGTGAATAGTACTGTTGTGAATAGTCTTTTAAATGTCTTCTGGTGAACAAATATACATATTTCTTTGGGTATACACCTAGAAATAAATTGATTGTTCAAGAGTACACCTGGTAAATGTTGATAGAAATTGATATTGCTGTATAATTTTTCAAAATTATTTTTACCGCTTGTTACACCCTACTAGCAGTATAAGGAAATTCCAGTTGCTCCACATCCTCACTAGTTCTTGGTTTTTAAAATTCTTTTAATTTTAGCTATTCTAGTGGGTGTGTAGGTATGTAATGGTGTTTCATTGTATTTAAAGTTTCATTTCCTTTATGAATGAGGATAAACAAAAAATAAGTACTTGTTTCTATGTTTATTGGCCATTTGGATATCTTCTTTTAAGTGCCTGTTGAAGTGCTTGACCCATTTATCTATTGGATGACTTTTTATTTTCTTATTGGTCTGTTCAAATTGTTCACATTTTCTAAATATAAGTCTTTTGTCCAAATGTTATCTGTATCATTTATGTGTTATCAAAGTTATGAGGGTCATTAAAAACTAAATGAAAGGTATTGCCTCTTTTAAATTTATTTTCTGGAAAAGTTTGTGTAAAATAAGAATAACTTCTTCCTTAACTTTGGAAATATTTGTAAGTAAAAACTTTTTGCTGGGAATTTTCTGAGTCAGAAGTTTTCTAATAATGATTTCTAATTTATTTGCATATGTGAGACCATACAAATTGTCTATTTCTTCTTATATCCGTTTTGGAAATATTCACTCCTTATCTTGATAAATTGTGCATTTTCTCTTTTTTCCTTGCGTAGACTTACCAGGTAATTATCTACTTTAGTACTATTTTTTGACATACTAACTTTTAGATTTGTGCTTCTCTCTACTGTATGTTAAATACATATATTTTTTTAATTTTACATTACTGTCTTCATGATTTTCTTTATTCTACCATCTTTGGTTTTAAATTTGCTTATTTTCTGATTTTCTAATATACCTTGTGATTTCTTCTTGGACTCCAGAATTATTACAAAATTGTCATTTTAAATTTCCAAAACTGGCAATTTTCTAGTTAACCTGATTTTTAAAAATATACCTCAAATGATTTCAATCTTTTGAAAATTTTGACACATATTTTATGGCTCAGCATATAGTTGATTTTGTAAAAATTTCATGACTATGTGAAAAAATGTTTTTATTCTGTCATTGTTGGATACAGTGTTCTCTGAAAGTCAATTAGTTCAATTTTGTTAATTTTGTTAATGATGTTCATATTTATGTTCATTCTGCTTGTTTTATTAGTTTACAAAGGAAAGGTAGGTTCCCATTTTGATATAGGATTTATCTATTTTTGCTTTTATTCTGCCAGTCTTTTTCTTTATGTTTTAAGATATATTATTAACTGCATGTATATATAATATTTTTTCAATCAATTTTTGTTTGCCTGAAATGTCTTTATTTCACCCTCTCATAATGGCAGTTATTTGATTAGCAGTTATTTTATTTCAGCATTTTAAAAATGCTGTTCTACTGTTTCCTGACTTCGAGTCTTGCTCTCTGGTAGTCTTTCCTCCCCAGGATATTGATCTAAACAGCTCCCTACCACCTCCAAGTAGAGGGTTGTCATATTTCATTAGCATTCCTAATTGCTTTTAGTAGAACCATAGTCTACCTGAAACAGATGTACCAAAGCGACCACCATTCACTAACTTTAAAAATGATCCCTTTGAGGGACTTAACATAATGCTTTGATTGCTAGAAAATACACACTATGCCAACAACTCAGAGAGGATACAAACTGAGCTCCCATATTCCTTCTAATCTTTATTTTGTATTGTAACTAATTTATGGCTTAGGTCTTATAAATTTTTATATAACTTCTATAATTTTCAATGACAGTTTCTGACATCAGCTACATGTGTGCAAAAATTCAATCAGCAGCTACAAAGACTGTGATAAAAAGTTCAATTCTAACTCTAACTACCTGGAGTTCAGCCAGACCCCACAGGTTAAGGGCGGTCCTCTACAAGATTGCCTTTTGGTTACCAGTCCCAAGTTCAGCAGGCCAGGCCACCTGTATTTCTGACAAACTGGCTACAAATTCAGGGGTTCCCACTACCCTCTCCAGTTCAAGAATTCATTAGAACAACTCACAGAGCTCACTCTAAGTGTTATACTTATGATTATAGCTTTATTATAGTAAAAGGTTACAAATAAGAAACCAAAAGAAGAGACAAAAGATGAGGTCTGAAAGGGTCTAAAATGCAAGCTGTGTTGTCCTTTACATGGGGGCCAGAAAGTGTCACACTCCCAGCACAGCTATGTATTTTATCAATCATGGAAGCTCAAGAGAACTTGAGTTTCCCAAGTTTATATGGAGTCTTATTACATAGGCATGATTGGTGGAATCAGTGCCCATGGTTGAAATCAATCTGCTGTCCTCATCTCCACCCAGTTTGGGAGGTTGGGAGGTTGGGCTGTTGTGGGCTGGATGATGTGACTCCAAGTTCCAATCCCCTAATCATAGGGTTGGTCTTTCTGGTATGACCACCCCTGACTCTAATACTACAAGTGTGGCTGGCCCTACCCTGTCATCTCCTTTGCATAGGAGCTATCAGGTGGTCCTGAGCCCACCTTGAAAAACAAAAGCCACTCTTATCACTGAAAATTACAAAAATGTATAGGTTACCTCCCCAGCAACTGGAAACAAAGACCAGCCAAACTACAGGTTTGTAATTAGTTAAAAATTAAATCATAAAAACAAAATTAATTTGAAAAAAACTTATTTAATCATTTATCTGTTTCGAATACAAAAAGTAAAGACTAATTTTTAAAGCTGTTGGATAAAATGGAGAGTTTTATGTGCACTTATTGGAGTGCACATAAAAATATATACAAGTATGTTTCAAGAATAAATCTTCCTTAAAGCATCACGGTGACAAAGAAATATGAATTTGGGAGCCTACTCTTGGGCAGAAGAAATACTTTGTAGTTATTTGATATCTATTAAATCTAGAGCAAGTTTAATGCTTTGTTTAGTGACCAAGTCATGGCTCCTAATTTCCAAAAGGTACAATTATATAGAGCTAAAAAAAAAGAAGAAAAAAAGAAAAGATTATTTCTGTTTCAAAAGTGTATGTATCAAACAGGATCATAATAGGAAATGATAGCACACTTATTTATTATAATAAATCGAGAGAGGGTTGTTTTTAAAGGCACTCTTTGCAAAGATGTGAGTAATGGAACCAGAAGGGATAGGCCAGTAACCTGGGATTCATAGCAGTGAAGTTGCTGCAATCCCTTGGACCTAAAGAAACAAGGAGAGAAAGAACGTTTACCCAAATCAGAAGAGAGGCACACAGAGATGTTCACTAATCTTAGCTTGAGGGCCTTGACTACCTGTAGGGAGGGAGCTAGGGAAACAGACACCCAGAGTATTGTACCTGACTCCTCCTCCCTCCCTCCGAGTCCCCATTGGCCAAGTCCAGCTAGAAGCCATAAGGCATGAGAAGAGAGGCACACTGTCAGTGTCCACACTGGTCAGTCTCGGTGGGCAGAGAACAGAGCAGGTAGGAAGGGCGTAATATAGAGAGCAAAGGGATTTGAAATTCTAAATTTGCTATTGTGTGTGTAATATCTTGGCTCTTCTGAAAGTTTACTTATCATGTGCCAAAATATAATTTCAAATCAATTAGCGTTTGGATATTAAGGCAGATTAGATTTGGATAAATGATGAGCATTTAACTCTAAAGTAAGTATAAATGTGTATTTGTACATGTCAAATATCAGAAAAGGGGTTCAGGGAAGAGACAACAGATTATAGATTCATCAGAAAGATCCCTTAGAAGGTTCTACAATAACAGTTATGGAAATAAAAGGGCATAATTAATCCACCTGGGAACATTTTTGAGTCCTTTAAAAAACCATTAGGCATTGCTATTCCCTATAAGGAAAACTAGATTAAAGAAACCAGTAATTAAAATAGAGAGCTTCAGATGTACTTAATGGAGATGTTCTTAACCAAAATACTAGGAATACTATGGGCTTGAAGCATTACAGTGATTTAAGAAAGAAGTAGGAAGCACAGAGCTGGCTAAGGTGTAGTATTTATAGATACTTTTTGGATGTAAATCAGAACTCTACCAAGAAGGTTTAGAAAGGAATGGATACTTTATTAGGTAAGGTTCAATCTACAACTGTGAGTCAATTGAAAGTTAATAGCAGCTTTGTTAAAGGTCATAGATAAATGGCTACTGTAGTTTTAATGAATATTTTATTCATGTCATCTTTAAAGGAGTTAAATTTGGAAAGAATAATGATGTAATGCCAAAGGCTTCTTCCTGGAACATTAAAAAAAAAGCAGAAAATAATTTTATATGTCTTAGTATCTGCTTTAATTCTTTAATATAAGGTTTTAGAGAGTTGAAGTCTTTTTTCCTTTCTTTTTAATCATTTATTACATGTTAGAATCTGTTTCCTAAATACGTATGTTTTACATAAATAAATATAGCATAAATAGCAGGGGATTCACAACATAGAACTTGTTTCAAGCTTTAACTCCATCAATTATTACCTTTGCAAAACTGGGTGAAATCATTTAATTTTTCTGAACTTCAATTTCCTCTTCTGGGAAATGGGAGATATTCAAATTTTTGAGGATTAAGTCAGCTAAAGATTTCCATCATTATTGTTTTCCTTCAGTTTTATCCCTGTAAGGATGAAACTTCATATTTGCCAGATTCAATACCAGCAATCTTAAGAAAATAATGCAATTGAGCCAAGGAGTTTTCCTTACAAAATTGAAACCCATGAATTATGAAAGCCAGTTCTAGAAAAGAGGATCTGTGGCAGTGAGAGAGAGAGTGGAAATAGTTTCTAGATGAGACTCTCAGACATTATAGGAAGAAGTCTGAAGAGAAAAGGCTTAGATCTGCTTAGACAAGCACAGGTTCATCATCATGGCCCAGAAACATATGTCAGAGATGAGAAATGGGGAAAAAAAGGTAAGAGGAGCTAAAACAATGGAACAGGAGCATATGGGGAAAGCCCATTAATTCATGTGCATAGAGGATACCTGGCTTGGATCACTTTCAAGGGGCAGGCTACACTGTGCAATGCCTGAAAGATCTTGGGAGGCTCTGAAGGCTTTCTTCCTACTTAAACATCAAGGGAGGGTCTATGGAGTCATGTAAGAGTAGAATGTAATGAAATGTGCTTGTTTGTAATCAGTGACTGAAGCTATATTTGATAAATTCTTGTAAATCATTCTGGGATTGGAACATATACTTTAATTAAGAAACTTCTTGTCAGTGGCTCATATATTGTGTAATCACTTACACATTGCAGATAACTTTCTTGAAAAAGTAACTTTTCAAAGAAAATATGAACTGCTGAATATCACTTGAGATAAGATTAACATGTCTTTTCTTGGGTACATAATTTCATCTATCACAACTGTAAACCCTTGTACTCATGTGTCTAAAGTGTTATAAACCACGATTCCAAAATACATTATATATAAGATGAATTTGTCTTCTATTCATAATTAATTGCCTTTGGAATTCCTGGGACAAGCAGGGAACTGATGATTTCTTAATGAACTCCATTTAAGGCAACTTGCTCCCAGTTCTCAAAACCTTTTTACCAAAGAATATACTTAATGCTTGCTCTATTATTCAGAAACTCATTTATTCATTCAACAAATATTAATTTAGCCTCCACTCTGTGTTCAGCCTACTTTTAGGAAATTGGAATATAGCAGTAAATATACAAAGTTTCTGCTTTTTTGCTGTTTAGAATCTGATGGAAGAAGACAACTGATTTAAACAAAACAAACAAAAATCCAACTAAACAAATAATGTGCAATATAACATCAGGTAGAAATGAGTAGAAAAAAATAAAAGTGAGAAGACAGAGAATGATAGTGGGGTATTGTTTTATAGAAAGTGGCCAGGATGGGGTCCTCTGATGAAACGGTTTGGAGCAAAATCTTGAGTAAAGAGAGGAAGTAACACCTACAGATCTCTGGGGAAAAATATTTGGAGAAGAGGGAACAGCAAGTGGAAAAAGCCTGAGGTAGGAAATGGTTTGATATGTTCAAGGGAGAGAAAGGAAGCTTGTACAGCTAAGGTGAGAGGGGTAGACAGGAGCCAGGTGATATAGGGCCTTATAGGCCTTAGAGGATTTTGTGCAGGTATTTGTCTTAGCTTTTAAAGACTTACCTTGGTTGTTAGTGGGGAAAAGATGATAAGGAAAGAGGGAGACCCTGCTTAGGAAGCAGGGAGTTCATTAATAAGTTACTGTAGCAGTTTAGAAAAAGGTGATGGTGGTGTAAATTAAGGAAGTATCAGTGGAAGGGAGGATGAAGACTTGCAATTTGGCTGTATTTTGAGGCAGAAAGAGTGGATTTGCTGATGGGTTGGGATGTGGTTGTGAGAGAAAAAATGAAAGTAGGAATGATGACAGAGGTTTCACATTTACATTTGGGTAAAGATTTTTGAGATGGGGAATGCTGAGGTAAAGTAAAATCTGGGAAATATAACAAAGATTCTGATTTTAGAGATGTTAAATTTAGCCTTTCAAGAAGATGTGAAGTGGGTACTGTTATGTGCACATCAGTAGTTCAGGGAAGATAGCAAAATAAATGATCTCTGTGCTACATATGAGGCCTATTGTTTATTTTATAACTTGACATCACAAGAAATTTTCAGAAGAGACTAAAATTCACTTCCTGTCATGAAATCTGTGAACCTCTTAAGACATGTTTCTATAGGGTACAGCTTTAGGGCTGTAATTGTTTTCTGGGAATCACCTCAGTGTATTTCTCATTGTTCTGAAGATGGTGCATGCAGTCCTACTTCTTTGAGTCCATAGGAAGAAAACCCTAAAATGGTGAAAAGTAGAAGAGAATACCTGAAAAGACATGAAAACTATTTTCTCGAAAGACATGGATTTTCTTCTCAATCTGAACTGTCCAATGCAATAGTCACTTCCGGCTATTTAAATTTAAATTAATTAAAATAAGGTAAAACTAAAAACTCAGTTCCTCACATGCACTAGCCACATTCCAAGGGCTCAACAGCCACATGTTGGAACAGTGGCTACCATATTAGACAGAAGAGATACGGAATATGTTCATCATCACAAAAATGTTTTACAAACTGATAGATGAGACTGTTACGACTTTTGTTCCTAAACACCAATTCATATGTTATAAACTCATAAATGAAATTTTATTTTCTTTGTTCTCCTCAGTCCTGTTATATTCATCAATTCAGAAGTTCTTTTCTTCAATAATGTTCCAAAGCCAAATCTGAATTATTCTTTGCAAACTTGAGATTGACCCTCTTCATTAGTTCTGAAGAGGTTGTAAACCGTAGATTGTTAGTGTGTATGGCAATCATTTCGCTGTTCACCAGTTTTCCCTGTTCTCTCCTTTTTACCTCCTTTAATTAACTGTGCCGTGTGACTTGGTTTGGTGAGCAAATTTGATGTGTGTCCCTTCCAAGAAGAAGGCTTTAACTGCTGGAATATGATTTACCGTGTTTCCTTCTCTCTGCCACATAAACTACCAATGTCCCTGGTGGTAAAAACTCTGTGAGAACTGGATCCCTGAGGGAAGACAACAAATAGCAGAGTTGCCTTATGTAGAATGGACATGTAGATGGATGTGTCAAATGAGTGAAATGTAAAACTTTGCTACCTGTATTAGCTTTTGTTAGGTAAGGCTGCAGTAACAAACAACCCCAAAATGTTAGTACCTTACAATAACATGTTTATTTCATGATCATGATACATGATGGCTATGGGTCAGTCACAGCTCTGAATCTCCACTGTACTTGTATTGTCTACCCTGAGGTCCAGAATGAGGAAGTAGCTGCTATTTTTACATGAAGAGTCAGAGTAGAACCATACAATGTCCATTAAACTGTTTGAATGTGTATACATCACAACTACTTATAGTCTATTGGCAAGAGCAAGAAAAATGGCCAAGTCTCATGTCAAAAGGGTAGAAATATATATTCTCCTATAAGGAGGCACTGCAAGTCACATGGCAACCAACAGGGATATATATTTTTCTGACAGAAAAGAAGTCAAATAATTGGAAATAATAATATAAACCACATTATTATAAGCTGCCAACTTTGTTTCTTCATCATAACATAGCTCATCTTTTCTAATGCAATTAGTTAAATACCTCAGATAGGAGTAAACAAGCAACATTAAAGTAGCAATAAACCAATGAGTTCAATGCTATTTATTGATTATAGACTTATTATCTAACAAAAATATATTGAAGAATTTTATTCACTCTTTTTCTAAATTTTATTTTTATTTATTTATTTATTATTTATTTTTAATTTCTCTCCCCTTCCCCCCCCCCCGCCCAGTTGTCTGCTCTCTGTGTCCATTCGCTGTGTGTTCTTCTGTATAAATTTCTATTCTTGTCAGCAGCACCGAGAATCTGTGTCTCTTTTTGTTGTATCATCTTGCTGTGTCAGCTCTCCATGTGTGCAACACCACTCCAGGGCAGGCTGTACTTTTTTCATGCAGGGTGGCTCTCCTTTTGCGTGGGCTCCCCTATGCGGGGGACACCCTTGCGTGGTGCAGCATTCCTTGCACGCATCAGCACTGAGCGTGGGCCAGCTCACTATATGGGTCAGGAGGCCCTGGGTTTGAACCTTGGACCTCCCATGTGGTAGGCAGACACTCTATCAGTTGAGCCATATCCACTTCCCTCTATTCACTCTTAACAAGCTGACAGCAAGCGTAGATACATTTCTGTGAAGCTGAATTCAACCTTATTTCCAATAGATCAGGGAATGATTATGTACTAAAAAACCACTGGAATACTTCAGCAAACATTATTTAGCATATAATAAGGTGCCTGGAACAGTGAATAAACGTTTGTTGGATGAATGAATGCAAATGAAATTAGTAAGCACTATAATACTCATTTATAATATAGTGGATCCCAATTTGATTGGGAATAAATCATTACATTGTTAAGAATGCTTAAAACCTATATATCTTTCCTCCTACCTAATGAAGACCTAGGTTAATTACCACTTTGTCAAAAGCTAATGTGATACTCTAGGAAGCTTTATAGAAAAATGACTAGTAGAGTTATGAACCATCCTGAGAAATCTTATGACAGAAAGAAATTAACTTATGCCTTTTGTACGTTGTAGACAGTAAGAAGTTCAGAAATAATTAAATGACTAAAATCAAGTAAAATCTTCAGACATGCCTACTTACATGGGATGCATTAAAACATCATTAAAATGACTTCTTATGGTCCACATTCCCACTGCACTCCACGTCCAATCCCCATTCCAAAATTAGCTCTTTTTCATAACAGAAAAAAACTTGTTCACTTAAATGTTCATTCATTTAGAAAATAAGTATTGAGCATTTTCTATGTCAGGTACTGAGGATAGATAAGTGATTAAGATTTCAATTGGACCATCCTTCACAGAGCTTCTACACAAAACAGCCAGCATATTCTGTTTCCTTTTGTTGTTGTTGAAGGCAAAATGTTTCATATACTTTCAGAAGGAAAGGATAGTTCTAATTAAGCCTCAGAGAAAATGGGCATAAAAATAATTTCACATAAAACCAAATGAACTGGACTCAGTATATCTAGTCTTACCTTTTGGATGGCACAAAGTTGGAGACATAAAGGTATCCCATTGATTCTATGCTTTCAATTTCATGGGTGCTGTTCCAATCACCGAGAATTATGGAAGCTTCTCTATATATCCACAACATTGACTCTATAGAAGCTTTACTATTAGCTCAAAAACCTGAGGTGGTGTGAATAAAATAAACATCAAAGAGGCAAAAATACCAATAAGATCAACAAACTGAAGCATGATGACGGCAGTTTCCATGGAATAGCACCAAGGTTTAGTCAATTTATATTAACCCTATCATACAACAAGTTCTAACCATTGATATATGTTTTACAACCTCATTTATATAGCAGTCATCTTTCTGAATTTATGGTTCATAGGAACCATTTGCTTTATAAAGCTGTCTTGGCAGTTCCACGACCATATTTTATGTAAAATACAATATATTATAAAATGTAGTAAACATGTTCATGAACCATGACTTACATGATTGGAGAATTCAGAATTGGGTTCATGAGGGACCACACATTGTACCTGCTCACAAAGACAGATGTTGTGCTTCATGTACAACAAACACTCTGACAAATACTGTTGGGCGTTCAAAGTCGTCCATTCATTCAGAAATAGAAAAATAATATTGTATAATAGAAAGAGTATAGAAATCAATTCTCAAGACCTGGATTTCTCATCCAACACAACTGAGTCACAGTTTTCTAATTTCCAAAATAGGGATTAAACAAGGTAAAATGTAGATAATGAATCTTAACATCATCATCACTGTGAAGGACATAGAAGTGGAGATACAAAAGGAGATAGAAATTCAGTCTTAGACCTATGATATAAAAATAAAGTAGGATTCTCGTTATCATGAAATGAACATTTCTGGTACAAGGTTGTTAGGTATTGAACATAACAGGTTCAGGAAGTATTAAGATGTGTAAATAGAAACAATGAGTTTGAACCTGAAGCAATTGTCTACTGGGTGGGACGATCACTTTAAATAAGATTTTCATTTGCTTGGTTATTGGCATTTAAAATAGATTTCAGGTTAAGGGAAAAATTGTAAGGATTTGCTTTGAGGAATTTTCTTCTCTCTGAATTAAACTCTGACTGAAACGGACAATTCTTTCTTCTGGATGAATCTCACTTCAAAGGCAGCCGAAATTCTACAAAATACAGCATAATTTTAGCCTTCGTGTTTCACAGATTACAGGAAACTCTCCGGATGTTCTTTTTCCTGGAAATCCTTAAAAAATTGGATTCTTAAAAGAACAAGGAAGAAGTGCTTTTAATGATGGTCCTGCTTCCATCTCTATCCCATGTTTTAAATGGTATGGAAACTGAGATACCATAAGGTCCAGACTTGGTATAGTAGTTTTCTGTCTTTAAATTTGTTATCTGTCGTTTAAAATATCAAATGAGCAGACTAATGTATACTGTATATTTTGAAATAATTGATTTTTTTGACCTGCAGCAAATACATGTGGAGGTATTTATATGATACAATCTTGGCTAATCCTTGCTAAGTAATCGGTATACATATAGATCTAAGAAGCTACATACCATATTTAGGAAACATCTATGCTGAGTTTAATAAAAGGAAATCTAGGTATAGGCTCTTATAATTAAGTAAGGTATTAGCTTTGATTTTTTTATTCCATGGTATCAATTATTCAGGTATATATTTCTCAATTTTTATCAGTGACCAAAGGAACTGTAATTCATTTTCTCAGATTTGGAAGTCAGGAGAAATCCATTTTAGTAAGATTTATATTAATCAGAATGCAGATATTTATGTTTGGACACTTAGAGTTTAATCTCCCACACTTCCACATCTACTCTTCCTCCTTCCACCAACACATACACAAAACCTGGGTCTAACATCCTATACTGTTTGAATATGTATTTCAAAAACTGAACATTTGAGAGCACGATAAAAAGAAAAAGGACATTTACATTGCCTCACAGTATCTCCCCCAAAAATATTTATAAAATTTAAAGGGGAATTATAGTAACCATATACTGCAAAAACCTCTGAAAATGTAATCAAGTGATCAAAGTTAACATAACCAGTATAAATACATGTATATAGAGAGACAGAGAGTCAGAGAAAATAGTAGAGGAAATCTGGGAAAATGTGGTTAAATATTAACATTTGAAGAATATGGGTAAATGGTATTTGGGAATTTTTAGTACTATATTTTAATAGCAATATATTAGAATATATTTGCCTATCATAAAATTCACCATTTTAAAGGGGTTTTTCTGTCCCCAGAGTTTTATAATCATCACCAATGTTTAATTTTAGAACATTTGCGTAACCCCATTAACAATCACTCCCCATACCCTCCTAACCTCATCCACTAACAACCACAAATCTACTTTCTGTCTCTATGGATTTATTTATTCTGGACACTTAATATAAATAGACTAATAATATAAATATAAAGTCATTAGTAGTGGGGCTCTTTAACTTATCACAATGTTTTCAAGTTTCATCTATATTGTAACATGTATCTGTCATTTATTCATTTTGTTAAAGAATGAGATTCCACTGAATGAATCAACCACATTTTGTTTATCCAATCATCAGTTGATGGACATGTAGACTGTTTCTAATTTTGGCTATTAAGTATAATTATGCTATGAACAGTCATACACAAATTTTTGTGTTGACATATGTTTCATTTCTCTTGGGTATATATGTAGGACTGAATTGCTAGATCATATGGTATTTATATGCTAAATATTTTGAGAAACTATCAAAATTTTTCATCAGCAATGTATGAGGATTCCAATTCCTCCATATCCTCATCAATAGTTGTTATTGTCTGTCTTTTTTATTTTAGCCATCCTAGTGGATTTGAGGTGGTTTTGGTTGCATTTTCATAACGATTAATGATATTGACATCTTTTCATAGGATTAGTGACCAAAATTTGTATACCCTCTTTAGAGAAGTGTCTATTTAAATCCTTTGCCTATTTTTAATTTGGTTATTTGTCTCATTACTGAGTTGTAAGAATATAAGTAAACTCTAGGTACTAGACCCTTATCAAATAAGTGGTTTGCAAATAGTTTCTTCCATTCTGTGAGTTCTGTTTTCACTTTTCTTGATGGTGTCCTTTGAAACACAAAATTTATAAATTTTAATAAAGCCCAATTTGTCCTTTGTCTCCTGTGCTTGTGATGTCATAAATAAGAAACCATTGTCTCAACTAAGGTCACAAATATTTGCTCATCTGTTTTGTTCTAAGAGATTTGTAGTTTTATCTCATATTTAGGTCTGTGATCTTTTCTGAGTTAATTCTTGTATATGGTATATGGTAGATGTCTAACTTCATTCTTTGTACTTTGACTATGTAGTTGTCCCAGAACCTTTTTTTGAAAACACAATTCCTTACTCCATTGGATTGCCTTAGCACCCTTGTTAAAAATCAATTGACCAAAACTTTTATTATTTATTTCTGGATTCTCAATTCTTACCCTTTGGTTTATATATCCATCCTTATGCAACTACCACACTGTCTTCATTACTGAAGTTCTCTAGTAAGTTTTGAAATTGGAACACATGGGTCTCCAACTTTGTTCTTCCTTTTCAAGATTCTTTAAGATATTCTCAATCATCTGCATTTCCATATAAATTTTAGAATCAGTTTGTCAATTTCTGCATAAAAGGAAGATGGGATTTTGATAGGGTTGCATTGATTCTTTATATTAAGTGGGGCATTGCTATCTTCATAATACTAAACCTTCTAATTCATGAACTGTGAGCTCTTTCCATTCATTTAAACATCCTTTCATTTCTTTCAACAATGTTTTGTTGCATTTAGATTATAAGTATTGCCATTTTTTCTTTATTTCCAATAATTTGTATTTCATATGAATGTAAATGGAATTATTTCTGTAATTTCATCTTTGGATTGCTCGTTGATAGTGTAAAGAAATACTATTGATTTTTGTTTGTTTATCTTGTATCCTGAAATATTGCAGAACTCATTAATTCACTCCTTTACCATCAAGTATGACTTTAGCTGTGGGTTTTTCATAGATACCCTTTATCAAATTTAGGATGTTACCTTTTATTGCTAGATTGTTACATAATTTTATCATGAAATGGTATTGAAACATCTATTGAGATTTTTATGTGATGTTGATGCTTTACTCTATTAATATGGTGAATTATGTTGATATTGGGGTGTTAAACCACCTTTATATTCCTCAGATAAATCTTACTTGTTCATAGTGTATAATCCTATTTATATATTGCTTGATTCACTTTGTTAGTATTCTTTGAGGATTTATATGTCTGTATTCATAAGGGATAACAGTGTGTAGTTTTCTTTTTGTGTGAAATCTTTCTTTGATTTGGGTACTGGATTATATCTGCCCTCATAGAATTAATTAGTTTATAGGTATTCCCTACTCTTCTACCCAATAGACTGATGATAATTTTTCTTTAAATATTTGGTAGAACTCACCAGTGAAACCATCTGGGCCTGGATTTTTCTTCATAGGAAGGACTCAATCACTAATTTAATCTCATTATTATTTATAAATCTATTCAGATTTTCTATTCCTTCTTGAGTTGATTACTAAATGTGTTTTTTTAGGAAATTATCCATTTCATCTAAGTTATCTAATTGGTTGGCATACAGTTGTTCCTAGTATTCTGTATCATTTCTTTTTTATTTCTGGAAAGTCAGGAGTGAAAGCCCTCTTTCTTTCTTCCCACTTTTGTCCCTTATCAGTCAAGCTAAAGGTTTGTCAGTTTTGCTGATCTTTTTCAAGAAACAACCGTTAAAAATTTATTAGTTTTTCTGCTCTCTATTTCATTTATTTATGCTCTGTTAAAAGACAAAATATCTACAGGAAATTAATTTTTAAGGCCTCATAGCTTTATTAAGCAATTTATGAATCAGGCAACATCCAATCCTTAAAAATTTAAGCAAACTTCAAAGAGAGAGAAAACAAAGCTTAGATAAGCAGAATAAGGAAGTCTTAAAAAATAATCTTATTGCTAAGTACATAATAGTTTTCTGTATTTGGCTTAACCTTAAGTTAGAAGAATTAGGCTACATATGAAAAAAGGAAAAAGTTATGATTGGTTGTTCTCAGATTTCAGTCTCTGGGAGAGTTGTTTTCAGGTTTCAGGTATCAGCTTCTGGGAAACCCAAGCATTTTACAAGAGATAGGAACTTAGTTAAATTCTAAATGTGTGTGACTCCATCTTGTACTACTTAATTTATTTAAAAGTTCTAATCTTTATTATTTCCTACCTTGTGCTTGCATTGGGTTCAGTTTGCTCCTCTTAATCTAGTTTCTTAAGGTTAGGTTATTGATTTGATATCTCTTATCTTTTTAAAAAATAGATATTTACCAGTTTAAATATCCTCATAAGCACTGCTCTAGCTGCTTCCCATAAGTTTTGGCAAGTTGCATTTTCATTTTCATTTACCTCGAAGTATTTCATAATTACCCTTGCAACTTCTTTTTTAACCTAGTGGTTAATTAGGAATGTGTTGTTTAAATACCACATCTTTGTGAATTTCCTAAATTTACTTCTGTGATTGATTTATAATTCCTCTGTGTTTAGAGAATATACTTACAATGAATTCAGTTCTCTTCCACTTATTTGGGCTTGTTTTAAGGAGTAATATATGGTTTATCCTTGAGAATGTTCCATGTGCACTTAAGAAGAATGTTCATTTCATTATTATTGAGCAAGGTATTCTATAGTTGTCTGTTAGGTCTAGATAATTTATAGGGTGGCTCAGGTCTTATATTTCCTTATGGCTCTTTCCTTAATTGTTCTAGACATTATTGAAAAGAGATATTGATATCTTTAAGTATTATTGCTACCTTGTCTTTTTCCTCCCTTCAATTTTGTCAGTTTGCTTCATGTATTTTGGAGTTCTGTTGTTAGGTGCATATATGTTTATATTTGTTATGTCTTTATGTCATTTCTTTCAATAAAATTTTTGAGTTATTTTCTTAGTGATCACTCTGGGATTACAATTAACATTGTAATTTATTAAAAAATATAGTTTTGATTAATGCTATTTAGTTAAAATAATATTTGAAAACTTTGCTCCTATATATCTCCATTACTTATTCCTCCTTTGTTTTATTATTTTCATACAAAATCCATCTTTATACATGTACTACCATCAAGATATTTATAATCATTGCTTTATAAATTTTTCTTTAAATAAAATAGGAAGAAACAGTTACAAACAAAAATGCATATGTAGTGCCTTTTATACCTACTTGTCTTTTACAACTACGTAATTACTTTACTAATGTTCTTTATTTCTTCATGTGTATTTGATTTACTGTCTAGTGTCCTTTCATTTCAGTCTTTAGTATAGTTATTGTAGAACATTTCTGCTATTTATGCATTCTCTCAGCTTTTATTTGGAATATTTCTATATTATGCATTTTTGAAGGATAGTTTTGCAGAATATAGAATGTTTGGTTGATAATTTTTTGTTTTCAGTACTTTTTCTTCTGCCCCCATAATTTCTGATGAGGAGTTACTTGTCAATCCTAATAAGAATCCCTTTTACCTGAGTCATTTTTCACCTGTCAAGATACTCTTTTTGTCTTTTACTTTCATTACTTTCATTATAATATGTCTTAATATGGATTTCTTTGATTTTATCCAATTTGGAGTTCATTAAGCTCCTTGGATATGTAGATTAATGTTTTCCATCAAATTTGGGATATTTTCAGTCATAATTCCATCACACATTCTTTCTGCCTCTTTTTTCCCCCTCTCTTCTCCTTCTGGATGCCCATTATGTGTATGCTGGTATATTTCATGATGTCCCATAGGACTCTGAGGGCTCTATTACCTTTATTTCTTCTGCCAACTCAAAGCCATTATTCTCTGGTGAATTTTAAGTTTGAGTTATTGTATTTTTAAAGTCCAGTGCTACTAATATTTGTTTTTTTCTTCATAATTTCTATCTCTTAATTGTATAAATATACTACTTAAGTTACTGAAGTATAATGTAAGCATGTATGCAAGTGGAAATGAAAAAATTCCACTAACTTACTTTGCATCCACAACATACTGGAAAATGGAGTTCCGAATCTGTTGGCTATAATTCAAAGTTGTATTAATATATATCTTCTCTAGGTTTCACTGGAAAGTACAAAAGTTATATTAAATTTAGTGTCCAGATATAGTGAATCTCTTTGGCTTCCCAAATTTCTAGCTTTTAATAGTTTATATCTTTAATACTTATCATTAAAAATGGTTATTTTTACTACTATGGCTGATTAAATAATACATTCTTATTTATGGTTCAAGAATTATGCTAAAAGAAATTATCTAAAGAGATAAAGTTATATCTTTATTCATTAGGGAATGTGCCCAAGCAAAAAGGAATTCTCATATAAGGAGAATATGTTTCTTTTACAGTACATCCTGTTTTACTTCATCATATTTATCTTTGATCAAATGTTGTTACTGCATGTTCACTGAGAGAACCATAACACTTAATGTTTTACATTTCACACAGCCAAACCTGTCTGAAGAGAACTCTTGAGAAAGGAAAAACCAGTCTGAAGAGCAACACCCAAATGATGCTTAACTAAATCTCCATACACAGATTAAAAGGATATGTTAATACTTTGTGTACATTTAGTGAGATTTTGTAAAGCAACTTAGGCAATCAGAATTTATGCAGTACTGAGAAATACTCTTAAATTGTACCTGCCACTGTTCTAAAATGCTCTAGTAATAGAATCTCATGTGAAATGTATGCTTTGTGAATATGTATCAATAAAATTGATTAAAAAATAGTACTCATACACTGATCCTCAAACCAAGTGCACACTTGGATGACCTGGGAAGCTTTAAAGAAAATGCCTAATGTCCAGGTTCTATCCATTGATCAGACTTTTACTTAATGTATGTGGAGTGTGGCTTGGGCATCAGGATTTTCATAGCTCCCAGGTGATTACTTTTAGTATGCAATAGAATTTGTCTACAGTACAAGTTCTTAAACCTTACTGTGCATACTGTGTATATGTATCATAGTATGGATCTTCTTGAAATACATAGGGTTGACCTAAGTCCTGAGAACCTGCATTCCTAACAAGTTCCTAGGCAACACCCAAGCAATTGGGACAATGGACCACACTTTGCATAGCAAGGTACTAGCAGAAACAAATTAAAACCCATAAAACACAGGTCATGTATTCCTGCATGATAGACTCTCAAAGTATCTTTGAGATTATACTTGAAACAAAAGAGAAAACCTCAGTTTCTCCCAGTATACTTTCCACCCGTTTTTTCTTCAATGCCTACAGACTTTCTGCTAAATTTCAGGTTATTGCAAACCCTGCCCATCCTTCAAAAAACAGTTAAGAAAAAACCCACTTTCAAAATTGAGTTTGATTTCTCCAGCCCTTTCTTTGAATCCCTCTTAAATTCCATGCAGCTCAATCCTGCTTTTTCTTTAATTTTTGCTGTTATAAAATTTATAAGGGCAGGGCTTGTGTCAAATATTTCTTCTAGCAAAGGTCAGAGACATACAGGTCTCAAAAATACTTAATAATTAAATAGTGTTCAAATTTACCTTAGTTATTATACAGACCCTGGAAAGCACTTGGCCTAAGAAGTTATGTTGTAAGAAAAACAAACAAATTACATATGCTGTTGTTTAACTTACACAACTTGTATGTGACTGAAATTCTGCCGTATATTTCTTACAAAATTAGTAATGCATGTACCAAATGTGTGCTGAACTTCTTTCCAAAATCTTCTGGCCATTCAATACCTATCCAATACAGAGCCATTGACAGCATCATGCTTGAAAGTCAGGGATGCTAGAAAAGTCTTTCTGAGCCCTGCAATTTTTTAACCTCCATTAGGTGGGACAAAAAATTATATTTTCCAAGATTTGTGCCTTTTGCATCCACATTGCAATCTCATTAAAATGTAAATATTGGAAGCAGATGGGGTTCAAGTGCTTGAGCGCCTGCCTTCCACATGGGATGTCCTAGGTTCAATTCCCAGTGCCTCCTGAAAAAACAAAAATGAACAAGCAAAACAAATTAAGAAAACACTCAGGGAAGCCAATGTGGCTCAGTGGTTAAGTACTGGCTTCTCACATACGAGGTCCCAGGTTCTATCTCCGGCCCTCAGTACCTAAAAAAATAAAATAAAAAAATGTAAATATCCATGGAGGGGTAACATTTATTAAATGTTCTATTAGTAATCTGTCTCTAAGGATGAATGAAAATTTGAGATTCATTCTCATAAAAGTATAGAAATATAGAAGAGAGAGCACAGGATTTAATTTTATGGCAATTTCAGAGATACTTAATATTCCCAAAATTGACTCTTCTCAAGGTAATTAGAACTTCTCCCATTTGGAAGTTTCCTCAGAAAAAATTAAACCTACTCTTTCATGTAGTTAGAATTTGCTTAGTGGCCACTATGTACACTACTTTGTAAGATAATTACAATAAGATAAAAATTTCCTCCAAAGAAAAAAATTACACTCAAATTATAAGGTGAATTGATAGAAGCAAAGGAATGAATTTATCAACACTAGGCAGAGTTATTGCATAAAACATGTTATAAACATAAGGTCATCAGTTACCTCTCTTCTTTGAAGTGAAAATAATTCTGCTTCTCCTTCATTTCCTAAGCATATGTTCCCATGACAGTGTGGATGACATGACCACTGATCCTAGTGAATCATTCCAGAGTCTGGTCACATTTATAAGGTGTTCATATTGTTTGGCTAAATATACTTCAGTTTGTATTTTAGGTAGTCTGAAATTTTCTAATTATACAAGCATTTACATTAAATTTTCTGCAAAGATAAATTTTGATAAAGTGATACACTCAACACATATTTAAACAATTTCCAGGTTGGACTCGGCTTAATTATCTTTTTTTGAGGTTTTCCTCTTGAAAATGTCCAGAATTTGAAAAGGGAGAAAAAATTGACACCCTAAAGCCTAGAAAACACACATGCACACCACACACACACACACACACATAATAGGGTCTAAATAAAATTTCACAGAAAAGAGTTTCAAAAGTTCTTAATCAAAACACTATTGCATTTTGACCTGAACAAAAGGGGGAAATGGAAAGGACAAATGAGTTTATATGCTATGAGTCTACAAAAAGAGCCGGGAGGTTATCAGAAGGGTTACCTTTATGCACACCTGAGCAGAGTCCCAGAGACAGCTAAAGTAGATACAACCCCAGGTATTGGCTCTTCTGAGGGCTACAGAGACCCACAGGTTCTATGGTCATGGCAGATGGAGTTCAGTGTCGTGTCAATTGGCCCTACTTTGGAGTTTGTGTTTCTGTGTGATGGAGCTGGACTCAAATGTGATCTTTGTCCACAAGCCTCTCCGGTTACTTTTACCAGAACTGTAGTTGGTGCTGGGGTTTAATGTATACACAGGGGACCTGAATCTCTGGACTAACCATGTGAGAGCCAGGCCCTGGGCCTCAACAGACCTGCAACTCCTACACTCTGGTTTATTGGACTTACCCCACTCAGTTAACATGGAGGTGGAGAAGGTCAACCACCACACCAGGGAGCCAAGAGTGCCTACAACTGAAAGCAGGAGAATTGCATCCAGCATCCATGTGGAATCTAAGCCCCCTCTTGATATAGATGTGGAGTGGACACAACCATTCTAAGGTCCACAAGATGGAGGAATAGAGTATGGATTAGAGTGGATTTACTGATATTCTATTCATGAACTATTGTGATTTGTAATCAAAGAAAATATGGCATTGGTGTGAAGAAAGTGGCCATGGTGGCTGCTGGGGGTAGGGAGTGGGAGGAAAAGATGTGATGTGGGGGATTTTGTGGGGGTTGGAGTTGTCCTGGGTGGTGCTGCAGGGACAGTTACCAGATATTTATGTCCTCCCATGGCCCACTGGGTGGACTGTGGGAGAGTGTGGGCTATGGTGTGGACCATTGACCATGAGGTGCAGCAGTGCTCAGAGATGTATTCACCAAATGCAATGAATATCTCATGATAATAGAGGAGGTTGTTGTTATGGGGGGAGGAGTGGGTTGAGGGGGATAGGGAGTATATGGGGACCTCACTTTTTTAATGTAACATTAAAATATCAAATAAAGACAAAAAAAAATTTAAAAACAACAACACTATTGCACCCATGAAAATACCACCTCAATCACTAGGGTGCTTTCATGTCCATATATTATAGTCGGTCCTTCTCTCTGTCCCTTACCCTAGGCAACTGTGGAACTCCTTTTGTTCCTATGTATTAATTTGAATTTTCTAGAATATTTTTATATATTTATTAAAACATCACATTCTATACTTCAAGTGGATGCAATTTGTTGTACACAAATTATTCTTCAACAAAATTAATAGCATTTGATTAGCTAAATAAATAGGACAAGTTTTTTTAAAGTTTTTGAAGTTTAAGAAGTTTAAACTTCTTGATCAAATTCCTGTTCACAAGTCCTGGGATGCTAACCACATGGTCCTATCCCAGATCTTTCCCAAAAGTGAAGAAAACCTTGAAAATGAGTGATTAATGATTCTCCTTCCTTAGGGAGCCAGCAAAGACATCAAGGTATTCATAAAATTTTATTGGTCTCCCCAGGGTAACATTGTCTCTGTATCTATCCCTATGTGTTTAATTCAATTTAAATATGAGTTTAAAAAAATTCTTTAACTTTGAGTTCATGTTCAAAGGCATCATACATCACTCATCCCTTCCCATTCCAAAAATGAAAAAAAAAAAGCCAAATGAAATATAACTCCTCTAATTTAAGAAATTGGTTATAGATAATCCCAGAAGTTACCATACAACCTGTGGTTAAGAAAGCAGGCTCTTCTGATTTTCTCAACCTGCTCTAAAAATAGTGTCTTGCTTTGTTTTTGCTGGTACAAAAGGCCTCATTGAGGTATTGTTTGGCATGACTACCTCTAGATACCCCTACTGAGTGTTCTTTCATCAGAAAGTAGATTTAATTTGTTTGAAATTATGTGATATCGTATTATAGGAAGAAATGATAGAAAATAAATTAGGGTTATCCAAAGCTTTTCAGAATCATAGAAAGCAGCATCTCAAAAATGATCCATGGAACTATAGGCTTACCTCAATTTGTATAGGAGATAGTCCTAAATGATGAAAAAATCAAATGCTATTTTTAATGTCAGAGGAAAGCTAGCTAATCTAAAATAACACCGGGATGAATTCTTTGACTAGTCAAGGAAACACTTTGAACTCTAACTGCTTTGAAATTCCAGGATTTTAGATTACTTTTTAAAAATAGGCTTCACTTAAAAAAATTTGTGTTTTCTCTTTCTGTCCTTCCTCCCACTCTCTCTATTATTTGTATCTTTGATGCTATCATCTATATTGAAGAACATTCACTTTTTGATCACATTTTGGCCAAGAAATGTGTAAATTTTTGAGGAGTGAGAATTGACAAATCTCATTTCATTATGATGAAACACCTTTGATATCTTGACATTTTATGCTCACATAATTCCTCTGAAATATATATCAGTAATCTCCTCAGAGTCCTCTTGTGGCATACTGGTATGTTGAGGTAGCAAATATTACAAAGTTGCCAATAGACCAATTCCAATCTAATTAGGACTTGCACTGCTTCAGTGAAGGCTACACAAACACTCTGTTAATATTCACAGCAGCAACTTTGTCAATAACTCCCAAGAATCTTCAGATTTATAACAGAAATCATCAAACTATTGATTCTCTGATAGTGACAGAGCTATACAGATTCACTGCCTCCTTTCTCTCCCCTCTGTCCTAATAGAGGGCACAAATGCTAGTTGTGGTAATCGGCTCCTAAATGATGAAGGATCATTATTAAAGGGTGCCTGGCATTCCTGGTCATTAATTATAATCTCGTGCACATATGCAGTGTGATTGCAGGAAATAATCAGCTTTGTCTGCCAAATTGGCAACATTTAGAAACTAATTTGTTATGACACAGCCTCAAAGATATTTAAACAACAAACTCACAGCTCTGCTATTCTGCGTGCATTGTTAAAATATCAGATAACATTAAAAAACAGTTAACATATCCAGAAGGAGGTGGTATGTATCCTTGAACTTCCACTCAAGGGGAGTTTTCAGAAAGAATGTTTACATATCCCCAATCATATAGTTCCTGTATTGGGGGTGCCCCTCCAGAATGACAGCCATTCAGGGGGCTGCTGAATTGGATTGCTCCAGACAGCAGCTATCAGCCCAGAGTTATTAAGTGGGCATGGGTAGGATGATTCAAAGTGTGCCTAGGGTAAAGCTTATACAAGATTTTTATTTGTCTTTTTGAGATATTTTATAATTCATTTACCTACTTGATTCTTCAGGAGCTAAATCCCAGCAGCAGATTTATAGCACTAAGGTGCATGGCAGTGAGGGAGAGGAGATGGTGCTAAAGGAAACTCTGCTCATTCCACGCCTGATGGCCACCCTTTCACTCTCAGAATACAATCACCCATTTGTGAGTCCTGAGATGTACATCCTCTCTCTCTCTCCATCCCCTAAACTTTCAACCTGGAAAGTCACACAACTATTCTGAGCCAATGTTTCCATGAGTTGGTTATTCAGGGAACTTTCTAACTCAACATCTCTCCCTCCACCATTTCCTTTTATCCTCCTCAGCAGAATCAAGCTCAAGTCATATGCTTCGCTCTTTCTCTTCATCTCTGTAATATTCCCCAAATACACACATGGTAAATTTTTTATTTCACCCCTTTTACCTGAAAAAATATAGGCTTTTAAGAGTTCCCATTACCTCTAGAAGATATTATTGAATATAGTTGTAAACCAAAAAAACGTTATATATAAAATCATGCCACTAATATGCCTATACAAAGCAAAAGTTCTAAGTTGGGGCAACTCCCCATTCCTAATGCTTCCGTCTATGTGGGTGTAAGTTTTGGTGTCTCTCTATTCTTTTATTCCCAGTCCATCTAAGGTGGGGGTATAATTTTCAGAGGACTTGTTGGTTTAAACCACAAGAATTTATTATTTCACAGTTTTGAAGGCTAGAAATCCAAAATCATGCTTTCTCCAAAGTCTGTAGCATTCTGGCAGTGGTTTGCCAGCATTCAATAATTCAATTTCTGTCACACAGTGATCTGACTTCTCTCTCCAACTACTACCATTTCCAATTCCCTCTGCTTATGAGGACTCCAGTCATATTGCATGATGGCCACCCTGATAAAGTGAGTGACCTCCCTTTAATAACGTTGTCAAAGATTCTATTTACAAATGGGTTCACACCCACAGGATTGGGATTGGGACTTCAACATGTCTTTGTGGGGGCTGTGATTTAATCTATAGTACAGAATTTACAAAATCCAGAGACTTCTTCCTGTAGAGGCTGAAATGCCTGCAGAGGCAACTATCCACTGTTCTCCCAGGGCAGCTCTTTTTCCTTCCCCAAATGTTGGGGTCCTGCCCAAGTCCAGTGCTGCCTGCCATGGGCTGGTAACTCTGTCTAAGTTTGGATCTTGTTATTTGTTCAGAAACATGTCAAGGAAGTAGGCTGCTGTTTATTGGACCACCATAGATACTCTGTTGTCCATTTAAAATAAATAAAAACAAATCAGTGGAATTTGAGGTAAGGAAATATGTATGAACAGAGAAGCTTCTAGTGATGTTAGGATGTGGAGAGGTTTGTGGCTGTTTAAAGCAGCATCCGGCTATGTAGTAATTTTGCCTTATATTAAGCTAGCCCTCCAACTAGCATTTTATTAGTAAAGAGGTTGACATATTGGTCTCTGTTTGACTCTTCTTTGTTTCTGTTTCTTAACTTTTTCAGAACTTGAGTGGAAAGGAAATTTTGAGGTGTAGAATTTAAAATAATTAGGGTAATAAAGAAGAAAACCACTCTAATAGAATGTAATCTAATCAAAAAATCTTTTTTCTTCATTTTAAACAGCAAAGGTGCAGAAAATTTGGATTAAGCATAATCTTTGTTTTATGGCATTCTTTACTAGCACATTGTTACTTAGTGATATTATGCTTAATAGTAAAAAACACTTTAATGGTTACTCTTTCCCAATCTCCTTTGTTGAATCTGTTTCTTGTTCCAAACTAAGAAATGGTCAGTTCTGAACCTACTCTATTCTTCATCTATTCTCATTACACATGTGATTTCATCCAATCTTCTTGCTTTACATATTAGATGTATCTCCAAACTTGACCTCTGCCTTGAAATCCATATTCATAAGCCAAAGCCCTAAATTCACACAACTAATTGATATCTACTGCTTAACATAGCCAAAATTGACCTCTAGAACTTTTTGCCCAGACTTTTCCCACCCACCTTGTGAGGAAACCTACATGAAGTTACCCACATGAAGGGAGAACCACCCAAGGTTTCAACCTTAGCCAACTGCTAGATCTATGAGTGAAGCCTTCCAGAACCAGCCAGCACTCAAATGTCAACTGACCACCAAAGTATGAGTGAGCCCAGCTAACTTTGCTGTAGCAGAGTCAAGATGCCCCAGTTGAGCCCTATCTAAATGGCCAACACAGAAAATGGGCATTTAAGTAGTTAGCTGTGAGGATATTAGTAAATATTGTTTTAAGCCACTAAGTTTTGGGATGGTTTTGGAATACCAACAAATATCTGCTATACGCCCTACAGTGATAGGTTTGAAAGATAGGTCAAAACATGTCACTCAACTTCTCGAAAGCTTTTGGTGATTTCTTATCACATTTAGAATAAAACCCAAAGTCTGCACCATGACTATAGTTCCCAAGATCTACATGAGATATTTCCTGGCTCTCACTCATTCACCTTACCTCTTCCCATTCTCCATCAGCCACCAGACTCCAGGCATCTTGACCTCCATGTGGTTCCTCAAAATGAACAAGGCACATTCTCACCTCAGGGCTTGTGCAAAAGTTTTTACTCTTCCTGGTATTCTCTTCCACCAGACATTAGCCTAGTTTACTTCTTCACCTCATCTATATCCTTGTTCAAATATCACTTCCTCAGAGAGATCCTTCTTGACCATACTATGCAATTTAAAAAAGGCAAACAGGGAAGCAGCTGTGGCTGAAGCAATTGAGCTCCCATTTACCATGTGGAGGACCCAGGTTTGATCCCTGGGACCTCCTGGTAAAAAAATGAAAAAAGGCATCCCAGATATGTGCAGAGAGACAGAGGCCTCTGTGTGGGAACGACTCATCAAAAAGACTATGATGTAACCGGATAGGGGAAAAAAAAGTGAACAGAAAACTCCATCCTCTTACCTTGCTTTATTTTTCTTTAAACATGTATCCCTATCTATAATGAGATTATATCTGTTTGATTTCTTTATTGACTGTCGATTGTTCATCTCCTCTAACAGAATGTGTTCTATGAGGGCAGGACGCTTTTATTCAGTACTCTTTTCCCAACAGCTACACTAGTGCCTGGCAGGTATTGACTGACTGAATGGATGAATGATGTCTCTTGTTTGGAGTACAGGGTAAGTGAAGAGGCATAGTGGGAAGCAAGTCTTAAGATAGAGGGATTGCCACCTCATTACAGAGACGGGGATACTGGACGCCCTTACTGCTCTGCCTACATCTCCTTAGATCTCTCCTCCTGTGGGTACCCTCCTTCCCCCAACCTCTGTGTATTTTCCTTCTATCAGCTGTACTTGCAACTCTTATCTTAGGATATCTCTTGTGTTAAGTTAGGTGCTTTGACCACCCTGGCTGAGAGCCTGAAATACCTGGGAGTTTTGCCTCCCAGGAATGGCCATAACCACAAAGCCAATGACTGACCAAGAATATAAAAGCAAGCCCAGTTCCTTTTCTTCAAATTGGAACAAACTTTGAGGTGTAATTTATTCTCCAGAGTCCCTGTGGAATTGGCGGATCCTGAGACTTCACCCGAAATTGCACTGTTGTTTGGATCTTTCCCTTTCCCTAGATTAAATCTTATTTCCTTTAATGCAAAAAATAATAATAATAAAAATCCCCATATTTTAATCTTTTATTGCTTTGCTTAATTGGAAGTATTTCCCAAAATTCCTTTTTCTTAATGTATTTTGTAAAATAAAGTATATAAATTACACAATGAATTTAAAATTTTCATAGGCTACCTTGGGAGACAAGCTATCATCTTAAATTTTGCATCTTATATGAAAACTTAAAATTCCAAACAACTGGCTTCCAAACAAATTTTCAGGAATAGCCAATTCCTTAGTTGAAATTTTGCTGTAAAATTTACTGATGGGATCAAAGATTCATAAATATCCTTTCTTTATAGTGAAGGCACATCCAGCATTGTCATGAAGTACTAATGCAATGTTGTTTAGTCTAACTTCCAAAAACAAGGAAGAAATGGAGAAATGTCATGAAGAGAAAAGAGCAGAAATAAGGAGGGAGAGTAAAGACAGAAGAAACCCAACATTTTCCAACACACCCATCACAGAGAAACCTAATGGCTCTATGCATTTATTTGAAGAGTTCTTCAAACTTTTCACATACATAATTATTCATGCTTTGTTTTTTGCAAAAATTATGTTTAAGCAATTCAACTGTAACTGTCTCTATAGAACTTTCCTGTCAGTAAAGATACACTTTTCATTTTGAGATTTGATTCCTTTCAGTAAAAGGCATGGAACAATAGTTGTATAACCAATACAAATGATTTCTAGATGAAACGTCAATAACATAAAATTCTTCATCTTATAATTCAGTTTTGACTTGGATAGTGCATTCTACTTATTTTAACTTTTACCTAAACCTGAGACACAGAGTGGGAGTCACAGGGAACAATCAGATACTGAAAGTCGAAGAACTTGGAAGAGAAGATTCCACCAAATGAATTGCCATGACTGAAAAGCCAAGGACCAAGGATCACCAGCAGCCAGCCTCAGAATGTTACAGCCCTCAGCAAGAAAGCATTGCCTTGCTAATACCTCAGTTTTGTACTTACCTCACCTCAAAACTGTGAGCCAATAAGTCCCCTTCGTTTGAGCAAAACCACAGGATGGTATTTGCTTTAGCAGCCAGAAACTAAAACACATTATCTTTGGGAAAGTTATTATAATTTTATGTCTCATACCATCTCATAATATGCACAATCAAAATTTATTTTTATTCATTTCCATGTAATCTCATTAAGTATGCATTACTTCAGTCTAAGGAACCCAAATCCTTAAGTGGCAGGGGTCTTACTACAAAAGTTTTTGAGTTTGAAGAAAGAAAACCACAATCAGAATTCTGGATAAATCCATAATACATAATATATTCATAGTATTGAAAAGGCCTTGTCCTGAGAGAATCATTGTAGCATTAGTTATAATATAAAAATCTTCTCAAATTGGAGAAGAATATATAAAATAGGGATTCTGTGCCATTGAATGTTACATATAAGCATTTGGCTTACAAAGACTCTGTTGTAGATTTACATAATTTGTGTTTTTAAGGTATGTAAACTCAATATACCAAAAGAGAGGAAATAAAGGGAGAAAAATCACAATGAATGTTAGTTATTGAGGGAAGCCTCAATTGAGTCTTAAACTTTACTTAATAAATTATTTTAGCCAGAAACATTATCTTACTGTAAAGCATAGCCAAGGGGAAGGAATAATGCTTTAAATCTTACCATTTACATAGTATCATTATAAAAACAACAATCATATCTAATACTTTTTAAATGCTTTCTTTGTGCCAGGGCTGAGTACTTTACGTGGATTCATTCATTTATGTCTTACCACAATCCCATGAAACACATATAATCATTATGCCCATTTTATAGATGAAGAAAACAAGGTCAAGAACATTTAATTAAATTGGCCCAACATCTCATATTTCATAAATGGTAGAACTGGAAATTGGACTCAATATGAATGATCTTATGCTAAAAATGAATATGCTTAAAAAATACTTTGCTGACTGAATTGGTGCCTTTTTCTCTTCCAGTAATGGCAGCCCTGATGAGCTTCAGTAGTTTTCTCACAAGCCAGGGACATAGCTAGTGTATGCAAATGATACTGCAATACATAAAGAATCAGCATATCGTCCAGGTGATAAACCCAACACCAGGAAAAGGAATTTTGCTGTTAGAGAGATTGAAAACACCAAGCATTTTTCAAAGTAGTCATATCTCGATGCCACAGATTTGTACCAAATCTATGTTTGTTTCTATTACTCAAAAATGATTTTAGAAACCCCTTCGGAAACTGCCTTTAGGACAAGTTTCTAAACTGAAAAACAAAATCATTGTCATTTTTCTTCACCTCAAATCAAATTCTATTTTTGAGAATCAACTTTTACCACCACTCAATATTGTCAAAAGAATGTTTGCCAGGCCCTGGATGGAATTCCCAAAACATTTTAAGGAAAATCAGGATTACTGAAATACCATGTAACTGGTAAAATGATTACTTTGAAAGAAAAACTATTATTTGAGATGCATAAGATAACTGATGCGAATTTTAGAAATATATACATTATTTTATTATGGTCATGTCCGGACCATCTTGGGGTGAGCAAATTTTCAGAACCATTCAGTGTAGAGAAGAAAGATTGTATGGATACTGAGGAATTGAGGAATGTAACATATAAGTCGCTGGGGAGTGAGCTCAGCCTGCTTGACCAGTGTCTACTTAGGTGTTATTTAAGACTAAAATTAATCCAGTGCCTTCAGCAATAATTTCCTCTCCTTGCATGTTTCAAGGGGAGTATACCTGCTGCATGGTGCAGTTGATGTCACAGAAATATTTTCAGTCAACTGAAGATGTCTTATCCTGAAAATTGTCTATTGATAGCTTTTTTAGTCAAAGTAAAGACTTGGACTAGATACATTTAGCTGTTCTCTGAAAAGCAATATTTTTGGTAAAGGTTTTGTTTCTCTGTATATTGGCCCTTGCTTGCTCCTATAAGCTGCAGACCAGCAGGAATAGATCATCCCAGGGAAAGCCAGAGTAGTGGAGCTGCTGAAGGAAAACACTTCAATTGTGTGATTGCTTCTCCATTCTTAGCATAATAACTGTTTAAGTTGAGGAGATTATACTTCATCACAATGCCTACTTTAGTCAAAGCATATTATGCAACAATTTCCTACATTTTCCCATATTTCTCAGAATATACAGTTCCATGTTACTGAAATTGCACTCAGAAAAGCACAGTTTTGTGCAAGCCATTTCCCTAGTCAATTGCTATTATCACCATTGACATAACCATATGTTAATCTTTTCCCCATATTGGGTATTATTTTGTAGCATGCTGTTTATATTAAAACATTTTAGAATGTTTGAGTATAACTATGTATTGTAGGTTTTTGTTGTTGTTGTTGGGTCATTAGTGGTAAAGATTCTTTTATTACCTATCTACCTTAAAATGTAAAACTAATTCAGTGATTTGAGTATGTTAAATAGAAAATATTTGAATAGGTTTGACAAAACTTCCCTAAAAAATGACTATAGCTCTTATATGATTATCAAATATATTTTTCTTTGTATTGCACAATAAAAATAACGCATTAAACTAAAACTAGCACCTTTTCAAATAAAAAACTGAACACATACAAATATGCCATATACATTTCACTGTAGCTTTGAGTTTTTAACATTTTCCAATCCTATTTGACAGTACATGATAAACAGTGAGTAAAGTACAAGGCTATTAATTATCCCTAAATAAGGACATTCCCCAATGTTAATTTTTTAATTGGTTAACCATTTTAAGACAGAAGTTTGAAATTTGCTATAATATGGGCAATTGCTTACAATTTTTTATTCATACTGAGTTCTTTTTTTCCTTTCCAGAAGTCTGTTAAAGGAGTTTTAGGCCATCCTTACATGAAGAAAATAATAAATCAGATTTTTAAAAAGTGTAAGTGCTTTACTTTTAAATATTAGTCTAAAGTAAAAAGGACTTAGGCAGTTTATGTGTGCTTTATGTTTCTGATTCTTTAATACATTCCTAAAATATTAGGGGCACAATGTTTGCTATGTTATTTTGTGTTTGCCAACTAGAATATCTTTTATTCGGTATCATTTTATTAATGATGCTAAATTGATGAGCACTAACTTAGAGGTGGAAGGTATTTATAGACCAAATTTTAATGAAGAAAGACACTCTTCACTGGCATGAGCATTCCAGCTTCCGAAGGTATGCAGTGTAAATTGGCCATACAGTCAGTTCATGTAAAAAGGATCCTTAGGGGAACAATTGGAAATGTGATGCTTTCTTCAGGATACCTGCCCCTTTCAAAGTTCAAGTCAATAGAGAGGAAATCAAATGACACCATTCCATCATTTTAAATATTAAATAGTTTCAAGTAAGTTTGAAAAGTGGTCACATTCTAATACAAAAACAAGTAACGCATGTCCCAATTTTTATTTTCTAATGTAGGATTAATATTATGGATAGCAATATTCACTTTGTAGCATGCTTTCATTACTGGTCATCACATGGTCTCCAGGTCTTTGCCCTTTTACTCTCTCATCATCCATCCCATTCCCTCACCTCCAGCCTACCCCCACAATTCTTCAGGTACAAGTCTTGTGTACTTAATTAGCGTCCTTCCAATTCACCTCCTATATTTTAATTTCTATAAACATGCATCCTTGAACAGCAGACCGTGTAGTTCTGATGAAAGTACAGTAAAATTATATTTTACTCTATTGCTCAATGTTATGTTTTGAGATATCTCTATTGGCACATACAAATTCCAGATTAGCTGGAATTCAATTGGCATGGGTTATCAGCTTACACAAATAGTTGTGTGGATGTATTTGTGTGGGGTGCAGAGTATGTATGTGTGCATGTGTATACAGATTAGAACACAATGGAGTAGAAAACTCAGCTAGGCCACCTTTTGGTATTGTGTGATGATAACTAAAGACTGATTAATTCACCCAGAAATAATCCATCTATTTAGGTCAAACAACTAGTTTATGGAATTTTTGTCACAATTGAATGGTTGTTAAGACCTTTGTGAAGGGCTTACAGCATTATTCCATGCTCGTTACCTAGTAAAATGTCTGTTAGAATAATAATGACTTGATATTTAACAGGAAGTCTTTAGTCTCCCTGGAATCCACTTGCCAAGCTCTTGGTATTTTTATTAGTATTTATAGCATTGCTGTTTCAAGGATAACATTTCAAATCAACAAAAGGACATAACCTTGGTGCTATATTGTGTCCCACAAAGCAATGTCTGTGTCAGTGATCCAATTTTCTAATTAGCATAATGTCAATGTGTTGTCTGTCCTATCCAGAGCATCGTTACTTTTTAAAAATTCAACTTTCCGTAAGTTTACATTGTTCAATGGTAAAGCTTGCCTTAAAGTAAAAACAATAAAGCAAATTTTTTTTAAAAATGTAAGTGCTTTACTTTTAAATATTAGTCTAAAATAAAAAGGTCTCATGTGACTTCTTTTTATAAGCATTGGTGATATTTAAATGAATCATCATAAGATGCTTTATTTAAAAAACAGAATGTTTATACGTAATTAAAAAATTGAATTTTGGGGTACCAAAGACTAATTATGGCTAATTTCAATTTAGTGTTCTTGTGACTAGAATCCAAAAGATTAATTTCTTTATTTACTCTGTTGTGAGTATCTGGCATCCATGCTTTCTATGATGAAAAGGCTAAAATCATTTAAGAACTCTAAGGAAATGACTCTTTAAGAGGAGTGGGAGCATGTCAAAGTCACCCTAGGGAAATTTTTCAAATTGCATTCATTTCTCACATTTACTTTGGCAAATATGTATTTTTTGCATATGACAAGGGAATGGGTATATTTATTGTCTACAATTACCAAACTTTAATTCCAGAAACCATATACTAAATACAATATTATTAATCCTATTTTATAGGAAGCTGAAAATCAAGAAGGAAGGCGAGGGGAGCAGATGTAGTTCAGTGGTTGAAAGCCTGCTTCCCATGTAGGAGGTCCTGAGTTCAATCCCCGGTACCTCCTAAAAAAAAAAAAAAAAAAAGTAGGAAGATGACTTGTTCCATATCACTTAGAGAGACATAGAGCCCAGATTGAACCAAGGTTTCATGGTTTTTCCTTGGTAGTACTGAGGTCTCATATCTGAGGAAGTGGTTCCACTGAAAATAAGTTAAGCCTTGATATACATTAGAGTCTAGAAGTCACCCCTTGAGAAAAGGGAAGAAGCAAATTTCCCTCTGAAATTGGCCAGGCATCAAAAGCACCTTGTTGAAAAAGGATGTAAGGAAAGATTATGATCTTATTGATGAGAGAAAACTCTTTAGGTGGTGGTGATAAAAAGACAGGAAGTTTGTACATTTTGGTTCCTCTCATCTTGCCTATTTCAACCTAAGTAAAATATTGTTAAAACTTTGTCATTCTTTTTTGTTCATTTTCTTCCAATTTTTTTTTCCTTTACTTTTAAAGGAGCTTTAGATTACATAAACATTACATCAAAAATATAGGGGATTCCCATAAACCCTTCCCTATGTTCCCCCATTAACAACATCTTTCATTAGCATGGTACATTTGGTACAATTGATGAACACATATTTAAGCATGGCTTAATATGGTCTATAGTTTACATTATGTTTTATACTTTGCACCACATTGCAATATCATGAAGAACAATTCCAATGTCACCAAAATGCCCCATGTTATACCTATTCAGTCTTCTCCCTGCCCTCAGAACTTCTGGTGACCACTGTCTTTATATCAATGTTACAAGTTCTTCCATTACTTGAATAATAATAAGTCTACTTTAGTTCATAGTTCCAGTCCCCTTATATTTGTTTGTAACTCAATCTTGAAGATTTTGGGATGATGTTGCTCATTCTGCTTCCTATTGAGAGGGGGCCTAGATCCCATGGGGCAGATGGAAGGAACTGTCTTGCTTGCAGTTATAGATAATCTCTGTTTTCAGGGATGGGCATTGTCTATCATCATCCTTTGGTTAGATGTCCTGGGTGATTCTGATGAACTGAAGAGTAGGTTTTGGCTGCAATACTGCTGAGGGTCAGTGTTCAACTGGCATTTCAACAGCCAGAAGATTCAAGTCTCTGGATCATTCTTATCAAACCAATGACTCAAATTTCTCAAACTAGAGATCTCACTTTTTCTTAGAAGTAATGGAGGCTATGCTGATTATAAGCTGTTTTCATCAAAGAGGAAATATTTGTATATTAGTTTAAGTCCATGTTGGCTGTAATTTGCAAACATAGCAACATATTACAAGTAAGAGTAGCAAAGTGGGGCACTACTTTAAAAAAGGAGCCTCTTGCTCAAACTGGGAACAAAATTACACGAATTATATGGGTAACGTTATCTGTGCATGGCAAAACTTTTTGATTTACAAATGTTAAGTTACAAACTTGGGGTTCCTTTAGAATAAAAAGTAGTATCAAATATTTAATGTCCTTTTCTTTATTACCATTAAACTACAAGGCAATATTCACTAGAAGGGATAAGAAACCACCTTACAACTGCTATACTTTTTGAAAATAAGGCAATTTTCACAGATATGCATTCATTACAGGCCTACTATAACTAATAGGAATGGATGATGGCTTCTTGGAAAAACTGTAGAATATCAAAAGGGAGCTCTATCTACCTGACAAATTTATTAGGCTCCAAATTCAAAGAAAAAGGCAAACAATGGAATGTTTGTCTATCTTGCTTACTAATAATTTTTTAAGTACTCATACAACCCATTATTTATATTTTAAAAATATATGATGTCATTAAATAAGTGACACCTATGACATACCTAATGAAAAAAAATGGGAAAAGTCAAATAAATGTCCATATAGTACCTTTTTGCTTAGCTTCTCAACATGAACAAAAAAACATTTTACCAACTATGAATTAATTGTGAGAGTTTTAGGAAAAGAATGGTACCTGGCCAGATTTTGAAATTTTGTGGAGCTTGAAAGTAAAACCATTTTGTTAATGTGTGTTTATATGCTTTATATCTGTGTATTATAAAAGAAATGCTAGTAAATTTTATGTTTAAAACTAAGATAATGAGTTTGGTAGTGGTGGCATAGTTTTGAATTTCTTCCAATCCCCATATCAACATAGATAAAGGAAATAGACAATAAAACCAAAACCCATGGACAACATTGACAACAAAACTGGGTGACAAGCTATCCTCCCCAACCTCAAAAATAAACAGGTAGAGACTGACCACCACAAGGCCTTCCTGGAGTCAGTGCCAATGAAGAAGGAAGCGGAAGGAAGCCGTAGAATGTTTTGCGGACCAGAAAACAGGAGAATGCTGGCAAATAGTCATCACACATGCCATGGAGGCTCTGGCCAATCTGAGAGCAGTAGAATTGGGAGGAACTTTACCTACTCCATTAGCAGGTCAGTCCAGAGGACTGGCATTGAGACATGAGGGGAATGGAGGAGACTCACCCCATGAACTCCAGAAACTGACTAGTCACAGCCCTTATCCAGGACAGAGACATGACATACAAACAAAAAAGACATTTGTATAATCAAAGCATCTTTTACAAAAATTAAATTTAAATTTAAAAAAAGGATTTCAGATAAAAGGAGGGGAGGGAAACAGGCAAGGAATCTGAAAGAACCTGCAGCCATCTTTGTGAACACTAAATGAAACAAAGGGGACATTTGTAAATTTAGAAAACTTATCTTGAACATACTGCCTTCTCAAAGTTTGGTAAAAATTGATTTTAAATGAAATTGAGCAACAGAAAGGATAAAGTTCATATCCTATTCAAAGTTATTATGAGCTAAGAGAGAATAAGGAACAAATGACATTCTTAAAAATGGAACATTAAGAAAATATTCAAACACATCAAATATGTGAAAGAATAACATAATCATAATTAGAAAAATTCAGAAATTAGATGACAGCTCAGGAAACAATTAGAAATAAAAGAAAATATTTCAGAAATGGAGGCTAAATTAGAAAGAATGCATGGTAGACAAACACAACAGATGATGCTTTAAGAGAAATAGAAGATGAAAGGAAGAATATTTTAAAATTTAAATCATGAGAAAAAAGAAAACAGAATAAAGTGACAAATATTTAAGAGACAAAGAATATTTTAAATGAATCCCTCATTTAAAAAGAAGAAAAGAAAGCTACAATTCAAGAAAACATTACTAAAACATGGATTTTAAACACCCACTTGTAACTAGATATTGAAAGAATATGCAATGTATCTGAGATTATTAATTCAGAATGACTGACATGAAAACACCTAATATTTAAGGGAAAAAAGAAAACCTCTAGTTCATCTAGATAAAAAGAACAATTATCTTACAAGAGGAATAAAATTAGGTTATCAGACTTGTTGACAGAGAACACTTCAACCCAAAAGAAAATGGAGTAATATATTTATGGTACTCAAAGAGAGGAAAGGTAAGCCAAATGCTTTTAAACCAGCAAAACTGATTTTTAAACAAAGGAGCAAAGATAAACTTATCACATGCAGGAAGGCAGAAGATTTTATTTCCTTGAGTCCTTCCTAGATGATAGAAATGATCAGAGAAATGCTTACATAAGGATTAGTAGTAAATGTAAGCGTTGGCTTATAAATGAAAGTTAACAGGGAGAGGATAGTATGTAATGGCTATGCACTCTGACGTTAAAAGTAGTACAGCTGTTTAAAAAATAGGCATGGTAAAAACACAGGCAAAGATTTTTTTAATGATTTCAGTTAAGGGTTGATGGTGGTAGTATTGTTATTTTGATACTGTTGCTAGTATAGTATGGGATATTCTAATTCTGTCAAAGGTACTGAACCTATTTCTGATAAATCCTCTGGAGCCAGCTGTTAAATTTTAGGAAATATCAAAGATAGAGAAACACATTGAACTGCACCTAGAGTATGCAGTCAGCAACATCCAGACTTTGAAACTCTACAAAGTAAAATCCAGAGGGGGGGGGGAAGGGGGCAATTATAGATTAACAAAAATTTTAAAACATCAAATAAAGAACTGGATAAGACTAAACTAGAACTAGGACAAGGTATATATAGAAGTGGCTGACAAAATTCTAGTTCTTGATCTGGGTGGTTTCAAGGTATTCACTTAAAACCATTCATTAAGCTGTATATGTGTGTGATTTTCTGGATCTGTGTTTTGTTTTTTAATTAAAATTAAAAACAAAAAGCTAATGATAGTCAAACAATATTTTAAACCAATATTTAAACCAATATTTCATCTCACTGTGAAAAATAAAATGTCTATGCAGTATATACTTAATTTATTAAAGTATTTTAATGAATGTTTATTAATTTTAAAAATTATTCTATTGTTTTATAGCTATCACAGCTACAAGCTATAATGTAAAAAAAAATTCAATTTAAAGCAGTTTGACCAAATAAATGCTTTAAAATTTTTTTTCTAATGAGACCTGAAGATGTGGGAGGTACAGTAATGTCTGAAGATTTCGTTTTGGTTGCCCTGCCATCTTTTGATCCTCAATACCAGAAGCTAAACTTTCACTTACTCAGGCTGAGATGAGGGCAGGAATGAATCATGACAAAGAGGGCAATACTGTAGAAATCGCTTCCAATCCTTCCGGTCACTTCACTGGGTAAAGTGTCACCATGAGCAGAAAGCTAATCCCTGATAATGATGATTTACAGCTGGAAAGTGGCTTTAGGACAGATTTACTGTTGGCCTATTCACACCACTCTGTTTCTATCACCAAAAGATATTTTTTCCTGTAAAAAGCAATGTGAGGAAAGGACATATACATCAGAGCATGTTAATAATCCCCTTTCTCTCTCTCCCTCTGGTAATATGAGCAGTCAGAAAAGGAAGAGAAAAAATGTATACTAAGAAAATCAATAATATATTGAAGATATTGAAATCTTGTTATGGGAGAGAATAAATAAATACTCAAGCCACTAGACAAATTCTGTGATTTAAAAAACCCCAGAGTTCAGTGATAATTACAAGAATGGCACATCTTCAGAAAGTGTACATAAATATGCATCTTTTTCTTGTTCTCAAGTACAGTAATTCTACAAATAATAAATAATCATGGCTCCCATGTATCAGTCAGTTACCATGCAACAGGTCACATGCTATGCACTATACATAAATATTATCTTCATACTTAAAAAAAAAAAGACAAGGAAACAGGAACTTAGAAGATTTCACTAACTTAGTCAGGGTTATATAGCTTATGCTCTGAACCATTATGCTATACTGCTATAAAATATATGTTAATATTTTACTAATAGTCCTAAGGAAGGAAAAGACCAAGTAAAAATTTTTCAAGGGAAGTGTTCACCACGTAATTTTTAACAAGCTCCCACACATAAAGTGATTTCCTTGGATCAAGTGGGCCTTCGATGACAGAGAGCCAGTGTGGTTCTCCTTAGGTCCTCAATGAGAAAATTGTGGTTTGATCGAAAAACTAGACAACCTATAAGTATGATAGATTCCTAGGAGCAGAGGAAGGAGTAAGTTATCACGACAGAGTTGTCAAATAAAAGCAAATTCAGACTTAGATAAGGAGAGACTTTATTCAAAAAGTCTATGCCATAGGTAGAATGCTATGGCCTCAGGGTCTGCAGGCATCTCAAAATCAAACAGAAAAAGGCTTTCCTTTTACAGGTAAAGGTAAGAATGGCTGACCAGAACTTTTGAGAGAGAAATTGAGCAAATGAGTGGAGGTGAGTGGACTCTCAGAATGAACCATTAAGAGGGACATGTTCTGCATTTAGCACTTGCTCAGACTTGGCGACAAGCCAAAGTTCAAGGGTCTGAGGAGAAAAGCCTGACTAAATTTTGGTCAGAAAGGGACAGAAAGTAGGATAATAGGATTCTACCTTTCCAAAGGAACTTTAGGTGAAAGAATCCACAGAAATTGGGGCATTCTCCAAAGAAGCCATGAAAATGCCCAGAGGGGAAAGAGAGTGAGCAGGCTTTAAACACCTGCTACATCCAGAAAGCACCGATGTCAATAATGGACAACTCCTGACGCTTTTCCTCTTCTCCCTGCCCAGGTACTAACCCCCAGTGGTAAGAAACCATGATTAGCAAGCTGGGAAAGGAAACATAGCAGCCTTAGATGAGTAAGAGAAGCAGCCAACTTCCCTGCCCTGACGGTAGACCTCCCTCCAATGCAGAGAGAGAAGCGGCGTCTAACTTTCAAGTAAAGTTCCGAGTTTTTAATATTACCTGATACTGAGCATCTTAATTATTGAAATGAGACTGTATTTTGTGATTTAACTTAACTGTAAGACAGTTTACTACCTAAAGTCAGGAGAAATGCCATGAGAACTCTCAGGAACAGGAAAGAAGCCCCAGAGCCAAATTCAAATCGAGAGTGGAAACTAATTTTACGATGGCATCCCCTGAATTGTGCTTGTTCTACATGAGAGTTACATAACATTTGTGCTTCTGACCAAGTGTGGGCTCCATGACTGTGAGTGGAATCACTACTTTTGCCTATACCACTGCCCCCATATCCCTCATATATAACCCCTTTTCTTGTTCGAACACACTGCAGCTGACATTGATGTCATTCACAAGCCAAAATAGTGTTTATAAGAAGCTGACTTACAGTTCTTGTTTCCAGGGAGCTATTTTTACTCTGAAATGCTCATGTTTTCCCTGAATTGTCTACAAAATGTCATCCTTCTCACAACTCAGCTGCAATTATGCTTTTGTATTATTTGCATTTATTAACTGGCTTCTACTATAATTTTAATTATATATGCATATCTTGTTTTTAATCATAAATACATGTCTGTCTTTCCCAATTTAGAATGCATTTTCTTTAAGGACAGGTATTCCAACACAGTTTTTCAAATTAATCCGTAGCACCTGATAGAACTAAACTTCTGAGTACTTAAGAAATATGTGATCTCTGGAAGCATTACTTATAGGTTAGCAAACCATGTTTCATTTTGTGACCTCAAACACTTGTTTCTATACTATATCATTTATTCAGCTTTACGCTGAACAAATAATTGTTGAGCTTTATGCAAAAGAAAGCTTTCAGACAAAGCCACATTCAGCTGTGTGCTTTAATTTAAAGCCGATTGTCAGTAATCTCTCATGTGAAACATTCTGAACGTGGAGGAGAGGACAGCAGAAGAGGGCAGGAGAACAAAACTGATTTCCACGTTAGGAAATTACCAATTAATAGCTTTTCCCTCACAGGTGGGCAGATGGTCATGTTTCTATATTGCATATAGATTACAATGTGGCAGAAAAAACTTCTATTTGCACATTTATTTTTTATTTTGTTCCGTGTGCTTTGAGCTTCCTAGGCCAATTTCTTTCTCATAGTTGTGTGCCTGTTAATGCTATGAATGGTGGTTGCCAATATTAAGCTTGCCTTATTGCAGAGATTTTTGCCTCTACCTTCTCTGAAATAGTTGAACCTCTGAGAAACAAAAATCTACAAACACCATTTATTCATTCATTTCATGCATTTATTCAACAAATGTATTTGAGCATGTACTAGGTTTGAAAGTTCCAAAAGCACGTTCCCCACAGAGCTGCAGCCACATTGAACACCACATTCACCAGATCGCTGATTCTATGTTCCTAAGAGAATTAGCATCAAGTGATTTGATTTGAACGAGCCACAGTGGACACTGCCACTTCCCCACTCAATTCTCACTAGCATGCTGCTTTTCATTTTATATTTGGCTCATCTTCTATCATCAAGTCAACAACTACTTCAATTTAAAGAATCACAGCAGCAAAAATACAGGTAAAGCCAACTACACTTGTCCAGTTGTTGATATTTTGATAAAGCATTTGAATTGTGCATGCTGACACAAGACAGACACTTTTGTTGACAATGGAAGAGTTTTGGGGAAAATAACCATAGATGATAAAGTACAGCCAGAGTAGTTGGAAGTAATCATTATCCACTTACAACCACCTCTATTAATGACAAACCCTATTCAAGAGGTTGAAATTTAAAATTATTTTATTTTGCCTTTACTCCATCTCAGCCTAAGATAAAGAAAATCAAAACTGAAGAGTTTCATTTATCTCTAGAAATAAATTTATAGTAAAAATCTGGATGTATCAAGTAACTACAACATGAATAACAGTGTACTTTAGGTGGATAAAAAAGAGATGCAATGCAATGTTCCTTTAATTTAATTGGGATAAATAATGTAGAATAGATATGAGCAAAGAGAAAAGGAAAAATTATGTAGGAGCACAAAAAGTTAAAGTAAAAGGATGGCTTATTCTAGGAAGGAGAATTCAGGAATTGGTTCATTAAGGGAGTGATGGATGGGGGTAAGAGAATGAGTAACTGAGATGCCACTGATGCGGGCAATTAGCATCAAGGGTTGGCAGCCAGAAAGCCCACTGATCTGCTTGGTGTAGACAGAGAATCTGGGTTAAGGACTAATAGTGATAAATGAAATCAGAAAGTTATGTGGGGCTAGCAAAGTTCTGGACTGACACAAAGCATAATATCGTCCTTGAGTAGGAAAAACACAATTAGAGGTGGCAAAACATTTATTCTGTTACTGGAACGCCCTAGGTTTCTAGGTTCTTGGTTATACCACATAAAGAAATTTAAGGACACACCATAGGGTAGGAAAAGGGAGTGAGGACTTTATTGAGAAACAAGAGAGAGTGAGAGTATATACCCAAGACATGGGAGCCGGTGTGCTACAGGGTGAGACGCACAATGTGGGACCCTGGGGTTACCCATTATAAGGACTTTCCCCCTTTCCCCTCCCCATATTAAGGCAGGATCTCAGCTATTCACTGTTTTGATTGGTTGCCTTTCTACCTTCACCTGTCAGCTTAAACGGAACCAACAGGGAAGGTTTTTTGTTTGGAGTTATCCGACCCTTCTTTTGAGCCCGGAAGTTTCATACGGGACCTTGTGACCAGGGTCTTGGCGAGCTTTTTGGCTGTAACAGTGATGGTTTTGCTCTCAAGTAGCTGCCTGTGGGAAACTGGTTTCCCTCACCTCCCCCGCAAGTCCTGAGCATATAGCCACCTGCATAATTTAGGCATAAGTTAAAGGTTAACAACCCTCCCCAGAAGGAAGAGGATATAGATGTTACCGTAAACTATGATCTTCCCAAAACAGTAAATGTCCTTCCTAAGAGCTCAGTGAAAACCTCACCATGCTCCATGTTTACACTTCACATGACTTTAGCAGGAAATCTGTTCTCATACCCTGTGGAATGTCCTTGTTCTGGAACCCCTTCTATATCACCCCTCATTTTCTCATCTCTTCACAGAGCACTAACTTCATTCATTCTTTGACCGTCTGCTGTCAAAGATTTTCTCCTGTCCATAAGTCCCAATAAAGCTTATGTCTGACTAAATGCCAGGTGTGCTCTTTGGTTTTGTGGTCTCACCAACTTGCGTCCTTCAGGAATTGGGTTGTAACAACTGGTGAGCTGTGAGCCAGTAGACCAAAGGACCATCAACAGTAGTAGGTATGAGCTCAGAGAAAGGAGAAACCATGGGGGAAATTCAGGGTTGGCTTGTAATGTCCATTTGAGGGGGGGGTGGGTGCTCTCATGGACGAGTGGGACCACTAAGAGAATATGGGGTTGCCCACTTGCTTGATTGTTGTGGAACCACGTGAGTACAGGGACACCCTGAAAACATTGATGGGAGTAGTGTTAACTAAGATAGGGAAAACATTCTGGCAGCAATTTTGCAAGCCCCCTGCTGTCTGGAGGGTGTAACTGTGGGCCAGCAGGGGGCTGATAGAATTAGTTTAGCCATTGGAGATTAGAGAAACTTAGTAATATTAATACTCTCTTTTCAGTTTCCATGTTAATTCTAATTAGATCTGGATAGGAACATTAATAAAATTGGTGTTGTTAAAGTTTAGTAACTTTGAGCTGGACAACTTTATTTTTTAAAAAATAGAAAAAAATGCTAGCAGCTTGTGTAAACTTTAATTAAAAATATATTACAAAACTGAATGCTCATAATACTTGTGCAAACTGTGAAAATGTTTAAACGGGATGTGATTTTGACAATGTTTTAAATTTTAGTCATATTTTATTTTGATTAGAATTTTTATCAAGGTGTTAAAAAGAGCTTTTAGTTTTGAATTACTAGCGTACTCCTGAACTTTGAGTCTGTGTAAGTGTATTAGTCAGCCAAAGGGGTGCTGATGCAAAATACCAGAAATTGGTTAATTTTTATAAAGGGTTTTTATTTGGGGTAGGAGCTTACAAATGCCAAGCCATAAAGCATAAGTTACTTCCTTCACCAAAGTCTATTTTCACATGTTGGAGCAACATGGCTGCCAACGTCTGCGAGGGTTCAGGCTTCCTGGGTCCTCCCTTTCAGGGTCTTGCTTCTCTCTGGGCTCAGGGTTCCTCTCCTCCTCGTGCTTGCTTCTCTTTCCTCTGTGAACTTAGCCTTAGTCCAGCTTAAGGCTTCAGCATCAAACTCCAACATCAAAAACCCTCAACTCTTTCCTTTGCCATGCCTTTTATCTGTGTCCTAACAACATGGCACTATCAAAGCCCTAATAGTAAATTAATCATGCCCCGGTACAGACAGATTACAAACATAACCCAATATCTATTTTTGGAATTCATAACCATATCAAACTGCTACACTAAGTATATTCTTGAAGAGTAATGCAGAATATATGTGTTAATCCCGGGGATGAGCCTCCCTGGCACCGAGGGACCACTATCAACTACCAACTGATGATGCAACTGGAAAATGACCTTATATGGAAGGTTCAATGCGGATCAGCAGAATATCCCTGTCTACATAAAATAACATGACTTTAAAATGCTGTTTGACCTAATGTAAGGGGGAAATGGAAAGGAGAAATGAGTTTATATGGCTACGAGTCTCTAAAAAAGAGTCTGGAGGCTGTCAGAAGGATTGCCCTTGTGCACAACTGAATGGGGTCTGAGAGACAGATAGAGCAGATACAACCCCCAGGTATTGGTTCCTTTGAGGGCTAAAGAGACCCGTGGGAGTTATGGTCATGGCCGATGGGGTTAACTACCAGGTCAGATGGCCCCTCTTTGGAAATGGTGTTTATGTGTGATGAATCTGGACTCAGATGGGATCTCTCTTCATGGGACTTTCATGCTAATGTGCTGGAGGTGCAGTTGGTGATGGGGTTTGGGATATATTTGGGGGATTTGAATCTCTGGACTGACAGTGTGATGGCCAGGTCCTGAGCCTCAGCAGACTCCAGCACCTACAGTCTGATTCATTGGACTCACCACACTCAGCTAAGATGGAGTTGAAGAGGGACAACCACCACACCATGGAGCCTAGAGTGATTACAACTGAAAGTGGGAGGATTGCATCCAGCATCCATGTGGAATCTGAGCCTCCTCTTGACATAGAGGTGCAATGGACACAACCAATCCAGTGTCCACATAGAAAAGGTGGCATTGGATTGGGAAAAGTGGACATGGTGGCTGATGGGTATGGGGAAAGGCGGGAGGAGATGAGAAGTGGAGGCGTCTTTGGGACATGGAGCTGCCCTGGATGGTGCTTCAGGGGCAGTCACCGGACAGTGTAAATCCTCACAGGGCCCACTGGATGGAATGGGGGAGAGTATGGGCCATGATGTGGACCATTGACCATGAGGTGCAGAGGTGCCCAGGGATGTGCTTACCAAGTGCAATGGATGTGTCATGATGATGGGAATGAGTGTTGCTGGGGGGGGAGAGGTGGGGTGGGGGTGGTGGGGTTGAATGGGACCTTATATATATATATTTTTTTAATGTAATATTATTACAAAGTCAATAAAAAAAAAAGAATATATGTGTTAAATGTCTATCTGTCTAAACTGTTAAATTAGGACTTAGCTGCATTTATACTCCTCAAGTATTCCTACCTAGTTGCTGGTTACTAATAAAAGTGTTTCCAAGAATGAGCTTGCATATTTCAGGCAACACTGATTCCAGAGGAAACCTTAAAAGCAACAAAAATCAGAGATGTGAAATGGTAAAGAGCTTAGAGACAACCATACCGAAGGAGTAAGAATTTTGGGTCAAATTATTTACCTTTATGTTTCTGTTGGTATGTCTTAATTCCTTTCATCTGCTTTTCAGTGTATAGTTTCATATCACTGCATGGTAATATTAGATTAACAAATGAAATTGTTAATCTTAAAAGAGCTCTATTCATATTGCCAAAAAATTAAATAAGCACTTATATTGGTAAATGACTACTCCTAAAGCCCAAATTGGATAAGCCAAACAGAATAAAAAGTCACATAAAATCAAAACAAAGAAACTATTTAAAGGAAAGAAACTAAAAAGTTTATCCTGAATTCTCCCATAATCTTTCTATAGCCTATCCTACCCCAGGATCTTCTCCTAACCTTGACTGAAATCCAGTAAAACTGGTTTAGGAAACTAAGAGGATGGGCTAGGTGTTGAAAGATGGGGGAGATGTGAGTTTAGCCTATAGTTCTGTCCACTAGACCTGGAAATTAAAATGTTGGGACAGAGAGTTATTACAGAATAAAACTTTTTTGTACAGTCATTCCTGTAATTTTCAAATTAAATTTTAACAGCTTTTGAGATGACAGTAATAATCCAATGTCCAAATTTCAGTAAGGAAAGAAAAAGTCCTTGAAAGCTATGGAAAGATTTTTTCCTAAATTATGATTGAACAAATTAACATTATAATATATTCCAGAACTTGACAGTCAATATTCTTTTAAGAATATTCACAATTTTAGAATTTTATTAAAGGGAAAAAAAAAAAAAGGTTTTAGCCTCCTGTGAAGGAAGGAAAAAAGAACATCTTTTGCATAAACTATAATGGTTTTTTTCAATTTTACTTAGCTTGGGTGTAATCTCCCTAGGTTTATAGGATACTAATTAAATAAATTAGCATTTTATGTATTAAATCTTTAAGATGATGAAAATTGTAAATTTTTGGCTAATGAAATTATTACAAACATCTTTAAAAAAATTTTTTTGCCTAAATTGAAATGAATTCTTTTTCTTCACATAACAGAATGAGGGGTAAGAGACTTAAATGGCTATAGATATAAGTAAAAGTTTTGTTGAAGTGAATTCATAGTCAATGCTGAATAAAACTTGATACATTTAAGGGAATGTGTTTTGTCCTAAGATAAGATGGCTGGTTTTCATAAAATCAGGGTGGAAATATTTAAAACAAAGCTTGAATGAATTTAGAAAGTTGTAGAAGATATTGTAGAATGCAGCATTAAGTAAAGGAATGTGTTTTGTAAAAAAAATTTTTTTTAATTTTAAAAAAATTTTTAAAAAAAGGAATGTGTTTTATAAAGGTGAAAATTTGTCTTGAGATGAAGTAACTATAGTCCAAGTAGTTATGGACTGTTATGGGAAGTTTGTAAAAGCATTTTCTAAACTGAAATATTTAAATGGCTAATTCTAGGAGACCATTATTAGACAGAAATCTGAATTGATATTAATAACAAAGAGTAACTACATAGCAGAGAAACCTGTCAGAGGCCACCTCAATTGCATATTAAGTGGTAGTGGGTGAAGATAATCTTGATTCCATTGGAATCTTAGGTTTTCGTAAAACAATGGTGAAAGTAGTTTTTTTCCTATGCTGCTAAGGTAAAATACCTGTCAATTTACATAATCATGGTAAAGGTGTAAAAGTAAAACATAAAGTGTTGAAGTCATTAAGTTCATTCACTACACTAGAAGCTGCATTAAAAGTATTTAGAAAGTATATGAAAATAAAAAGAGAGAGACTTCATTATTGTCACTCTCTTGTGCATTAAAGTCAGGCCCCCAGGCCATTGCATGGTGCCTCTTTATTTGAGTTATTGGCTAGGATGGTCACTGAGACACCAAAAATTATATAAGGATCCACCACATTTCTGGACATGTCTCTGAAGTGGATGGAAAGTACATTGCAGTTTCAGACTCCTGAAGTGGTCAGTGATGGCTTGATATGGCTAGATTTACAATAGACAATGCCTCTGGACTTGCTTTTGTTTCATAGAGCCAAAGAGCACTATGTACCAGGCTGGTGAAACACTTGTGCCTTTCTCTAGGGCCATTGGTGCTACAGCATGCTGGCTGTATGAAGGATTTACCAGGTGGAGCAATAAATACCAAGTATATGAGTAGAACCTTAAAAGACATAATTGGCATTATGGCCTGCTCCCATGGAGAGATAACAAGTGTGGATTTGCAAACCTTGCACGTAGATCTATTAGTTGCAGCTCAAAGAGAAATTTGTGCATTGATTAGTACATTGATTAGTATTAAGTGCTGTACCTATATACCTGATGAATACGATAATATCTCTTCTATTATAGATCATACGCAGAGGGATATTGAACACGTTAAAACTCTTTGTAAACTTAATTCACTTTCTAAGTAATTAATGAATGTGCCTATAAAATAAAAGAATAGCTCTTGTAAGTATTGTCTTTATTTTGATTGCCATATGCTTATCTTGCTGTTGCCTATATTGTCTTTGTGATTTTATGTCTAGGTCAGTGCCTCTCCTCATACCTTTCCCAGCTGTCCTACACATAACCACTGCTGTGGGACCTGGGGGTGGCAGTTTCCTAGATAGCAATTGAAACTTACAAGATCAAGTCCATCAGCTTTGGGAGGATGTAGCTTCTGGAATCACCTGGCCTTTCTCATTCCCATGACTCAGTATATTTTGACTGGCCCCCTTTTGGGGGTTGCTTGGCACCATTTTTGTAATTCTTTTTTAATAACTAAGCCTATTTCTTCCCGAATGAACACGTCCCAGAAAAAGGTATTAGTCATGTGGGGACTTCATCCAGTTCCAACTATGGTGCTGGACCTTCCTTTCCTCAACCTCAATAGAATAGCCAGAGAGTTCACACCTAGTCAGGCAAGTTCTACTGCCCAAAGTAGCAGGAAGCAGCTACAGAAGAATGAACATCACCCTTCAGCTCCCCCTTAAGAATAAGGGTACAAACTTTCTGAGGGGCAAGTTGAGGCAGATTAGTATGTGAAATAGAGAAGGCGGTTCTTCAGAATAAAGCCCGCCAAAGATCCTGGTCACAAGGTCCAATTTGAAAGTCCTGGACTACTTTGTTATCTACTGATGAAAACATTGCTTGTATACTGTTAGACCAGCACAATCTGCCCCTTATTGTTCCTGCAAATTGCACAGCACAGAACACCTTGCTGGCTTGGCAGAATATGACCAATTGACAAGTTTGAAATAAGATCTTCTCATTTAAGACTGAGATTTAGCTGCTGTCTTTCAATGAGACTCATAATTATACTTTTTCCCTTATAAGGCAACAGGTGACTAAACCCAGGCTTTTATTAGGATATGCTGTATATAATAGTTTAGGATGGTTAACAGCTGAGTCTATCACCATAGATTGCATCGTTCCTATGGAACGCATGGAATGACAAGAGGGAATTCATGATGTGGAGTGGTTACTCCCTGCACTGTGTAATTTTACTATCAAGGTTAGATGTAGAGTAAAATACACCCCCTGGTGGTCTACCCATTGACCATTTCTTGTGCCAGGTTGTACTACAATTGTCCCTGGAAAACACATAATGGCTTTAGCCAATCAAACTGCTAAAGGCTTTAATAACTCCAAAGTAACCATTTCCTTAGTAAATGAAGAAACCACTCAACTACAAAAGGTAATTTTACAAAATAGGATGGCTATAGATATTCTTACTGTGTCACAAACAGAGTCCTGTGCCCTTATTAATGTTCAATGTTGTGTACATGCTTTCATAAGTCTAATAGCTTTTATTGTAGGTCTCCTATTGTTCTATTGTCATTTATGCTGTTGTGGAATGTGGATGCAATGCTTGTCCTATGGTCAATTTAGGCTGCTATATGGGGGTGGATTGTAGGGACTGAGGACCCCCCCAAGTCCTCAGCATGTAGCTACCTGAATGACCTAGGCATAAGTTAAAGGTTAACAACCCTCCCAAGAGGGAGAGAATGTATACATGTTACCATAAACTACGATCTTCCCAAAGCAGTAAATGTCCTTCCTAAGAGCTTAGTGAAAACATCACCACACCTCATACATATGCTTCATGTGACCCTAGCAGGAATTCTGTTCCCATACCCTATGGAATGTCCTTGTTCTGGAGCCCCTTATATATCACCTCTCATTTTCTCATCTCTTTGCAGAGCACTAACTTCATTCTTTGACCAGCCACCATCAAAGATTCTCTCCTATCCCTAAGTCCCAAAAAACCTTATGCCTGACTAAATGCCAGATGTGCTCTTTGGTCTCATGGTCTCACCAACTTGTGCCCTTCAGGAGTTGGGTATAACACTGCCTTCCCTCAAGGGCTTTCTGGGCAGGGCCTTGTGCCTATATTCTGACCAGTGGGGTCTCAACTGTTACGGCTTTATTCTGATCAGCCACATTCCTTCGTTTCCTATACTAACCTGCCTCAATCCTACACAACAATTTAGTCCTAAATAAAGTTTTACCCCCAAGTACATTACATAGGTTCCTATTTTCCAGTGAGGCAGTTATGGATTTGCAGTTATGGATTAGCAGATATGGGATGAGAGTAAAAAAAAAAAAAAAAAAAGGATATCTTTGTATTTTAAAAGTAACAAGAGAACTATAATACTTAAAAATATAGAGGAAATAATAAGTTTGACCTCAGCTTATCAATTTATTTTCTAGAAATAGCCACAATGTATTTGCATTAAAAAAGAACATAAAGGGATGCCGTTAACATAGTGAAGTACGACATCCCCTGGGAAAAAACCTCCCTTGAGGTTCAGCAAATAAAAGAAAAAATCCCACTTGCTTGAAACTCTGAAGGTTGGTAGAGACTGGAAAAGAACCACATAAATGCTAAAGTGAAGAAAAATAAATACACCAGGTAGGAAATTTCCATCCCAGAATACCAGTCTCATTCCTACCCCTCAATCAATATTGCACAGCTTAGGAGTCCCTCAGAGACAGAGAAGTCAGGATCCCTCCCTCCCACCATGGTAACAGACTTTAGAGCCATGTACAGGAGCATATTAGAACCTCATGCATATCTTATCACCTGGTCCCAAGTCTGCAGAGACCCAGGCAGAACATAAGCACTAGGGAGTGCTGCATACATGAAGACCACTGAGTGGGGAAGGGAAGAAGCCATAACTGGAAAGTGGTGCATTCACTTAACCAGTTTCAGTTGTCTGGACTACTTAAATGCAAAACAGACTTTTCTGGAGTGACCAGCCTTTCTGAACTGACCTTATCTGGCTCCTGGGATAAGATTCCCTGGTGTGGAAGAAACTGGAGGCAGAAAAGCTTCAGAGAGAAAAAGGAAATAAAAACGGTAGGAAACAAGAAGATATGGCCAAGTCATGGGACCAAATTAAAACTTCAAAGACACAGAATTTGGAACAACTTATCACAGAAGTTCAAATAAATCTCCTAAATCAATTCAAGGACATGCAAGAAAATATGGTTAAAAAGTTAAAGGATATTACGCAGACAATTTGTGAGCATAAAGAAGAATTTGGAAGTAGAAACAGAAAAGTAACAAATTATGGGAATGAAAGGCACAATAGAACAAATTAAAATACACTACAGCCATACAACAGCAGATCTGAATAGGCAGAAGAAAGAATCAGTGACCTAAAAGACAGAACAGTTGAAATCTTACAGAAAAACAGAGAAAAGATTAGAAAAAAATTAAACAGCTTTTAAGGAATTTGAGGGACAGCACCAAGTGCATAAACATATGTGTCATGGGTGTCCAGTAAGGGAAGAGAAGAGAAAAGGATCAGAAAGAATATTTGAGGAAATAATGACCCAAAATTTCCCATCTCTTATGAAAGACATAAATATGCACACCCAAAACCACAACATACTCTAAACAGAATAAATCCTAATAGATCTACCCTGAGACACATACTAAGCAGATTGTAAAATGCCAAAGATAAAGAGAATTCTGAAAGCAGCAAGAGAAAAGTGAATCATCACATACAAGGGATGTGCAATAAAACTAAGTGTGGATTTCTCATCAGAAACCAAGGAGGCAAAAAGGTATGGTATGATATATTTAAGGTTTTGGAAGAGAAAAATTATCAGCCAAAAATTATTTATCCAGCAAAACTGTCCTTCAACAATTAGGGAGAGTTTAAAATATTCACAAATAAAAAGAAACTGAGAGAGTTTGCAAAAGGAGACCTGTCCTACAAGAAATACTGAAAGGAGTTCTGCAGGTTGAAAGGAAAGGACAGGAGAGAGTGGCTGAAGAGTAGTCTGAAGAGATGAAGAATATCAGTCAGCATAGCTAAAAGGGTAAAAAGTAAAGAGACAAAAAAAAAAAAAAGATATGATATATAAAAACCAAAGGAGTTGCTGTAGTAAGTAGTGCCTTTGCTGTAATAACACTGAATGTTAGTGGATGAAATTCTCTAATCAAAAGACACAGATTGGCAGAATGGACAAAAAAGCATGATCTAACTATATGTTGTCAACAAGAGATTCACCTTAGACCTAATGATACAAATAGGTTGAAAGTGAAAGGCTGGAAAAAGATATTCCATGTATAAAAGAGCTGGTGAAGCTATATTAATATCAGAAAAATTAGACTTTATTTATTTTTTTTTAATTTTTTATTTTTTTTATTTTATTGACTTTGTAATAATATTACATTAAAAATATATATGTGAGGTCCCATTCATCCCCACCCCCCCACCCCACCTCTCCCCCCCCCCCCCCCCCCAGCAACACTCATTCCCATCATCATGACACATCCATTGGATTTGGTAAGTACATCTTTGGGCACCTCTGCACCTCATAGTCAATGGTCCACATCATGGCCCATACTCTCCCCCATTCCATCCAGTGGGCCCTGTGAGGATATACAATGACCGGTGATTGCCTCTGAAGCACCATCCAGGGCAGCTCCATGTCCCAAAGATGCCTCCACCTCTCATCTCTTCCTGCCTTTCCCCATACCCATCAGCCACCATGTCCACTTTTCCCAATCCAATGCCACCTCTTCTATGTGGACATTGGATTGGTTGTGTCCATTGCACCTCTATGTCAAGAGGAGGCTCAGATTCCACATGGATGCTGGATGCAATCCTCCCACTTTCAGTTGTAATCACTCTAGGCTCCATGGTGTGGTGGTTGTCCTTCTTCAACTCCATCTTAGCACCATCTCATCTTAAATTCCACCCCTGCAGACATCGGCTCACATCCTTCCACCACCCTCCGATTTCCTGTAAGCCTATCGTTCAGTCTCTTGTTATCTAGGGCAGCTTGGTTAAGAAAAATTAGACTTTAAATGCAAAGCTGTTATAAGGTACAAAATAGGATACTATGTATTAATAAAAGAGGAAATCCACCAAGAAAAAATAATCATATATATATATATGCACCTGCCCATGGCACCACAAAATTCCTGAAGCAAACACTGGCAAGACAGAAGGGAGAAATAGATGTATCCACAGTAACAGTTGGAGACTTCAATATACCGTTCTCATCAATAGATAGAACATCTAGACAGATGACCAATAAGGAAACAGAGAACTTGAATAATATGGTAAATGAACTAGACCTAAAGACATATACAGATCATTGCACCCCTAAACAGCAGGATATATATTCTTCTCAAGTGTGCATGGATCATTCTCCAGTATAGATCACATGCTGGGTCACAAAACAAGTCTCAATAATTTTAAAAAGATTGAAAGTATACAAAGCATTTTCTCTGACCAAAATGGAATGAACCTGGAAATCAATAATAGGCAAAGAACTAGAGAACTCACAAATATATGGAAGTTAAATAACACACTCTTAAACAACCAGTGAGTCAAAGAAGAAATTGCAAAAGAAATCAGTAAATATCTTGAGATGAATGAAAATGAAAATACAACATATCAAAATTTATGGGATGCAGCAAAGGCAGTGCTGAGAGGGAAATGTATAGCCCTAAGCACCTACATTTAATAGAAGAAAGAGCTAAAATCAAAGACCAAGCTGCACACCTCAAGGAACTAGAAAGAGAAGAGCAAACTAATCACAAAGCAAGCAGAAGGAAAGAACAAAAATTAGAGTAGAAATAAATGAAATGGAGAATTTAAAAAAACAATAAAGAGAATCAACAAAAACAAAAGTTGGTTCTTTGAGAAGATCAATAAAACCGGAAAACTCTTAGCTAGACTGACAATGAAAAAAATAAGAGAGAACATGCAAATAACTAAAATCAGAAATGAGAAGACAGGACATTACTACCAACCTCTTGGATATAAAAAGGATCTTTAAAAGATACCATGAATTAGACCAATTTTAAGAAACACATGAACCAGAAAAAAGAAATAAAAGTATAGACCAATATCCCTTATAAATATAGATGCAAATATCTTCAATCAAATATTAGCAAAAAGAATCCAACAGCACATTTAATGAATTATTCATCATGATCAAGTTAAATTTATCCCAGGCAAGCAAGGGTGGTTCAACATAAGATCAATTCGTGTAATAAACCACAATTATAAAACAAAGGGGAAAAAACACATGATTTTCTTGATTGATGCAGAAAAGACATTTGACAAAATCCAGTATCCTATCTTGATTAAAAAAAAAACAAACTTCAAAAAATAGGAATAAAAGGAATCTTCCTCAATATGATAAAGGGCATATGAGAAAAACGCACAGCTAATATCATACCCAATGGCAAAAGACTAAAACTTTCCCTCTAAGATCTGGAACAAGACAAGGATGCCTATTGTCACCACTGTTATTTGACATTGTGCTGGAAGTTCTACCCAGAGCAGTTAGACAAGAAAAAAGAAATGAAAGGCATATAAATTGGAAAGGAAGAAGTAAAACTTTCATTATCTGCAGATGATATGATCCTACATATAAAAAGTCCCAAAAAATACAATAAAACTACTAGAGCTAATAAATGAGTTCAGCAAAATGATGATCAACATGCAAAAATCAGAGAGTTTTTATACACTAGTACTAAGCAGGCTGAGGAGGAAATAAAAGAAAAAAAATCCATTCAAAATAACAACTATAAGACTCAAATATCTGGGAATAAATTTAACAAAAGATGTAAAAATTTGTACAGAGAACTACAAAAATTGCTAAAAGAAATCAAAGAAGACCTAAGTACATGGAAGGACATTCTGTGCTCATGAATTGGAAAGCAAAATATTATTCATTCTTATTCAAGATGGTTTTGGCTATTTGGGTCCCTTACCCTTCCAAATAAATATGATAACAGGCTTTCTTGTTTCTGCAGAGTAGGTTGTTGGGATTTTTATTGGTATTGCATTGAATCTATAAATCAATTTGGGTAGAAAAACCAGCTTTTGGTTTTGCTGGGTCTCTATACTATTTTTTTTATTCTCAAAAAAGAACATAAAGAATGGATGCTGCTCAATACCATTTTCATAGTGGATGCTCTTGGGTGAGCATTAACATGTGACACAAAGATCTACACACTCTGTGCCCACTTCATCTACTTGCCTTTTCCCCAGACTTCCTTATTTCTAGTCTTCCAAAGCCTGGCCTATGGGGGGTATTTTCCCTTATTGCTATTCCGAGCTGTAGTGCAGCAGAAGCCAGTTTTGGCTCTATCCAGATTCAAAGCAGATCCATCAATGGAATGGATTCAGCCTCTTTTCTCCCCACTCAGCTGGTCATAAGGGTTACTTCATCTGAAGAAGCCATAGGTGCGAGCAGATAGAGAGGAGCAATAAAATACTCCACTGATGATTGAGAGTGTAGGCCATCTGTGCCCAATGACTTTGTTTGTACTTGATCTAGATGCAACATTACCATCTTACAATGTATTTGTGCCAAAACCATCTGACCATATGACTTAGTGGGTCTGAGAGAACTCAGCTCTGTTTGCTAATCACCCAGGGATGGGCACTCCATCTCTACAGTGGTCCTTTAGCATGCAAGGAACTCTTTGACAAAGGTTTCTGTTATAGATGGCTTGATTTTACTTCAGAATCTAGACTTTAGAACAGGTGACTATGTTATAATGTTCTTGTTGGAACTTGCCATAAACTCTACCTGGTGACCTTTTCCACCATGGATACTTCACACTCTAGAATCTGCTGGGTCATATGACCCAGACAACAGGACTACTTAGAGTCTGAACCTGCTGTGGAGCCCTTTCCTGTTGTGAGTCATATTCAAAGATGGCAGCCTTTCATGTCACTGCGTAAATGGGTATTATGGATTGAATCATGTATCGCAAAAAGAGATCTGTTCGAGTTCTACACTCCAGTCCTGTGAATGTAAATAGGTTTTGAATAAACTATTAGTAAGATGAGGATAAACTAGAATAGGGTGGGTCCTATTCAATACATCTAAAGTCCTTATAAGGAGAGGAAATTGTTTGGGCACAAGACTGTTGATGCAGAAACACACACACACACACAGAGAATGAGAGACATGTGGTGAGAGAGAGAGACGTGGTGGAGGGAGAGATGGATTTATGGATTACTAGTAAGCTACTACCAAAAACCTAAAGACTTCAGAGGAAGATCCTGTCAGCACCTTGATTTCAGACCTCTGCCTCTAGAACTGTGAAACAATTAATTCATGTTGTTTAAACCAAACAATATGTGGTACTTCATTACAGCAACCCTGTCAAACTAAGACAAGGGTATTCTACCAAAGTCTGGAATGAGCAGGCTCCAAAACCTAAAGAGATGTACAACCCAAAGAGGTGTATCAATTGTTCTTCCTACTTATTGTTGGGAGCTGAGAAATATAATAACATGTACTTTACTTTGGAGGTAATATCCTAGCATATCCTTATCCTATCTCAGCGGATCTTTCAACTGTTAAAAAAAAATACTTCACCACTAATGTGGTGGGTCCCTAAACTTGAATAGGTTTCTCTCTCACTCTCCATATATTACCAATGACTTGAACATATTTGCCACTTCTTGTTCATCTGGACTGATTAGCATGATATCATTGGGTTATAGTCACAATAGAAGATGACTGAAGTCCAAGGACAAGTCTGAAAATGTGCACACTTGTCTACCCTAGCTGAACGGGCTTTCCCACAGAATATAGTCAGTGGGGGTTTTCCTGAATTTATGTAATATATCAATTTTAGCATCTTCATTTCTCTGAGCCTTTTCACCCCTTCTTCCATTACCTACCATGGCAGTTCTGTCATATCTACTTTACATAGTATGGGTCACTGTTTTTTCCGTGTTTCTAAGTGCAATGTAGTACTTGGAAGCTCTAGGGTGTGTGCCAGGGTATCAAATCCTTTCTCATAGGAAAGTGCTCCCAAGTCAATAAACTCTCTCTTGCCCAAATTTATATTCTGTACTCCTTAATCTAGCAGTCACAGGATCCACTCAAAACCAACTTTTGGCTAGGTCATTCAGATCCTTTGATGTCCAAATCCTTTTATCCCCTGGAAGACCTAGCATTTTCCCAGCTGGGTGACTATTTTCACCCTAGTTTTTGGTCTGGCAACAAGGAGAATCAGTAACGATAAATTTTGAAGGAGTATGGTTGGGTAGTGCATCTTGTCTTGCAAATTAGAGTCATCTGTATTTTGTTTAGGCAAGGGTGGAGTCCTGGCATTTAACGATGAGAAGTGGGACATTTTTGCAGACCTAGAGGATTCAGGAAGATAGGGGGTTTCAATAGTATTGAAGGCATCAATCCAGATATTCCATCCCAAGGCTCAGGGTCCCTCTCCTTCCCATTCAGGGTCAGGGCATAGCAAACTTGTCAGATTAGAAGCTCAACCTTTTCTCTTTTCTTTTCTTTTCTTTTTTCTTTTCTTTTCATATTTATTTTTATTTATTTATTTCTCTCTCCTTCCCCACCCCCCTTCCCCAGTTGTCTGTTCTCTGTGTCCATTTGCTGAGTGTTCTTTTTGTCCGCTTCTGTTGTTGCCAGTGGCACGGGAATCCATGTTTCTTTTTTGTTGCATCATAATGCTGCGCCAGCCCTCCATACATGCAGTGCCAGCCCTCCATACATGCAGCACCATTCCTGGGCAGGCTGAACCTTGTTTTGCACTGGGCGGCTCTCCCTATGAGGTGCACTCCCTGTGCATGGGACTCCCCCACTCGGGGGACACCCCTGCATGGCAGGCCACTCCCTGGCACATCAGCACTGCACATGGGCCAGCTCCACACCGGTCAAGGAGGCCCGCGGTCTGAACCACGGACCTCCCATGTGGTAGGCAGATGCCCCAACCACTGCGCCAAGTCAGCTTCCCATCAACCTTTTCTAAAGTGTTACAATCTTTATAATTAAGTCCTAGCTGTCATCTTCAGCTTTTTCTATTCCCTGGCTGGGAGAAATAAACATTCTTTTATATGCTATGAAGGACCCCTTCTATGTTTTGCATTTTACATTAAGTTGATGATCAATGACTCTTTGAATTTTATTGGTTTTTTAAAATTGTATTCATGCACAAAGAATTCCATAGTCCTTATAGTTACTACTTTCCCCAAGCATTTTAAAATCCTAAAATATTGCACCTGCCAATGAATTCCTTTACATTGATATCCCATGCCAATTCACTAGTGGTGAAAATTATAACAGCTCTATCACCAGCCCATGTGAGAGTCTATCTGGATTCCATCTATGACCATTGATTTTGTCCTCATCACTAACCATTCATTGATGATCCAGTCCCAACATCCCAATTTAGAGTCTGCTTTCTTACCAACTGCTTAGATCAGGTGCACTGAGAAACAGACTTTAAGATGAGGGCTTTTATTCAGGAAGTTTATTCTGATCTTTCTCTCTATCAACACTTGTGAGGGAAAGTGATAACTAGTATTGAGCAGAATAAAAAGTTGAACTGTGCGGTCACCCCTCGGGCTGAAGTGTGGTTTGCTGGCCTGGCGGGGGAGCAGCCGCGGCAGGCCAAGCCGCTGCCCCCATAATAGGGTGGCTGGTCAGGCCCACCGCCACCCCTGAAGGGAGCTCGGCATGGGCGCAGAGTGCCCTCGGGTCTCCCCTTCTCGGCAGCCATGCTTCCGCGGCCGCCCCTCCTCCCGGATGGTGCCACACGATGCCTTGTGGGGCGGCACCCTTCTTCTTCTTTCTCCCTGCGCAGGCGCAGGGCGGAAAATTCCAGTCTGCCCTTTTCCCCTCCCCCAACAGCAGCAACAGCCAGGCGTGGGCGGAAAAATCCAGTCTGCCCTTTTCCCTCCCCCGACAGCAGCAACAGCCAGGCGTGGGCGGGAAACTCAAGTCTGCCCTCCACCCCAGCAACAGCAGCCACCAATCACTAAACCCTGCCCCTTCCCCCAGCAACAGCGACAGCCAATCCCTAACCACCACCCCTCCCCCATCCAGTACCGCCCACTGACCTTTCGCCGGCAACCAATCAGAACAGGGCGTGGCTTCGACCAATCAGCCTTCCCCAGCCCCTATAAAACTGTTGCCTCTCCCTCAACAAAGGGGACTTGCCTGTTTACCTTGTCTCCGCAGTAGTTCTTCTGCCGTGCGCCCTCCAGTCCTGAGAGCCCCTGACAAGGGCCTGGCCTCCCTTGTCCCCAGTTCGTCGCCTGCTTCTCCCGGCGACCCCTTCATCGCTGGCTTTTCCGGGCGACCCCTTCGTCGCCGGCGACCCCGTCAGCCAAACCGCACAACCCCTTGTGAGACCGACCCCTCGTCCCAAGCGGGACCGACCCCTCGTCCCAAGCGGGACTGACCCCTCATCCCAAGCGGGACCGACCCCTCGTCCAGAGCTGGACCGACCCCTCATCTGCAGCCAGACCCCACCTCTACCGACCGAGCAAGCCACCGCAGAACTGAAATGCAGTTGCAGCAAAGGTCTCAGCCTATTCTTCCAGGAGCACAGAAGCTGGAATGGCTCTTTAGAGCTATCCCAAATTGAGCCAACGGTGCAAGTGCGTGTTCCTCCATACTGACCAGTCATCTTATGTAGCCTTTTCAGAAAGTAATTGGCCTTTCAACAGCAATACTGGATGTCAAAACACCATGAAGCATTCCTAAAACTTGTCAGCCTAGAAAAGAAACACCTTTGGAGAAATGCAAGGCTTGGAAAATTAGCCCTCTGTGCCCTTTAGACACAAAAGGACAAATATTGTATGATTGCACTATTACAAGCTAAATATATTATGTGAAATATAAATACATTATGTGAAATATAAATATGGGTAAAATTGCATATATGACTGTTTTTCTTCAAAGCTGAACAAGTATAGGCTTAATACTATGCAATGTTAATATCAGACAATAAGAAAACCATTATATTAAGTGAAGGAGACCAGACCCAGAGTACTACATATTGTATGATTCCATTTATATATAATGTAACTATAAATCAATTGATAAAGATGAAATTAGATTAGTGGTTATGTAGGTCTGAGGAAGGAACTCTAAGGGGTATGGAGTCTTTCTTTTTGGAGCAAGGAAATTGCTCTAAAATTTTTTAGATGATGAATGTATAGTGATTATACTAAATACCATTGATAATACACTTTAGATAGAACATATAGTATGTGAATATATCTCAATAAAACTGCTTAATAAACAAATAAATAATTGCACAAGAATAGCCAGAAATAATAGCTATGCACAGCAGTGGAAACAGAGAGGTTGAGAGGTGAGGAATTTTCTTGTTTGTTTGTTTTTTATTTATCATTATTATTGAAACAATGAAAATGTTTTAATAATGATTGAAGTAATAAATGCACAGCTACATGATTATACAAAATACCATTGACCACTTTGGATAAGTTGTATGCTTTATTAATATGTATCAATAAAATTGATTTGTTTAAAAAAATATAGAAAGAGAGAGAGAGGAAAGGAAGATATGAAATTCCAACCCTGGCGGGCATCAAAGAAAATTCACAGATGAGCTCATATCCATGGCTCCTCCAAGACCAAAGCTCACAAAGTAATTTCACTATTAGCCATTGGAAGGACCTATGTAAAACTTGAATAAATTGTTTGATACCTCTGAGACGGAGAAATGTTTAATAGTCTTGATTTTTAAAAAAACACAAATCATTTATTTAAATCTGACGGTAAAGGCAATACCATAAGAGAAAAAAATGGGTAAAGTAGGTTCACAAAAGAAGAAACCCAAATGATTTCTAAATCTATAAAGAGTTACTAATACCAATTATTAAAGAAATATAAATTAAAAAAACAATGGGGAAGCAGATTTGGCTCAACGGATAGAGTGCCTGCCTACCACATGGGAGGTTCAGGGTTCAAACCCAGGGCCTCCTGACTCTTGTGATGAGCTGGTCCACGTGCAGTGCTGATGCAGCAAGGAGTGCCGTACCACACAGGGGTGTCCCCTGCATAGGGGAGCCCCATGTGCAAGGAGTGCACCCCATAAGGAGAACCACCCAGCATGAAAAAAGTGCCCCCTTCCCAGGGTGGCTTTGCACACACGGAGAGGTGATGCAACAAGATGACACAACAAAGCAAGACACAGATTCCGGGTGTCGCAGACACAGAAGAACACACAGCAAATGGACACAGAGAGCAGACAATTGGGGGGAGAGGGGGAAGGGAAGAGAAGTAAATTTAAAGATAATAATAATAATAATAATAAATCTTTTAAAAAAACGAGATGCCATTTGGGACTTATTATTGCAAAAATTGGAAAGATTAAAAGGACTTGGTGTTGCCTCTGGTGTAGAGAATGGGCTTTCTCAGGCACTACCCTGTAAGTTAGTTTAATAATCCTGGAGGATGATTATTAACTTTAACAAGGTGCAAACCTCTTGAGCCAACAATTAGCCTCAAGGATATTCATGGCAATTTTGTTTGTAAGAGTAAGAAATTAGAAATAGCCTAGTAACCAAAATGAGGATTGACTAAATAAATTATACTATGGAATTAGCAATGAAATACTCTGTTGCTAATAACAAGAGTGTTATAGAAAAATAATTAATGTTGTGGCAATATTTTAATATGGTATTTTTAAGAGAAACAAGCAGGTCAAGAAGATATATATAGTTTGTGGACCAAAGCAGTAAAATTGATCTCTCTCTTCCTCGAGTTTTTCTCCTCCTGTGGCAGTTGCTGGAATTAACAGGCTGCTCTCCACCGACCACTGCTTCTTCTGTGCAAATGAATATTTTAATGAGTCTTTCATTCCATATATAGGACTAAGAAGTTTTGCTATCCAGGCAGGTATGCAGGGGAAAGCACTGGCAAAAGTAGTAAGAAGGAATGTATGAGGAAAACGTTATGAAATCAGAAACAATCTGATTTAATTCTCTCTTGTGAGAAAGGCATGTCTAACCATCATGACACCAGAGGTTTTTTTTGTGTTTTTGATTTGGGGGGAAGCAAGAGATCAGAGACTGTGATATTCTTGGGGTAAATTAATATGCTAGACCACATGACACAGGGCAGCACACAGTTGAAGAGGTCATTCTTTGCATCTAAACATGGATCTCAGCCCAGCTTTGACATCCTGAGACTTGGTGACTTCCATCTGTTTATAACCCTGTTCATTTAACTGGTATACTTCATGACTGGAGATATATGAATTTCCATATACTTACTACGCTATATATTATATTATATTATATTTATTATATTATATTATATTATATTATGTTTTATTATATTATATTTTATTTTATTATGTCATGCTATATTATATAGTATAATGGCAAATGTTACGTATGAAGAAAAATAAAATGGAGAAGGAGTGATATGATAGGAAAGGGCTATTTTAGTACGGGTGGTCTAACAGAGATTTGAATAAGGGGAGAGTGACCCTGCAGCTAGTTCCCTGGGTGAGCATGCCAGCTTGAGGGGTGAGTGCACATGAAGGCTGTGACTTGGAGAGCGCTTGACAGTAGGAGGCACTGCACAGAGAAACAGGTACAGGAGCACAGCATGGCCAGAGGAGAGCGGTAGGAGACATCTGAGGGGTGGCCCCAGGCAGGGTCGTGGCTGGGAGGCCATTTAACTTTGAGTTAAAGCAAGTGACTTCATCTCATTCAGGTTTAAAAAGCATCACTATGGCCTTTCTGTGGTGTCCAGGAAGCAGGGAGACTGGCAAGGGAAGTTATTGTAGTCTTGAGGTGATGGGGTATCACACTAGAGTGGTCCCTGTGGATGAAGCAAAATGAAGGGAATTCTGAATATTTCTTGAAGGTGAATTAAGAGGATTTACTTGTACATTGAATTTGGGTTATGAAAGAAAGAGGGATGTCAATGATGACAGCCAAAGTTCTGGCCTGGGCCACCAAAAGAAGGAAAAATGGAGAAAAACCTTATCCAAGTCACAGACATTTTCCTGAGGAATACCATCAGAGCAGCAAACCTAAAACTTCCTGGAAAGAACTTCTGAGACCCCAACATCAAATCAGAACTCAAGTAATTGAGGACAACATGGCAGACGCATCCTGGTGACTTTGTTCACAGGCTGGTTTGTGAACAGTTGTTAAAAAAAAAAAAAACCTCTTAGGGTTTTTCAAAACTGATAATTTTTTGGAAGAGGGTGTTAAGGTCCTATAGTCTGGTACATAGATAACTGGATGGATGGATAAAAGAGAGGGAAAGAGAGGGAAAGAGATTATAAAGAGGCAGAGAGAACTTGTGTGTGTGTGTGGAGGGTGTGTGTGTGTAAAGCAAAAGAGGGAGAACAGATAATATTCTGAAATGCTAACAGTAGGTTGTTTTAATTTACTTTTTTCCTCAATGCCCAAGATTAATATTTGTAAGTAAAACAAATGAAAAGTTATTTTCTTTAAAAGCAAAACTGAAGAAAAGTGTTGGTTTTGCTGCACCCCACATTTCTTAGGGGAATTAATCACTCTCTTTTACATGGACACTAGTACCTTGCTCTTTTATGTAGACACTAGTACCTACTGATTAAAATCATACAACCATCATTAAAATGAAGGGGTCATGAAATTATAAAATACCCCTGCTTTATTTTATCTAGAACATCAAGTCCACTGACCAGTCAGTATTCTATTAGTTGTGGCACTGCTTCATGGCCTAACAAATCTCTTCCCCCAAGCACACAGGTCCTCTGGCTTATGTAAGAAGCCAGCCAGCTTTCTCAAGGAAAGCAAGAGCAATGCTCAGGTTCTTAGGGCACAAGCTGGCAGGTATCAGCAGGGTAGGCTATGGAATGACTTACTGGTCATCCAGTCAAACTGTGGGTAAAGAAAAACAAAGAAGAAAATCTAACCTTAAGGAGACATTTCATTCTATGCCTCATAAGCTCTTATTTTCCAGGGTTGAACAGATGGATGTGGGGCTCTGAGAGTTAAACCAGGCTCAGCATTCAAAAGCCAAAAGCGGGGAGCCATGTATGGAATCTGTGTGGAGGCAACATCCAGGAGCCAAGGATCATTGTGTGTTCTACATCTTAGGTACAGAAGCATTGCTCCCTGACCCCTGTAGAGTATTACATTATGCCCAGAAGCATGAGGATGTCTTTGTTGTAGTCTTCTCTACATTACTTTTTTTTAAAAGATTTATTTATTTATTTCTCTCCCCTTCCCTTTCTCTTCGCCCCCCATTGTCTGCTCTCTGTGTCCATTCGCTGTGTTCTTCTGTGACTGCTTCTATCCTTATCAACGGCACTGGGAATCTGTGTTTCTTTTTGTTGCGTCATCTTGCTGTGTCACCTCTCCGTGTGGGCAGCACCATTACTGGGCAGGCTGCACTTTCTTTCGTGCTGGGCGGCTCTCCTTACAGGGTGCACTCCTTGCGTGTGGGGCTCCCCTACGTGGGGGACACCCTTGTGTGGCACGCAACTCCTTGCGCGCATCAGCACTGTGCATGGGGCAGCTCCACACGGGTCAAGGAGGCCCGGGGTTTGAACCACGGACCTCCCATGTGGTACGCAGTCGCCCTATCCATTGGGCCAAGGCCCTTTCCCTACATTTTTTTTATATATGCCCTTTTATTATTCTTCACATAGATTAGATTGATCTGTGAACCTTGTAAAATTCAATTGTTTCTGAGTAAAAACAGAATTGAAAGCAGGAACTCAGATATTTTCACATTGATATTCATAGTAGCATTATTCACAATTGCCAAAAGTTGGAAGCAACCCATGTGTCCATCTAACAATGAATAGATAAAATAGATAAACAAACTTTCTGATCCCAGTAGAGGAGCTGAAAATGTTATTCTTATTCATAAAAATGTATATTCCTGAAACCCTGTGATGTTATTTGTTTCAGTCATTTTCTTTCACTTGCAATGAAATCCATAGGCTTATTATAGGCTATGTCTTTTAAAAATTGTAAGGGTTTCTTTTTATCCATTTTACATTTGTATGCCTTTTCAATTTTACTGGTAGACCCCCTTGGTTCTATTCTGGGAGCAGGGTGAATAGCAGTTTTAGCTTTTCATTTAAAGGAAGAAAATCTGCACAGGTTGAAGGGTTTACCTGATTCCTAAGTTGATATCTTCATCTCAGTTATATTAAACTATGAAATCATTCCATAATGTAACATGAAAATACATTAAAAGCACATGCCAGTATAGAGATAGCCTTGGATTTTACTCAAGAGGTATATAATATTCTTAACAGTTGGTCACATTATTTGAAATTCGAACATTTTCCACCCTGAATTAATAGTTTTTGATAATGCATAATTTCATGGTTGTATCTTACTTGCCTTATTTTTCTCTGCTAAAGTGATCTGGAAAGCCAAAGGTAATATAGATTTTACTTAGATCACTATGGAAACTCAATAATTGCTGAAAGACATAACCCTGCTAACAAGTAGGGTACTTTATGGGTGAAAGAATGGTAATATACCAACAGGCAAGGTTGATAAATTAATTAAATAACTCAATATTTGTTTCACAAAGACTCGATCATTCCCTTCTTTGCTCCCTGAGGGAGGGGACCATGACATTAGTCTATCCTAGTGTCAACACTTACAAGGATGTCTAGTTTATAAACTGTGCAATAAATAATACATAGACTGTTCTATGTGCTTGTAAGGTATGGAGGGAGGGAGGAAGGGAAGGAGAGAAGGAGAGTGTGAGCGAGCAAGGGAGGAAGAAATAATCATTTGCAAACAGGCTAATTAATGACAACAAACGTTTATGATTCAAGTATATTTTGCAGTTTTCAGAGCAGCAAATCTCTCCTGTCTTCCTTATATTGCAGAAAAGGCAAAAAACACATAATGACACCTCAGTCATGCCTGAGAAATTCCTTAGCCCTGTCAAGCCAACCATCTCCAGTTGAACATCAAAGTAAGTATTTAACACAGGCCCCAAGTTAATAAATGAATCCTGCCATTAAAGTGATAGCATCTGGTTTAAATAAGGTAGTGATTGGTTGGAGCAGTCCAAATCAAAGGCCACTTCTAGCCATCAGTCAAAAGATGGAGAAAAGGAGACGAAGGGGAGGGGAGATGAAGGGGAGGGGAGGAGAGGGGAGGGGCGGGGAGGGGAGGGGAGGAAGTTCTCTGAGGAAACAGTTAAAAAAAGGACTACACCTGGGCAAAAACCTTATAGTTATAGGAAATTATATTCTGCACTACTTGTAAATTAGTGTTTTAAATAGTTCAACACTGTTCAAGGCCATATATCTTGACTTTTTCTCTCCTTGTAGACAAACACAACAAAACAATGTTCCTTCTCCTAAAATAAATTCTAATCTTGAAATTGGGTGATGTTTTACAGAAAATATTTAGGGTTAGTAGAAATAATATATACTCCTTAAAGACTTAGAATCTAAAAAAATGATGCTTCTTTTGGGAATGGCTTTTGGTCTGTTCCAGGAATATTTTAAGCACTTAATACCTATTAGCTCATTTAAATCCCACAATGACCCTAGAAGGTGAATAGTGGTAGTATTATCCCCATTTAACAAATAAGGTATCTAAATCACAGTGAAGGCCTTGCTCAAGCACACAGCCTAAGAGGTAGGGTGGGGTTCAAAGCCATAAAGCTAGCTAGATCAGGTGCTTTAAATGGAGCATACTATGGAAGATATTCAGGTAATTCTAAAAGCAACAGTTGGAGCAAAAATTGTTTTACCTAATCTCTTTTTATTTGTAACATGTTCTTCTATATCTGAGAAACTAGTTCTTTAATTTGTGACTCTGTAACCTAAAATAGACTAGTAATCATTCTTTAAAAGAGTAACAGAAGGTAAATGTTCACAAGCCCAGAGACAAAATAAGGTATTACCTACATATCTTCCTGTTGTATAAAAATAGTAAATTATGTATATATACATATATACACACACACATTTATATATATTTTTTAAAGGGAGAAAATAGTAAAAAAAGAATAATGACACCTATACAGGTTTCTATAAAAATAAGGACAAATAGTTAAATAGTATAGATGCTGTCTATACTGTGCCTATACTATTTAACTACTTATGCTTATGATAAGATCTGTGATGGTAGGATCTTATATTCTGAAATTTCTCACTGAGAAGTTGGGATAACTTTCACTTATTTTCTGACTTCTACTGCCATATTTTTATAATACCTGCAGAGAAAATCACCTGAATATCTACTCTTTGGAATTAGTTCCTGGTTACTTCAAATGAATATCAAGAAGATATGAAGGCACAAGAAGAAAAGAGAAATGCAAAGCACCTCCTAGCCCTGTAAACATTCTACCTGAAATATCTGTTTATATTTAAATGGTATTTATCCCACCCAAAGATGATAATGAATTATTAGCACATCATAAATGTACCTTAAATATTATGTAGATTATATTTAAACTAGATGTAACAGTGTATTATAAAACACATGGATTGTATGACAATAATACAGAAGGTTTAAAGCTTTAGTGAAAGAACCTAAGAGAGAAACAGGATGTGTGTGTGTGAGTATATATATGTCTAGACAGAGTTATTGAAAACATGTTATGTGGAAATAGTGGTTAAAAAAAAAAAAAAAGAGGGAGGTATACTTGGTGCAGGTAAACTGGAAATAGCAGCCTGATCTGATGACTCCACAGGACTCTGAATTTTGCTAGTTCTCTAATGAAGCCAATGAGTTATAAGTATTATTCTGTCTTCAAATGACTGTCATGTCCAATCTCTACCTCTGGTGCCTAATTTCTGCTTCATATCACTATTCTCCACAAAGTATAACCAGGAATACTTTGAGGATAAATTGACAACTGATTTGGGAAAAGGAAAAATAAATGAATGTGGGACATCTTCCTTTCAGAAAGGAAAGTTGCTTTTAGATATCTTTAGAATAGTGTTTGGTAAAATACCAGAGAGGTCAGCCTGTAGAAGTAGAGAGGACTCTATTTATCATTTAAAAGTTAAGCATTAAAAGATAAAGATATGGAAGTAGACTTGGCCCAATGGATAGGGCATCCGCCTACCACATGGGAGGTCTGTGGTTCAAACCCCGGGCCTCCTTGACCCGTGTGGAGCTGGCCCATGCGCAGTGCTGATGAGCACAAGGAGTGCCCTGCCACGCAGGGGTGTCCCCCATGAAGGGGAGCCCCATGTGCAAGGAGTGTGCCCCGTAAGGAGAGCCACCCAGTGCAAAAGAAAAATGCAGCCTGCCCAAGAATGGCACCGCACACACAGAGAGCTGACACGAGATGATGCAACAAAATGAAACATAGATTCCCAGTGCCGCTGATAAGGATAGAAGCAGCCACAGAAGAACACACAGTGAATGGACACAGAGAGCAGAAAACTGGGGGGCAGAGGAATAAAAAATAAATCTTAAAAAAAAAAAGATAATTAAAATTGTAATTATTCATGTAATTATATATTATTAAAATTAGTTCTATTACCCTTATTTTTATAGTCAGTTAGAATAAGTTGAATCTTACCAAAACAGTAACAAACTTGAGGTTACCAGTAACACAAAGTATGCAAGAAAGTAGAAATCCACTTATTTCTAATATATTTTTCACAGAACAAATGTTAAGTGTTTATTGATTCAAACAATGAAAATCTTGCACTAACATTTTGGTCAACATCAAATCTACCAAGCACAAACAAAAATAAATAAATAAATTGGAGAAATTAAATGAAACATGGAGTATATTTTACAAGTTTGAATTTTGTACTGTTTTTAAGTAGAGGAATAATAAAATATGTATTAGGCCATATGAAGAATATCCATAGTTGGAGACAATTGAATCTAACATTAAAATCCTTCTGGACTTGAGAGACCCACTCAAACTAGATATTTTTTGTTATACTCAATCTTCTTTAAGCTAAAACTCTCCAGGAGAACAAGCCCCATAAACAGAAGAGTCAAAGAGGTTAAGTGCCTACATTTTCTGTAGACACACGCACATGAGAATGTGTCGGTCACTGTATGGACCTAAAAGTACAAGTTTACTTTATCAACATCAGGAATGCCCTGCACTAATAACAGTTACCATTAGTAGAACATGCATGTGGAAGGGCAACTATGAAATGGATAATCTGTATCTTTAGTTTTGGATAACAGAATATGGTCCAGAATGTATGACCACTGGTGCCAGCTTGGATCTTTGAATAGGTGCTAAATAAAATAGATAACATTTCCCCTTCTGAGAAAATACAAGAAAAGAAGCTTAGGAACAGACAAGCTGCCAAAAAGACTGAATGGGAAACCTGAGACATGTAATCACAGGTCACAGAGTTCAGCATGGGTGAGCAAGACACCTTCAAGACTTGGGGGTATTGAGAACACAAGTAGGTCCTCTAACGTCACATTGCCTGTTGTCATTTGCCACATCATAATAAATCAAGTATGGGTTTTCCCAAAGTCCAGAAGGTTTTCTGCTTGATTTTTCTAAAGCAATGTGCTTCAGGAGGTGACATCAAGTTTAGAGGCAATCCTACGGCAATGTCACATTGCTTTCCAAGAAGGCTCCTTTTCTTTTCTTGATCATTCTTTAAATCTGCAATTTTGATTTCCGGAGGGTTAATTTTCCTTGAACAGGAAACCAGACCCAAACACCTAGGACATTCTCTTTGTGGGTCAAAGACCCTCTGGATAAAGTAACTCTCTAACATCCCCTTCTGAATTAGCAATTCTCTTTTTTCTAACAGTCTCTTAGTTCTTGAGCCTTCTTGCTGGATACCTTGTCCTGGAGATTCAGAACTTTCCTGCCCAAGTCTTACCCTATTTATGATTGAAGAGTAAACAGGGACTTAAATTTGCATATTAAGAATTCAATTTATACTGGTATTCTAGAAGATGGAGCCACATTTGGGAAGATAAGTGAGTAGGATACATATATTTTACTTAGTACCTTTTATTTTCTAAATTAACAAAAAAAAATCTTATTTTTTATACTGCCTTATATTAACCTCTCTAAGATAACTTGATCCATTTTCTTTGCCCTTTTATTGAAGCCAATGGGGCATTGCAAATGATCATTGTACTACTGAGTCAGTAATAGCCACAGTTTTAAAAAGCATTATTAAAGGAACTAATCTGAATGCACATCAACTACTTTTCTCATTTGAATAATACAGCCATGTAATTAAAAAAACTGTATTAAAAATGCCCAGTTTAAACTATAGAATACAGTTCCATTTGTAACACTCAAATGTGGAGTTTTGTAGCAATGGATTGCTTGATTTTTGCTTTTACAATGCTTCCAAATTAATTACAAAAGAAAGTAATTAATAAGCACATTTTGAACTCAGGTTTTAAACTCTGTTTTTCAAAAGAATTGTCTTAAAACAGTATTAGATTTTAAATACTACCTACCTTAGTATGCTAGGATGGCTTAAAACAACGGAATTTTATTACCTCACAGTTCTGGAGACTAGAAGTCCTAAATCATTGTATCAGCAGGGCCATATTCCCTCTGATGTCTCTAAGGAAGAATCTGTTTCATACCTCATTCCTGGCTTCTAGGGGTTTGCTGGCAATCCTTGGGCTTCAAGTCTGTCACATGGCCATCTTCTCTTTCCTTGCTTCTAAATTTCCTCTTCTTATAAGGACACCAGTCACACTGGATTAGGGTCCACTCTAATCAAGTTTGACCTCTTTAACTAATAACATCTGCCAAGAACTATTTCCAAATAAGGTCACAATCACAGGACCAGAGGATAGGACTTGAACATGTCTTTTGTGGACACACATTTTAACCCACAATTCTGTATACAATCAAGCCTAAATGGAGAGGGAGAACCAACCTCATTACCCCATTACACGAACATTCCCAAAATGTAGAAAGCACTAACAACTAACATATTTTAGCTTGATTTAGGTGCAAAAAAATACACCACTATAAGGAGCTTATTCAATCTACAAACAACCCTGAAAAGTGATATTATTTTTACTTGTAACTGTTTGTATTTCCATACTTATCAGCACTTCAATGCAATCTTGAATACTAAATATAGAACTATATGATTTGGCAATCCTCCTACTAGAAATATATCAGAACTGAAAATAATGATGTGAAAAGACATTTGCACACTGATGTTTATAGCAGCACTATTCACAATTGCCCAAAATGAATGGATAAAGTACAATAAATACATATGATGGAAATGAAATTGGGACACATATAAACAAAATGGATGAAACTTGTGGACATTATACTGTGTGAAATAAACCAGACACAAAAGGACAAATATTGTATGGTCTCACTAATATGAACTAAAAAGGAAGAATAAATATTTGGAGCTAAAATCTAGAGTATAGGTAACTAGGAGATAGGATGAGGGCTGAGAAGGGGTAATGATACTTAATGTATGTAGAATTTTTTAATAACTTGATTGCAAAAGTGTGGAAATGGATAGAGTTGATGATAACACATTTATAGAACTAACACAGCTCATTTATAAATAGGATTGTGGCTGAAAGGGGTAATCTAGGGATGTAAATGTCTATTTAAAGAAAGCTAGAGAGTAATCTAGGTACCGTATAATATAGTGAACCTGGAGGTGGATGAGGATTATTAATGTTAGGTTAATAGTACAAATACAAGAACGTTCTTCTACAGACTAGAACAAATGTATGTCATTATTACAAGGTGGAAAGAATATGGTGATGCAAGGGAAATATACAATTAAAGTAATTTTTGAACTATAGTTAACAGCAATATTGTAATATTCTTGCATCTGTGCAAGGTGCTATACCAAAGCTAAGGGTCAATAATAGGTGACATGGGAATTTTTCTTTTGGACTAAGGAAAACATTCAAAAATTTACTGAGGCAATGGCTACACAGTTCTGTGATGAAAGTGAGAGTCACTGAATGTATACTTTGGATAGACTGTATAAGACATGGGACTATAAAACACAGTGAGCCATGTGGTGGAAGATGGACTATGGTTAACAGTACAAATATGAGAGTGTTCTCTCATGTACTGTGACAAATATACAATACTCATACTAATAAACTACACTGACTCAAGAAATAAAAGATCTCAAGAGACAAACAACAAATAAAGGCATTGAATCAGTTACCTAAAGCCCTCCAACAAAGGAAAGTCCAGGGCCTTGACTTCACTGGTGAATTTTGCTGGACACTCTTAAGAATTAACATCAATTCTCCTCAAAGTCTTCTAAAAACCGAGGAGGAAAGAATACTTCCTAAGTTATTCTATGAAGCCAGTGTCACCCTACTGGTAGATCTAAAGGTAGATAAGGATAAAAAAAGAAAATTATAGACCAATATCCCAGATATATATATAAAAATGCAAAAATCCTCAACAAAATACTAGCAAACAGAATCCAACAGCACATTTAATGAATTATTCACCATGATCAAGTTGTTTTATCCCTGGTGAGCAAGGATGATTCAACATAAATTCAATTCATGTAATACACCACAACCATAAAACAAAAGGGGAAAAAACACATGATCACCTCAATTGATGCAGAAAAGACATTTGACAAAACCCAGCACACCTTCTTAATAAAAACACTTAGAAAACTAGAAGTAGAAGGAAACTTTCTCAATATACTAAAGGTTATTTATGAAAATCCCACAACTAACATTATATTCAATGGTGAAAGAATGAAAGCTTTTGCTCTAAGATCACTGTCATCACTGATATTAAACATTGTACTAAAAGTTCTTTCTAGAGAAATTACTCATGAAAAAGAAATAATAAAAGACATTCATATTGGAAAGAAGTAAAACCTTCCTTATTTGCAGATGATATGATTATATATATAGAAAATCCTGAAAGCAAAAGTGGTGGAGTACAGGACCAACATGCAAAAATCAGTAGTGTTTCTACACACTAATCATTAACAATCTGAAGAAGAAATTTTTTTTAAAGATTCCATTTATAATATAGCAACTAAAAGAATCAAATATCTAGGAATAAATTTAACCAAGGCTGTAAAGAATTGTACATGGAAAACTATAAACACTGTTAAAATAATCAAATAAGACTTAAATAAATTGAAGTTCTTTCCATGTTCATAAACTGGAAGACTATCATTAAAATGTCAATTTTACCCAAAATGAATCACAGATTCAAAGTGATCCCAATCAAAATTCCAATAGCTTTCTTTGGAGAAATGGAAAAGCCAATCATCAAATTTATTTGGAAGTGTAAGGGGCCCCAAACAGCCAAAACCATTTTGAATAAGAAGAATAAAATTGAAGGAGTCACATTGTGTGATTTTAAAACTTATTCCAAAGCTACAGTAATCAAAACATCATGGTACTGGCACAAGGACAGACACATAGACCAATGAAATTGAATTAGGAGTTCAGAAGTACACCCTCATCTTTATAGCCAACTGATTTTGACAAGAGTGCCAAGTCCACTGAATGGGGAGACAATATTCTTCTCACTAAATATGCTGGAAAAGTGTATATCTACATCCAAAAGAATGAATGTGCTCCCCTACCTCACATCATATACAAAATTTAACACAAAATGGATCATAGACCTGAATATAAGAACCAAAACTATAAAACTCCGGAACCTTGTTTAAATGACTTCTTGGACTTTATACCAAAAACACAAGCAATAAAAGAAAAAGTAGATAAATGGGACTTCATCAAAATTTAAAACTTTTGTACATCCAAGGACTTCATCATGAAAATAACAAAAAAAAAAAAAAAACAATATACAGAATGGAAGAAAATATTTGTAAACCACATTTACAAAAAGGATTTAATATCCAGAACATGTACAGAAATCCTACAATTCAACAACAAAAAGACAAACAAACCAATTTAAAAATGGGTGAAAAACATGCAAGAACATTTCTCTAAAGAAGATACACAAATGGACAATAAGTACATGCAGAGATTCTCAACATCATTAGTCATGAGCAAAATGCAAATCAAAGTCACAATGAGATACCATTTCATATCCTTTAGGATGACTATTATTTTAAAAACAGAAAATAACAAGTGTTGGAGAGGAAGTGGAGAGATAGGAACACTCCTTCATTGTTAGTGGAAATTTAAAATGGTGCAGCCACAGTAGAAGACAGTTTGGCAGTTCCTCAGAAAATATAGGACTACCATGTGACCTGGTAATCCTACTTCTAAGTATATACCCCAAAGTATTGAAAGAAAGGGCTTGAACAAATATTTACACACTGATGTTCATATCCACGTTATTCACCTTTGCTAAAAGATGGAAGCCATGAAAGTGTCCACCAACTGATAAATAGATAAACAAAATATGGTGTGTGTGTCAAAAGGAATGAAGTTCTGATACATGTGACAAATGTATGAACCTTGAAGACACCATGTTGAGTGAAATAAGCCAGACTCAAAAGGACAAATATTATATGATCTTATTGATATGAATTAGAATAAGCAAATTCATAGCATTAGAAACTAGAGTACAGGTTACCAGGGGCTGGGGTAGAGGGTCTTAATGTTTAATTGGTACAAAGCTTCTGTTGAAGTGATGGAAAGTTTTGGTAGTGGATGGTGGTGATGATAGCACAAAATTGTAATTAACACTACTGAATTACATATTTGAATGCGGTTAAAAGGGGAAATTTTAGGTTGTATATATGTTACTAGAATAAATTTTTTAGAAAAAAACCATAGTACTGTACAACATAATGTAAGCCCTAATGTAAACTATGGCCTAGAGTTAATACTATAGTTATAATAATATTGTTTCATCAATTTTAATAAAGGTACCTCACTAACGCAAAGTGTTAATAGTAGGGAAACCTGACTGTTTGAGCATAGGTATATGGAAACACTGTATTTTCTGCATGATTGTTCTGTAAACCTAGAACTTCTCTCAAAACTTTAAATTAAAAAAAAAAAGGGAAGACTATGAAATGAATTATGCAGAAAACTTAGACAGCAGTTAGGGGTACCAGGAAAAGTGAGAGAAGTATTTCGTGGAAGTGGCCTAAGAATGCTCTTCATTTTTCTGCACATACTCTGCGCAACTATATCATGGTTGGACTCATGCGGGTACCCAGTAGTATTCCCCTCATGGAAAAACAGAGGGGCTGGGTAACATTTACATTTTTCTTTAAGAAAAGTTCTAAGGTTCTTCTTTAGCATGGGCAGAACAGATTGGTGGAAAGAGCATTGGCATTGCAGGTAGGAAAAAAAATACATGAATATTAATCCCAGCTCTGACATACAAGCTGTTTCAGTCATTGTTTATTCATTCATTCAGCCCACGTGGGTTTAGCCCCTCTTTTGTTTAAGATGTTTTGCTGGAGAAGGAAAGATGCAAAGGTAGTTTCACTTTTAGGAGAGGTGACGTTCTCTTGGGTGCTATCCACCATGCCAAGTGTTATAATAGAGACCTGCGCACAACACCATGGGAGATGCAATAAAGCACCCCAGAGAATCCATGAAGAAAAGGGAACATTTTGTCTGAGATTTAAAGAGTTAGTAGAAGTCTAAAAGTCTTCACGTTCATCAGCTGTTTCTCCGGCAAATGCAGCTTGGGGTTTGGGGATATTTATGGGTGTAACACAAGTAAAGGAACCTAGTCTAAGGTTTGGCACAGTCTGTAACACTTTCTTTACACAAAGTATCTGTGCTTGAACCACATGTTGCTTGTTATCTGTAGCCTCCTTTCCTTGGGAAATGGAGTTGGTAAATTCACTATAAGGATCTAAGTTTCCCTCTTTTTCTGCTTTGAGTTTTCTTAATTGGGCTGTATACCTCTCTCTCTCGCTCTGCCTCTCTTTTCTGCTCAACCAGACTGTAAATTGCTACAGGACCAAATCCGTGATATGTGCTTCTTTGGTCCCTTCCACCCCTCCACCCCCACCCAACCCCCTTAGTTAAAACAATGTCTGCGCACAATAGGAACTTGATTGGTGCTTACAAAGGAAGGAAAGGAGGGGCAAGAATGTAGTTTATTCTCAACAAATTATCGAACTGTATCAACAAGTAGGCCAGAGGTAAATACCATACAAGCCCAACAAATATTCCAAAGCTGAAAACATTTTATGGCCAGCAAATAGTAATAGCCTGGAAAATTAATTCTGTTTATTGCCATTTTTGCTACGATTGATATTTTTAAAAGTAGAGCTTATTAGAATGCTGGTTTACAATTACACTCTGAGCTCTGAGCCTTGTAATGTCCTGTCATTTTACCTCTAGGGATTTATGTCTGATTCCTGCTCTATTAGTAAGTGCCCGTAGGACAGAACAACAGAGTTATTCGTGTTTCACCAGCAGAAGATGGTGATGATATTGTTATTTCCACAATCCATTTGGTGATGATTGTTTGAACCTCATCACGTCTAACGGAAGAAAAAATAAAAGAATTAATATTTGAAAACTCAGTATATTGTGTTTAGCATTATTGCCACTTTTATGGCAAGTACTTTGACATTTAAGTGAGTTCCCATTTACAATATTGCCACCATAATCCCCTCATTTTGTAATTGCTTTCAGATACTTATAAGGTTTAATTTCTGATATTACTTCTCAGTAAAAAAGAACTCATGTATTAGATTTATGGAAACTTATCCTGGGGATTTTAGATTGTTATTTTAATGTTGGAAGAGTTCAATCAGCAATAGGTCCTACTGTCAACTGCTATAGCCTGAATGAGTTACATGGATTTCTTGGGCTAAACTGCCACAGGGGCTAATTGTGTTCTAGGAGTAGCAACTCCTGTCTTGGAGTTGTGGAATAAACAGGTAACAAAGTATTTTGAAATGTACAGCTTATTTGAAAAGAGGCTACCTGACTCTGGGATGGACACAGGATTTCTGCCCCAGGATCTTTTCCTCTTCCAAGTCCCTCTCAAGTGTGGCATTTGCACTCCCCAGCGTAATGCCAGTCAACCAAGGAGTACATTTTGGAGGGCAACATACCAAGGCAGTGCCACCTGACAACTTTTTTCCATGTGATAGATTGGCCAGGGGACCAATAAAGCAGAGATCGGAAGTGGTCGAAACATCCAACTGTAGGATTTGCTGTTTAGGGAAAGGGGAAATTTCCTCTACTTGGCCCATGGATTGAAATCCATTACAGAGATATATTTTTTCCCTCCATTTATGAAAATTCTTAAATTAACATTATAATTAATGTCTTCTGATCAGCTTTGCCAAGCCTCCATCTTTGCTTCAACTGAAATCATTCTGCTTCATCTTCTGTACCAAATGCAAATAAATATTTCCAAACCTCCACAATGCTTTATGGTTTTACTGCGGATATTTTTCATTCATTTTTTTAATCTAGCAAACAATGCATAGCTATTTCAAAGGCCTAATATGAATAATACATTAACTTATGAAAAGTTGAGCTAGCTACTTGGCTGGTAGTTACTTTATTCCAAGATCTCAAAATGTAAGTTCTGAGGACACAAAAAGATAAGGGGCTGAAGGCAGAAATATGAAGAAATAGGATTTTCCTTCTTGTATGTTTCTTTAGTAAATTCAATAAAAAGAATATTTCCTTGCAGCTGGCTTCTCTCCACACAATAATCTGCCTACCAAATTCTAGAGATAGCATTACATAAATATATAACTCATACAAATATAATAATTTACACAAATTGTATCACTATGTCTTGGCTCTAAATGTTTTTAAAAAACTCTGAATTTAATAAGCATTGGGAGGAGAAAGAGGTCTGTGTGATATGATTAAGCAAAGGAATATTACGAAATAAGTAAAAATCAATGAATTATTTGTTTAAAACAGAGAAACCTAGGGAAATGAGTACCACGATGGCTTTTTTCTTTAAGATTTATTTACTTATTTATCCCCGCGTCCTTCCCCTGCTCCACTGTCTGCTCTCTGTGTCCATTCCCTGCATGTTCTTCTGTTTCTTCTTGTCTTCTCTTCTCTTCTTCTTTTTAAGGGACACCAGGAACCAATCCCAGGACCTTCCAACGTGGGAGAGAGGTACTCAATCACTTGCCTCCTTAGCTCCCTGGTTTGTAGGGTCCCTCACTGTCTGTCCTCTGTGTCTCTTTTTTGTTGCATCATCTTGTTGCTCCAGCTCGATGTGTGGGCCAGCTTGCTGCACCGGCCAGTTTGCTTTTACCAGGAGGACCCGGGAATGGAACCTGGAAGCCTCTTAGTTAATAATTTAAGGATTATAAGTATAATCTTTTTGATAATCCATTCCACAATTTACAGGTAGAAAATTGTAAAATTTTTCTGTAACTACCCATTGAGATAAGGAATCTTCACAGGTCAGTGAATAATCAAAAAGGAAAATCCTTCAGCTTTCAACTGTCAGTTCAGAGGAAGTTTCCGTTGAGGTTCTAAGGTCCTCAGACTGCTATCTCCTGTCTGTCCATTTCTATAGCAGCTTTGTAGTGTTTCATGATGCCAGTGTCATCCCCGTGAGAACGTCCATAGGAAAGGATTTACAATAGAAGCATTATTTGTATTGTTGTGTTTCGTAGGAGACACACATTGGGAGACTGCTATTTCACAGAATAGCATTTGCAGTAAGTCTCCAGGGGGCACCTCTTACCAATCTCACTGGCTCAATCCAAGGCCAAATCACAATAAAGAATGGGAAAAATTAAAAGGAAAGGTGCTTTAATTGAACCTGCATTTGTGGAAATATGATATAGCCCTAGAAAACACCTTTCTTAGTTCCTGGAAGGAGAAAAAGGGTTTCTCCAGAGACCCTCTGCAATGACAGCCAATCATTACAGGGTAAACAAATGTCTCTCATTAGCTGAAGATATACTTCAAAAAGTCTTCTTTAAGAAAACGCTTATTCTCCCATTGACAAATAAAATAAAAGAGTAGATTTAAGAAAAGAAGTTCTAAAACAGGGACTGGCAATCTTTATTGGTACAGGGGCAGATAGTAAAGATCTTTGTGGTCTAAATGATCTCTGTCGTAACTACTCAGCAGTGTCATTGCAGCATGGAAAAAGCCATAGAAAATATGCAACAAAGGGAAAGATCTATGCTTTCAATAAACTTTATTTAGAACAAAAAGACAGGATTTGACCCAGGGGCTGTAGTTTGCTGACCCCTGATCTATAATATTATCCAGTCCAGCCACTCACTCTAAAGTTGAGGAAATGCCTAAGGAAATGAAGTGAGTTATCAGACAGGTCTAAAATTTAGATCTTTTGACAGTGAATCCCTTGCCCCCAAAGTGCAGCTGTAACAGTGTTTTCATGTCAAGCCTCTCATGGGAAAGCTGCACGGTTAATATGGACTACCTGCGACGATGGAACTTCAGCGTCCTTATTCCCGCAAAACCATACCAGTAAAGCCACCTCCCCAGCTTCTAACAAAATGCCTTGCAGCAGAGGTGTGGTGGAAAGAGTATTGGATTTGGAATCAAAAGTTTTGAATTTGCATCGCTGTAGTCTCACACACAATGTATGTGTATTCAAGCGAGTCAGGACGTTCATGCTTCCGTTTTCCTTATCACTGCCTCAATATGTAAATCAATAGGAATCTTGTCAGGATAAAAAAAAAATTTGCCTAAATATCCTTAATTAATTACAAAGGACTAGGCAAATATGAGCTATGTCATTATATCAATAAAATATAATGGATAAATTAATGGCTGTCTTCAAGTAAGCTGTAATCAATGGATTGATTGTGTGATGGCTTGTGAGAAGCAAACTGACAAGTTTCTTGTGTGCAGAAGTCTATTGATTTCACTACCTCAGGGCCTCCAGCTTATTCCTCCTAACCTTGACAAGCACACTTGTAAATAAATTACAAAACATATATGGAACTGGATGTAGATCAAATCATGATAAGCATAGAATCCCAATTTTTAAAAAGATGTGCTAAATAAACATTATATTGGAGTGAAGCATAACCAGCCTTTTAATGTTTGAAAGAATGCCTGTCCCTATGCCTCTCATCTTGGGGCACAATTCAAACTGGTCCTAAATCTACAAAATACCCACTTCCCAAGAGTATGTTGGAAATTTCCCACAGTTGGACTGATAAAAATTCCCTAACGCTCTGAATTCTGATAGATTGATACCCATTGGGTTCTCTAAAGGCCAATGAAATCCAGGGCATTGCTCTCCTCCTTAAGAGGTGTTCCTTGGGGATACTGAGAAGCAGTAAAGAATGAATATTGTTAAATCATCTGATTTTGGAGATCTATCTTATGCTGATCACAGTGCTTTGATTTTGCAATAATTCTAAAATTTTAGTTGATTTGTTCACTTTAATCCAACAGCCTTTGAAAAACCAAACCAAAAAACACTTGTTTATTGTTATTTTTTTTTAATTTGAGGAAACATTCTTACTACTCATAGCTTGTCCAATAGTGTAAATGAGGTCCAGAGAAACCTTTTGGCCTAAGCATTGTAGGGCCATTGTAATTTTGAGAGCTAGTCAGCTATGAGTGCAGGCCCAATCAACATCTGTCAACAAGCAAAATTTGGTAAGGATGCAGGAGGGGGAGTGCTGATAAGGAGAAAGCAGGGAGTGGCAGACACGAAGCTGGAAATGAAGAGGACCAGTCTAATCTCAAATTTGTTGCTAATGTTCTGTTTGCTTCTCTGCAAGTCACTGGACTGTCTGAGGCTTCATTTGTTTGCCGGTAGTGGTACAGGATTTGAACTGTGTGCTCCATCTTTCATGTGTACTATTTTGTGGATTCATTTTCCAGGATTTTAAATGAAGAGTATGGATTACAAAAAATTAAATAGAGGCAACTCCCCTCGGAATACTGCCATGTGATACATACAAGTACTTTAGTTTACTGATGAGCCCTGCCTTATACTAGTGATTCTGCAATGACTACATGAACAGTAAGACTAGGAATTATTGAGTTTTGTCTTTCCTAACACGTCAACCATCCCAGAGAAGAGAACCCCTTCTTGGTGCCGAGAACAGTGTTCCTGCCTCCCCAGTCTCTGATGGAATATTCTAAGTAACAATATTGGTGATTCTTTTGATTGACTGTGCATTGGAAGTAGCACACAAAATATACTGGGATGACATGAAAAACATGACCTTTGGGAAATTAATCCATAAAAGACATTGTATTTTATATGTGAATTATAGAATTTTATAGCTTATAGAAAACAGATTATCTAGTCTTAATGTCCCTTTACATCAATGAAGAAAATATTAGACTATGTAATCCTTATACTATTTATTAAATAATCTATGTACATGGAAAATGAAAAAAACAAAACAAAAAACACCACCGCCATTGAACAGTCCTTAATACACTAGCTTAGTGGTTCTCACCTCCAGCAGCACATTAGAATCATGCTTTAATTAAAATAATGACCAGGGTTTCATCCCTAACAAGTAAATTAGGATCTTTGAGTGTGGGAATTGAGTTCCAGAAGGTAGCAATTACATACACCAAAATGCAAATGGTGCACCTGGGAGTTTGCAACACCATTGCCCTGATGTTTTTCGGAAAAAAAAAAAAAAATGCAAGAAAAATACTTGGAGACACCTCACTCTAATGGAATTCGTCTTCCTTCCTTCCTTCATAAGTACGTATTCAAACATTCATGGCATTTTTCAAGTTTTCGGTGAATTCTAAGGAGCGTGGGAGAACAAGGCCATCAGCAATTATCATTTTTGGCAGGATGGTGTTGCCTGAAAAATAGCAGTCATGGAGGCTGTTCCAGGTGGCCTCTGAGACCGTGGGAGATTTTCCCATTTCTTTCTACCTCATGTTTTTCCATCTGTAAAAGGAGACGTTTGCCCTGACCATCCCAGAAGAATAATCTTAGTGAAAATATAATTAAATATGTGAGTTCCTAGGAGTGCTTTTCGTAAGAAGGTATGTTGTAAAATTAAGATATCATGATAGGTACTGTGGTTGTCACAGCTACTGTTACTTCACTTTTGTGCTACAATATCCCTGTCACTCTATTAACGATCTTCTTGGGACCAAAAGTGACAAGTGTAAAATGATTTTTTTAAATGTCATACTAGCTTTATCTTGTAAAGAAGAGACTATGGGAACACCAGAGGAGGCCTAAAATGCAGAATTCTTGTAAGCTAAGAACCTCTAGCTCCAGATCTAATGCACATCCTCAATATTTCAGTTTTTCCACCCCTTCAATTACCATATCTTTTTGCTGGCATATAAGGTAAAGCTTTGACTGATTTGAATAATGTTATAAAACACTGGACAGGCTCTCCTTGGAGCATTAAATTGTAGTAACATTTTATGAATCCAGTATTGCTTAATATGAGAATGATTTCTATTCTGCTTCCAGAGGACAAGTTCCATTTTCCCATCAATCTCTTGCAGAGTCATGGAATAAGTGCATATTAGTAACCATTATTTTATGCCAGTGAAGGAACCTATATCTGGAGCCCAAGGCCCTTTTTTTCTCATATGTACAATGAGAGAAATTGAACTAGCCATGACCTATAGTCTTTCCATTTCAAAATTGGTGTGATTATATAATTATGACCAAAATCCCAATAGGATTTTCCTTTAAGAAACTGGACTACATGACTCTAAAATTCATTTGGAATAACAAACCAAACATCCATAGATAAAATAGCAAAAAAATCTTTGAATGGTTTAATAGTATGCATGGGATGATGGGAACTTTCCCCCTGCCAAACATTAAAACATGATAAAGTTACCAGAATTAAGGCCTTGTCACTCTGGCCTCAAATATATAGTCATATAGTGGGATAGAAAAGAAAGCACAAAAAGTGATTTATGTTTATGACAGAATCAATGAGAAAATGATGAAAGCAGAAGCTGCTATTATGACTGAAATGTTTATCCATTTTTATTGTTATTCATAGTATAAAGAAAATAACTTTATGTTAAGTAGGTTATTTGGCATTTTACTTAGTTCATTATTATTTTCTAATAGTTTTTTCAACTGGTTCTCTTTGTTTCCAGATCAACAAAATTATTATCTGCAGATGCTATGGTTACCCCTTTTTATTTAAATATACCTATTTATTATTATTATGCATTGGTTAGAATGTCCAGAATTGTGAGGGGTAATGGCAATGTTGGGACTCAGTCTTCTGATTTCCCAAATGAGTATAAAACAGGCACTCTATCTCTAGTTTATTGAAAGTATCATTTGACTCGTGAATATATATTTATCAAATACCTTTTCAACATCATCAAACAGTACTCACAAATTTTTTTCTTATAGTCATATGTGTTGCACCAAGGCCACATCCTTAAACTTTGGGATTAAACTGTACTTGGTATACTTTTTGTTTAAAAATTAGAAATTTGATTTGATAGACAGTGTTTGACACTTTTGCATATAGTCATAAGTGAAATTGTTTTAAGATTTACTCTTTGTATTGTTCTTGTCAGGTGTTGCTCAAAGTACTTAGTAAGCTATTTTCAAATAGGTACTATGGTTATTATCTAACTAAACATACAACCAGCAGGATGAACCACTTCACCCAAATCTACTTTAGTCTGAACTTTAGAGATTGGTTACTGGGCCTATTGAACAAAATGAACAAGTGTATATTTTACTCCTCTTTGAACATGTTAAAACATCTTCAGAAATCATAGGTGTGTCAATATAACATGAAACCAATTTATGTATTTGGAGATGAAACTTCAAGTGATTCAGATTATCACCTACATGCATGACACTAATATATGAAAGAAAATTAGGTTGATTTTCTTTTTGATTAATTAAATTACTGGCAGGATATTTGAACTCCATTAAAAAGAAAAACTCTAGCCAGAACAAATTTTGGTAACTGGCACTATGAAAAACAAAATTTGTATGAAGTAGGAATAGATGGTCATTTTGTACATACTGACCAGTATACAGTAGTGGGAAGACCATAGGCCATGAAATTCAAAGATTTGGGTTCCAGTTAAAAATTGTAAGCTGCTTCGGGTCAGGAATTGGGTCTTACTTCTCTTTAGAAGGTTGTCCACAGAGTAGGGTTCTGAAGCCAATCGACCAGGGCTTGAGACCCAGCTTTTTCATTGACTGGCTATTTGACTAGTTTACAAACTTCTTAAAGCCTCTATTTCCACAGCTATAAAATGGTAGTTATAATAATATCTACCTTGTGAATTTTCATGAAGGATAAATGTGTAAGGCATTAAAATATGCTTATACATTTTTATGGTGCTGGCAAATGATATTAAGTCAATATTAAGATTCTTATCCTGGAATTTAAAGCAGTAGCTTACACATTTCTCACCTCCAACACAAATAGGATGACTTTGATCTGACTTGGACCTTGATTTTCTCTCTATAAATTGGGAATGATGTGGCCCACATCACAGACTTGCTGTGATAACTAAATGAGATTATGAGAGAGTGCTTTAAATTACAAGACTATATAAAAACACAATATTTCACTACAGAGATTGAAAAAGTAAATTTGATAGTGAAGGAAGAAATGATAACAAATACTTTTATTTTATACAAAGAACATTTTTCAATGTTGACTGTAAATGTAAAAACACATTTCAAAAGAACACATACAGGAGCCTCTAAATCTAGAATTATAATAGCCAGGTTTCATAGATATATATGAAAAGACTGATAACATCACACACACAGGCATACATCATGATTGCACTTGAACTCATCAAAAAGAACCCAAATGCCTATCATTCTGGAACAATCGTTTACACTGGACCTTATGACCAAAGAAAAGCTCCCATCCACATGGGCTCTGGCCTCATCAAATACTCAGTCAGGATGAGATTTCCCTGCAAGAGCCAAAGCACACAGGCTGAGTGAGGCCAGATGTTGTGATCAACTGAGGGCATCTGGTTTTTCAAGGAAGCGTTTGGGGAGATTTTCCTTTAACGGGGGGAAAGGCACTGTCAAGAACAATTCTGTAAGTGTACGTTGTTCTCTAGGGCAGCAGAGGGCACTCCAACTCCACGAGAGACTGAACACTCAGCCCTTCAGGAGCTTTACTGTCCCGGCCTTGCTGTCAAAAGACATGTGAACCCCAAACCAACAGAGCCCCAGTGTTCCCACAACCACATTCTTCTGTAAACTTACTCCTGTTCTTTGGGAATCATCAGTACATTCAAAACAAGTAAATGCCTTCTCAGGAAAGAAACATTGTGAGGCCCCCACTGCCTCAGAAGGCTGCCTCAGGCCGGATGAAGTCCTCTCAAGCCTCCTGTATTCCAAGGAAAGTTGAAAATGTCTGCAGCAGATATTGTGGAGGATTAACTAATATCTTCCACAGTCCAGAAGGCAAAGCAAGTTTTGCTTAGGAGTACTAAGTTATAGGCAAATAATACAGAGCCTGCAGCCTGGCTGAGCTGTACCATCAGTTCTTAATAAGTCATACAGATGAACAGGACAAGATGGCAGAGCTCATGGCACATGGACTAGAGAGGTTTGGGCACTCATGTTCAAAACCAGTGACCCTACAGTTTTTGACCAAAATAAACAGATATCTTATTTAAAATGTATATAAGCATAGAAATTTCTGAGGCTACCTCGCATTATGCAAACTATGCTGCCTTCTAATGTGGTGCTGAAAGAATTGCAAGACAATCTGAAAATATAATGAATTATAGAGGAAAGGTTTCATAAGGTTGCTGCTCTTTTCTCTCTGACCCCATTAGTCAGTTAGCTATTTAAAGGGTCCTAATTTAATTAAGGGAAAACCCCAGATGAAACATTTTTTGTCAGATTCTCTTCATTCCATTGATACTTCTTAGGTCACCAGATGATTCTCTTATAGGATCATTCAATGAGGAATTTCTTTCCTGTTTTCTGCCCTCACTGGTCTGCCCCCTTTCTTCTTTTTTCCCCATCCTTTTCTGTCACCCAATCCCCTTCAGTCAACATATTCTCTTTCCAGATCAGCCAAGAATCATAAAGAAATAAGACAGCCATGCAGATTTAAATCTACAATGTCTAATATACTAGTAAAGTCACTTTGCCCATGTTTTTGGCAAAATATGGCGAAATTTACAATAAACTAAACTCATTACAATGCCCTTCTTCAGGCAATTTACAAAGTTTCAGAAAATGGGGAGTACACAGAATGCACATTAAATTGTCAGCTCATTCTAGGCACTATGTCTTATGTGTCTTGGTAACAAACAGCTACCTTAACTGTAAGCCTTAAAATTTTTCTACATCATTTTACTTAACCTCTCAGAGCTTCCATGCTGTCAGATATAAAAATAAAAATAGGTATCATCCAGGGTTAGTAAAGGAATGAATTTCAATGTTAACAAATTTTGTAAAACTAGCATTAGATACACATTACTTTCATCAGAGTAGTTGTTTCTGGCCCAGAAGTTCAAATTCTTCATTTCACTCTCTCTGCATGTTAGGATACCTATGTCAAAATGTGGAGATGTATTTAGCTAAAAAAAGATTGTCCGCTTTCCCGAAAATTCCAGAAGAGGCTTCTCTTATTAATGTCAATGATCAAGAAAGTGTACTGGTGTCTGTGAAAATGAACAAACAGGCCTAAGGAAGGCAAGTGAAGACAGCCTGACTTAACAAGACCTGCGTGGAAGGCTTCAGGGCAATCCTCTCCGCATTTCTAAATCAAACTGCACATCTAGGTTTCTTTCCAAATAGCATATTGATTACTTGCAGCCAAATTGTGGTCTTTCAAACAGCATGTTCCTTTATCATCATGGAACCAGCAGTTTCAGATTCCATAATTGAGAGCTACATAGTTTATAAGAATTGGTATTCAGAATAAGACTTTTCGGTCTGAAGCTGAATAATGACAGATGTATGAGGAACCTGGTTACTTGCTGGGAAAAAATAGTGCATTTCAAGTTTCTATATTTTTGCCAGAGGAAACAGCACCTTATGCATTCTTTCAGGAGAGAAAAATATTTCCATTTATCACACCAGTTTAGAAGGCCTAATTCTAGAACTATCATGGGGGCAATAGTTTCTTTTTTCTTTTGGTAGCTATACATGACTAAACAAACAGTTGTCATTTCACCTCCTCATTCAGGCAAAGTAATTTATTCCAAATTATACATAGCACTATTATTCTATCTTTAATACTCGATTCATGAAATAGGAGAAATTATAACAAAGAGAAAGTATCACTTCATTTTCATGACGAGCCATAACATGCTTGTAAGCTCCTAAATAAAATGAAAGTAAATGCAGACGTCCTGGCCAAATTTGCTATTTTTAAAATTAGTAGTCACCTGATTTTCATTAATTTTATTTCATCCATATTATTTGATATATATATATATATCTGCTCTATACTGCTTTTAAAAATATATAATTAAGCTCTTATTCAAATATAAACCCTGAGGTTAGTTTTTAAATTTTCATAAAATATTTTAGGATATATTGAAACAAAATGATAAACTCTGTGTTTAATTGACAGTGATACAAAAGTTGCCTTAAGTTGCCTACTTTTTTTATGCAGAGGTACTCAAATTAATTATTTTTACTTAAAATAGATATTCTGATTGAAGTTTCATTAAATATGAGTTTGAAAGGAAAGACAGACATGTTTGTGGGAAGTTCTGGGCTTTATAGAACCTGAGATATTGCTCCCATAGCAGTTTCCCAAGCAAAAAGTAATCAGTCAGTTTGATAAGACACCAATTACTTATCTGGGAGACAAAAAGCTCTGAAGGAAAAGTCTTGCCCACACAGTTATAAATTTTTGTAGATAATTTGTATTGCTTAGGAAACTGAAAATAACTCAGTTTACTGGTTCAGTGTGCACATGTTATTACAAAAAGCACTATTTCTGTAGTTAATTACACTCTTATGTGATTCTCATTTTGTATGTAGCTACTGTGTGAAGTGTTTTGAGACATTACTAGTCCACTTTGATCTCTCTTCTCTCAAGTTGTATAATTTGGTATTATGTAGTTTGTCATTTAAAATTGCTTTCTAATCATTTTGATATATTTTCCCAAATTTCACAACAATCATAAATTCTTTGTGGGCACAGACCTACATAATTTTGTTCCATCTATATCCCCACAGTTTCTTAAAAACGTGACAGGGATAGGATAGGTCACCCCAAAATAATAATTTGTTGATAATGAACTGTTTTAGGAAATTTCACTGAATACAAATAAGACCTTTTAAAATCACAATGATTTTGTGATATTACTAATATAAAGAAATCATAAAGTTATTTGAAAGTTGTAGCATTATATATAGAATTATTATATATAGTAATTATTACTATATATAGTACCTTAAAGTACTATATATAGAATTATTATTTCATCTTCTAGCATACACACATGCTAACTCTTTCAAAACACAGAACATACACATTCCTAAACACTGGAGAAGAGGGGTGTCTTTCTCTCTAATAGAATTCTGGAAATTTTATAAATTATTATTTATAAAGAAGCAGAGAGAACTAAACTTTTAAATGAATATATTTCCTTGGTGAAGTTTGTAAGTTCTACTGTATGATTTCAAGGAATAACTCTCTCCAGAAGTGTCCATTAATTTGGGGTAGAATACATAAAATGTATCTAAATTTTATTTTGTTAACCCTGACACATTTGTTATATTTTTAGAATAAAAGAATATAAATTAGTGAAAAGAGAGGTTTTTTGTTTGCTTTTGGTTTGGTTTAATTTGGTTTTGGTTTGCTTTACACAATTTAAGAATTCTGTTAAGTGTTTCAAGGAATTACAGGATCCTAAATACATATGAACATAGATTAAAATATATTTACCTAAACTAAATAGCTAATTAGTTAACAGTTCATCTTTACCTCTCAAATTCAATAAAATATACCTGATTTGCTTAAATGGAAGAGAAGAAATGGCTACTTAAGAATAATGAGGGAAACGGACTTTGGCCCAGTGGTTAGGGCGTCCGTCTACCACATGGGAAGTCCGCGGTTCAAACCCCGGGCCTCCTTGACCCGTGTGGAGCTGGCCCATGTGCAGTGCTGATGCGCACAAGGAGTGCCCTGCCACGCAGGGGTGTCCCCCGCGTAGGGGAGCCCCACGCGAAAGGAGTGCGTCCGTGAGGAAAGCCGCCCAGCGTGAAAAGAAAGAGCAGCCTGCCCAGGAATGGCGCCGCTCACACTTCCCGTGCCGCTGACGACAACAGAAGCAGACAAAGAAACAAGACGCAGCAAATAGACACCAAGAACAGACAACCAGGGGAGGGGGGGAAATTAAATAAATAAATAAATCTTTAAAAAAAAAAAAAAAGAATAATGAATTACACCAATAATTTTTTGTACATGTGAATTTAAACTTCTGAATGGTTTTGAAGAGTACTATGTGAAGACTAGGGAATCTTAATTTAGGTACTAAGTGTCATAGAATGTCCACAAAATGCAATAGAAAAATCATTCTGTATGAAATTTCAATTTTGCTTTTTTAAAAAAAGGCAAAAAAAAAAAAAATAGAGTGAGACAAGTCTTCAACTCCAACATACTTTATTTGCCCCCTCCCACCATAATTACTGTCACTTTCTTTTAATACTACCAGAAGTCATTTTAAAATTCACTTTTAAGGCAAGGACCATCTTACAGTAGGTTGGATGTTTCCAGAAATAACACAAGTAGTGGCTCTTTTGCCCAGCAGGCTCCTTTATCACTCTAGAGAAGGAAAGTTGACAGCCTTTGCATCTGCAATGTAATTAGCTTGTAGAAGTAGGGTCACAATGAAAGCAAAATTTACATTATTACTGGCATGCAACTGTTTACTCACTCTTATTAGAATAAAACAGTGAATTCCACTGTGTACATTCAAGGGTTTACTCAATGCATTTTCTAATATTTTCTCTCCAGAAAATGGAGAACATGATTAGCAAGCTAGAGCACTAAACTGTTCCTGAATGGAGAGTTCTCATATTGTCTCAATGGGATCAAAGAAAGGTGAAAGGCTCAAAACTATAAATTGTGCAACGAGTTTCTACTGCCATGTTTCAATTGAGTCATACACAGGAGAAGCTATACATTGTTCTTAGAGATAATACTAATGATATTCCTATCAATCCGAAGTACCCAATTGAATTGGAAGCTCTTTGTTGGTCCTGTGATCAGGGATGCACTGCGGGTGAAGAAGTATTGATAGCTGAATGCAGAGAGTACATCTTTAGATACCATAGCCTGAGGTCATGAAGTAGAGAGAAGCAAAATAAGTGTAGTTCTCATCCAGCAATAGTAGATTTGTAAGAATTTGAAACAAAACTCTCCTTATAGCTACCACTTTCATGCCAGAGAAATAAAATACATGTGCAAAATTTAAAGCTTTGTGAGTTTAACCTTTTCTGATCCCTTTTACATTCAGTTATTAATAATAATAACCATGATAATAATGCTTATGCCAAGAGCTGGTATGAGGGTTAATTAGTTAATATTTATAAAGCTTTCTGAAAATGAAAAGTACTATTTAAGCACTAAGTATATTCATTTCTTCTCTCCTTTCACCCCTACTTTCATTTCCTTTTTTTTTTTTATCACAAATCAATTTATTTTTCCTCCTATCTGGCTAATGTTTTCACTGATTATAATTTCTACTTATTTTTCTATTCTTGCTCTTGATTCCACATTGACCCTTATCACTCTCATCCTTCAAGTCCCTTCAGTGCTTTAGTCACCTCTTTCTCATTTTTGTATCTTCTCTCTAGTCTTCTTCATCCTCTTCTCATACTCTTTTACCTGTATATTTATCTTTATCATTTTCCCCACATTTCTTTTAATATCAGTAAGAGATGGGAATGGATATAGCTTTTAATTTAAATATATTTCCCTTGTTATGAGTTATTGAGACCAGAAAGTAGTTGCCCCCAATCCTCTAGCAAACTCCTTAATGTCACAGCCTATGATCATCTTGAACGGTTTACCTCTGATCTGTATAATCAATAATATATTGGAATGGGAGGAATCCTTCCACTCCTTAGCATTGTTCCTTTGACCTATGAGCTTTCAAAATCACAGGGCATAAGTATTATATCATGACCTAACTGCTCTCATATAAATACTTCACATTGGGGAAACAGACTTGGCCCAGTGGTTAGGGCATCTGTCTACCACACGGGAGGTCTGCGGTTCAAACCCCGGGTCTCCTTGACCTGTGTGGAGCCGGCTGATGCATGCAAGGAGTGCCATGCCACGCACGGGTGTCCCCTGCATAGGGGAGCCCCACGTGCAAGGAGTGTGCCCTGTAAGGAGAGCCACCCAGCACGAAAGAAAGTGCAGCCTGCCTAAGAATGGCACCACCCACACAGAGAGCTGACACAACAAGATGACAAGATAACTCAACAAAAAGAGACACAGATTCCCATGCTGCTGACAACAACAGAAGCAGACAAAGAAACAAAACGCAGCAAATAGACACAGAGAACAGACAACCGGGGGGTGGGGTGGAGTGGGGTGGGGTGAGGAAGGGGTGAGAAATAAATAAATAAATAAATAAATAAATAAAATCTTTAAAAAAAAATACTTCACATTGTATGTGCAACTTCTAAAGACTTATTGGCCAACAATAAAAAGACTGGAATTTATCAATTTATCAACCTCTCTCTAAAAGTAAAAGAATAGAGATAATACAGCTATCCCCTAAGGCCCACACAAAGAATTCAGTTGTAGTTACGAGAATTAAGCAATTTTTATATTCTATATATTAAGGATAGGTTTCTAGATATATTATTGTTTAACTAGGAGAGTTACTTGGATTTTAGAAAAACAATGCCACATATGAAGACCCATTAGGTTTATAAGTTCATGACTCGACTAGTTGCTTCCAAATTATACTCATTCATCACAGTCTCCTCTCTTTCATTATGTACACTGTCATCTGAATAATCTAACTAAATGACTTAAACGTCTCTGCTTATATGCCGTTAGACCCTTTCCATTGCTTATAAAGATCAAAGCTTACCAGTCAAGACCAAACACATCCCCCATCTAACACTTTCAAATTGAATCAAATATTCCATAAACACATACTACATGTTATGTTAAGTGTAGTTGGGCTACATTTTTCCATGCACCTCTGCCTTATGTAGAACATAAGGAATACAAGCAAATAAATCTAAAACTAAAACACCAACAAAACTTGGCATGAACCTTCTCTTCAACTATGTATCCTGTCAAACTCATGGTGCTTACCAACCAGTTGTTTGCTGACCCTACAACATCTGTGCTTTCCTGTCTTTCTGCAGTTTCATTTATCTACTATGACCATGCCACTCCTCTCTATCAAAATTTTGTAAAAGCTTTCCTGGAAACTTTGAGACAATCTCTCCCTTCACCTATGATAACGTTGCCCTGCACATTTTCCTTTGATGATTAATAAGCATAGCCTTATTAAGTTTACTCAACAGATATGCATTAAATTCCTACCATGTGCAAGGAATGTTGCTAGATTTTCTAAGAACTGTGGAAACAATTGCTACCATTTATGATATTTATCTACCAGCGAACAATTATAATACAATAAGAAGGTGATAAGTGACAATGAGGGCCACCAACTAAAAATTATAGGAGTAAAGTTGAAGAAGGAAACATTTTCTGCAGGCATGGTTGAAGAGAGTAAGATAAGAATTGGACAGGATACTGATGGCTGAAGAAAAGTAAAAGACTGTTTTTAGCAGATATATTATTACTTTTACTGTGTAACAAATTTTCTCAAATGTATCAGCTTAAAAGCAACAAACATTTATTATCTCACCATTTCCAGGTAACAGAAATCTGAGTGTAGCTTAGCTCAGTACCTCTGACTCAGTTCTCTCATGAGGCTGCAGTCAAGTTGTTAAAGAGGGTGGCAGTCTCATCTGAAGGCTCAACTTGGGGATGGGTGTCCACCTCCAAAATATCTCACATGATTGTTGACTGGCCTCAGTCCCTCATCATGTGGGTTTTTCCAAAGGCCACCTTATGACATGGTAACCAACTTCCCCCAGGGTGAGGGATCCAAGAGAGTGACAGAGCAAGTACACCCAAGGCAGAAGCACAATCTTTATGACCTAATCTCTGAATCAACATCTCATTCCACCTGCCATATTCTATTCATAAGAATCAAGTCCCTAAACTCAGCCACACTCAAGGTTTGGGGATTGCATAAGGGCGTGGATACTAGGAAGTAGGGATAATTTGAGGATATCTTAGGGACTGACACCCACAGCAGTGATAATATAGTGAAAGGGAAAAGGAGAAATGCTTCATGGATTTGGAAAATGGTGAACCGCCTAAGGTGGATAGACATGGCATCAGAACATGGAGTGCTCTGAAACCACTGAAGAATCTGATTTTATGGAGCTACTGGAGAACTGTTAAGAATATTTCCAAAGGAGAACACCATGGTCAGAGTGATACTGTAGAAAAATTTAGCCAGTTTTACTAAGAAGTATGAATTTAAGGCAAGAGTTAAGATGCTCATAATAATCCAAATATTAGATCCATTTGAAAATGAAAATTATTTTAAACATTTTATTATATAACTTTTATGTGTGTTATTCATCTTTTCTATTGATTGAGACTAAGTTTTAAAATAATGATTTGATATACCTTTGACATTCCTTTGTTTCTTCATGGTGACTAATGCAATGCACTTAGGAAGTATTATTTTTCAGTTTAAAAAATAAAAAGCAGAAAAAGGATCAGGAGAAAGCAGTATTCCAGAATGAAGAAAAGTTTCAAGAATATATGGTTGACTTTCTCAAAATGACACAACATATTTGTATTAGTCAGCTAAAGGGGTGTTGATGCAAAATGCCAAAAATTGGTTGGATTTTATAAAGGGTATTTATTTGGGGTAAGAGCTTATAGACACCAGGCCATAAAACATAAGTTACTTCCCTCCCCAAAGCCTATTTTCACATGTTGGAGCAAAATGGTTGCGAGGGTTCAGGCTTCCTGATTTCCTCCCTTTCAGGGTCTTGCTTCTCTTTAGGTTCAAGGTTCCTTTTTTTCCCAGGGCTTGCTTCTTCCTGGGCTCAGGTTTCCCCTCTTTCTGGGGCTTGCTTCTCTTTCCTCTGTGAGCTTATTTCCTGGGGCTCTAGATTAAGGCTTCAGCATCAAACTCCAAGATCAAAACTCCAACATTAAAAACCCTCAACTCTGTCCTTTGCCAGGCCTTTTATCTGTGAGCCCCTACTCTCCAAGGGGTAGAGAATCAATGCCCTAATAACGTGGCCCAATCAAAGCCCTAATCATAACTTAATCATGCCCAGGTACAGACCAGATTACAAACATAATCCAATATCTATTTTTGAAATTCATAACCATATCAAACTGCTACAATATTTGAGTTAGAACTGAAAAGAGATGTTTAGGTATAGAAAGTAGGGAATCATTCCAAAGGGGTCATTCCAAAAGCAGTATCAGTGGGGAGATGATGCAGAAATCTTCTCCAGTGAACAGATGTAGTGCAGAGAAGCAGAAGCAACAAGGATAGATTTTGTTTTCAGGAAGTTTGGTGATACTAAGAAAATGGAAAGTATAGTAAGGTAGCTAGAGGAAATTGGATGAGGTATATAGAGACTTCAGCATAAATTTTGGTGAAAAGAAAGGAGTTAAGAGGAAAAGGAAAGAACTTAAACACATGTGAGAAAGGAGAGACTTTATGGTAAATCCCAGAACAGACAGAAAATGATGATTTTTGTTTTTAATGCACAGATGGTGGCATTAATCTTGGAATGACACAGGAACAACTCTTACTCCAAAAGACAGGAGTAAAAATGTGGGGAATATGTGAGAAAATGTTCTTAATTTATCAACTCCCATAATGTTAATTCTCTACTATCAAATGATCAAAATGATTATAAGGGCCATGACATATTTGGATTTGTGAATCACAAATAGAGAAAACTTAAGGACACACTTAGTTATATGCAAGGTACACTAAGTTGAATCCACAATAGTCTCTGTTGTCTAATATTTTTTTTCGTTTCATATTCTGTTGTCTGATAAGGTCTGTAGAAAATTTATTTCCACAAAATAAACAAAGGAGAAATATTTTGTGCTAATATTAGTTCTGGTCACTTTAAAAAGAATGTTCTTTCTTTCCTAGATCATCAAGAATTCTATTTAATGATTATCTGAGCTCCTAGAGTATGAAATGAATCAAATTAGAATATATAGGAGAAACTACTCCAAGAACAAAATCTCTTTCCTTTGAGGAGTTCATTATAGAGTAAAGAGAATAACAAGAGCACAATCTGCTCTAAGATAGAGTAGGTGGCATATGATGGTTACCAGCAACTCAACCAGAATTCAAAGGAGGAGGTAAAGATGCATCCAGGTAAGGCAATCAGAAAGGCCTTGTGAAAGAGGTTACAATTTACATGGAATTGGCAGTTGGCAAGGACTCTGTAGAGAAAGAGCAATGTAGTTTGAAAAAATAGCATAAAGACACGCAGGTGGAAGATCATGGAAAACGTTCAGAGAAAAGCAAAAAGTCAAATGAGGCTCAAGAGTTGGAGCATGAGGAGACAAAATGGAGATACGCCTAGAACATCTGAGGATGTAAAAAAAATAGTTTTTAAATCAATAAGTCAATAAATTCACATGTATGGTTTTAAAAGCTCAATCTAGCAATAATATGCTTTGGAATCAGTAAAGAAAGATGCAGAGAATTTCATTTGGAAGCTTGCTGCAGTAATCCAGAAAAAAAGTAATGGGAAAATAAGCAAAAACAGTTTTCAAATGGAAAGCAGAGGCAGGATGTACAAGGCATTCGAAGGTTAATTTGAAAGATAAAGTAAATGAGTAAAACGTGAGGGTGATGAGGGAAAGCCAATAATGGTTCCAAAAGTTTTCAGCTTTGTTGCCTATGCTGCCAAGAATGCTTACAGTTTGAAAAATGGACAGTCTCCAAGACTAGCTGCTTAAGGGTAGTGCACAGTGGTTTGGAAGTCAATGCATACTTCAGAAAATCCCTATTTGAACACAAGAACTAGATAATGCCCTAAATGGATGACACAAGTTGCAGCATTTAAAAATCTACAAAGAATAAAATGAACAGAACTATTTGAAATGTGTGTATGTTAGAAGATTACAAGAAGCAAAAGAGGAAAAAGTACCCCAGCCTAGTATTCACAGAAAAAGGAGTCAGTATCATACTTCAGACATTGTAATTTACAGAATGCCAGTGCTAGGAAAGAAAGCCACTGCCTAGTAGGTGCTGATGGTTAAGTGGAGCCAGATTTTGTGAGGAAGAGCAGCAGCAACTTTTGCCAGGACATTTGGTGGCATTCGTTCTTCAACAAAATATTCCTCGAGCCATCAGCTAGTAACATTTCAGGATCCATCACATTCCTGAAAAATGCCAAAACATCTTTAGCTTGTTCCTAACCAGGGCAGATCTGAGAGCCTCACCAGGGAACTTGAAGTTATAACAAGCACAAGTTAGTAAGAGATATATTATTTATCTCCCTGGTAAAAGGTGCAGCAAATAGATGTACTATCCTGTCATTCTGCACCTTGAAGTACAAAAACTCCTCTCAAATGAGACGGTAAGCACTTCCTTTTTTTATTTTATTTTCTTCTTTTCCATAAATCTGTAAATCTACTATGTAGACTCTACTGATACTAGATTAACATGCCTCTAAATTCAATGGTATATGAATTAAGACAGTGAATGGCTTTGAAAGTCCTGGAAAGCAAAATAGGGCAATTCCCAGTCTACTCTCTCAAGTGATTAGGATAAGCAGTCATTTTTTGTGTGAATTCAGAGAATACTACCCCAGTGTCCAGGGAGAGCAAGTATATAATTGTTTCTCTCTTTGAAGTATTTTTTTTTCAACTATGTAACCTTAGACATATACAAGGACAGCTTGCTGGGTGTGGGGAATGGGGGGAAGAGATGAGATGTGGAGGTGTTTTCGGGACTTAGAGTTGTCCTGGGTGGCGCTGCAGGGATAATTACTGGACATTGTAGGTCCTCCCATGGCCCACTGGATGGAACATGGGAGAGCGTGGGCTATGATGAGGACCATTGACCATGAGGTGCAGAGATGCTCAGAGATGTATTCACCAAATGCAGTGACTATCTCATGATGATGGAGGAGATTGTTGCTATGGGGGGAGGAGTGGGGTGAAGGGGGTGGGGGGTATATGGGGACCCAATATTTTTTTAATGCAATATTAAAAAATTAAGAAAGACAAAAAAAAAAAAGAACACTACTAAATCCACATGCACTAAGTCATGAATCTTTTCTACTCTGGCTATGCATATATGACACATGACCCTTATTTCTCCCCTGTGGTTGCCCACTCAGAGACAATAGACGTCTATGAAAGTGCAACACTTCCTTCTTGGCATCTACCTGTACATCAAGGTAACTGAGTGGAGTCTGGAAGGGAAGTCTAACAATAATTGTCTCAAATAGACTAATTTGGATGAAATAAGCAAGAAAATTCCCTTAGCCATTTGTTAGTATAATACTACTACCTACACGCTTCTACAGTTTGGGATTATGTTTTCTAAAAGCAAATGAACAATTGTCTAAATTCTTTGGGTATTTGGTTCAATCTGCCTGTCAGACATTAATTAGTTTCATAGCAATTTCTCCCTCCTGTCTTGTGGAAAGCCAGCAAAAATGAAAAATAAGCCAGAATGACAAAGGGAGCACTTATCTCCCTTCTGACCAGAAGAATCTGTCATTAAAAAAAGGTTCAACATTCAGATGCAAAACTCATTTTTCCTTCTCTGGAAGAACAGACAACTTTATTTATGAACATTAGACATGCTACCAGTAGAAGTAAGAAGAAATGTTTATTTGGAAATTCTTCAATAATATTTATAAAATAGATATAGATCCTTTGGATTTGTCTGACTATATCAGGGTATAGGACACATTTCATGTATGCCAAGGAATTCAGGGGACTTCCAAACTGTGAGTGCTATTCACATTTGCTAAAAATATAATCAGAAAAATATGAGGAAAAATAATGCAGTGTTTTTACTTCTAACATTTCCCTATTTCACTGAATTATAATATCCATACAAAATGTGGCTCTCATTTTGTATGTTTTGTACATTTCTAGTATTTCTTTTTCTCAGTTGGTGCATGTTGAGCTAATCAAGGTCCTTAGTCACAAGTAATAGAAGCCAGCTTTGGCTAATTTAAAAAGAAAAGGGATGTATTGGGAGGACACGTGGTAGTTGATATAATTTATGGAAAATCAGATGGAAACGTATATAGGAACTCTGGGTGGTGGGGGTAGAGGTAGGAAGCAGAGATCACCACCATGCCCCACCACAGGGGTAACCTGAATTTTACTCCATGCCAACATCATGGTTGGTTCTTCAATGGGTCAAGCATGTTTGTACCATCACCGAGATGCAAAATTGTAGACCAGAGTATCTAACTGGTGGCACCTCAGACATATGCCCGTACCTCTACTCACTGAAAGTGGAAAACATTGGACTTTAGAGTGTGCTCAGTGGAAATTGTGATGCCATCTCCCAAGGCTCACAGAAACGGATCATTTATCCCATATAATTTGGAGCTTCACCTGTCAGTCAAGCAAAAAACATAGTGAATGTCAACTATATGTACTACAAGAAGTTTTATACTCCCCATATATCTAATCATATCTTTATTTACTAAGCATATTTTTTAAATTTTGAGAATGAGGTAGAGAGAAATAGAGTGAAATTTTCCTTCTAGAAACACCATTATCAAATAAGGTGTAGATTTATTAATATTTTCTATCCTATTATGGGAGAAGGAAAAATTAACCCCTCATATTTTTAAATTCCCTCCATCTTTTTCAATTTTCCCTATTAAAAACACAACTATGTTGATTAATGAAAGCTATTTCAATACTAACACTAATGTCACCTTTATGGAAAGTATTGTTTTAAGTGTTTTATATGTATTAACTCATTTACTTGTATTAACTCACTTTATTGAATGGAGTTTCTAAAAATCTCTGAAGTTACTTTTGAAAAAATAGGTTATTTAAGACTTTAAGGAAAGTTACCAGCAACACTAGGCATTCTAAAATGTTGGAAGAATTTTAGAACTACTCAAAATTCTCACTTAAAAACTGATTCTTAAAAATAAACATCATTTTCTGGAGATCTAAAGAAAGGGTGATTTGTATTTTAAGAAACATGTTTGCTACCCAAACTTAAACATGATTATAATGCAGACAATATTATAATTAAAATATTAAAATATTAAAAATAAAGTTTCATTAAAATATAAATGAAATTTTTGTGAACAAAGAATCCTTAATAAAAATGCAAATAACTGGGAAAAAATCATCCACATTGGAAATGTTTAGGGTAAGATGATTCAATAGGCTGAAATTATGAGCATATTTTTAAATTACCATCATTATGTCAAATAATTATAGACCTTAAAGCCTATAAGTCCATGTAGGCTACCAAAAAAATCACCCAAATCACATATAGCCTCATGGCATAGGGCACTGTTTGCCTACAAAATGTCCATTATCCCCGTCTTGTTAACCAAGAGAACTCAGCAATGTGCCCAGCTAAAAGAAAACATTCCCAGACTTGTATTGAAATATAGGCAGCAATTATGGGGTGGTGCTCTAGGAGACCTCTTTACAGAAGGGTAGCTCTTTTTGTTCATTCCCCAGTCCTCTTTTGCCCCTCCCAGCCCTTCCTCATACTCCCTGCCTGGAATGCTGATGTAATGACTGGACCTCTAAGAGTCAATGGTAGGCTAGAAGGTGACACTGAAGATGGATGCCATGTGCTAAAGATGGCAGAACAGAAAAAGAGAGGAGTCTGGTTACCTGAGGACAGGATAGACACAATACCAACCCTGGACTGGCATCCTCTCTTCTTCTTTTATGTAAATTCTGTCTTGGTTGTACCAATGGAATTTGGACTTTCTGTTACAAAGCTGAGCATAATCCTAACTGACACAAATCTTCTTTGAGCTTAAAATTGTAGATGGATATATCATGTATAATATATATGACAAGTTCCAGTAGTAGTGCCTTGATTTATTTATTTTTAATGTTATTTTTAAAAAGCCCTTGCGGCTTGCTTGCTGTCTGTTCTCTGTGTCCATTTGCTGCACGTTCTTCTGTGTCTGCTTGTCTCCCTTTGTTGTGTCATCTTGCTGCACCAGCTTTCTGCAGGTGTGGGCTATCAGCTCTTCATGGGCACAGGCCAGCCTGCCTTCACAAGAAGGCCCCAGAACGCTAACCCAGGGCCTCCCATATGTTGACAGGAGCCCAACCAACTGAGCCACAGCCACTTCCCTGATGCCTTGATTTTTAAAAAATTAATCTAAAGCTTGGCTGGAAGTTGCCATTGAAAATGTTTTCCATTACAGTACCTGCTTTAGAAACTATAATAACCTGAAATTATGCCCATTTTACAGATGCAAACAGTTTCAGATGTTACTTGACTTGCTCAGGATTTTGGAGCAAGAAAATAGTATATCTCTTGATGTGGACTATTCCTTTAAACTCAGATTCTATCTCTTTCTTCTATATCATACTGCTTTATTTAGGAGCTTTTTTGTCTAGATAATGTTGTATTTCTTAAAATATGTGGATAGGTTTTCACCCTGTAACATGTAAATGTATTTTCTTTTGCATTGTATTAACAACTCCAATCCAATAAGAAAACATTGCGTTCATAACTCAATGGCCCTGGACCAGGGAGAAACATGAAAGGGAATTAGTTAGGGTTCTCTAGGAAAACTGAATTAACAGGAGATTCATGGAAATAGTATGAGATTTTATAAAATTCTCTCATGTGACCATGGGGATGCACAAGTCCAGATTCCACAGGCAAGCTACAAACCAGGGGCTCCAATGAAGGTCCAATGAAGGTCCTTGATGAGTTCCCAGGAGATGTTGGCTGTCCAAAGATGAAATGAGAAATTCTCTTTGAATGCTGAAATCACTTCCCCTTTTAAGGTATTCAGTTGATTGGATAAGATTGCTGTCACTCATTGCTGACAGCAATCTCCCTGGGTATATGCAGTAAACTCACTGATGACTAAAATCCATAAATGTCCTTTTATTACAATTAGTTCAGAGCTTGCTTGACCAAACAACTGGGTACAATTACCTGGCTGAGTTTACACATTAGCCTAAATATCATAGATAGTTTGAAGGTGATTTACTGAGTGCCCCAAAAGCTTTTGTTAAATCAATTTTAGAAGAGCTCAGCAACAGGTCTCTGACTTTGGAGCCAAAATAAGGCCAGCCAAAGAGACACAACGTAGGTGGAAGTAATGATTAAATGAGAGAGGAACAGCAAATTTTACAGGACTGTGACTTATTGGGAATGTAGGTACAACAATTTGGAGAACAAAAGGAAAAGAGTTTATCTGAATATTAAATAACAGTGAGATTTTAGTGTACATTATATGTATAATTAATAGCATTTTTAAACCGACCTCTTTTTGCTTCCATTTTTCTTTATGTTCACAAACTACCACAAACACTCTGAAGGATGAACTCTGTGTTTTGCAAAAGTCAATTGGCCATGCTTTCATCTATCCATTGGGAATAGGCAAATTGTCTCCTGTCAGAATTACATAAAAGAAAGTTAAACAATGAGTCCCAGACTCACACTTTGAAGCCAAAAGGGGAAATAGTCACTAAACTAGCTTAGCTAATTCTTTTCCTAAGAAAAAATAATTTTTAGGAGTAAATAATCACATAAAACAAAGAGTATGACCTACCCATCATAATAATGTGTTTAAGGCAATTACAAAAGAAATACAAAGAATCCAGTATAGAAAACCAAGAGGTTGGACTTTGATGTCACAAAGATGTGGGGTAAAGTCCCAAGTTACCTACCAACTAACTTGGTGGTCTTGGGCAAATTACGGTAACAGACTAAGCCTTAGCTTCCTCACCTGTCAAGTGAGAATGAAAGTGCCTCAAAAAGTCTTTGTGAGGAGTCAAGGAGATAATGCTGCTGCACAGTACCTAGTAAGCAGAGTAAGTATTCAAAATATGTATCATCATCATTTTCCACTGAGACCATCATTAGGATTTTCTTGTTCCAAGTCTTGAATTCATCTCATATACCTCTTAGATGAATAAAGTCAAGTTTTACTCAAAAGTATAAACCAGTATCATTGTCATTATCAAATTCATTTATGAATCTGTATAGAAATAGGTGAAAAACTCCTTGATCAAAAGCAACATGATTTCCCCTGAAGTTTGTCCCTTTGGAGCAAATGATGAGGCAAAAATTGGCTATATTCTTCTTCCTCTGAAATGAACTGCATGGAGTCAAGATGGAGTTTCTTTCCTGAATACTTGTTGAACCTTTGCCTATTATACAATAAATAACCTCAAGGATAAAGAAGAATCATATCAAATTCTAAATTCTAAGGAAAGATATTTCATCTTCTATTTTGAATTCAATAGGGCAGGAAATTACCTGATTTGAGTTAGTCAAACACAGTAATTATTCTCCCATTCTTTGGTCCATTTCACCAAGTTCTAATAACTATGTACGTACTAAGGAAAGGACAAACATGAGGGTGGATACAGCATAGGAAATGCCTTTCAACTGACCATTTGATTTTTATTAGAGTTTTGGTGTTAATTCTTAGAGTTATCTAGACTCTTCAGTTATCTAATTGAGAAATTATATATCCTGTCACACTCCAGTCTCCAATACATAAGCTCTTTCCTTGGTCTTCTCTAGAATTTACCATTGGAAGTCCCCAGCTTTTGATGTCTAGCTACATGGTCCTTTTTCAAGAAAGACCGTGGGGCAGCTGCTTCCCAGAGACACCTCACCAGTGAATGACTCCATGTTGCCTAATAAATGTCCGACAGTAGCTTTGAAGCCCTAGTATTTACATGAGACTAAATTGAAAATAGAAAAATCATTAATTCAGAATACAGTATGAGGCCGTATGGACAAAACAGAAGTCTGCCAATGACAAGGAAGTTGACTACAGAAATTTATATGGCACACAGGAGGCCAGAGGCTATGTTTACTTAAGAAAATAACTTCTATTCAAGGATTTCCAAAGAATAGATGGGCTAAGTACAAATATTTTAAATCTATTAAAATCCTTTTAAGAACTTTAAAATGATATGAATAATCTAGATTAAAGCTATCTTGTATTCTCAAAAATACTAAAACTTCATATCTTCTAAAACATTATATAATGAAGACTATTCTTACCAAAGTTAGTCTAAATTGATGAGGTTTTTACATTTAAAAACAAGCAAGCAAAAATACCTTTTACAATAACTTATAAAATATTAAATTTCACATATTTGAAAATATTGTTACTTGAGACAAATGTAAATACACAAACACTAAACTGCACATATAAGTATATAAGTAGACAAGTATATACACACACATATATAAACTGCTAACATAAATCAGGGTCACAGAATCTCCTGAGAAATGGAATGCAAATATCAGAGAATATTTTACTGGCAAAAACAAAATAGACAAAAGATTCAACTAGTATAAACATATGTTGTAGTCAACAAAACTCTAAAATTTTTGGCAGGCATCTGGAAACTATGTGCAAGGAAGGTAAGCATGCCCATCTTTTCATAAAAAATAGAGGAACCAAATGCCCAATCCAGAAACAAAGTCCAGGAATCCAGAACTAGAATTGAGAAGAAGGAAAGGATCACAAATTCCAGAAACCCCTTTATATATTTTTTGATATTTTCCTTTTGTGTACGGTATTGATGAGTACGCCCTACACTCATTGAGAAACCAGCCCTCGGTAATTGTCAGGGATCTTCATTCTGAGTGCAGACTCTACTGGAAATTAATTGCTTCGGTGCAATCTGAACCACATCATAAATGTCATGTAGAAGTTGCAGGGAGTGAGGAGGCAGTGACAGCTCAATCCGCACTGCTTCATTTAAAGGTGGGTAAAACACACTGCGACAGAAGTGCTCTTCATCAATAATTTAGTCCGCAGTGTAAAGCCAACCCGTGCCAAAGATGCCAGGGGAGCCGCTGCCTCCCTGGTTTTAATGACACCAGCAGGGAGGGGTTGAGGGGCCAGCTCAAATCAACATTCACTGCACATCTGGGCATGTCGGCAGATGAAGATATCAAGGACTGAGCTGACAGGACAAAGGGTTGAAAAAAGAAGTGTAACCTAGAAAACCTTTACTTTGAATTCTTTGTATAAATTCAAGGGAGATGACAGTTCCTAAGGTCATCTTATATAATAAAACTTCAGCGATCTACCTAGAGAATGTTAACCCTTTCCACCATGTAATCAAAGAAGATGAAAGTTCAGTTTCTAACATTTGCTTTTATGACTCTCAAGAATTCATTTGTTCTTCCAATAAGACTTCTGTAATAAGAATGTGCCTGATTTCATTTCAAGAGCCCTAGTTATAGTGCCTCAGAAGCCCCTCTAGATTTGGAGGTGACTCCAAGTTCCTCTTAACCTAGGGGAGTTTAATATCTTGACTATTTCACAACGTGGTTGCCAAAAACACACAACATTTATTTTGGAAGTTCCCATTGTAATAGAATTGAAATAATATGAAGAGCACAACCACCTCTTTCTTATTGTACCTTCTTTTAAAAAAAATAAGAAGGAGGGAGATGTGTTTTTACTACCTTAAGCATGAGTGCTGGGGAAGCAAAGGGGCCTCAAATGATAGAGTTTCCACCTACTATGTTGAAGGACACGGGTTTGATCCCTGGGGCCTCCTGGTAAAAAAGAAGAAGAGAAGGCATGCCCACATGACAAGCCAGTGCCCACACGAGTGCCCACGTGGTAGTGCAAGTTCCTGTGTGGTGAGCCAGTGTCCACGTGGTGAGCCAGTGCCTACATAAGTGAGTCATGCAAGATGATGACGCATCAAAAGAGAGACAAGGGGAGAGTCAAGGTGAAGTGCAGCAGAAACCAGGAACTGAATTGGCGCAATTGACAGGGAACCTCTCTCCATATCAGGGATCTCCATGATCGGGAGAGAAAAATGAGAAGAGAAGACAACACAGGCAGCAAAAACAGCAGGGCAGGAAGAGGGGCAGGGGGAAAAAGAAATAAATAAAATAAATCTTAAAAAACAAAACAAAACAGAGTGCAGCTTCTGGGATTCTAATGCAAAAAGTTTGGATAGGGTTTGAAAAACAAGGATATATGAGTTACCTGGGTGGCAAATTTGTCCTGTTCTTTTGAGGACACCATGCTTTCCCACGTTGTAGTACTGGAACCCCAGAGACCCAATTCAATTATCCCACCTTACGTTTTATATATTTGAAGGGCATCACTGCCTCACTAGAGGCTGATTGGATTTTAACATTAAGGAGATTCAGTCCTCACTGAAGGTAATTTACTGAGTTTCCATATCCCCCCAATGATTTTCACTATGAAAACTGAAATTAGTAGCATTATTAATACTAATCAGAGTTAAGAGTTTAAAATATTTAGCTACAGAAATGAAAATAAAAGACAATTGGTGTATGTAATTTATAAAGAACTAACAGGAGATAAGCATGAAATGAATTTCAAATTTAATACCTGATAATGTTTAATTCCTTGCAGATGAGAAGTGTTCAGATGGCTATTATCCAAAATCTAGAATAGTTGTGAGAAAGCAGTAGATTTAACCTAATAATTCTTCAGTTATTAACAGTTGTTTTAAAAATAGGAACTCTGATGAGGCATGCAAGTATTTGTTAAAATTATCCATTCAACAACACTTAGAACAATCTCTGAAGCCCTACGATATATCATGTTTTATCTTTGTTCCTAGAATTAAAAAAAAAAATTAAAAAGCAGCTAGTAAGAATGCTTGCATTTTAAGGACAATTGAGAGAGATTAGGAAATATGTGAGATTAATGCTAAGCTATTTGGAATTTCATTAAATGACAATAAGAAATAAAAAATAGGCAGAAGTTATCTTTGAAATTATCTCTATTTACAGAAAACAAAATTTGGGTGATAATTTTCCACTCAAAATTTCAAGGTCCACAAGGGAAATATCATGAAGCCAATTCATGCAGAAAACAGCCACAACTTGCTAGTGGCAAGACAGACATGGGAGGGGCTATTTCACACAGGCTATGGACCAAATGTGAAAAAGATGTGTGTTGCAAATTTCAAAATAGTGTCCACTTTACAAATGAAGATTCCTGTGTATGAGTCCCCCTGAACTCCAGATGGAAATGGATGTTATAATTATCTCTGGATTGTGTAGTATTAAATGGGAATGGAAGATAATCATGCTGGAGTGTCAGATCCAAAGGATGGCTGCTTTTTAAAAGCCCATTAAACAATGTTATTCAATTTAAATGGTAGCATTATCAGAAGGACTTTGATAATGTCGCTACCAATTGTGCTTCCTTGATTTGTAACTTTTTTTGAGGACTTGGAGAACATGAACTGTTTAAAGCACTTTTAAGAAAGCTCCTAATTTCTTTCTGACTTTGAATATTCTTTTTTTTACTGTAGTACTGAAGGAAACCTGTAGCCATGATTAGAATGAATTTAGATTATATGGAAGGCCTGCCCTGCAATTATACGTATCCAAGATTAAAACTCAGAGAATTCTAGCAGTAAATGGTACAAGGCATAAGTGGTAGGTAATAGAATTTCCATTCACAATTATAGGAAAAAGAGAAGAATGAGTATAGCGTTTTCGAGGAGCAGATAAAATATCTCAGGGGAATAGATCATCTAAAAGAGAATTCACTGCAGACAATTCATAGCCATTTTAACATAACCAATTATTTGAACAAACCTTGGAATCTGTTTGTATATACCATATAAATGTTTGCCTAAGATATATGATTATATGTTATTGTTGGTAGCAGATATATTTTTAGTTAAATCTTCCTTTGACAAGAGCACAATGAAACATACCAATACCTCTTCCCAAATGCCACTAAGGTCGCTTGTGTTAGTATATTTTGGAATATTATAACTAGGGTAAGTGACTCTTCACTCTCCTCTTCCTCTCCAGTCTACAGAGCTATTCATTAAACTGCAGCATACTCTATGCCTTCTTTGTTAGTATTTAAGTACACAATAAGGAAGAAGAAAAAAAGGCAGATTGATGACTTTTCTTCTGCAGATCCCCAAGTACAAAATTCACACCTTTTATATGACTAAAAAGATTTACTCAAAAAATTATAAATTATATTCAGTGTTTATATCATATAACATTTCTTTGAAATTTAAAATTAATCCTAACTTTACACAGCCCACAAAAGCTACTAACGGGCCCTAAACCTAGGGTGACTATATATTAATTATCATACATTATAATAACAGAAGTTATTAGCCTATAATTATTACTATTGGAGGGAACATGTGAGCGGTGGAACATTGGAAAGCCGAGCTATTCTGCTTAAGCCAATAATTTGATGATTCCCTCTGAATGTCCCAAAAGGATAAATAAGGATCTTTGATTCAAATCTCTCCCAGTATGTATTATTTCTGTAGCCAGTACTTTGGGCACTCTAAAATAAGAGCCAACTGAACAATAATAGAGGAAATTAAAACGTCATTCTTAGGAATCAAATCTCTCTTCATTTAAAACTCCGCGAAGCGTTAGGAGACTCACCTAAGAGAAGATTCGGCCACCAGGCCTCTTCAAGATGAGAGGCCATGCTAGGCGGTTCACAGAGCAGGCAGCCCCCACCCGCCAGCGGCTTCGGGCATACACTTAAATATCTCCCAAAGGAGGGAGTCACTGAGCTGGACACTTATTCCTTGCCATCTTCCTCTGCACTAGGGAATAACAGTAAATATTCTTGGTGAGAAGGGAGTAGGGTAGGCAAGAAAATGTGTTCTTAGGAAGTAAAAGAAAGGCGACATTAAAAGGTGGTCATGTTTAAATGCTCAGTTACTGTGCCCAGGTGGTGAGATCTGGGAGAAAAGAAGGTTTTTTTGGAGATGGGCAGAGAGGTCAGAGGAGGGCCTGATGTGGGGAAGGGGTGAAGCGTCCTCAAGAGGAGCCTTAGTCCCCGAAAAGGCTGCTTTAAAATTTTTTAATTCAATTGGGTCTTTACAATATGTTTCTTGAAAGAGTTTGAAGCCTAATATATAAAAAGCTGACTATTTATATATTTGATTCTTTAAAAGCAATTAGGAATACAAAGCAGATGGTCCAGCATTGTAGATTTCCCTTTTCATATTGCTTAAACACTAGAGATCAATAAGTCTAATATAAACAGATGATTTCCATAGCAGGGTTTATAATTAGCTGGCACTGAATGTGTCCAAACTCTAAAATAATTAGCAGAAGCATGTGGCACACCATTAAAACCTTGTGGCTTGTCTGCATTTACATTTATAATTATTAAAGTTAATTATGATGCTTGTGGTGTGGTTCCAAGCTCCTTTACAACTTAGATTAAATATTTTTTTAATCCCATAACTTCCTTTCTAACCTTCCTTAAGCTTCTGGAAAACCATGGTCTCAGACCAAAGTTGGAATATATAGTTGCAGTGTTTTTCTCCAAAGAATAAAATGTGACTTTATCAGGAAAGATAGGGTCTTCTTAAAGAGTTGGCAGTTTTTTTTCAACCTATAACAATATTTTGATCTTGAAAATTAATTCATTCATAATGGTGTGGGTAGCCAGAATAACAATGCTTACAAGATTTTGGAGTGAAGGCTGTCATTTTGAGAGCTAAATGAATGGCAAGTCAGGGCTGACATATCTCCACAGTTTATTGTAATAATCCAGAATTTAAAATAGCATATTTACATAATGTTCTTAATTCAAGGTCTAAAAGTACTCTGTATTATTTCAGAGTGTGGATAACATTTCACAGGAGTGGGAGAAAGCAACCCATTTTTATTTTTAAAGTTCATATCACCTTAAAAGGACTTTCGGTAAATTCCTTATAGGAAGAGCCCTGGATGAAACAAAAAATATAATACAGCCTTTTTTGCTCAGCCACAATGAAAGTCTCATTCTCACCACCAGCCATGCTGACCACAAGAGCAGATTTCTTTAATATTCACATCAAGAACTATGACGACATGCTTTTGTAAATCTTATGCTCAGGTGTTATCTGTTGTCCTCAAAATACCTGACCAGGGTCCTTAATATAAATCTCACTAAATCTGAAGATTTTTTTTGCAATCTTTGGTCAAGAGTATTTTATAAACCTTTGTGGTTTGTACCATGTCCAATGAAGCACGCCAAAATTAAAGACATACTCCTTAACATTTTAACAAATCAGTAAATCAGAAAAGGATTATTGAATAACTTTTTTTCAGATCTACTCAGATAGCCAAGTTATTATATCCAAGTAACCGATACTCAATAAATGTAACAAATGTGCTTCATTTATTTTAAAAAAGCAATTGACTTATATAGTTGAAAGTAATTTATCAATCTCTTACTTTCTAGGGCTTTCTGTTTTGTTAGAATTTCACACATTTCATACACAGGTAGCTTCCTTCATAACTGTTTTCTGCTATTTTATGTTTCAGATAATTTCTACTATATTTTACATAGATTTAGATATAGTACGCTCATCCACCTATAAATTGTAAAACATACCTCAATAAAATATCTACCTACCAGTATGATTTTATCCCAGGGCATAGAAAAATTTTTCTATAGAAAAGACCACATGTCTCATCATATTGAAGAATCCTTTGTTTCATCATTTCTACTATTCATTATTTAGAGATAAAAAGTTAAAATATACTTTATTCAAACTACAAAAATTAGAATGAGAGAAATTTATGCTAATTTCTTTGCTTATGAAATACATAGAGACAAAGACATTATAATTTTAATGTAACAAGATAAAAATAAATGATGTAATAGCAACAGAATAATTTTTAAATTACTTATAATTTTAATATCTATTATGTTTAAGTTCAATGAAATTTTATGGGTATTATTGGATAAAAGAGAAAGAGAAGATGAAGAAAAGAAGGAAAAAGAATAAGGTGGATCAAGGTGACAAAAACCTCAAGAATGAGAAGGAAAAAGAAATGACACAGAAAAAGGAGGACGTAAAAGCGATCAAAGAGAAGAGTAAGACTGTGGAAGCTACATATTGGAAATATCTGTCTGCTAGAAAAGATCTCAGATGCTCCCCCTGCCTACCTCCACACCTGAACAATTTTTTAAGATTCAATATGAAGTAAATCCACCTCCCCCCCCAGAGGAAATCTTTTTCATACAATATCCCTGGTATCTCTATAATAGAAGTAATGCATATAAATACTACAGTTTTAATTACCACATGCTATATTATACTTATGTTGTGTCATTGTGTGTGTGTGTTTTATCTGTGTGTATGTATGATAAGTATATCTTCTATGCTTCTTCTCAGAATTCCCTATTAGTCAGGTACTTTTTTACCTAGGGAAAAAAAAAAGTTAATTCACATAGCAATCTTTCATAATTAGGGTAGCAAAGAAAGAGAAACAAAAACAAACGTTTAAAAATGTTCTTATTAATGTAAGGGGAACTATTTAAAAGAAACCTTTTATTAGTAATACATTGCATTTTCTGCAAAAATCTAATGTCATCACACAATTTAACTAAAGAAACATGAATTAAGCCATTCTTATGAGCCAATAAGTTAAGTTTTTCCTGTGTTTAATATATTCAGTGCAGCTTCTTAGATGCTGAAGCCACGATGATCAACCCTGAGTGACTTAGCCCAGGTGGAGACATACATGATGTCAGGAGCAACAATAAAAGACAGAGCCTGCTCTGTGCACAACATGTGGTAAAATGTACATGACAGGGAAGTGGATTTGGCTCAACTGATAGAGCATCCGCCTACTATATGGGAGGTCCAGGGTTCAAACCCAGGGCCTCCTGACCTGTGTGGTGAGCTGGCCCACTCACAGTGTGGATGCATGCAAGGAGTGCCATGCCATGCAGAGGTGTCCACCATGTAGGGGAGCCCCACACACAAGGAGTGTGCCCTGTTAGGAGAGCCGCGCCACATGAAAAAAGAGCAGCCTGCCCAGGAGTGGCGCCGCACACATGGAGAGCTGACACTGCAAGATGACGCAACAAAACGAGACCCAGATTCCTGGTGCCACTGACAAGAATGCAAGTGGACACAGAAGAACACACAGCGAATGGACACAGATAGCAGACAATGGGTGAGGGGGAAGGGAAGAGAAAAAAATAAAAAATAAATCTTAAAAAAATATGTACATGACAGACATTTAGAAAAGTAAACAATAGCTCAGGAAGGCCTCGCTAAAAGAAGGAAACTTGAAAAATGTTTTAAAAGGAGGTTAGGACATCAAAAAGGTAAGTGTGGATATTCCAGACCAAAAAAAAAAAGGCATGCGCTAAGACAAAGAATATATTTAGAGAAGGAAAAATAAACCAGCCTTGGAGAAATAGATGTCACCTTATAATAAGGTCTTCAAGATGTATTTCAATGATCATGTGAAAGAAACCTTTGAAAACTTTTTTGGACAGGGCCTGCTTAGGTTTTATTTTCTTCACTATGTATGTTATCCTAAAACAAACAAACAAACAAATGAAAAACAGTACAACTTTCAACTCAATTTTGCCCAGGTCCTTGGCCTACAGAGAACAAAACTGAGGTCACACATACAACCATTCCACCTCCAGCCCAGCCCAAGTGTTTTCACTTCTCAACTCTCCAATTAAAAAAAATATATGCATATTGCTCTCTCCAAAACCCACATTCTTCTCCCAGACTATTTAAGTCTACTCCATGTCCATCACACACTTTCTGGCCCACACTTCAGTTTCCTCTGGCTCAGGCCAGACCAGGAGATGTCTGGAATGTGACAAGGTGGTATGAGCCTGCCAACTCTATTCTGTTAGCGAATTTATTTTCTTCTCTTAGACGGATGATAAAAATGTCACGGTGTGATGCTTTAGCAGGCCCAGGAGCTCCCACCTACAGCTGTGGGGCTTGAGTGGGACTCCAAGCCAAGAATGCCATAAGGAGCACAGACAGTGACTCCACCATCACTGCTTCTCCTGCATTGCTCATTCTCCTGCTAAATGATGCAATGGGACCCCCTCAGGGATTCTGAGTCTGATCATGTTTTTCTTGCTATTTTTTTACTTGCCTCTTCCCTTCAGTAACGCAGCCCAAACTGCTGAATTTTTCATGAAACAGATAATATCATTGTACACAAGATAATGGCATTCAAATACATCCATCTGCTTGTTAGCTCTGCCTACATTGATTGCAATTCTACTGAAAGAATATTTACCAAAAAAAATTATTTTTTTCTGCTTTTGTGGTATTAAAATGCATATTTTCATAAGGGAACTATAGAGGGAACCATATACCTACATAAGATTAGAGGGGAAGATGAACTGAAAAATTAAGTGGTGGTCTCTGGGGCTCATCCAAGAACAACAGTTTACTTTCTCTCAAAGATGGATTAGAAATCCAGTTGAGTTTTATGACTTGATGATTTTGTTCTTCCATCAGATGAAGAATGGATGACGGAAACTGATTTTTCACTGGTGTGACAGGGCCCAGTCAGTCCTCACAAAGGATTGAAACTATGCAGAGGCATGTCATTCACATATTTGGGTGGCAGGGACTGGATGGAACAGAATGGGAACATAATCCTCCTTCCTTCAAGCTTCCCCAGGTCTCTGTTTGTATTGGAGTGACTGGGGAAATGAAGAGAGGACGGAGTAGAAGAGGAGAAAGGAGAAGACAGTGGAAGTGAGTCTTTATGATCAGTCCTTTCAGGGCCAAGAATTTGGTCTCTGGTCCTGGGTGGATAGTATCAACCTGATTGAGTCAAGGAGAGATCAATAAATTTTTTCACATCTCATCTCAAAGGCAGACTTTTTTTCTGTCTATATCATTAAATGTTACTAAAGAATTTCTATATACCATCTACCTCTGTCTTCTTATTCATTAATGATGCACTTATTCATTTATTTACTTTTCCATTCTAATTGTCATTCTTTTTTACAGAAGTCAAATGGAAAATTAATTCAGTATATTGGTATATGTGTAACCATTATGTCATAAGATGTTGTTTTCTCCACACTTATTCTTTGTCCTGTTCAACCACAGTCATGTCATATTAACTGGTTTGGATTCTTATTTGAATAATTGCTAAGACATTTTCTAACTGGCATGAGATTTTTAATTGAATGTTCAATTAATTCAATTACCCCTAGCTTCCCTAAATTCTAGACAATTACCCCTAACATCCTTAAATTCTAGACAAGGATATCTTATCCAGTGTGTAAATGAAACAGCAAGTTCATTTCACTCCATAATGTCCTCAGTCTTCTAAATTGAAAGAGATGGTACACTGCACTTAACCTAAACATTTTCCAACAAAGATGCTCTATCATCCTTCGACATAAGACTTGTGAGTAAAACTTCTTTGGACTCTCAGGAAGTGTTTTAAAGACAATCAGAAAATCATCCATTCTGGAAAGATAATTTTAGTCCAAAACTTAAGGACAGCTACAATAAACACACACATTTGTCTTTTAAGTGATAACCATATTGGGCGAGGGGGTGGGTGAGTGCAATGAGTCTTTTGAGTACATTTTCTGCAGTGTTATTTTCATGGACCAAAGGATAAATCAGATTTGCTGGAAATCTGGGATGATTTCTTCTATGTGTTCTGTAACATGTTTAGAATCTTGTGTGATTGCAATAAAGCATTTTAAAAAAGGAAGTGAAAGTGTTCAGTCTTTCTTTCCTATTTATTGTGTGTATTTCAGGTCATTGGTAAATGAGTAAAGGCAACTTCTTGCTGTGATCATAAATTTATTATCTTAAAACATGCTTTATCTTTGGAGAAACAGAGAGGTATACAAATTACTGCCAATGCTTAATGATCTTCCAATTGATAGACAATTTGGTGTATCCTCCTGTATTTTAAAACAAGTGAGACTATTTAGACATTACTCACTAGTCTGAAGTCTTTTTTTTCATCAAATGTAATAAAAACCATATGGTGCATGAATATGCAAGCCCAATGTATAATGCATAGTTCCTGTTACATTAATGGGAATGTTGAAAGACTAACCTGTGGGGGAAAATCCCTGTGATATTGTTTCAAACCTTCCCACTTTAATGAGTCTGTAATATGATCGAGAGTTTCTTGATGTTCTCTCTGGTTCAAATAAGTGCCACTTCTCAGGTCAACGTTTTAGTCAGTCCTTTGTATAACTTATTAATAGATATTTCTAATAACTAAATAATCTATGTTGATTTCTAAAGCAAAGAACCAAGGACTCAGTGGCAATAAAATGTTTTTGTTTTTAATATCAATGAAAATTAAAGTCATAATAATAACTATATGATAAACCTTATTCAAACATTCTTCCCAAATTTAAATAACTAAAAACTGAATGACCAGAAAGGTGAGTGGGTGATGCCTGGCCCATCAAGTGGAATGAAGGGAAGGACTGCACCTTTTTTATTTTTTAAAATAAACTCTATCATAGAGAACCAACCAATATTAATTAATAGCAAAAGACCTGTTCCATAGTAAGTCATTGGCTCTCCTTTGCATACATTATAGTGTGCAAAGCATTCTCTAGTATTTTCACTTTTACCCATATAAAACAATTGATACGTTTTGGTCTAGATTGGGAATATAATTTTATCCCCAATTCTATTACCTCCCACAAGTGTTCCTGCAATTTCTTCCCACCAAGAAAGGATAACAAAATCACTGCACCCTCTAATTGTTCTTCGAGGACTAATATCGTCATCATTCTATTCCTATTTCGATCCACATATATCTCAGCTGTAGTGACTTTTCCTTATAAAGCATAACAAGTTTTAAATAAGTGCAAACACTTTGGAGTCCATGTCATAGGTTTGGCGGAGCAATTGCTTGTCCTGCATGTTCCATAATGGGGAAAAAAAAAAAGTTGGTCAGTAACTACTTCAAATACAACTGTGTTAGGATATTGAGAGGATGAACATAAAATTACTACTCTCAGGGAACAATTTAAAATGATAAATAAGTAGTGGTAAAATATAAATAAAAGAGATACCATAATATATGATTATGTTCCAACATTTTGGGATTCAGGGGAAAGAGAAGTGAATTTGGGCAGGACTGGTTAGGAAAGGCTATTTTCTGTAAGTATAACAAGGAAGAGTTTGAATGGATAGATTCATTAGAGAGAAAAAAAGAAAGGAAGGGAGGGAGGGAGGAAAGAAACTTGGCAACTTACTCCAGGGACACCGAGAGCCAGAGCAACATCATGGAAACAACTACCCAACTCTGTCCATGTAGTGCAAAAGCAGCCATTGATCATATGTCACAAATCAGCATAGCTGAGTTCCAATAAAAAGTTATTTACTGTAGCTGTTTGATATAATTGATGAATTCCAAAATGAAATATTGGATTTTGCTTGTAATCTGATCTGTACCTGGGCATGATTGAGTTATGATTAGGGTGTTGATTCCCCGCCTCTTGGTGGGTGGGGATTCACAGATAAAAGGCATGGAGAAGAGCAGAGTTGAGGGCTTTTGATTTTGGAGTTTGATGCTGAAGATTTAAACTGGAGCCCTGGGACATCAGCATGCAGAGGAAAGAGAAGCCAGCCCCAAGAAAGAAGGAACCTTAAAGCCAGAGTAAAGCAAGCCTCAGGAACGTAGGAACCCAGGAAGCCTGAACCCTTTCAGGCGTTGGCAGGCATCTTGCTCCAAACAGACTTTGGTGAGGGAAGTAACTTACGCTTTATGGCCTGGTATCTGTAAGCTCCTACCCCAAATAAATACCCTTTATAAAAACCAACCAATTTCTGGTATTTTGCATCAGCACCCCTTTGGCTGACTAATACAGAATTTGGTATCAAGGAGTGGGGAAATGCTTTTCAATTACCAAAATGCTGGAATGGTTTTATAAATGGGTAAGGGGTATTTTTTGGAGGAATTGTGAGATGCTTGGAAGAAAATATCTACAGTGCTTTGAAGAGACTGTTGACAATAATATGGATACTAAAGAGACTTTTTATGATGCCTGAGAAGTAAATGATGAAACTATTATTGGAAACTGGAGGAAAGACGATCCATGTTTTAAAGTTGCAGGGAACTTAGCAAGATTAACTCCTGGTGTTTTACGGAAGGCAGAATTAGAAAATGGCAAGCCTGGGCATTTAGCTGAAGAAATTTCCAAAATAAACCCAGAGAATGCGGCTTGGCTTCTGCTTGCAGCTTACAGCAAAATGCTCGATGAGAGAGATAAACTAAGGACTGAACTGTTTGACAAAAAGAAAACAGAAACTGATTCCAAAAATTCCAACCCTTTGGAAATCAAGCTTTCAGATGAAAGTGTCCCATTTGAGGACTTAACTAAACTTAGAACTGGTAAATCAAGATTGAAGATATAGTTATCAGGAAAGACTTGTGGGACGTCTTACTGTCTGATAGCTTGAACCCCTGCTTCCTGTATGCTAAACCAACAGACTTTTTGAGAGGGCTGTGTGAACAAAACTACTGTCAGCCTAGAATAAAAAGGACATGGAAAGGAGAGATTGAAGGAGAAACAGCTTTAAGAAGAAGACCATGGAGGCTGAGATCTGGAATTAAGACTTCACCTTGGGCCAAGAGAGGATTCCCACCATGTGTACAGATAGGGTGAGTTTGCCCCAGCAGTTGAAGAGGGTGGATGTTCCTGTCTAATGTTCTGGGAGAGTTTTGGTGCCCCAGGGTACAGAGAGGGTGGAGCACATTCCCCAAGGATTAGAGCAGTAAAGGTCAGCACTCCACAGGTCTGAGTTGGGTGGACCTATCCCCCCAAAGGTTAGGGAAGGCAGGTGATCAATCTGATGCTCTGTGAGGGTTGAGCCTGTATACCAAAGGTTAGGGGGAATGTTGTCTTCACATCACTGTACTAGGGGGGTTAAGATTCTAACCCAAATTTTGGGTGAAGTGTGACAATCACCCCAACACTCTTGGAGGGAGAGGTATGGAGCTTGGTCGACATCTAGATGCTTGATGAGGGTGGACCCAAGAAAATGGCCATTGGGCAAGCATATGGAAAGGGTGGGTCCATATGGCCCTGAGAAGAAACATTCTTCTTAAGAATGACTCTCAGACTGAAATAGAATGCGGAATGCCCTGCAAGTTTACTGAACTGTAGAGGACCCATGACTCATGTTTCACTCCCAATTTCTCCTTATTATAATGAAAATATTTATCCTATGTCTATTTGTGTATTGGAAACAGATAAATTGTTTTGTAAGTTTCAGAAGTCTGTAGCAGACAGGACTTAGCCCCAAGACAAACTGTATTTCTTTAAATTGATTATAATATGATTTGGTACTTGCATTATAACTGATTTAAGCCTTTTTTGAATATTGTAATGACTTTTTGGAATTCTGAAGGTGGAGTGTAGCAGTTTGATATAATTGATGAATTCCAAAAAGAAATATTCTATTATGCTTGTAATCTGATCAGAACCTGGGCATGATTGAGTTATGATTAGTGTGTTGATTCCCCACCCCTTGGTGGGTGGGGATTCACAGATAAAAGGCATGGTGAAGAGCAGAGTTGAGGGCTTTTGATTTTGAAGTTTGATGCTGAAGATTTAAACTGGAGCCCTGGGACGTCAGCATGCAGAGGAAAGAGAAGTCAGCCCCAGGCAAGAAGGAACCTTGAAGCCAGAGTAAAGCAAGCCCCAGAACGTAGGAACCCAGGAAGCCTGAACCCTTGCAGGCGTTGGCAGGCATCTTGCTCCAAATAGACTTTAGTGAGGGAAGTAACTTACGCTTTATGGCCTGGTATCTGTAAGCTCCTACCCCAAATAAATACCCTTTATAAAAACCAACCAATTTCTGGTATTTTGTATCAGCACCCCTTTGAATGACTAATACATTTACAAAAACAGGAAGCAGACCAGATTTGGTTCATGGGCCATAGTTTTGGTTCATGGGCCAGACACTGTTCAACGAGTATATTCATTGGAATGTAGGACATATTCAAATCAAATTAAATCCAACCCCAATTACACAGTCAGTAAATATTACATTTGAACCTGGTTCTGTCCAGTGTGTGCTCCTAACCATTTCTTGTTGCTCCTAGAAACTAGGGCAATGTCTTACCTGATCTCTTAAGATTTCTGTCTTCACAACTCCTTTAGGAATTGAAAAGGTGAATTAATTACTGTTCTGCTAGAAAATGGTGGGATTTTTCCTTTACAACCCAGATTATCCAGTGGGCATTCCTAGTTAAGTATTAAGCTGGTATTCCAGGAACTAAGCTTATAAAATCAAGGTTACAGAAAAGTTAAATTCTGAACTCAATTTGCCTGCCTTGCTATAATAGTTGTATTACTTACTTCATAACCCTCCAGTTCAGATTAATTTTTCTACTTTTTTGGTCCTGCATTCTCCTGAAATTTTCAGTACACATTTCCACAGAAGTCAGAAGACCCACTCAGAGAAATTCTCTTTTCCTCAAAAGGAATGTAGTTTTCTACCTTCAACCACCATGAAACTTGCTAAGATATCATATATTAATGACATTTGGCTGGATTTCAGAAATAGTTTTACATTATATTAAACAGAGTATCTCAAGAAAAAAGAATAGTAACATATTTGTTTGTATGCAGATCTCAGCTCTGTACCTTCTATCTCCCAACCTCTCTAGTAAAAAAATTCTTCTGTACCTGGGAACTACCAGTCTCAGAAAGAGGAGCTTACTGAGGGCAAACAAATTCAAGCATTTCTGCTACATAGTTAGGACTTCTTATGTTGAAATTTAACACAAGAAAAATTATTTGGGACTAATTCAGTATAAATAAATCTGTAACCAAATGTATTATAAAGTTCCACAATTAATCACAGATATATCTCCTATCACTAAAGTATACATATATGAATTTTAAAATACTGCAATCCTTTCTTTGGGAGAATATGCAAATGTTTTGACAGAGTAGGATAGTGTAGGTCTATGGAAAAGTTCATTGCACCCAGCTAATACTCACCCACCATCATTTCTTTTTTTTTTTTTTATGAGATAATTTGATTACAGAAATGTTACAGAGAACATATAGGGGATTCTCATATGACATATTCCCCACACCTCCTACATTTTCCCACATTAGCAACATCTTTCATCAGTGTGGTACATGCATTGCAATTGGTGAACACATTTTGGAGCATGGTCACTAAGCATGGATTGTAGTGGACATTGTGTTTACAATCTCTCCCATTCAACTCTGGTTATGGCCGGATATATAATGGCTTGTATTCGTCGTTGTAATGTCATTCAGATGATTCCCAAGTCCTGAAAATACTCCCCATTATACCTTTTTTCTCTCTCCCTAACCCCAGAATATCCATGAGTCATTGTCTCCACAATAATGGTATTTCTTCCATTGCTAGATTCACAAGTAATCTATAGTAGAATACCAGTAAAGTTTATTTTAGTCCATAGATCATTTTCCAGTCCTGAGGGCTCTGGAATGGTGGTGCCCATCCCATTAATTGAGGGGGGCTCCTATCCCACACATCCACTAGATGGGACTCCCTTGCTTGCAGTTGTTGGCACTCTCAGTTCCTTGGTATGCTTTGTCCATTATCTCCTCCCTGTTTGTCCTGGTTGAGTCCACTGAACTGGAGAATAGGTGTTGCAACTCAGTTAGGTTCAGGGTTCAACTGGCACATGGACAGCCCAAAGATATAAGTCTCTTGGATGTACACTTACCAACTCTAGTACTAATTATAGGTTTGAATAGGAGGACAGAAGAGTCATGCATAGGGAAAGCACTGCTGGGTCTAACTCAGTCCATGATCACATCTTGAGCTTCTCGTTTTCCTCTTTACTACTAACGGCTGAACTGTCTGTAAACACTTTAAATAGGGGTTTATCAGTTGTATTAACCAGGGGGCCAAAGGTACAGGTTCCAAGGCCAAAATTTGGAGGAGGCAATTCCAAGTGGCCAGAGGATAAATTCTCCACATCTGTTTAGACAGCCCTGACGGTCAGAAACTGGAAGACTCAGAACCAGGTGAGGAATGGGAGAAAACAAAGGAGGGACACCTGTCTCCAACTCCTTTAAGTAGCTACTGAGGGTGGGAGGGAAGCATGGTTTAGAGAGTGTAAAAACAGTCGGGAGTGCCATATTATGTATACTACACTGAAAGTTTCCTTTTGCTTCAAATGAATAAAGTAATTTCCCAAGCCCCTCTGTAATCCTTGCCTCTTGGGAAGTTAAATGAGGTGACATGTTTTTGTTTTTGTTTTCCCCTGACTTTTTAGTATGGGATGGTATCAGGCTGCAAAAAACTCAATAAACTTAGTAATGTTAAGGGGAAAAAAACTAAAGTCAAGAGAAAAAAAGAATTATTGCATTGGATATAATATCTAAAATGTTCTAAAACACTATAATTCAGACTATAGACATCACAATATGTATTGGATAATATACATGTAATATTTGATAGATCCAATAGATGAAACCAGGGCAGAATGTATGGGAGGTTTTTCTACCCAAGCTAAGGCTGGACATCCCTATCAATGATTTGCTGTCTAGTAAAAATTTCTCTACACTTTTCAATAGGGTGGTGGCTGAAACAAGTGTGCACTCATCTGGAAAATCCTCAGTCCTAGAGAGAGGAATCCCTATTGCTATTCAAGCCCTATGATAGCCTAATCTAGGGAGAGATTTTTCTTAATGAATGAAAATGGCTTCAAATGACTATAAACCTATGTTAAGTGAGCACCCTGTTAACTTAATACAAATAGCATCTTAAGCCAACTGAAATTAAATGATCGCTTAGAAAGATTATTTTGAGACTTACCAGTCTTTATCTAACTAAAATGAATTTTTATTTCAAGTGATATATAAATAACATTTAACTTATTTGATGATCAAACTTCAAGCAATCTGATCTACAGTAGAACACTGCTTCAAATATTTAAATCAGTTAAAGTAAAAATTCCCTGAATGGCAAATTGCTATCAAAAAGAGAAGAAAGTCCCTACTATCATTCTCTGTGCAGATAAACAGGGGCACACCACCCAGCGGGGTGTAAAGTAAAGCCAGAGAGTAAAATATTGGGAGGTAGTGATATAGCACAGGTGCCACTGGAGGGAAAAGATAGATATAAAGCAGGCAGAACTAAAAGAGCCTATCACTTAGGTACTTTGAAATTATCTGTGTGGATATAAACTTTTCAAAAAAAATTTAGATCAAAAACATTTATACAATTTTTAAGTGCTAGCATAAGAGGTAGACCAGTTATTTTAGGAAACAAGCTACAGCAGTAATTCTCAGTCGTGTGTGTCTCAGAATCACTTGAAGGACTTGTTAAAACACAGACCACTGGGCCTACCCTGGGTTTCTGATTCTGAGGCACAAGAATTTGTATTTCCAACAAGTTCAGAGGATTGGCTTTAAGAACTATTGATCTAAGGTCCGAGACGTCATTCATTAATGAAGACTCTGAAAAACAAAGAAGTAAACAAAAGGACAATCACAAAATAAGACACTGTGGGTCAATGGTGAGTCCCTACGTAGACCTCCTTACAATGAGGCTCATCTAACCTCAGTGGTGAGTTATGATTCTCACTGCTATTTCAAACCCTATTTTATACATGTAAAACTAAATCCCCCCAGATCCTCTTTCTCTAAGCCTTCCTAACAGCAGACATTCACTTGCTGCTTTATGTTCTTTGGCATCATTATCCAACTCTGTGGCACGAGTTGCTACATGGTACATTGTGGGGACACAGGCTCAAGTACAACAGAAACTTTCAGCAACTGGCTGATGACTTACATGGCACAAAGCATTCAAAAGAGCAGGGAAGTGATCCCTTCATGGCTATTCTCCTGGGAAGGCCAAACTGCTTGGGTGAGGATTGTTGGTGACAGTTTCGCCCACTCTATTTTGCGTCGGAGAAGAGAAGCAGATCTATGCCACTGGAGTGGAGGTATTTAGCCTGCCACAGAGAATTCCTGCCTTGATTAGCAGCTGTGTGGGGCAGCTTGCTCCCAGTTTCCATTTCCGGTTTTAAGGTCTGGTCCAGCCTTTTCTTTAAACTTAACATCTTTCCCAGGTTGTGGAATAGAAACAAACAGAAAGATCCTCAACAACAGAAGAGCAAGTGGGATAGAAGAGGAGGTAGGGAGGCCAGGGCTGGGTGATGGCTGCAACTTTTGTCTGTGGCCCTCTCCAGAAAACTCATTTTGAATTTTGGTAATAACGTGTGATTCTTGCTTTATGGAAGATATGGCTTCCTTAAAAACTAATTATAAATCAGACCTTTTATTTGTGGGTTTTCTTTTTTTGTCTGTTTTTAGGGTAATATATGTTAATGTAGGTTAATATACCAAATTACATTTAAAATGTACAAAAGGAATTCTATTTGAAGGAATCCAATAAAAATCTTTTTTTAATGGGAATGATTATTACACATGAATGTATCTCTATGATAAGCTGGATTTGTAAACACCAATTTTGGTAAAAAGCAAAACTTGTCAACACACTGATCTAAAGATTTCAAATTTGGAAGATTGCTTTCACCTTTTGATTTCTTTCCAGCAGTAGTTCTGTTTCATGTTAGCCTCATAAGTAAAATCTTCACATGTGCTACTTTTAATTTCTTTTCTCCTTGAGAAAATGAAAGTATCAAGAGATGCTTGGTTTAAGCGTAGAGCTTGTTTGGAAACTCCAATGCTCCAAGCAATGCCCTAAGTAGGTCAAATTTCCAAGACGTAATTTCAGCAGACAAATTTTCTGGTCCCTCAAGACAATAAAAGAGGACATTTTAACCTGAAATGTTTCAACTGTCCAATCTCAATCTTTCAGGCCTACATGGTTGGTGCCAACCCAATCTCACAGCCCTTGAAAACCTAACATTAGCCTAAGCAGAGATATTCATTCCAAAGTTCCAAACTCTACTCATATTTTTCTCCATTTTGAATGCCTTCTTTTCTCCTACAATATTTGTGTTCTATCCATCCATCTTCAATTCCAACTCTATGAGGTTTTCCCTAAACTTTCCATTTCCCAGTATTCTCTCCATTTTCTGCACTCCTTCTAAATTTCTTTTCTATATGGCTTATTCTGAAACAAGACTGCATACTATTTTGTCCTGGAATTTAGCCATTTCATGTTTGCTTTTTATCCTTAACTATAGTACCAGCTCTTGGATATTAATAAATATATTTTATCCATCACAGTTCTCAACAGTAGTCACTCAAATCACTTTTCTCGAATATATTTACAAGTATTCATTTAGTGTCCCTTATGTGACTGGCCATATACATTATTGTCCTTGTATTCCAGTTGAATTAACCCCCAAATGATCTCCCTAAAGTAGTTCACTTTGGAAACCTCTATATTTCCTTGAGGTTGCTTCACTTAACATGAAGTACCTCTCATTTTATTGCACTTCATCTTACTGCACTTGGCAGATAGTGCATTTTTTACAAATTTAAGGTTAGTGGCAACCCTGCATGAAGCAAGTCTATTGGTATCATTTTTCCAAAAGCACATGCTCACTTCCTGTCTCTGTTTCACACTTTAATTAAGGTATTACATTGTCAACTTTTTTTTTTTCCAAGACATAATGCTAACACACACTTAATAGACTATAGTATAGTGCAAACAACTTTTACATGTACTGGGAAACCAAAAAATTCAGGTGACTCACTTTATTGCAATATTCTCTTTATTGCAGTGGAACCAAATCCACAATATTGACAAGGTATGCCTATATACACGGGGTATTTTTTAGCTATAGCAGGTGAACAAAGTACTAACATGGTAGTTCTGATGTTGTGACTGTCCTGACTTTTCTGCAAGATCGATGCTACCACTGAAAATATTTTCTATCCCAAATAAGTGAAGGTGTCTATGGTAATGCAACAGGCTCCAGTATTTTGAGAAGGGCATTATAGCTCTCCAATATACAGACCAATGTTAAGTGTGAGGTTTACTCTGATAAGACATCCCCAAAAAGAGAAACAAGTCCCAAGCACAGCATTACCTGGTACAAGGGTGATGAGTCTGGGTTTGGCATCAGCCATCTGGTGTGAAGAGCTGGTGCTCTTTACTGCAGGCTTGACTTTAGAGAGTTGCAATCCATCCCTGGCTGCCAAATATGAAATAGGGATCACAGTGACCACCCCATAGGTTGTTCGAAGGAATCAATGAGATGATACATGTAAAGCATTTAGCAATGTCTGTTACAAAGTAAGTATTTAAAAATTCATGGTTGTAATTATTATTAGTGTGATTATAATCAACCAACAGCTCACAAATTACAGGGAGAATGTAAGAAAAGTAGCTAAATCCAGGGAGTGGCCTGGAGACACTTAACTGTTAATCACCAGTCTCTGAGTTGTCCGGCCTCAAAGGCAAACAGAAATCCTTCTGTTGCCTTTTGAAAAACAAAGTAACCTCATGAGAGAGATAGAGAGGGTCTATTCTTCCTCCAGGTGGGCTGCTGAGTAAATATGGCATCTATGAATGGCTTAAAGTATATCTCCTAGAGGACCCATAGCGACAGCTTTCATTTTCTTCTATTTTTTCCTTTTAATTCTTTTCCTTGCCTGATTTGCTCCTTCCCCCTCTATCACTAGCCCTAATCAATGCAGCAGGTCAGGTTGAAAGAATGGACAGCCTCCGAGCTACATACATTTAAACCACTTTAATGCAAATATTGATCGAAGGAGCATAGACACAGGCTGGGCTGCATTTTTTAATGGACATGCTTTTTTTTTTTTTTGTTCTGGGACTGTGCTACTCATGATAAAATAGATCACCACAGATCAACATTCCATCATCTTCCTATGCACAAGAATGCATATGCGAATCCGAAAGAGGGACCCAATTCAATGCCAAGCTCATGAGCATCCAAAATGGGTATTTCTGTAATTTGCTGCACTGCATTTTCATAGCCCCTTATACTGTTCTCTGCATACTTCCTAGGTAGTCTATCAGAACAGTGGTAGCTTGTATCACAAGAATAATTGCACAAGAAAGTCTACTATGGCAAGTAGTCCTAGGTACGCAAGATTATCAAAGTATTGTATCAGAAATCCACTGTCCATAGCATATATTTTGCAACAGAGTCTCAGTCTGAGCTGAAATCCAAAAGGGGAGATCAAGGTCAGAAAGGAATTATAAAGGTCACTTTGAAATTCAAAAACCAAAATGATTTAACATGCTTCAATCTGTAGGCACTTTTAGGCTGGACTGGAGAAGAAAGGAGGGAAGGAAGGGGAGGAGGAAAGAGGGGAGGGGGAGGGAGAGAGAGAGAGAGAGAAAGAGAGAGAGAGAACCTATCTATACAAAGGAAGTTCACTTTCATGACCTATTGCCTAGAAAGGAGATATCACACACTTGGTAGAATATGAAACCAACACAAACCAGTCTAAAACCAAAGAAAGAAGGGAAAAACAATTCAATTAAAAACCCCAAACCAACACTAGTTGCTTCGAAGCAGGATGAGTTGCTTTCAGATTTGTTTTTTCCATTGGTCTATGGATACTCTTTTTTCCATTGGTCTGTGGATACTGCTGTTGTTGCATGTTGTAACTCTAAAGCAAGGTAACAAGCAAGTTCACTCTCACCACCTTCACCGCCCGATGGAGAAGCTATTTGCTGCTTCCCCAGAGCTCAGCCAGCCACCACATCTTTATGCAAAGGGGTAAATGTCATCTTAAAGAGGGACAAGCAAGATGTGTACACCAGGTGGACAGAATGTTTACTGTGGGCTTATCGGTCTAAAAGCTGGAGATAACTGGAGATGAAGGGGAAAGTGAGTGGTATGCAAAGTGGGAGGGAAGCAAGGCTGTCTGGAGCCTTTGACCTTGGAAGAGCTGAATACTTGAGGAGTGCAGGGAGGGGGAGGGGGAATGGAATGAAGAATTTCTGGCTGTAATATATTCGGGTAAAAATGGGGCTGTCATCTTGAGCTACAAGTTAGAAAGTTATTACTTTTAATATGCCACTACCTTAGGCCTATACTGTTATGTAAAAGAAAAATAACCTTGTGTGACAGTTTAACATTGATCGATGTGCCTGCCAAATGCAAAGAGATAAATAAGCAGGTGATGAATAAACAGCACTTCAAGTAAAGACATTACGCTGCATGCATAAAACGGCGCCAGGCACCTAGGAGCTGTGGGTGGCCGAAGGTTGGCCATTTCATGCCCACTCAGTAAAGCAGACTTAATCGCTTCCAATATTTTCTGTTAAAAAGCACGCTTAATGAGCCAATTTCACAAGCCCAGAGAAACTGATTATTATCTCTGAGTTCCAACAGAGTTGGTTGTTTTCCAAGAGCCGGTGTTTTTTTTTTTTTTCCTTGACGGGATAAAAACCTTTTTTAAAAAGAGAGAGAGTGTGTGTGTAGGAGAGAGAGCAAGAGAAAAAGGGAGAGCAAAGAAGAGAGGGAGGAAAGCGCCAGGCAGAGGGCACGGAAAGCCGGCTCACGGGGCGGGGCAGCCACTAGATGGCAGTGTTACCTCGCAGTCAGCGCTTCAGACGCGGCTCCGGGAATGGACCCCAGGATTCGGCTGAAGGATGAGAAGGTAAATAAAGCTAAAAGCAGGTGTCTGAAGAGTTCATCCCTTACCTTTCCGCCCTCCATGGCCCTTTTGTCCACAGATTTCCCATCCTGTTCAAGGCAACTTGACTAATGCCACCACCCTAAAAAGCCCAGATCTCTGATTATTCTTCTATGCAGCCTTGTCTCACAAAGTACAAAGGTCTTTTCTTCCCGGTTAGACCGAGTTCTTCCTGGTATTTGTCCCCTGCGGGGTTTGCAATCCTGATACCCCTCACCTAGCTAAGCCTGTGGCTGACCAAGGTGCTGAAAACCCTAGGAGGATGTAGCAATCCAACTTGGCACCACTTACTTTGCGGGCAGATTCCCTTCTTCCTCACCTCTTTTACTTCTACATTCTTTTTTTACACTTTTAGTAAAAGATCTGGAAGAAAGGGATTAATCCCCAAATGCATAAATATCTTAGTGAAAAGATTGGGAGAAGGGAGGAGAGAGGACACTCCTCTTCGGAAGCCAGCTGTTCTCCAGAGGAGATTATATGCCTTTCTCCAGCTACACTGCAACCTGGTGAGCGCCACAGAAACACTGGGTTATTGTCACCAACTGCAGTTATTCAGTCGCCACTAGGAGAGACGGCTCAGCAACTAGACCTTAGCATATAATTAACTCAGATATTTTTTAAAAAATTGAAATGAACTGTTGTTAGGTTCTAAATTTAGATGCAAGTTAATTATTTATGAATATTCATAGGAAACTTGAACAATTTCCAAACTTAGCCTTTAGTTTCTCATCGGTTAACCAAATAATTGATGTGTAATTTCTCTGTAAGATGGATTTTTCTAAATGTGCAGCAGAGCTAACATATTCATTAAGGTTTTTGAGATTCATTTTGTCTTCTGATGTAACAAAAGAGAATGAACTTTTGCAATCCAAGAAATAATTTTCATCTTTTTTACTTCTAGTCACCTATAAGAGAAGATTGAAATGACAGTCAGCAGATATTGGTCAATCATGGGAAATAAAATTGGGGCATTTAAGGAACTTTCATTAGAAGCAGATAAAAGTCAGCGTTCTGTACAGGTGGAGGCTGAGAGTTTGCCTGAGGAGGTATTTGGGGGAGTAGGGAGGGAGTTAGGGGGTAGAGTGAGAAGGAGCAGTGAGTGTTTGAGGTGGTTACAGAAACAACTGTGAAGAGTGAGAAGGTACCCAATTCCCAAGATCTTCTTACAGATAGATTTGGCCAGTGTTTTCATTCAATTACTCAGAGCAAAATACCCCTAGGAGTCCCCCAGCTTCCCTCCAACATTCTAGCTTTTTGCCAAGGGACCCATCCCGCTCACCACATCCCACGACCATGGAACCATCTTTCTGCTTCTGCAGATATCAGCTATCCAACCTGAAAAATTCACCTCTGCTGAAATATTAACCAAGAGTCACACTGGACTTCCAATTGACTGTTGACCTTTGCCCCTAACGTACATCTAGCCATTCATTAGGGCCCCTCAAAAGAAAAGTCAAATCAGGAACACAATTGTATGCCTCAGTTAAGCCTTCTATTAAAGAAAAATGCAACAAAACCTAACACAAGGATTAAAAGGAATGTGTGATAACTTACATCAGAAATCTGACATTTCATTATTTAACTGACAGACAAAAATCCCATTTTGCCATATGCCAGGCCTGGTGCTGGACACTTGAGACAGACAAACAGAAAAAGTATGTGGGTTTCCTTCAAGGATCTCACAAGATGTTAGCTCAACACAGTCGTAGAAAGAAAAGCACAGCATACCCAGAGTCTGGCCCCACACCTGCTCCAGGAAATCCTAGAGGTTTCTTTAATCAGGAATCGTGTGGGGGAGCCATTTCATTCAAGGGAGCCAGAGGGCACAGAACCTTCTCAGAAGTGCCGGTGGTTCTTTGCAGTTATAGGGTAAGAGATAAGAGAAATGTGGAGAAAAATAGTAGTGGAAAGGAAGGCTGAAACAGATTTTTTAAAAGAGCCTTGTGTAAGACTTTAGGGTATTGGATTTTGCACTGAATGTGTGATAGACCATAGCTGGGCTTTAATCAGGTAAGTGGTTTAAAAACAAACAAACTCTGGCAAGGGTATAGATATTTGGAAAGAGGTACAATTAGAGCAAGGATGTCAGTTAGGGCTTTGAGGCAGCATTGCAAGCAAGACATGGAGAGACTCTGCAGTAATAGAGCCAGCGGGGTGAAAGAAGGAAATTAATTTGATGTTTTGCAAACTAAGATATTGGAATTGATAGAATTTTACATGGGTAGGTGTGACAAAATATATGTTACTGAAGGGTGAAGGTGTCAAAAGTGACAAGGGTCCCAGATTTTACCCAGAGATTTGGCCTGAGCAATGAGATTGATCATGGAATCATTAAACAGGGTTGGAAAAAGAAACAGACTGGAACATGTTGAAAATTAGTTCAATTTAGTGTGTGTTGGTTTTTATATATGAGATTGTGTGTGTGTGTGTGTGTGGTGTGTGTGTGTGTGTGTATAAGAGAGACTGGGATGGAAATATAGATTTAGATGAAAAGCCTTCAGTTAGACTGATCAGGAGCTCCTTGAGAGGAGAGAAAACCCAGATACCTTAATCTGCCAGAATTCTAAGAAAAATACCACACAATGAGTTAGCTTAAGCAATGGGAATTTATTGTCTCATGGTTTTAGAGGCTAAAAGTTCAAAATCAAGGTGTTGTTAAGTGTATCAGTCAGGGTTCTCTAGGGAAACAGAACTGACAGGAGCTAACTGTAAATAGCATGAGATTTTATAAAATTGTCTCATGCAACTGTCGGGATGCACAAGTCCAAATTCCAAAGGGTAGGTTGCAAGCCAGGGACTCCTTGCTGAGTTCCCCAGGAGGTGCTGGCTGTCTGAAGTAAAGATGGGAATTTTCTCTCCGAATGCTGAAATCACTTCTTTTAAGGCCTTCAACTGATTGGATGAGATGTTACTCATTGCTGATGGCAATGTCCTCAGTTGACTGTAGATGGGACCAGCCATCTATGCAATCAGTGAGCTGATGATTAAAGTCCCGTGAAGTGCCCTTGCATTACAATTAGCCCAGTGGTTGCGTGACCAGACAACTGGGCACCATTCCCTCACCGAGGTGACTCAAGAGCCTAGCTGTCACAGTAAGCCTGCTCTGGGAAGTCTTTAGTGTACTGGTTCTGGCTCACTGCAATCCTTGGACTTCCTTGGCTTTTGTCTCTGCCTCCTGTCACATGGGGATCTCTCTGTCCTGTGCCTGCTCTTCCAGGTTCCTGCTATGACCTTCTCTAACTGCATCCGAATGTCTTCTGTTTACAAAGGGCTCCACTGATATAGCTTAAGCCCACCCTGGTTCGGTTAGGCTATACCTAAACTAAAAGTAACATCTTTAAAAGGTCCTGTCTCCACATGAGACCACACCCACAGGAATGCAGGTTAAGATTTGCAATAGGTCTTTTGAGGGGTTCCCAATCCACCACACCAAAAGACAGGAGAGAGCTGGAAGAAGGAAGGAGTAGACCTCAGCACCAAACTAGAGAGAATTCACAATAGAACTGAGGAAATGCAAGAACGAATTGGATGTGGCCACCAGGGGTCATTAGAACAGTTTCCATGATGGGTGTGGGCAGGAAACTAGGAAACTGCCTGAGGAGGGAATAGAAGGGGAGGATCTCTAGGTAGTCAGTGAGGTCCCCTTTCCTGATGCTTGCCTGTAAAGGGCAAAGGAGAGAAAGAGCAGGTTGTTTTAGGAATACAGGCCAATAAAGGAAGAGTTATTGGGGAAGGAATTGTTGTTGTTTGTTTAAGATAAGAGAGAGTTGGCATGTTTATTTACTGATAAGAAAAGCCTGAACAGAGGTAAAGATGAAGACATGATAAATATGACAGACCAGATGCCTCAGCAAACATGTTCTTAATCTTCTTCTGTGCCCATATGAGTGTGAACCCATTGTAAGTAGGACCTTTAGGATATGTTATTTCTACTTAACATGTGGCCAGCTGAGGCAGGGTGAGCCTTAACTGGATTACTAGAGGCCTTATAAAGAGAATTCGGAAGTCACAGAAGCCAGAAGGAAAGGGCAGCGCTGTGTGGCGGGAGGCAGACGTGCAGGCTAAGGAGCCCCGAGGATTGCTAGACACCAGCACCAGAGCGCCGCAGGCCCCTGAAGAAAGGATGGCCTTGCTTATAACTTGATCTTGGATTTCTTCTCACCTCAAAACCGCAAGCAAATACATGCTTGTAATTGAAGCCAAACCACTTCGTGGTATTTGTGATAGCAGCTCTGGCAAACCAAGGCAATAGAGAGGTATGAAACAAGGAGGTAAGAGAGGTGCGATCCAGAAGAACCTTCTCTCCATCTCTGAATTGAGCCCACCAATCAGTCCCACATTGTCATGCTCTCAGAATTACTGGAATGATATGTGAGACAATTATGTGAAATTACGTGACACAATTTTGTGAAATCACTTTGAAAAATCCAGATCAATTTGTACAGATTCAAGGCAATCCCAATCAAAATCCAACAAACAGTGGAAGCATCCCAAGTGTCCATCAATCAATGAATGGGTAAATAAAATATGGTATATGCATACAATGGAATATGATTCAGCTGTAAAAAGTGATGGTGTTCTGATACATGTAACTAAATGGGTGAACCCTGAAGACATCATGTTGAGTGAAATAAGCCAGACAAATGAGGACGAATATTGTATTATCTCACTGCTATGAATTAATTAGAATAAGCATACTATAGATCAGCACTAGAATAGAGGTTACCACAGGCTGGGGAGGGTGTTGGGAATGGGGAGTTAACATTTCATTTGTACAGAGTTTCTGTTTGGGGTGATGGAAAAGTTTTGGTAATAGATGATGGTGGTAGCACAACATTGTGAATGTAATTAACACTACAGTATTGCATTCGAATGTTGGGTTAAAAGGGGATATTTTAGGTTATATATATATTACGAAAATAAAATATTAAAAACAAAAAATAAAAACACCCCTGAGAGAAGTTTATATTTAAAAAATTGAAACAATGCAAATGCAGAGTTATTAAAGTGATGGTGCTTTCAGTGATGAGGTTATATATATATGGGACCATTTTTTTTGGATCATTTTTGTTTTTATTAATTTAGTATAATCTGTACCAACCAGAATAGCAAATAAAAGCCACTCCTCTCTCTTCTGCTCAGACTGGGTATGGACATCTTGAGGTTCAGCATGCCCAAAACTGACTCCACACAGGAAGATTCTCCTGAGGGGAAATAGGGAGCCATTTATAGCTTTGACTTTCTTCAATATTCTTCACTTCCCCAACATGGAAGTCATGGCAGATGATATCACAATTGTACTTTCCAAAACCCATCACAGATGTATGTTCTCCAGATTTTATCAGCTAGATATAGCTTTCAAAATTCTATCAAGAAATAAAACAAGCAGGCTTTCCTCCTCTCCTTGTGTCATTTTAATAATTTTTTTTGGTTTTTAATTTTATTTCATTTATTCCCCCCCACCCTTGCCACCTGCACTCACTGTCTGCTCTCTGTGTCCATTTGCTACGTATTCTTCTGTGTCTGCTTACCTTCTCATCTTGTCTTCTCTTTAGGAGTCAGTAGGAACCCATCCTGGGACCACTGACGTGGGAGAGAGATACCCAATCACTGAAGCCACCTCAGCTCCCTGGTCTGCTGTGTCTCTCACTGTCTCTCCTCTATGTCTCCCTTTGTTGTGTCATCTTGCTGCGCCAGCTCTCCATGGCATGGGCCAGCTTGCCTTCACCAGGTGGCCCTGGGCATCGGACCCAGGACCTCCCATATGGTAGATGGGATCCCAATTGCTTGAGCCATCTCCACTTTCCTCCTTGTGTCATTTTAATGGTTTTCTACCCTGTCATGCTCATGGAAAATACTAGTACTTAACTGACAACTAAGGTGAGGCTTCCACCCTTTCCCAAGATCTCTAAGCAGTGAAGATATAACCACAGACAGCAACTTAACCCACAAAAGGGATTAAGAAGAGGGAGTGAAAGGGCAGTATTTCCACTCTAAACTGAACACTCCATTTAAAACAATCCTCAATAAATATTGAAACACAGGTACTTCTCTCTCATTTATCATGAACCCGCTCACCTTTTACTCATCAGTATGTTCAATGACCAGTGTGTTTGCCGTACTTGTAAATACTCACGCTCTTTCTTAAGTGGTCAGAAGGATGATCAGAGAACAACTGCAATAAATAGAACGCTACAGATTTAACACATGCCAACAAATGGATTGTGATAGTAAATCAAATAAGGCCAAAATTTAATTCAATTCAGGAAATAAATGAAGCACTGAGCAAAGTGTTGGATCTATTTTTCCCCCAGTATATAAAACACATATGCTGATAATTAACATATGCATGGGGAGAGTTTGTGCTGAAGAACTAGAGGTAAGTTAATACAATCCACACGATTCTTAGAAATGCTAAAGAACAGCTCCTACCTATTTGTTTCAACAATATTCTAAACATATCTAAAACATACTCAAACTAGTTTAAATAGATTCCTTGCTTTTGGTATAAATTAAGAAAGATTACTGAGATCTAAGGTTTAAACTAAGATGGAAACAAAAACACAAGGGTCATAAAACTGCCAGTAGTGCAGACATAGAAGAGGACAGACAGCTGTGGCTCTAATTATCCATTAATCTTACATGTTCTATACATGAGTAGAGAAAAACTCAATTGCTGCTGTATTTGGAAAACTATAATAATGGATGCAATTAGAAAGAGAAAAGGAAAGTAACTTAAGGGTAGCCACAGAACAAGTAATTTTCAGAAAATGCAAAAACATACAATAGATTTTCCACTTGAATTTCTGAATTGGAGGCATGTACTTGAAATCTTTGAATTATAAGAGATGTAAATTTCTCCATAATATTAAGAACAATTACCCATGATTTTTTAAAAAATCTATAAAGTGAGCAGATACCATTTTCACCACATTATTTTTATAGAATTACGAGAATAGGAATAAGTAAATTGATTGGTCAAGAGAGAGTACCCTTATCCTGGGTTAAAGACTGTAATTAAAGAGAAATCCATGTTAAGGGTCATGGTAATCAAGATAATATCTTGGTTAATATATTTTGGAAGCAAAAACTAACAGTACTGCCAGTATGCAATTACCCTTTTCTATAAAAATCCTGTGATTCTTTGTCTCTGAAGTACATTGGTATAAAGTGTCAGGATTTCTATATTTAATGTATTCAAAAACAGCCCAGATTCAAATATCTTAATATTTTATAAGATTAAATAGATATGTGTGCATATGTGCATGTGTAGGTTTCTTTGTGTGTATTCTCCTCACAAGGGAGTGGGGGAAGGAAGGCTGAGGGTATAGGGTTTTTTTCCTCCAATAGCTTATTTTGTGCCTGTGTTTTTTTCATTTCTTATTCACTCTTCTTCAGTTCATAGATGAATAAGCACTTGGTCCATGTAAGTGTAGAGGGGGCCAAGGCATAGAATACCTAATCCAGGTTGACCTTAATATTACAGCTATATAAAATAACCTTAGCATTGTATCTATACAAAAAAACATTAGCATTATATCTATATAAAATAACATTAACATTATATCTATATAAAATAATTTGAATGCCCACCTTATTTGAAAAGAAGCAAAAGATTTATTCTGAAACTGTTTAACAAATTAATAGCCTGGCACATACTAAGTGCTCAACAAAGACTTGTGGAACAAAGAAATGAATGTGCTAACAGGAAAAGCCAGAGCCCTCACCTAGTATGTGCTGCATCCTTCCTTCCTGGACATTCTCATTAACAGCTAATTAACCCTTCTTGTTAGTTAGTACATTCCACTTTGCACACTTTACTATGTATATATATTAGTAGGCATCTCTTGAGAAGAAAAATGAAACCTAATGGACAAGAGTGATGCAAACAGTGCTATCAAAGGATCTATGGCATCATATTGGTATAAAAATATAGAAAGAAATGACCGTTAGCCACTTTAGCTGTCATCGTGAGAATGCTCCACCTTGCTGAAAGATGCCTTCATCAGAGAGATTCAGGAGGAAAGGGACATCATCATATTATTCACATTACTTATCAGGCAACATTGTAAATTTAGGTACTTAATATAATGGCAGTTTTTCTAAATAAAAGAAATGTTAAGTTTCAAAACTTGATTTTAATCCCTTTGATAAGGCTCTTTAGGACACTGAATAACAAGTATCAAAAGAATAGATGATAGGTTTCCACAGAGTCTGAAGGTCTAGTGGAAGGCAGAATGACCTCAGCTTGACCCTGGATGTAGCAGTTACACACTGCTGAACTTTATGCTTCTATTTCCTCACTTGTAAAAGAGGTGTCTAAGTACACACCTCAAAAGGTTGTACAGAGAATTACAAGGAGTATTGCACGCTATTTAATTCAGGTATTTTATAAATATTAGCCTTATTCTTAACCCTCTCATTAAAATATATATATATATTCTACACTTCACTGCCTTCTTAAACTAGATACACACCAACAAATTAGTTTTTCTTGACTTCCCTTACTTAAGTTATGACAGTACATTATTTTAAAATGTATAAGCATAAAATATTGTTTTGTTCACATTAAAAACAAAACTTAGTCCTATAGATTACCCAAGTTTTAAAATTTTCATCATTTATTGTGGAAATTTTTCTTAACTATATATGTTCTTTCCCTCATTTTTTTACGATTTTGTAACTCTGATTACAAAATGAATAGATATTTATTGTGGAAATTTTTAAAGTACACAAAAAGGCACAAAGAAGAAAATTAAAATCACCCATAATCCCCTCACTTAAAGATAATTACTGCTAATTTGGGGTCTTTGTTTCCAGTCTATGCATTTTAATGGGGTAATTCTCTGTATCCTCCTTTGTAACCTTTTTACACTTATTAATATTTTATGAACATTTTTGAATGCCTGACTATTCTTAAACATTCTACATAATATACAATACAGAGATCATTTTAATGACTACATATTATTTTATCTCAAAACCATATAAATAAATATTTGGGGCTTGCTGTTATTGTTTTTAAGTGAATCTAGGATAATGAACGACCATGCAACTATAATCCAGCTTCAATAATTATCAACCCATGGTCTGATTTATTTCATCTGTACTCTCACTCACTCCCCACCCATCCCCAGATTATTCTGAATCAAATTCCACTAATCATTTCATCTGTTCACGTCTTACTGTGTACCTCTAAATGATTAGAACTTTAAAAATCATAACCGCAGTACCATTAAAACATCTTAAAAAATAATTCCTTAACATCAAATATCCAAAAAGTGCTCAACAATCTTTAATATTCTCATTTCTCTCCCTCCCACCTCTCCTTTTCCCTCTCTTGCTCTCACCCATCTACCCCACCCTTTCTCTTCTTTCTCCCTCTGTTAGATCTAAATAAGATCTGTATATTGCAAACAGTCAATATGGCTCATAAGTCTCTTGTAATCAATAGGTTCCTCTCCATCCCTCTTTTTTCCCCCCTTGCCATTTATTTAGGGTGGCGTGAAGAAGAAAGAAAAATTAGGTCAATGAATCAAATGGTCTGGAGTTTGCTGATTGTACCATCATTGTGTCATTTAACATGTTCCTCTGTCAACCATATTAGCTAAAAGTAAATACTTAGATCAAGAATTTTTCTCAGATTCAGTTTCCATGTCTTTGGAAAGAATATTTCATAGGCGGTATGGTATATTGCCCTCAGGTGGCAGAACCCCCATCTTTTTTTCTGATATTGGAATCTATTCATGTTAATGCCTCAATGCACTAATTTGTCTGCATTTTAAAAAATAATGATGTTCTAATTATAACAATGTTGCTAATATAAATAACACTTCAATAGCTAAAATCTTATAGCTAAATAGGTGTGGACATTTATGTGCCTATGTTTATCTTTAGACAAAATTCCTAAAAATGAAATATCTGGATCAAAATAAATATTTCTAAATTTACATGGTAATATCTATTGCCCAACTGCCCTCCAATAATGCAACTTGCATCCCCAATGTTGGGTATTATTATTATTGTTTTAAACCTATCTGCTACTTTGTTCATCAAGAATGAGAAACACTTTGTGGTTTACTTTGTAATAATTTGCTTACCGATAGGATTAACCATACCACCCTTAAATTTACTGGTCATTTGATTTTCTTCTTTTGTAAAGTGTCAGCTCTTTGGTTCTGACCATTTCTCTACTGGGTGTTTATCTTTTTCTTAACGGATTTTTTGTTTGTTTTGTTGTTCGGTTTCTTTGATATGTTTAGTTCAGTGTTATGGAAACATGATCTCTGATAGGTAGGCACTACTATAATATATAAATACATCATCACATCCAATTATTCTCCATGCCATGTTTTCCCAGCCTAATAGTTTATCTAAGTTTTTGGTGAAAAGTGACAAAGCAGACATGTGCAGACTATACTGAACATGATTGACACACTATTTTGGGAAACAGTAGTTTAACTCATTACAATGAAGGATTGGGATAACTGACCTAGTGGACCGCTATGTTAAACAAATGATTTTCATTCTGAGATTGTTTTCCTCTTATAATTTAGACATGAAGCACTTTCATTTTCTAATGGCCTTATGCCTAATGACCACAGAATATTATAATAAATACAGTAGGCCCTAGAAAATTCCTGTATTCCCATATAAAATTTATAGACTCATTTATCCCCTGGCTTTGCAAATATCCTTTCCCTTGAAGAATAAAAAGTGGTAAGTATTTTTATTACGATACACTTAGAAGGTAGGGACAATATCACAGTTGGACCAGGAGAGGTTAACCGTTGACTTTTAAACATCCTGTACCTAAACATGCCACATGCCTTGAAATGGGCTGTATGGCTGGAATCAGTACCCACAGAAGCAATCATTCACGGTCTAATTTTCTGAAGATTTTTCTCTGAGAAGAGGAACTGTGAGTCATTGAAGTCTAGGATGACACATTAGACTTTGTAACATCTAAACCCAAATCTAAAATTTAGAAAATATACATGTAGTATGAGAAATAGAATGTTAAGCTTACATAGGTGGGAAAATATCTTACTTAAAATTGAATGAGAAATCTTAAAAATACAATTAGGTCTGTGCCACACGAATATTCACATACGGGCCTTAGGGTTATGCAAATAAAATTAATTAGTGCTCAAGTCACTGAGTTACAAAGGGTGGCTCAACCCAATGTTTTTCCATTTTTAAGCATATATAACACATAATGGAAATAACAGTGTCTTATAAAGAATGGAAAAAGAAGGAAAGAGGGAGAGAATGAAAGAAGGAAGGAAAGGAGGGAAAGAGAGAAGAAGGGAAAAGGGAAGAAACTTCCTGAGAAAATGTTTTTCATTTCAGAGAAATCAATCTTCCAATTATTATTAAATAACCGTAATATTTGTTGCACTATAATCAACCCCATAACTGTCTTTTCAGTTAAACTCCAAACAAGTCTAGATTGAAATTTTAAGATAATCCTCTTGTGACATTTAAATAAAACCCAGATATCTTACATTAATTCTCTTAAAAGATTTCAGATGGAGACAATCTAAAATGTAGTCAAAATTCTAAACGATTTCAAAAAAGAAAGCAAAAACATTCTCACCTTCTTAAAAATGCAAAAGTCAAAAAAGATACAAAAGTCTTCCTCAGAAAGGGTTATTTTGATTCGTGTCTTATCAAATCGAGTGAAGAAAGTCTGTATTTGTGAACGCTGGCGTTATTTAAACTTTCTAAACTCTGGGCCTTGGTCACAGAGCTGCTGTGAGGATTAAATAAGATGCTGCTCGCAGAGACTTTCCTCAGCGCCTGAACACTACCTATTGCGGCATCATCGTGTCATCAAAAGTATCTGGTAATCTGTACGTCAAAAGCGTTCTCTATAAAAATATTTGCCTTAAAGAAAAAATCTGCTCATCCGAAAGGGTGCCATATTATATATTTGTTTTATAGTGAAGATTTTAATAGTGACCTTCCAGTGAGGTCAGTGACTCTGAGCGGGAATGGGGGATTGAGTTGTGGGGGAATAATTTTGCCCCCTTTGAAGACATTTGATAATGTTTAGAAACATGTTTGTTTGTCAGGAAGCCCGAGGGGGTAGTTTGAGGGGTGATGCTATTGGCCTCCGGTGGGTAGAGCCCAGAGATGCTGCTAAACATCCTACAATGTGCAGGACGGCCCCCCACAACAAACCATCCACCCCAAAGTGACGATCGTGCTGAGGCTGGGAAACCCCGCAGTGACGCCAACATATCCCTAACAAATACATTTACAAAGAAATAGTCTGGCCTTCACCAAGACAATGCGTTTTTAAAGTCTCCAATGTATTTTCCCAATATTTGTCAGATACATTTTAGATTAATTTACTTGATAAAATAGGACTGAAAAAACTCATTGCCTCAGAAAGGTTAATTTTATGATAATAGTGCCATTGCCCACTAACATTATTTGCTTACACGTCAATGAATTTATCATCCTTTCCCTCTATTATCTAGTAGCTGATTTATAACTTTGGGAAATATTTTAAGAGGCACTAGCAATTTCTTACATTTGATGTTTTAATGTCTAGGATGTATATTTTTATCTTAATGATTTTACTAGGATAAAAAGTGCACTGTGAATACATGCTAGCCATATGGAAAAGACAATGAGGTGTAGTAATTAAAACTGAAAAGGTAAAGAACTATGCAGTAATTAGAGCACTGATTAATCAGTTGATAATTTTATCTTGATTAATGCTGCTGGTTTCTCTTCTCATTGACCTAGGAAAGGTAGGTTTAGACCAATTAAATATAAATTATTCCCCCTTTTTTTATATTCTGCGCAGTTTCCAGTAGTCTAAGTCATACTACATTTAAGAAGTACTACTGAAATGCTTTTTACTAAATTGGGCAGTTCAACAAAAGGTAGAATTAGTTTTATGTTCCAAACACACTAATGCTTTTGTGTAAAGCTAAATTATACAGAGCTGGTTTATTTCAGTATTATCTAGGGACTATTAAAATTGGGGTAAATTGTTATTTTTTAAATCCTCAGATAAACCTCAAATAGTTTTTAAAAAAAACAAACTAGAGAACTCATTCATTTTACTAAGTTTCATATGAGAAATGAGGACTGAAGTTAAGGGAATATAACTACATTTAGGGTATCATTACATGGGATCCTGTGGCTATGCCAGGTTAACAGTATGAATTGCACTAGTGTTAAGGAGATACAATCATTAGTTCTTAGCCAGTCAAATTTTGTAGAAGATAGCCCCACAAAACAGAAAGTGCTACTGCTGGAGTTTCCTGAATTCCAAAAACAAATGTGTATCAGTGACGACCACTTTTTTGAAAAGCCTAAAAATATGAAAGTACTAAATGAAAATGATTTAGAAAGAATAAAATTTCTCTTCTTTTAATTAAAACTTACACTTAAGTGATACAAATTTTGATGATGCTCAGCAGCGAACCTTCCCTACTTCCCTAAAATATTGGAACTCCTTGTGGTCAAAAAGCAAAACAAACAGACAAAAAACTAAATTAAACCAAAAACTTTCCAATTGGAAATTCAGTGTTCTTCATACTCGAACGAAAACATAATATTGCATGTAACACTTACTCAACGTCCAAGGTATTCAAGTAATTCTAAAGCAGTTGACCAGAGAAATAAATATTCTTTAAAAATATTCATAAATTCCCTCTGTTGCAACTACCAGCACCAGCACGCACCATTTATTGCATATTTAACCATACAGGACCTTAAATATACCACAGCCCCTTGACTCCTACTATACTATGGACAGAGTAAGCACTATTTTTCCCATTTATGGTTGAAGAAAGTCTTAGAGAAGTTAACCAATTTGTCTGCAGGTACAGGGCTAGTAGGAGTTGATATGCAATATTCTGTGGGACACACAAAAATGAATAGGACAACCATGTACTCAAGGATTACATGGAATAATGGAGCAAAGCAGATGCATAGTAATAGTTATTCTAACAATCGATGACAGTAGTTACCATGCAATCTATCCCTTGAGAAGAGTATTTTAAAAATTATCTTTCTGCCATTAATTTTCTTAATCTCCTTATAATAACTTAAAGTGTCATATATTCAAAAATATGAAAATCTATTTTTAACCAAAGTAAAAATAACCCAAGGCACACGAAAGGTGTTAAAGAATAAGTACCATGATTGCTTTAGTCACATTTACTAGATGTTCATTATTGTGTTGCATACTGTACAAGACAAAAAAATACATTGCTTAAGAACTCGAGGATCTTATCATTTCACAGGAAAAATAGTTCTTACATCTTTGAACTAATTGAAGAGCAAAGTTAAAGGAAATATACTAAAACACCAGATTGAATATGTTGCAAACTATGGTTTACTGGGCCTTGTCCTTGTCCTCTAACGTGGAATCCAGCCTCCATCCAGAAGTCCTTTGATAGATATACTTGCAGAAAACCAGCGTCCTTCTTCCTTTCCTGCCTCCGCACTGCATGTTTCTCATCCCATAGTCTATGGAGCTGGCGAAACTGCCTAGCCTTTTGCAGATGAATGCCTTTCTAGGCTACAGTCTGAGAGAAGGGTGTCAACACAGGGCTTCTCACACTCCACAATCTTACAACGCTTCTTTGTATATACATCCATAATCTATTTAAGCATATATTAACTCAGTGTTCCTTAAGAAGCGTTCAGATGGCACATGAAGATAATGGTAACAGAAGCAACAACCACAAATAACAGCATTATCTCACACTATTTGAGCACTTGCCAGGTTCTTTGACAAAGTTTGACTTTTATTAGGCCATACTCCACAAATAGCCATATTTTTTTAGCCACGGTTTTTAGACCCACAGAGGGTAAAAAAGTAAAATTCAAGATTGTTGGAAATTGGACTCAAGGAATCTGGCTTCACTCTCCTGGCTCTGATTTTTGCTAGTTTGTATTCAGGATTTCAATCTCATAAAAGCCATATTAGAGAAAGAATGATATCCTTTCTGTAGGCAAATGTATGTCCAACAGGCATCTTTCTGAGTGGAGGTGGTTTAAACAATGACCAATTTGATTTCTGATAGTGCTTTTCTGCCTGTAAGTATGTAAAATGCATCCAGGTACCCAGTGCAATTTCCTAGTTGTTGTTAACCATAGGAAGATTTATATAGAAAATGGTTCCCCAATTACATGAAACAATGTCAAAAATATTTCCTTGAATTTTTTTTCCTACTAAAAGAGCCATCCAGCCAATAAGATATTATTCAAAATAGTTATCTCTTGCAAACCCCTTTTCTAGTTGTTATACTTTATACCAACATCTATTCACTCATTCTTTTGCTCATTTGACCATGCTTTCTAGATGATGAGATACAGCTATGAATGAAAGATCCTTCATGGAGTTTACAGTCTGATTACATGGAATAAAAGCTACTAATATAATAGCACAGTTAAAAAAAAACAAGGACATTCCACTTGCTAGTCCTTTACAGAAGTCAGGGAGTTGATATTTAACCCAAAATATTTGAATGGGATTTCAACATCAATTCAACATGTATTGAAAATTTATTAACTATAGATAATTACAGCAAACATTTCCACAGCACTTGACAATAAACAAAATTCTTATTTTGCCCCTTATTGCATCCCTGTGAGTTACCTCAAATTGCTGCCCCCATTTTACAGAGGAGGAAACTGTGGCTTAAAGAAATGGTTAACTACTTAAGGATATTGGATAAGTAGTGAAGCTAGGACTGAGAACTTCAGCTGTGGTGGAAAGCCAAATAAAATATTATAATTATAAATAATCCTGTAATTGAAGCCTCAAATATTTACTTCTTGTCTACTAGATGGGCCACAGGGAATATGTGGTTCTTGATCTTGCCTTGATAAATGAGTAGACACTCAAATAAATACAGCATGGGACATATGGAAACAAAGCACAGTTGCAGCATAACAAACCAAGACAAGATGTGAGGCCATGAAAGGATCTAGCAAGTTCAGGGTATTATGGGACAGCCAGGGGGGTGTGTTAGATGAAAACTGTGACCACATGTGTGGCTCTATGGGCACTCTGCAATGAATATGCACCTAATTTCATTGGCTATATAGAACTACCAAATGTTTTAAATAGAAGATGTGAATTTTGCAGGATGCAATTAATATTGTAGGAAATTAACATTGTCAATAGTATGAGGGTGGGATTGGTGTGTATATGAAGAATGACACCAACATGGCTGGGGGGAAGGTTACTGGAATTCAGACATAGGAAGAGGAGCTGGGAAGGTAGGTGAGGTCAAGATCCTGCAGAAGTTTGATTGCCAATACTTTCATCTTTATTTTGTAGGCAGACTTTACAGTACTTGTGATCAAATATTATAATTATACACCCTTTTGTATTTCCCTCAGTACCTAGCATTGGATAGTATACATGGTCAACAAAAAGTAAATATTTTTTATTAATTTATGTATGGGACTAACTCAAATCAAAACCAACAAAAACATGGGAGTTTCTGAATAAAAATGATGCATGTATTTCTGAGGAAAAAACCTCATGCTCTACAAAATCAGGCAATAAGAATGAAAAAAAGGTTAGGACACTATGTTTAAACCTATGAAATTTTATAACTGGATCATAAAAATAACAACACAAATCCTAATTTTAAAATTAGTTGTGCTGTTTAAAACCCATGTTGAATGCCTAATAAACATTATAGTAAATATGGAACTTCACAATTTAAATAATGAGGGATGAAAGTAGCTTGATGGAAACTGTGTAAGGAAAGGATAACGCTGCTACGCTGTGTGAACAAGGACAAAATCACATGGGGAGATTCCCTTAGTTAGCTCATCCAAGTCAGAGCACTGGCCAGACTAAGCCAGAGAAAAGATTTGCATCCAATGGGCATCATGAATAATACTTCATTCCTCTACGTCTTGTATGCTCAACTCTGTTAGTGAACTTTTTCTGAATGTTGCTACTTGGTGGTGCAAAAATTTAATTGCATATGAGCTCATGCGATTTCCATTGTACTCAGATATAATTCCCATATTTACAAATTGTGTGAGAGCTAATCATTACAGAAGCATGCATATAGCAAGATACTATAACTGGAATCATTGAAAGAATCTTCCAACATCAACTAAGCAAAAATGCTTTTTCCTTCTTTTTAAAAAAGTTACTGTAAAGAATATTGGTTAACACGTGTATAACACATGCATGAAAAATGACATAATCTAAGCCTCTACACAGTCACACCAAGCTGAAAAATGACATTATTGCTATTTTTGAAGTAACCTCCCTGATCACATTCCTGTCAGTGCCCCACACACTGAGATAACCACCATCTTGAATTTACTCCACAGCACACCTTTCTATCTTGCATATCCTAAGCAATCCATCATTTTATTTTGCATGTTAGGTTTTATTTTATAAATGGAATCATCTCAAATATAATCTATGTCTTTGTTCATTCAATATTATGCTTTCTAGATTTAATTGTGATGATATATGTAGTTGGAGTGTATTCATTTGCACTGCTATATCATATTGTATTTCATGAATACATAAACAATTCTTTGTCCATTCTACGGAACAATGGACATTTGAGATTTTCCTACTTTTTTTTTTTTGCTTTATAAATAAGGTGTCTATGCATATTCTTTAACATGTCTCCTGGTACACATGTACAAGTATTTCACTTGGGTACATACTGCTGGGTTATAGACTATCTGTGTGTTCCACTTTATTATATAATGCAGATTGATTTTTAAAGTGGCTTGAAGTATTTACATTTCCAAATACATTATATATGAGAGTTTCCATTGCTCCACATTCCTACCAACACGAGATATTGTATACTTTTAAACTTCTGCTTATCTGATAACTGTAAGATAGTATCACATTTTCAATTCAATTTGTATTTTATGATTGCTAATGAAGTCAAGTATCTTTAGCTTTGTTTTCTCACTAGTCATGCTTTCTTTTCTGTGAAGGACACATTATATTCACTGTCCATTTTTCCTTTAGCATTGTCTCATATGCAAATTTGTAGAAGACCATTGTATATTTTAGATTTTAACTCTTTGTGAGTGTATGTGTTAATATTCTCTTCCCATATGTGGTCTCTTTTCACTTTTATAATGTTTGTTAATAAAGAGTCATTCATAATTTTAGTGAAGTCAGTTTTCCTTCATAGTTTGCTCATTCTTGCTCTTTATTAAGAAATCTTTCCTAATCCAAGTGCATAAATGTATTCTCCCATATCATCTTCCAAAGATTAGAGATTGCCTTTCACATTTAATTGATTTTACAATGCATAGCTCTGATTTTTTTATATGGCGTGACATGAAGTGTGAGGTAAAGACAGAATTTCTTTATTCCCATATCGAAAAGAGATTGATTAAGAACAACTATTGGGGCCAATATATCCCCCACTGATCAGCAAAACCAAGACTGTCTTAAATAAAATGTGGATCTGTTCCTGACTTCTCTCTCTGCCCAATGGGCGTGTCAAAACCCGGAAAAATAACACAGCATCCTAATTTCTGTGATTTTATAATAAGGGTAAATATCTGATAAGGCATGCCCTCTAAATTTGTTCTTCCTCTACAAGAGTATCTTGGGCTCTTCTTGAGCACTGCTTTTCCATTCACAAATTCAATTCACGCTATCTAGGAGTGTGTGCACACCCACACACACCCTGTTGAGCTAATGAGTGTCATTGTACTAAGCATATCGACCAGTTTGGTACAAAATAATTTTTTATATCGAATCACCTAATCCATGGACTTGATACATTTCTCCATTTATTTAGGATTCCTTATTTTCCTTCAATTACATTTAATAATTTTTCTCCATCCTGAACATGTTTATTACAGTCATTCCTCAGTACTCAATATTTTATTGGTATTACCTTTAAAAAGATTATTCAACTTCTTGTTGGTAGTATGGTAAAATAAAATTGTAACTTGTATAAGTTGCTACTTTTTATTAATGCATATAAATTCTGTAAATTCTTTGGTTTTCTCTGTAGATGGTCAACCCACCTGCAAATGATGATTATATTTTTCTTTTTCAATCCTCATAGTTTTTCTTTTTCTTGTCTGTTTTTACTGGCTAGGACTTAGGACAATATTCAATAAAAGTGATAACAGCTTGCATTATTTTCTTATTCATTTCCCTAAAGAAAGAGGTTTCAAAATTTCACCATTAAAGGTGATACTGCTTTTTTTTTTTGTAGAAACCCTTAACCAAGTTAAGAAATTTCCTTTGCTATCTGCTTAGCTAAGAAATTCTATCATTATTTATTATTGAATTATATAAAATAATCTTTCTGAATTCATGCAATTATCTTTTTTGTTCCTAAAATGACAAATTTATATTCCTATTATAACAAAACAAACCACTTGGTCATCATACAGTGTTTAGACATTACCAGACTCATTTTGCTAATACTTAAGTTTTTTAATCTAAATTTATGGTAAAATTGGTCTGAAACTATCATTTTGTATGCTGTCTTTATTTCATTTCCATAAAATGTTATATTAATCTCAAACAATAAGTTGTAGATTAGTCTCCTTTATTCTCTGATCTGAAATTTTTTTTAAAGATCTATTTTTATTATTTTTTACTTATCCCCCCACCACTTACTCATGTCTTCTCTCTGTTTCCACCCGCTACGCACTCTTCTGTGTCTGCTTGTCTCCCTTTGTTGTGTCATCTCGCTGCGTCAACTCTCTGTCAGTTCTTTGTGGGCACGGGCCATCAGCTTTCTGTGAGCACAGGCCATCAGCTCTCTGCAGATGTGGGCCAGCTTGCCTTCACAAGGAGGTCCCAGGAAGTGAACCCAGGGCCTCCCATAAGGTAGGCAGGAGCCCAATCAATTGGACCACATCCACTTCCCTAAAACACTTTTATAAGATTGGAAATTTCAGTTGCTGAAAGGCTCATTAAAAGATTCCAATGAAATTCTATAGAATGAGCTTTTTTGAGGGGAAGATTTAACTGATTTGATTTTTAAATGGATAAAGGGTAATTATATGTTCTATTTCTTTTTTAGTGTGTTTTGGAAATTTATGTTAGGATTTCGCCATTTCATGTGTTCTCAAGTAAGATGCCACAGAAGTGTTCCTAAGGTCCCTTTACTATCTTTTTAAACCCAACCGTACTTTTTCATTCTCTAATCATTCCTAATACTCTTTATTTTTGTCCTCTCACTATCAAGTTTTCTTGATAGTCTTGTCAGAGGAATGTCTACTTTATTGGTTTTGTTAAAGAACCAACATTGATTTTGTTGATTTTTTCCCATTCCTTTTTCTGGTTTTAGTATATTATTAATGTTATTTCTTATGTATCTTATTCCATTTCTTCTATTATCTTTGGGCTTTTTCTCAGCTCTTTTTCTAAGTGTTTTCATACATTAGGGTTTGATAATTTTTGGTAAATTTTCTGTGGATCTTCCACTCTGTGGTATGATATTTTCTATAAACTTCTTACAAAAAACTTGTTCATTACATTAATCAATTCTGCCTGATTTGTAAATTCCTAGATAGGAGTTTTTAAACCCCCCAGTATGTTGGTAAACCCACCATTTTTTTCCTTGTAGTTCTATCAATTTTCGTTATATAGATTTTAAAATATTGTTTGTGGTGCATGAAATTTAGACATTTCATATCTTCCTGATTAAATGAAACTTTCATCAATATGATTTTTCCCACTTTATATGCAATAATTTAAAAAATCTATCTTGCACTAATATACCTACATCAGATTTCTTTGGTTAATTTCCCTGGTACATCTTTTTTCTTACAGTTTCTATGTAGTTTTTTTCTTTTGGACTAAAATCTGTTTTTGTCTTTTCTTTTAGTTATTAACTCAATCTATCTCCCAGAAAGTTTAATACATTTTTTCTTTTACTAGAAAAGACATCCATTTTGAGTCTGATTACCTATTTACTCTTTTAGTTCATGCTTTCCATTTATTCCTATTTTTTCTGGTTTTGCAGGAATTTTATTTTCTTTATTAGAGAAGTTGTTGCTTTACAGAATAGTCATGCATAAAATACAGGATTACAACTTATCACACAATTATTAACACTTTGCATTGGTGTACAACTGTTACAATTAATGATAGCACATTTTTATGATTGTTCTATTAACATAGTCTGTGGTTTAACTTAGGTTTCACTGTTTGTGTAATGTATTCCATGGATATTTTTTAATTTTTAATTTTTTTTTTTTATTTTTAGGAGGCACCGGGGATTGAATTGTAGCCCTCATGCATGAGAAGCAGACAGTCAACCATTGAGCTATATCCACTCACTTAAATTTTTATTTTTTATTTTTTCACCATATAATGTAACATTTCCCCTTTTAAACATATTCAGATTATATTTCAGTGCTGTTGATTACATTCACAATGTCACGTTATCGTTGCCATCACTCATTACCAAAACATTTCTATCATTCCATATAGGAACCGTGTACGTTTTAAGACTTAACTTCCATTCCTTATCCTCACCTCATCCCCTAGTAACCTATATTCTAGATTCTGACTCTATGAGTTTTATTATTCTAATTATTACAAATCAGCAAAATCATATATTTGTCCTTTTGTGTCTGCCTATTGCATTTAACATAATATCTTTAAGGTTTATAGATGTTGTCATATATATCAGGACTTCATTGTATGGCTGAATCATTTTCCATTGTATGTATATACTACATTCAATTTATCCATTCATCAATTAATGGACACTTGGGTTGCTTCCATCTTTTGGCAATTGTGAATAATGTGCCTATGATCAATTGGTGTGCAAATAGTTGAGTCCCTGCTATATTTTGAGTATATTCATAGAATGGGATTGCCAGGTCATATAATATCTCTACCCTTAGCTTTTTGAGGAAACACCAAACTATCTTCCACAGCAGCTGTGCCATTTTACCTTGAATGAGTATTTTGATTTGTCCATATCCTTTCCAATAGTTAATTTCCAGTTTTTTAAATAGCAGTCAATCTAAAGGGTATGAAATGTTATCTCATTGTGGATTTGATTCATATTTTCCTGATGGCTGATGTTGAGCATCTTTTCATGCTTTCTGGCCATTTGTATATCTTCTTCAGAAACATCTACTCAAGTTTTTTGCCCTTTTTTTTTTTGTACTGGGACTGGAGATTGAACACGGAACTTCATATGTAGGAAGCTGGTGTTCAACCACTGAGCCACATTGGCACATAGGCTCCCACCCTGACTATTTTTTTTAAATTGAGTTGTTTGTCTTTTTTGGATATTTTGGATATTTTGGATATTTTGGATATTAAGCCCTTCTCAGATAATGTGGTCTCCAATTTTTTCTCCCATTGTGTAGGTTATTTTACTTTCATGATTAATTCCTTTGATGCACACAAAAGGTTTTAATTTTGATAAGTTCCCATCTATCTCTTTTTCTTTGTTGCCTATGCTTTGGGTGTAAAGTCTAAGAAACCACTGCCTAACACATGTTCCTGAAAATAGTTCCCTACATTTTATTCCAGGAGTTTGATAGTTCTGATTCTTGTATTTATGTGTTTGATCTACTTGAGTTGATTTTTGTAATAGGTATGAAGTAGGGGCTCTTCTTTTTCTGCAAATGGAGGTCTAGTTTTCCCAGCACCATTTGTTGAAGAGACTATTCTTTCTAAATTGAGTGGTCTTTGTCCCCTTGTGAAAAATCAGTTAGTCAAAAATACAAGGCTTGATTTCTGAGGTCACAATTCAATTCTATGAGTCGATATGTCTGTCCTTGTACGAGTACCATGTGGCTTAGATTACTGTGAAATTGTAATAAGTTTTTTAAAGGAAAATTTTTGGTTATCTATCAACCATATTTATTTTTTTATTTATTTTAGGTAGCAAAGCCAGGGCTTGAACATGGGACCTCATATGTGGTATACCAGTGTTCAACCACTTGAACTATATACTGGTTCCCTAAAATAAGTTTTAAGATCAGGATGTGTGAACCCTCCAATTTCATTCTTTTTTTTAAGATGGCTTTGGCTATTCAGTGCCCCTTACCCTTTCATAGATATTTGATGATGGTCTTTTCCACTTCTTCAAATAAGGTTGTTGGAATTATGATTGGGATTGTGTTGAATCTATAAATTGCTTTGGGTAGGATTGACATCTTAATGATGTTTAGTCTTCCCATCCATGAATGTGGAATGTCCTTCCATTTATTTAGGTCTTCTTTGATTTCTTTTAGCAAGGTTTTATAGGTTTCTATGTACAAGTCCTTTACATCCTTGGTTAAATTTATTCTTAGATATTGGTTATTTTAGTTGCTATTGTGAAGAGAATTTTTTTCTTGATCTCTTCTTTAGATTTTTCATTGCTTGTGTATAAAATCACTACTGATTTTGGGGTGTTGATCTTGTACACTACCACTTTACTGAATCCATTTATTAGCTCTAGGACAAAGTTCCTTAACCAGGGTCCATAAGCTTGAATTGAAATTTAAAAAAAGAAAATATTATCCTTGTAGGGACATGTTGGTGTGAGTGTGATATATTTATTAAATAATGCACAGGATAGTAAGGGGTTTGTGGTTTTACCTGAGTGGCTAAGGGGTCCATGGAACAAAAGAGGTTAAGTGGGGAAGCGGACTTGGCCCAGTGGTTAGGGTGTCCATCTACCACATGGGAGGTCCGTGGTTCAAACCCCAGGCCTCCTTGACCTGTGTGGAGGTGGCCCACGTTCAGTGCTGATGTGCGCAAGGAGTGCTGTGCCACGCAGGGGTGTCCCCCACTTAGGGGAGCCCCACACGCAAGGAGTGCACCCTGTAAGGAGAGCCACCCAGTGCGACAGAAAAGTGCAGCCTGCCCAGGAATGGCACCACACACATGGAGAGCTGACACAACAAGTTGACACAACAAAAAGAAACAGATTCCCATGCCGCGGACAACAACAGAAGGGGACAAGGAAGAAGATGCAGCAAATAGAGAACAGACAACCAAGGTGGAGGGGTGGGGTGGGGTGGAGGGGTGGGGCGGGAGAAAAATAAATAAATCTTTAAAAAAAAAAAAAAGCGGTTAAGAGCCCCTGCTCTAGGATATTTGTTGTGGATTTTTCAGGGTTTTCTCTATATAGGATCATGTCATCTGCAAATAGAGAAAGTTTTTCTTCTTCCTTTCCAATTTGGATGCCTTTTATTTCTTTTTATTGTCTAATTGCTCTGGCAAAAGAACTTCCAGGACAATGCTGAATAACAGTGGTGACTGTGGGCGTGCTTCTTTAGTTCCAGTTCTTAAAGGGAAAACTTTCAGTCTTTCACCATTAAGGAGGACGTTAGCTATTTTCACATCCGATGGGAAAGTGCTTAGGTGTGGTGTGTAGAGGGCACCAACAAGGTTTACTTCAAGCAGTTTTGCAGAACTTGTCAGAAATTGTACAACACTTACCGAGTGGAAGAGATAATCTGTCAAAGTTGTAAACAGTCTAGATGCTCCTGTCCAGTAAAACTTCACCATGTGGACCCTAAAAGGCCCCGTCATCAAGATTTGTGTGGAAGGTGCAAAGGCAAACGCCTTTCCTGTGACAGCTCTTTCAGCGTTAAATATATCACTTAAATGAATTTAATAACGGTCCTGCTGAACCTGGGCTATTGGAAAGGACAAGCAAGCTTTTGTCTACGTCCCACCTCCTTTCCACTCCCCTCTTCTCAAGATACCTCACAAAAGGGCAGTGCATTTTGACAAAGCCTCCCAATAAAAGTATTGCAAAACAAACTAAAATATATACATATATATATATGTGTGTGTATACTTTATTATGTTGAGGATGTTTCCTTCTATTCCTAATGTTCTAAGGGTTTTTATCAAGAAGCATGCTGGGTTTTGTCAAATGCGTTTCTGCATCAATTTGAGATGATTATGGTTTTTTCCATTCATTGTGTAAATGTAGTGTATAACATTAATTGATTTTGTTAAATTGAATGAACTTTGCTTATCTTGGATAAATCACACTTGATCATGGTGGATAATTCTTTTAAAATCATGTTGGATTTGGTTTGCTAATATTTTCTTGAAGATTTTTGCTTCTGTATTCCAAAGAGATATTGGCCCGTAGTTTTCTTTTCCTGTGGCATCTTTATCTGGATTCCATATGAAGGTGATACTGTCCTCATAGAATGAATTAGGGAGTGCTCCCTCTTCAATTTTTTGGAAGAGTTTGAGCAGAATTGGAATTAAGTTTCTTGGAATGGTTGGTAGAATATCCCTGTGAAGATACCTGGTCTTGAGCTTTTCTTTACTGGGAAGTTTTTGATGACTGATTCAATCTCTTTATTTGTAAGTGTTTTGTTGAGGCCTTCTATTTCTTCTTGAATAAATGTAGGTAGTTTTTCTGTTTCTAAGAATTTGTACATTTCATCCAGGTTATAGAACTTATTGGCATGCAGATGTTCATGGTAACCTCTTATAATCCTTTTTATTTCAGTGAGGTCTGTAGTCATGTCCCCCTTTTGATTTCCTTTCATTTTTTAAAGATTGATTAATTGATTGATTTCCCCTCCCCTCTCATTGTCTGATCTCTGTGTCTATTCACTGTGTGTTCTTCTGTATCTACTTGTCTTCTCTTTAGGCAGCATCAGGAGCCAATCCTGGAACATTCTGGAGTAGGGAAGAGGGGCTCAATCTCTTGCACCACCTCAGCTCCCTGGTCTGCTGCATCTCTTTTTTTTTTTTAATTTATTTCTCTCTCCGCCCCAGCCCCAGTTGTCTGTTCTCTGTGTCCATTTGCTGCGTGTTCTTCTTTTGTCCGCTTCTGTTGTTGTCAGCCGCACAGGAATCTGTGTTTCTTTTCGTTGCATCATCTTGCTATGTCAACTCTCCATGTGTGTGGCACCATTTCTGGGCAGGCTGCACTTTCTTTTGTGTTGGGCGGCTCTCCTTACAGGGCGCACTTTTTGCGCGTGGGGCTCCCCTATGTGGGGGCACCCCTGCATGGCACGGCACTCCTTGTATGCATCAGCACTACACGTGGACCAACTCCACATGGGTCAAGAAGGCCCGGGATTTGAACCACAGACCTCCCATGTGGTAGACAGACACCCTAACCACTGGGCCAAGTCTGCTTTCCTGCTGCATCTTTTATTGTCTCTCCTTTATGTCTCTTTTTGTTGCATCATTTTGCTGTGCCAGCTCTCTGCTTGGGCCAGCTTGCCATATGGGCCAGCACTCCTGCATGGGCCAGCACTCCTGTGTGGGCTAGCACTCCACTTGGGCAAGCACTCCGTGTAGGTCAGCTCTCTGCCTGGGCCAGCTCACCATATAGGCCAGCTTGCCTTCACCAGGAGGCCCTGGGAATTGAATCCTGGACCTCCATATATAGATGGGAGCCCAATCACTTGAGCCACATCCACTTCCCCCCTTTTCATTTCTGCATTTCATTATTTTTATCCTCTTTTTTTTTCATCAATGTTGCTAAATGTGTGTCAATTTCTTTGATCTTTTCAAAGACTTACCTTCTGGTTTTGTTGGTTCTATTTTGTTGTTTCTTTTTTGATTTTATTTATCTCCACTTTGATCTTTGTTATTTCCTTCCTTCTACTTACTTTGGATTTATTTTGCTTATTTTTCTAGTTCTTCCAGGTTTGAGGTTAGATCTCTGATTTGATGTCTTTCATGTGTTTTAATGTAGGATTTAAAGCTGTAAATTCCCCTCTCAGCATGCCTTAGATGCATCCCATAAATTTTGGTATTTTGTACTTTCATTTTCATTCACTTCAAGATATTTCCTAATTTCACATGTGATTTCCTTAACACATTGGTAGAGTATGTTATTTAATTGCCACATATTTAAATTTTATGTTTCTCCCTGTGTTACTGATAGCTAGCTTCATTCAACTGTGTTCAGAGTAGTGGTCAGAGAATTTATTGAGACTTGCTTTGTAACTTATGGTCTATCCTGGAAAATGAGATGTGCACTTGAGAAGGCTGTGTATTCTGTTTTGTTGGGTGAAGTGTTCTATGTATGTCTGTCAGTTCTAGCTGGTGTAGAGTGTCATTCAAGTCTTATATTTCCTTACTGATGTTCTGACTAGATGTTCTATCCATTATTGAAAGTAGTGTATTAATATTTCCTACTATTAATGTAGAACCATCAATTTTTCTCTTCAAATCCGTCAGTATTGCTTCATATATTTTAGGGCTCTGCTGTTAAATGCATACATATTTATAATTTCTACATTTTCATGTTGAATTGTCCCCTTTATCAGTATATAATAACTTTGTCCTTTGTAACTGTTTTTTACTTAAAGTCTATTTTATTCTACATTATTATAGCTATTCCAGCTCTCTTTTGGTTACTGCTTGCATGGTATATATTTTTGCCATCTTTTCACAAGGATACAAACTACTTATACCTTTGAATTTAAAATATCTTTCAAACAGCATATAGTTTGGTCTTGATTTATATATATATATATATATTCTGCTAATTTCTGCCTTTTGGTTATAGAGTTTAATCCAAATACAGTTAAAGTCACTACTGATGATATAAAACTTCCTTCTGCCATTTTGATATTAATATATAGACTTTGTAAATCTTCCTCCTCTTTTGTGCCTCATTTGCATTATTGCCTACATTTATATTAATTTTGTTTGTGTGTATTGTACCATACTGAGTGCCTTCTCATTTCTATCTGGTTGTATTTTTCATTTATTTTCTCTGCTGGTTACAATGGGGTTAAAATTCAACATCCTAAATATATAACAATCAAATTTGGTTTGATGTCAAATTAACTTCAATAGTATGCTCATATATTTTGCTATAACCCTCTGTTCCCCACCTTCTTTTGTACTTGTCTCTGTTTATGTTTTTATACATTGTATGTAAAAAGCCATACATTTTTCATTACTTTTTATGCATTTACATTTTAGCACTTGTAGGAAGTAAGAAGTGTGTAGTTACTTATCAAACAATACATTACAATAACACTGGCATTTATAATTACCCAAATGGGTTACCTTTATGGCAGGTTATTATTTTTTTATGACATTTAGATCCACTGGTAAGTGTCCTTTCCTTTCAGTCTAAAGAATTTTCTTTTGCATTGCTCATTGAGCAGGTCTAGTGTTAATGAACCCAAGATAGAAAAACAGAGAAAAGAATGTGAAAAATTGAACAGGATCTCAAGGGATTGAATGATAACATGAAATGCACAAACATACACATTATAGGTATCCTAGAAGAAGAAGAGAATGGAAACGTGGTTGAAATAAAGTCTGTGGAAATTCTGATTGAAAATTTTGCAAACCTAATGAAAGACATGAATATCAATATTCAAGGACAACATACCCCAACATAAATCTGAATAGATGTACACTGAGACATCGACTCTTCAGATTGTCAAAGGCCAAAAATAAATGGAGGATATTTAGAAGAGCAAGAGAAAGGCAAAGGGAGAGCCTCAGTGAGGTTAAGTGCTAATCTCTCGTCAGAAACTATGGAGGCAAGATGACAGTGGTACAATATATTTAAGGTACTGAAAGAGAAAAAGAATTCTTTATCTGGCAAAACTATTCCTTCAGAATTGAAAGTAAATTTAAAGTCTTTACAGATAAACAAAAACTGGGAGAGTATGTTATCAAGAGACTGATTCTACAAGAGATATTAAAGGGTGTGTTACAGTATGAAAGGAAAAGACAAAGGTGAGAGTGCTGGAGAAGAGTATAGAAATGAAGAACAAAAGTAAGAAAAATCAAAAGAATTAAAAGGCAGACAATGGTAAGATATGACAATAGAAAGCCAAGGTATAAAATAGATGAAGTAAGTAGCATCTTTATATTAATAACATTGAATGCTAATGGATTGAACTCTACAATTAAAAGACATAGATTGATAGAATGGATAAAAAACATAAGCCATCTATTTGTTTTCTATAAGAGACACACCTTAGATGCAAGGACAGAATCAGGCTGAAACTGAAAGGTTGGGAAAAGATATTCCTTGCTAATAGTAATAAAAAAGGAGTAAGTGTAATAATAACAACATCTGATAAAATAGATTTTAAAAGCAAAACTGTTATGAGATGAAGAAAGTTACTGTACCTTAACGAAAGGGACAATTCTCAAAGAAGAAATAAGAATTCTAAATATCTAGGCACCTAAGATGGGTTCCCCTAAGTACATGAGACATACACTGACAAAACTGAAGGTGGAAATAGATGTCTCCACAATAAAAGCTGGAGAATTCAAGACACTGTTTTCAGTATTGGTTAGAACATCTGGAAAGAGGATAGAAAAAGAAACTCAGAGCTTGAATAATATTCAAAATGAACTAGACCTAATAGACAATTATAGAGCATTGCACCACAAAAAAGCAGGATATACATTCTTCTCAAGTGCTTATGGATCTTTCTCTGGGATAGACCATAAGTCAGATCTCAATAAACTTAAAAATATTGAAATTATACAAAACACTTTCTCTGATAACAGTGGAATAAAGTTGGAGATTAATAATAGGAGGAAAAGGGGGGAATTCACAAATATATGGAGATTAAACAGTACACTCAAATAATTAGTGGGTCAAAGAAGAAATTGAGAAATGAGAAATCAGTAAATATCTCAAGACAAATGAAAATAAGAACACAACATATCTAACCTTATGGCAAAGGCAGTACTAAGAGGGAAATTTATAGCCCTCAATGCTTATATTAAAAAAGCAGGAAAAGCTGAAATCAAAGACCTAACTGCACACCTGGAGGAATTAGAAGAACAGCTAACCAATGCCAAAGCAAGCAGAAGGGAAGAAATAAAAACAATTAGAGCAGAAACAAATGAAATGGAGAAAAAAAAATAGAGAAAATCAACAGAACTAAAAATCGGTTATTTGAGAAGACCAACAAAATCAATGAATACTTAGCTAGATTAACAAAGAAAAAAGAGAGAAGATGCAAATAAATAAAATCAGAAATGAGAAGGAGGCTATTTATCAATGACTCAGCAGAAATAAGAGAGATCATAAGAGGATATTATGAATAAATGTATGCAAACAAACTACACAATGTTGATAAAATGAACAAATTTCTTGAAACACATGAACAAACCACAGTGACCCTAGAAGAAATAGAGGATCACAACAAACCAATCACAAGAAATTGAAGCACTACACAAAAACTTCCCCATAAAAAGTCCAGTATTAGATGACTTCACAAGTGAATTCTACCAATCATTTAAAGAAGATCTAGTGTTAATGAACTCCTTTAGCTTTTGTTTATCTGAGAATGTCTTAATCTTCCCCTTATTCTGAAAGAAAGTCTCACTGTATATATTAATAAAATTCTTGGCTGGCAGTTGTTTTCTTTCAGCATTTAAGTATTTCAACCCACTGCTTTCTTGCCTCCATGATTTTTGATGAGAAACAGGTACTCAATCTAATTGAGACTTTCCTGTACATAATGCTTTGCTTTCCTCTGGAAGCTTTCAGAACTCTCTCTTGGTCCTTTGCATTGGATAGTGTGCTCAGTTTACAATGGGATATATTTTTCATGTTTATCTTGATGTTCTCTGGGCTTCTAGGATGTGCATTCATGTCTTTTGCTGAGTTTGGAAAGTTCTCCATCATTTCTTTGACTATTTCTTCTGCCCCTTTCTCTGTTCTCCTTGTCAGACTCCCATAATGTGTATATTCGTATGTTTGATGGTGTCCCATAGGTGTCTTGGGCTATATTTGTTTTTAATAATTCTTTTGTTTTTCTGCTCCTCAGCCTGACTCATTTCAAGTGTCTTGTCTTCAAGTTCACTGATTCTTTCTTCTGCCACTTGCAATCTGCTATTGAAACCCTCCTGGGCATTTTTCATTTTAGTTATTGTGGTTTTCAACTCCAGTAGGTCTGTTTGGTTCCTTTTAAAAATTTTTATCTCCCTACCAGGATTCTCATATTGCTCATTCATTGTTTTCCTGATGTTTCTTAATTCTTTCCATGTCTTTTCCTTCATCTCTTTGAGCATTTTTAAGATTGCTTTTTAAATGCTTTGTTCAGCATGTACACATTTTAGTCTTCATTGTTGCTTTCTGTATTTTTATCCTCTTCCTTTGGATGGGTCATCATTTCCTGTTTGTTTTTCTTGTACTCTTCTTGCACACTATACATTTTAATGTTTTAAAATGTTAACTCTTGGAATTGTTCCCTGACATGTCTTTTTTTTTAAGATTGATTGATTGATTGATTGATTTCCCCTTCCCATCCTCCTACCCTGCTACTTTTGCTGTCTGTCTTGTCTTCTCTTCTCATTTTCTGTCCTCTAGGATTCACTGGAACTTGATCCTGGAGACTTCTGATGAGGAAAGAGTCCCTGTCAATTGTGCCACTTCAGTTCCTGGTTTCTTCTGCACTTCACCTTGACTCTCCCCTTGTCTCTCTTTTGATGCATCATCATCTTGCCATGTGACTCACTTGTGTGGGGCACTGGCTCACCATGCAGGCACTCACACAGACACTGGCTTGCCACATGGACATGCTTTCTCTTCTTTTTTTTCACGAGGTCATCTCAGAGTCTGAACCCAGGTCCTCCCCTATGGTAGGTGGAAGCTCTATCATTTGAGCCACATCTGCTTCCCTGTTTCTTGACTTTGTAACCAGATAGTGATAAGTCAGAGATTTTGTTTCAAGCTGCTTTTGCTTGGGGGGAAAATTCTGGGAGGGGAGGCACACTGGAGAGAACTTTCCCAAGTCAGCCTTTCCCAGCCAAAACAGTGCCAGGGACCCATTAAAGTAGCACAGGCCAGTTCCAAAGTGCCCTGGGGAGGGGATCAGGAAAGGCACCAAGAATTTCTAACATGGTTACCCAAAGTTTAGCTTTCTTGGACTGCACAGAAAATGCAGTGCTTGAACTAACTGTCCCCCATAGCCCTGAGGAAGCGTAGCATCTTTAAGTCCCCTCCACCATGACATTTATCTGGAGCAGGTTGAAATAATGGCTGCCAGCAGAGCCAGGCTCCCAGTCATCCAAAGCTGCTAGTTAAAAGTTATGATCAATGTAAGGCCATGTCCACCACTGGTCTTGTGGAAGAGGATTTTTATGTCCTTTTCTATCACCAATGATCTAGCCAGGGCCATGGTGGCTGCAGCAAGAGTCAGGGATGGGCAACAGTAACTGCTATGCAGAGAAACAATTTACTATTCTTTATCATAAATTATCAACTTCTTCTTCCTGCTCTTTCCTGGATGCTGCAGTTTCCTTCTGGCTTCTGGAGTTTCAAAATAGTTGTTTTAGATAGTTCCTGTCTCTTTAACAGTTTCGTTGCTAGGGCCTGAGTTCTAAAGCTCTCTACTTTGCCATCTTCTCATAATCTTTTTCTGTTCTTTTATAGTCCACTTAATGACTTTTATGATGATTTTGAGCATTGATTGCTACTTTATTCATTATAGTTTTCCACATAATAATCTGAGAGAAACACCTACCACATTTTACCTTTTAGTAGCTGCTTTAGGAAATTTGATAAGACTACTTAAAGCCTGAAGTAAATTTTTAAAAATTTTAAATCCTCCTAAATTTCATAGGAACCTTGGAACCATTTAATCCCAACTTCTCCTCCATGCAGGCAAATACTATTTTGTGACAGATTTTTATTTTATTGCATCAGATTAGATTTACTCTAATTGTATTAGTCATCATTTAAGATTACACACTTACCCTTTTTTGGGGGGGTGGGGAGAGTGGATTTCTCAGACTTTCTGAATGGGATTGTTCTCCTCCCTGAAGGACCTAATTTAGAATTCCCTTTAGTAATGGATTGATGATGGTAAATTCTCTCTGCTTTTCTTAGAAATTTTATTTTCTCTCATCTTGAAAGAGAGTTTTCTGGCACATAATTCTTAGCAGGCTGTTATTATATGTGTGCATTAAAAATAGATCCCCCCAGTTCTTCTGTCTCCCATTATTATTGTTGCAATGATAGCTGTCACTCTAATCATTTCTTTGTGTGTAATCTTTTTTACTCAATGGTGACTTGTTTAGAACTTTTTGGTGCTTTAGTGTTCTACAGATTCACCATGAGGTTTCTGGTTTGGATTTATTTTTACATTTAACCTCCTTTGAGATTTCTGTATCTTAAAATTATTTTCCTTTGGTTCTAGAAATTCCTTTCCATTATTTCTCTAATAAGTGCTTTTCCCACATTCTACTTTTTACTTCTTGGAATCTAGGTAGAAATATGTGAGACCTTTTCCCTCATTACTTTCAACCTGTCTTCTTCCATGTTTTTCATCCTTTAGTCTTTCTGTGCTCTATTCTAGATAATTTCCTCAGTTATTCCCATTCCCTAATACAGTATTTTAAAAATTGAATATTATATTGTTAATTGCAGATTTTTCAAATCTGCTTTATCATTTTATAGTCCTTACCCATATTTTCCTATTCATCTTTTAATTATTTAAACACGCTTATTTTATATTTATGTAAGTTTTTTTTTTCTTATATCTTTACACGTTTAATATTGCTGTCTATTGTTTTTGCTGGTTCTCTTTCATGGTGATTCCTGGTATGTATGTATGATTTTTAATTTTTGATTATTCACTCACCTCCCTAGGAACTTCATCTTGGGAAAGTCTTTGAGGCCAGAGTTCAAAGTAATTTCCTACAAAGTGAACTGCCATTTACTTCCTCCAGGTCCCAGATCATTACTAATGAGATCTCATTTTAAAATAAATTCTTGGCTTGAGGTTTCTCCATTGGGTTGTTTTGTTTTCTAATAAAAGGTCTATTAATTAAAATCCAAATAAGGCTAGCTTATTGTGTGCTGTCTCAGATGAGAAGTTTCTTCCTTCTCTACCTACCACTAAAGTTTTTATAGGAAATTTTCCCTGTTTATGATACATATATTTTTAGTTCACTCAAACTGACAGCATAACCCTTTAGGGTAACAAGGTCATGCAACTGTCTTCCAAAAGACCTCATGCTAGCAGTAGACCTTTTTCAAGTCCTATGTACCTTGCAGAGACATGAAATCCAGGCACCAAAGTCACACTATAATTCTGCAAGGCCTCCTAGGAGAAGGTCAGTTTTACCTATCTGGATTCTCTTTATTTTTGTACTCTTTTTTGCTAGCTCCATAAGGTTTTATTTTACCTAGCATTTTAGATTTTTTCAAGTTTGTACTAGAATGGTAGTTCAGGGTATTTATTCTGCTATATTATCAATATGAGAAACTTAAGTCAAGATTCTCTTTTTCTTCTAATGGTTTATCTCATATATTCCCCAAATACTTGCTGGAAGAATATTGGTTGAATGAATAATGGAGTGGATGGCCCTCTATTCCAGGGTTAGTAAACATTTCCTATAAATTAGGCAGAGGGTAAATATTTTAGGTTTTGCAATCTGTATGGTATCTGTTGCATCTACTCAACTCTGCCCTTTCAGTACAAAAGCAACAAAAGACAATGAATGAGTGCAGCTGCGTTCCCAGAATATTTTATTTACAAACAAAGGTAGTAGGCCAGATCTGGCCAGTCGGCTGTAGTTTGCTGACCCTGCTTTATACCATTTTTGTTTTTCCACTGGATTATCTTAAGCATCAATAGTATAACACTATTTGAAAATATTTTTGAATAGTTGTAACTGTTTTAGGCAATGAAATGAAATATTTTAGGCAAAAAAAATCAATCTATCCATGAACTACCTAAAAAAGTAATGGTGAAGCCCCACTGGCACAGGACAAACTCCATTTATCTAAACAGTAATAATGTCTTAAGAAATAAAGGCAATATAAGCAGTTCTCTGAAATGGACAGATACGGTGAATCTCTACACTGTACACCATCTTTCTAGGAAGTCAAAGGAAATGGGAGAAGACCCATATCTGTCTTCCTCTACTGCCCTCTGAGAGCTCACATTCCAGGAAACTATCCACTAATCTTTCAACAATTGTAAAATTTGCACTGGGACCTATTTGTCATTAGATATATTGTATAAAATTTTTTAAAAGAAAAGAACATATACTGCGAGTATTGGAAAAAGTGTGAATTATAGCACTTAGTGTTGCCTATAATTCATGCCCTTAAACTGGGCAACACTTAAGTGATTCTCAGATGGCAAAATTGAGATTTAAAAGGTTACTTCCTTGAAAATGCTCCTCTGTGGTGTTCCACAAAACAGAACCTTATAAATCTAGCATCCTTGTAAGTTGTTGAGGCATCCCACGGCATCATACTGTAATACTTTGATCATTAACCCAGTTTGGGCCTTTCAAGAATTTTAGTTATAAATAATAAAACCTAGAAAGAGGTTCAAAGTTTACAAAATAGTGTTTTCCTTTAATATAAAAAATCAAAAACACCAGCAACAATTCATTTTCATGGAGAACCCATAAAATCCAAACATGGAAAAAACATCCAGAATGTTACCTTTGCAACAAATATTGTAGGAGATTTAATGCTTGATGTATTGGCAAGGGACATTTGTTCCTTTTATATATGTTGGTCATTTTTTTCTGGACTCCTTATATTTGCTCATACGGAAAAAAGAAAAACATGAACCACTATTCTAAAGCAGGAGTACTGAAATATAGTACATAGCCCAACTTTTTATAATATCAGATATATAGCAGTGCCTCAGCCCCTAAACTGGGACGGGAATGGGGTCAACTTTTTCAGGCTAGCAGTAAACACTGCCCTAAGTGCTTTTCCTTGCCTCTCTCCAAATGGCACTTCTAGCTATGTCTTGAGCAGAGAGTATAATACAAAGGCCTGAGGCACTTGCTTCTCTCTCTAGATCCAGATATCTTGCCCAGGTAATATTTTCTTCACTAACTTCCCATTTTGAAGGTCTTTCATTTCATAACATTTAAGACCTTTTTACTTAAGGTGTGTTCTGAGGACAAGCAACTTATTATCAGTTCCATCAGTTTTTTCAAAGAGCTAGCTTCCTAAATTTACTTTTAAGAGTTATCCCAGTCTCTTAAAATCCAAATAATAGACTTCACCTGATTCTCAGAAAATGTTTAACCTTTTCACTGCATTTTAATTTCCCTATTTCATGCATTTTATCTATTTATAAATAACCAGACATCTCAATGCAAGATTTCCCGACCCTTGCTTCTTAAAGAGACCAGCACATTGTTTTTACCTGAGCATTTATTAGAAATGTCAAATCAGGTCCCAGCCAAAACTTACTGAATTTGAATCTGCATTTTGAAGAACTCAGATGATTAGAACTCACCACACACATTGCTAGAACATTGGTACTCACATGCTTTTCAAGTAAACACACATGAAACTAATAATACACTCAGAAAAAGTTATGTAGTTTAGAAAAATCCATGCCAAGTGTGGTAGATCAAATTATGTACCCCAACAAAAGACATGTTTTTAATCTGTTTTCCTATGAGTGTGAACCCATTTGTAAATAGAGCCCTTAGAAAATGCATTATCAGTTAAGGTATGAATGAAATCTTCTAAGATCCTCTTTTAGGGATGGATAAACTGAATCAGGGTGGAGGCCTTATAAAGAACCAGAAGCCAAAAATCAGCAAAAACTGGAAGAGATGGTCATGAGATGGGAAAGAAAGATGCAAGCCAAGGAAACACAAGGATTACTGCAAGCCAGCACCAGAATACTAGAGTCGCTAGAGAGAAGGCATGGCCTTGATTTTGGACTTCTAGCCTCCAAAACCATGAGACAAATTCCTTTTGGCAAGCCAACCAGTCTGTAGCATTTCTCCCAAGACCTGGCAAACTAAGACAGCAGGCTTCCTGTTACAGCTCCTCCCTGGCTTACTGATTATTGCTATTGCACATTACAAGTTCCCCAACAACACAGATCACCTCTCGATCTACAGCAACTACACGCCTTAAATCAGGGGCTCTTGACAAGGGGTCCATGAGCTTGAATTTAAATTTAAAAAAATAAAAAACATTATTCTTATGGGGATTTGTTGGTGTGAGTGTGATATATTTATTAAATACACACAGTATAGGGTGGATGTAGGAAAGGGTCTGTGGTTTTCACCTGACTGGCAAAGGGGTCCATGGAACCAAAAAGGTTAAGAACCCTGCCTTAAATTGACTTATTTGCTAATTATTTGCTAATTTACTAAATATTATTTATTTAGTGTTTGTTGCATGAGATCCCTTTTCCTTCGGTCAACAGCTAAGAAATTTTCTCACCAGAACAACACAGACCTGCTCTTCTAAAATCAAGACACAAAATTCTAGAGGAAATTGACATTCTAAGGTTTAAATGTTCAAGAGAAAATTTCCTCCCTTAACAAAGACTCAGATGTGTTACTAAGATAATATATTGCTAATTACACAAACACAGAATAATCTAGTCTCTAAAATCATTAGCATTAAAAAAACTTATGTCTTATTTCCATGACATCTTAAAACTGTTGAATACTTCCAATGAACCTAATTTAAGTAGAAAGAAGAAAGTTGCTTGGAAGCCATACTCACAATATAATCTCTCCATAGAATTCATTTTAATTAAAAACCAAGTAATCCTGAATTTTCCTCAGGTTCTATGCTAATGCCATTGACCATGCTTACTATAATGAAAAATTCAACTATAAACCTGGAGGAAAATGGAATAAATGAATTAAAATACCCTCTCATTTTAGTTAATATAATCTTGATATCAGGTAGGGGTTTATAATTATGACACTGAAGGTGGAGATAGATTAGGCTAATTAAAATATATATGCATATATATTAACATAATTCAAGGCATATTTATTTAAATACAAACATAAATTTTAGAAATCAATAAGGAAAATGGATACATCTAAAGCAAAATGGGAGGAAATGATGTGATTAGAAATTTCACATACAAAAAAATGGCCAAAAATCATAGGAAAATGTTCATCACTTCAATAAGTAAATAGATATAAATTAAAAGAACAATATTGCCATTCATTTCGACATCAGTAAAATTTTAACTTTACTAGCAAGCATTGGTAGAATTTGAGAAATAATTACTCTGATGTATTACTTGTGGAAACTTAAAAGTTAAAATCTTTCTGAGGAGCAAATTGGCAACAGGCAAAAAAAAAAAAAGCCTCAGAAATCTGCATAACTCTTGTAACAGCAAATACAACCTTTCAGAATGTATCCTTAGAAACTAAACTGATAAGTGCAAGGATGTTCAGAGTGTTACTGTTGCAAACTGTTAGCAACCTAAATGTCAAGTAAGAGGGTCTGGTTGAATAAATCATGGACATATCCATGTACTGGAATGCTATGCATAGGTTTAATATGTTGTTGGAGAAGAACATATAATGACAGAAAAACTCATTCAAAATATGTACAATGGAAACAATAAAAAGCAATATGTATGTTATGATCTGTTTTAGGAAAAATTATATATCATGCATTTATGTATGGGTGGATGGATGGCTAAATGGATGGAGACTAGGAAGGTAGGCAGATAGTTCCATCAGTGCATAGATAATGATAGGCTAGATCACAAAAGCCTGGAAGGATATTCTTATACTCACTAAAATATCAACAACTTGATTAACTTAGAGTGGTGCGTTTATGGGTGCATATCTTTGATTCTCAGTTAAGCTGAACTTTTCTAATATGTGAAAAAAAATTTTGTGTGACTCATCTAAAACCTGTTCTTGATCCAGTTTCCCATTAGAATTTCACTATTTTGTGAATCAAATTGTATAAGGTTTTTTAACTACAAACATACAGAGTTGTTGCTGATAGTTTTCCTGGGTTATTTTCCACCAGGTTATTGTTTTTTGTCCTTCAGGAATGAACTCTTACATAGTAAAATATATGGACTTTCTCTTAGTAATTTTTCTATTATTTTATGCTTAAAACTATGCATAATTACTAAATCAGTCAATTTCATTTTTTAAAGCTACCTATGATTTTTTAAGGCATTTATCTCTTTAACTTATCTGGAATTTTTATTGGCATATGATATGAAGTGAGAGTATGATTTAATTTAATTTTTTCCCCAAACTTGTTAACCAATTGTCCCAGGTCACTTCCTAAGTAGGCCTTCTTTCCCCCCTTGATTTATGATATCAACTCAGTAAAGTTTTATAGGCTCAAATCTGTCTTAATTTTTCTTCTTTTCCATTTTTTAAAGTGATACTGTCTTGATTATTATAACTTTATAAGACAATTGTATTGGCTATTTGCCCCTGTTCATTCTGAGAGATGAACATTAGATATACTGTCACAAATTTATAAAAGAAAACTCATTGTACTTTTAAACTTAGATTATATCAATATCAATTCTATAAATTAATATGGGAAGAATAGACATCTTTAATATTCAATCTTCATTTAGTAAAATTGTCTCTTAGGTCTCAGGAGACTTATCATTTCCTTTATATAGTTCCCACATGTTTTTTCTTGCTAACATTGTTAAAGTATTTTGCATTTTCATTGTATTATAAATGGGAATTTTTGTTATATATATATATTTTCAAACTATTTGGAAGGAGGGTTTGAAAACCTAGCTCATACAAAGAAATAAATCTAAACGTCTTATTTGTTAAATCAATTCTGACACACGTATTTTGAAAGCAATAAATAAGCCATCAACTTTTCATGAGGAAATGATTAAGTAATCCAGGGTAGAAAAGGACAAATAATGAAATAAACAGATGTATGTTATGACAGAACATTCACATCTGCATCCAGTAGAACTGGTAAATTAAAGTTCTCTCATAGATTTCCTCTCCTTAAAATAAGAAATAATCTCAAAAAGAAATTCAATATACATCTTATCAAATATCACCAGACAGCACATATGTGAAAATTCTCACAGAAAGATTCAAACTTAAAACCAGATATCATGATGTTCTAGTTTATAAGAATAACATTTTAAAAACAGTTAATCAATTGTCTGGCTCACACACTGTTAGAAATAACTCTCCTGGCCAGGCAATAGGGCTGGTGGTTAGGGAGAAGACAGGAATGCCCTCCCTCTGTGTAGCATGAATGGGCACAATATCTCCTAAGGGAAAGATCCTAATTCCCTTGGATTCAACCTTCCTATACAACAGATGTGGGAGTTCTGTGATGCAAATTGCAATTGCAGGATTTAGGCTGGGCTAAAATACTCATTATAGAAGAACAAGATCAAGAAATCTTAGGGCAAGTCTTTGACAAGCAAATACTCAGAAGAATTATCCTTCTTTGCTGGGATTTTCACACCAGAAAAATCTGTAGTAAGAAAATGTTCCCCCAAAATACAGTCTGGCTTTTCTAGAAACAAGAAGAGAAATCTGCTTTGAAGACTAGTGCTTTTGGTCATTTATTAGATATACTTAGTGATGACATGAGAACAGCTATTTGGAATAATCTTAGTCAATCCCAAATCAACAGGCAGGAAGATATGAAAGAATAAATGAATCTTGGGTTTGAGGAAGTATCTATATCAGCTAGGTCATCTACAGAAAATCAAATGTTTGTAGTATATGGAATTTTGGTTAACTGAGATAAGACCACTGAATTTTCATATCAATACTTTTAACAGAAAATCTTTGTAAAATATGTTCCTTCATCTTCAAGTCTTAATAACTGTAGAATATTAAGCATATTGTCACTGCTGTGAATTTTGTAAAATCATATTTTTGAATTGCTTTAGATAACTTGATTTGTCATTCAATTTTCTTCTTCCAAAGCTCAAAAATTATTTCAGTCCCCCATGCTTTGACTGCACTTGTAAAATGAAATGGAATTTAATAGTCTGGATTAATATTATTAATAGAACATAGAACTAGGGGGAAATGAGATTAATTTGCAAAACTTTTGGTAGGAGATCACAATTCTCTACATTCTTCGTGCAATCCATTGTTGGCAAATATTCCCAATATCTTTATCCACTACTAATTCTACCAGATTTAAAATCCTAGGTACCAAATCTATATTTTTACAAGATTATATGGCATAAAAAAATACCTACCATTCAATAGTAAAATATCCAGAAAACCCTTTAATAAACTGAGTGAATTTCCCAAGAAGTTGGATTAATTCACAGTTTCAATAGCAACTTTACTTTTTCTGTGGTGTCATTATTTACATATGAAATCTGGCAAAACAGGGAAATTTGTAGGAACTCCAATTTGTCTTCAAACAGAACTCAACAAAATAACTCATGAGAGCATGAATACATATGAAGGAAAGGTTAGCAGGGGTTCTTAACAAGAGGTCTGTGAGCTTGAATTGAAATTCAAAAAAACATTATTCTTGTGGGGACATGTTGGTATGGATGTGATACATTTATTAAATAATACACAATATAGTGTGGACTTAGTAAGGGGTCTGTGGTTTTCACCTGACTGGCAAAGGGGTCTGTGGAACAAAAAAGGTTAAGAATCCTGGTTTAGAGCATCTTACAATCATTTCCTGAAATAAGGGTTACTTGTAAGAGAAAGTTCTTTTATAAAGAAGATTTTAAAGCTATGCAGCGCATTAGCATTCAATTTTGATTGCTATATAAACTCTGGTGAAAAAATATGGTTAAATCAAGTAATTATTTTGAACTAGTAACTGAGTCTAGTGAGAAAACTCAGAACTCCAGCATATATTAAAATGAAACACTCTTAGATAGAAAAGACTGGGGCGATAGAGAGGATGATGATTCTCATTTACACTGGATTTTTAAAGAATGATTTTAACAAAGTGACTATGTGTCTTTTTAACATTCAGGGAACAAAGCCGGAGATCTAAGAACTGTTAGTACTAAAAAAAAAGTTCAAAAATCACCAATTCTGACAAATCTAAGTAGGAATGGGATTAAATAAAAGTGACTTCTTTAATGGCCAATGGTATACTGTTCTCTAGGCTGTCTAATGAGGCAAAGAATAAAAACAGGGCCATTTTAGGAAATGACAGGGCTGAGTTGTATCATGGTCCTTCATTTGCTAAAGGTATGTGAAAATTTACTGGAAAAAAAAACCAAGTTGCTGAAAAACCAAGTTACTAAGATTTCTGAAATAAGCAGTCCCAGTTATAATTTCTATGATAGTAGACACCAATAAAATCCAAGGTTCTAAGTCAGATTTAACCTTCTTAAATACTATGCTCCCATTTCTCAGAAAACAAAAACAAAAATCAATTATGAACATGTTCACTCAAGACTCATGCCTACTTATTTATTCATATTAGGATTTTAGTTATTTGTCTTTATCAAGCACTAAAGGATATCAAGAAATGAAAATATGGTTATAGCTTTCAAAAGGACAAGATTATAAAGTATAAACCACATGATAAAAATAAAAACATGATATAATATATTAAGTAATAATTAAAACATCAGTGGAACAGAAGTGAATTATTGCAGCTGGAAAAAAATATTTAATGGAAACACATGCTCACTGCAATGGCTGAAATTAAAAAGACTAACAATACCAAGTTTTGGTGAGGATGTAGCATAACTGGAACTCCCATATATTGTTAGTAGAAATGCAAAATAGTACAGTCACTATGGAAAACAATTTGGTAGTTTCTTATAAGGTTAATCATACCAAGTAAATTATCTATTCCACTCCCAGATATTTACTCAAGACAAATTAAAATTTACAATTACCAGAAAGCTGCTGGCAAAAGTTTACAGCAGCTTTATTCGCAAGTACCAAAAACTGGAAAGGACCGTACTGACCAAGCAGTAAATGTATAAACAAACTGTGATATATCCATATAGCAGAATACTACTTAGAAATAACAAGGAAAAATCTTATACACACAACATTAAATTCAAAAGCATTATGCTAAGTGAAAGAAGCTAGACACAAAGGAGCATATACTGTATGTATTAGTAGAGTTCTCAAGAGAAACAGAACCAAAAGGACATACATGGAGAATATACATGTACATATATGTATACAAAATTTGTTCACATAACAGTGGGGGCTGGTAAGTCTGACCTCTACAGGGCAAGCCTCAAGCTGAAACTCTGATGTTGAAATCCTTAGTCTGAATTCCCCAGGGGAAGCTGACTAGAAATGTGGCAAAAGCCAACGTTGAAGTTGAGCAGAAATTCTTCTGACCTATGAAATCCTCAGTTCTGGCTTTTATGATCTTGAAATGATTAGATGAGAAGATTGCCCACTTTGCTGAAGGCAATCTTCCTTGTTGTTTGTAAGTGCAATTAACTCATTGTAGCTGCAAATCCCATATACATTAACAGAAATCCCCTCATAGTATAAGGTCTGTGCTTCACCAAACAATAGGATACCATGACCTAGCCAAGTTGACACATGATATTAACTATCACACTCTATCATTTCATTTACATGAAATTCTTAAAAAGAAAAAACTACAGTAAACAATCAGTGGTAATCAGGAGGTGAGTGTAACAGAAGGTGAGAGCAGAGAATTGACTTTCAAAGGGCAGGAGAGATCTTTGGGTGATGGAAATGTTCAGTATCATGATGGTGGTGGTAGTTTCATGGCTATAAACATTTGTCAAAACTCACTGAATTATGCAATTAAAATTGGTTAATTTTATTGTATGCAAATCAAACCTCAATAGTTAATTTTAAAAAGGAATAAAAAAGAAAATAGAAATTTTATGTATAGAATTTCTACTGCATTTGCTTTAAAAAGAGGACATGTAATTAAACAGAAGAGAAAACAAACTTGGTTAACTTAGAAATGAAGTAGTATAAAAAAATCAACAACATGAGATCATAATAAATTGCATAACTATTAACAAATAAATCAGTAAACCTGTATTGTGGATGAAATGGCTGAATAATTCTGACCTGTTTCTGTCATGGCAATACTGCATTTAAGAGTTACGAAAAAGAAAAAGAAAAAGGGTCCTGGTGCTGTGTAATGGAAAAAGCTATTTCCACCTTGGATCCCACTTGGGAAGCTACTCTTGTTATTTCTCTACCACAGGAAGCAAATCATAAACTTTGTCATGGTAGGATAGCAGATAATACTGATGGAGGTGGAGAAAACAGATGTTGGATTGGATATTTAGGTTAGAGAGAGTGATACAGAGTCTAAGAAGAGAAATTATCATTAGGATTTGTCTGTATTTTTGTAGTACTTATTGAAAGAAACACAGTGTGGAAACCCATTAAAAATAAAAGCTTCTTGAAATTAATTTTAATCAAATAAAATGACAAAAAGTAAAAATGAAAAGCTATGTGAAAAAAAGTCACGACAAAGATTCTGAAAATAAGAAAATTTCCTAGCACAAACCAGCAAGGAACAGAGTGATCTGGGACATGTAGCAAGACTGATTAGGCTTTTCCAGCAGTTTTTTACTGTGGAAAGCATAACAGTTTTCAATATTTATTCTTTTTCTTTGAATATATTTATGTGTAAATTAATATATAATAAAATACATGTAGTTCTCACTCAAGTATGTTGGCCCAATTATTGTTAACCAATTATTTTGCCACCAAATGTTGATTACTGGACTGTGTAGACCGTCACAGCAAAAGGTAAGAAAACCTTCTTAAGGAATTTTAAGTTTAAAAAAGCAGTAATATGGATCAAATGAGTATTACAGAAGTTAAGGGTGATGAGAAAAACCTTGCATTAACAGGAAGTCTTTACAATGAAAAAAAACAAGTAAATGAATATATGCACACAAGTGCGTGTGTAAGATGCCTTATGTGCTCTTCCCTGTGGGGTATAAAATGTTTTTTTTTAACAAAGTTCTGAACAAAGGATATGAATCCAAATGTGCAGAGTCACTAAAACTTCATACATGTCCCGTATCACTTAGTTTTTAATGCCTTTCAACTTACAAAATAACTGATTTTAAGAGATGAATTATTAGTACAGTAGACTAACAGTCCATAGGAACTTACTGAGTTCTCAACGAATGATGTCAAAATTGCTCAAATGAAGATCAAAAGACATCTTTGGTAAACTATTAATACACTAAAATCAATGATTAACTAAAAGAATGGAAAAGACGCTTGGATTCAGAGGCATACAATTGAAAAAACTGATGATGAAAAATAGGAGCAGCGACTGCCTCCATACAGTACAAGGAAAGTACCAAATTTCTATTGCTCCCAAATCAGAAATGTTGAAATAATAAAGGAAAATACTTAAAAACAATTAATTGCAAGAACGCAGAGTACAAGACCATCCACTCTATTTAAAAAAATGAGAAATATTTTCATCAAGAAGTTGGCAAGACACACCTTATTCTTAAATAGGTAAAGCACACATTTAAATTATTTATTAGAATAAAGCTCAGTTCCATCTAGATTCAAAGGCAATAACAATTTTATTGAAATGAATTTAAAAGACAGCTTCTTCTGTGACCTGGAGGAATAGTAGATCTTTGCTAAAATGAAGAAAATATTGAACCAAACACCTCAATCCTGGGTAAATACACAATCCAAATATGGCTGGATAATGGATCTTTATTTTACAGAACTTGTGCTCTAACCAAATGAAAGAATTTAATTATGGGCATGTAAGTAAGCAGGTTCAATTTCTAATAACTAGCTCATATTAAGAAACCATTACTTAACTTTGAAGAGAATGATCATTAGTAGAATAAAATACTCTTCTTTCAAAGAGAAAAACTGATGGCCAACTCATTCAAGAAACTTTCCAGTCTAAACCATCCATCAAAGGAGAACCATAGACAAAATAAGAAAATGTTTTATTTCATCAATTTTGCTTTCAACTGCATGTTGTTGAACCAAGCTGGGGATTAAGTGAAAAATTATTTGTGCCCAAACCAAAGTGTTTCTAATCTAGTCCATTTTGGATTTGACAACTTCTGGCTCTTTCCACATTTTTCTTTCAAGTCTACATCTAAGTTTCCTCCAAATAAGACATGTCCCAACCACATCCTACAGACAATCTGACCTGACAACCATTTGTTTTCTTTCCTTTACGGACATCAGCAATACTCATTCTCTTCTCTGACATTTTCAGAGTAGATGCTCTCCATATAAAGCACCACTCATCTTTACACCATTTAAGACCCATGGTATTGTTTCATAATGACAAGGACAACACCTTTCTCCCTAATTCTTATAGAAACTGGGGGAGGGGGAAACAAGAATAAAACAGAAAATGCTTTGCTCCAGGAAAACTGCAAACTTAATTCCTATACCTATATATACCCAACGCCTTCTTCTCACATACATTTGTTCTACCTCAACACTCATCAATCTTGCAAATGCACCAGCGGGCATACTTGGCCTTCTTCTAAAAGCAACAAGGAGATTGCCCTTTTACAAAATTATTCTGTACTGTTCTATGGCCACAGTAGCACTTTTCACAGTTGGGATTATTCTCCACATTGTTGCATCCAGTCAAAGCCACTCAAGAATTCCTATGGTCCCAGCAGCACTAAAAATACATAACAGCTTCCTTACAATAATGGCTGTGAATCACAGCATTCCTCGGCTGACATAAGTAGTTAAAATAGTTGGAAAAAAAAAAAGTTAAATAAAACTTTTTAAAAAGTTCAAGTAAAAAAAAAATGAAAAGGGGGTTGAAAAGGACTCCCCTACCGTCTAACAATATTAAAGTCTGTCTCAAATTTACAAACGTCCTCAGCAACATCAAATGCCACAGCTTCAAACACACGCGCCAGCTTCAAGCCCGACAGCTTCAAATGCCGCAGCTTCAAACACGCGCGGCAGCTTCAAACGCGCCAGCTTCAAACAGCCTTGGGGCAGCCATCTTGCACTCGCTCCAAGGAGCACAACCTCAGGGCCCTTAGGCGGCCACCCCATCCCAGAGGCCACACAGAGGCTTTGTTGGGGGAAAAATGGGAAGAAGAAAAAAAAAGAAGGAATATCATTTGCAGACGTTAAATTAGCCCATAGAGGGAGCTCACATAGCCCCGTAATTTCACAGTAATTGGAATCTCCTGTAATTTAAAATGTAGCCCCATCATTTGTTAGAGAGAGCCACCAGGGGTCAAAGAGAGCATGTCTTACTTCATACCGATCTCTGCATGCCTATAAAATGCAATTCCATTCAGACCCCCTTGACCGGGTGTTTTGTTACCGCAACAAAAAAAGATGATGATTCTTGGCTACATGTTCTCCAAAACCAGCCCAGAAATTAAAGTGACTCGTCTATGTGTGCTATTAGGGTGAATCCAACTGAATAAAGACCATAATAAGAATAAAGTTCCAACAATTAGAATTGTCATGGCAATGCCCTAAATGTCCCCCATTCACGGCGTTCGGTTTAGAAAGCTATGTGTTCTCTTTCAACCTTGACTAGAGATTCTCTTGTGGCTATCCATTTCTCTCGCTGTCTAGAGTCCTTAAACCAGGGATGCTGCGATGTGCCTTCAGACAAAAGGATAAAACCGGAAAATGACATGATATAATGACAGAGTCTTTTCAATAAAACATGAGAGGAACAAAATTCCAAATTTCTGTGGAAAGAAATATTGAGGAGAAAGCACATTTAAAATAAAAGAAATATTCTAAATGTGCAGTAGAAAGGGAAGATCAATTATCAGCTCCTGTAAAACAAATTTTTGAAAGGAAATAGTTTACATTTATGTAAATTTTTAAATATTTAGAAGCTTTAAAATTATGTAAGACAAATGGTTTCTGAAAGAAAAGTTATTTCTATCTCAGAGAAAACAAAAACCAAGAATGAAGAGAAAGCACAATGTATAAGGCTGTTAATCAAGAATTTAGTATCTGTGGACTTAATTTTATTTGGGATAAACTACTTTATCGATACACCTATTTCACTGTGAAGTATTATTTGGCATGCTTGTGTTATTATTATTTCTCTGACTGTATCTGCTTGCTTTTGGAGCTATGCTTACCTTTCCTGCACTCTGTACTTAAAAATATGACATAAATATTGAGGATTTAAATTACCTTTTAATATTATAGACACTTTATTAATTGTAAAGATACATGTCTGTAGTTATTTTACTTTTTAGGGTTACGCACTTTGTAGGGAATTATTTGCCTGAAGATGTGGGGCAGAGCTAATTTCAAACCTATACTAATCACATTTAATCAAACTTCCATATCAGGCAATAAAAAGTATCTGAATTTTATCTGAATTTGTCTCCTTATTCAACAGTCTTTCACTATTGTTTGAATTTCCTGTCTCAAAAATACCATGCTTTTCAGAAGCTTTCATTTTTATTTTCAAAATGTGTCCTGATTTCCACCTCTCATTTCAGACTTGACCAGAAAAATGTCAAGAACCTTATAACTAGCACCTTTTTCAACCTGATCTCTGAACAAGCTGGATATTCAAAGTTAGGAGATAATATACCCTAAATGTGGTTAGTGACCTTTCTCCCAACAGAATAAATAAAAACCTAATTTTTAATATCTTTATTAATAAAAATAGAAAATCAAAGGTAAAACTACAATTACCTGGAATGCTTTCAGACTTACACGATGTATTTACATTTTTTGATGTACTGAAGGTTAATCAGGACTTTCTTTTTGATGGCTTAGTTTCCATGCTTAAAATCTTTTTTAAATGCCAATAACCCTATCAGCCTTACTTACAGAGTTTATGAACATAATTTAATTGAGGCCCTTGTAGTTTCCCAGGATCATCAATGTGAATATGGTTATTTTAAATTATTCTAAATAAATAAGTAGAAGATTGGGATGAGTTTATCTTGTTAAATAAAGTTTATTTATGAATCTTTTTGTTCATTTTTTACTTAAAGTACAAAAGCCATATTATTTGAAAGTTCTGGTTTATTTTATTCAAGTGTATACAAAAACACATACTCTGAGAAAGATTAGGCAAAAATAACCATATAATACTCCTGTAAGAAGTTTGCAATATATATTCCTACTTGCCATCTGGTCAGATGTCTAATCAGTTTTCTGATCATTCAATTTCTAGAATAAAGAAATGAATGGTCTTTATTTTTTTTTAAACCATGAAACAGAAAATCAATGCAAAAAAATAGACTTGTTTATCTATAAGAAGAACATACATTCCTCAAAACTAAGAATTCAATGGGCTGAAGAGATATGGAATTAATACAGAACTATTGGTTAGTTATTATGAAGCTTTCGATAGTTATTACACAGGAATACCTTGTTTGCATTTCAGCAATATTTTCTATAAGTTTTTTGCGTTTGTGAACTTCTTGTAGACAAATAATAGTGGAGAGAAAAACTCAAGAGTTTTACAAGATAAAAAAGTTAAAATTTATTAGTTTACACTGGTTTTCTTACCTACCACAAAAAAATCTTGAGCAAACTCTGCACAGAATTATTGATTATAGTTAATATCTTCCATAATTGCCAATTTCACCTTGACTTTAACCTTGAATATACTTCTAACCAAAATATAAAGATATGAAAGAACAAATATACTTTGGACCAAAGAGTAGGAGAAAAGAATGTTTGATAATGAATAGTATCCTTTAAGTGGGAGAGGAACAGTTCATGAATATGTGATATTTAGCCCATTTTTACTTCCTTCAGAATAGTACTGAATCAGCTTCTTAAACCTAACTTTTATAATTTGAAATGGCTGTTCTCTAAGAGGAAGTGTGAGGAACACTGGGCATATTTTGGAAAATAAGTTATTTGGGGACTACTCTCTTAAAAATCAGAACAAAGCCAATTTAGTAAGCATAAGTTATAATTAATCTTGAAAGTAATAGTAGGAGAACTTAAGCTTCTTCAGATCTGCAGAAACTGGTAGGTTTTATGTATACTAAACATCTCAATATCTTTCACTATAATGAAAAGTCAAACATTCAGGAATAGAATGTGACATAACTTCATTCCCATAAAGCAAGAAAGGATTACAATGGCCTATAAAGATGCTCCTTTTGTGCATGTATGAGTTATTGAAGAGAATTATAATATTTATTTTTTTTATTTTTTAACAAACTGTTGGGAATATATTTTGGTAGAAATTACTTATGAGTTGCAACATGCTTTTGGCTTTAACCATTTTAGAACATCTGTGAGATGCAACTACAGAATAGAAATTGCTTTACAAACTATGCAGTAAGAGAGCTACAATTTTGTTTTCCCCTTGTCAACGGAAAATAAAATAAATTTCCCGTCAGTCACAATCAGAGCTAGAGGGACTGATTATTCAAAATATAGTAGTACCTACATTTCTCCAAATATTTCCCAAGACGTAGCTTTTGTGCTGAGTATTCAATAATTTCCTCAAGCTGTACACCTGAAAAATATATGTCTCATGTCTGGTGTTCATAATCTGGTAGACAACCACATGTGTTCACAGCCCATATCTTTGAGACAATTATTCTCCTGGGTATGCAAATATACTGGGCTTGCAACATGTTTATTCAAAAGAGTGGGCAAGAATATTTCTTCTAAGAGCATCTGCAGGTTTCCACTAGTATTCTGCACACAACAATATATTTCCCCATGAATTCAGCTTTTTTCCTAAATGAAATTTATCCAACTTTAAATGAAAGCTTTACATTTTTAAAGTTTTACCAAAAGTTATGGAAACTCAATTTGGTAATAAGTTTTCTTTAAGAAAAGCCTGTAAAAGAAACATAATGAAACTGCATATGACAGGATTTGGTTTATTGCTTGGATATTGGTATAACCTATAGACACAAAAGTACAAACATCCTGGTATTCCTAACTCACCAACCTCTTTGCTATGCCCCAGCCAAACACTATCCCACTACTGATTCTAGCCTTAGTTTCACAACTGTTCAGCTATTTACACTTTTTTTTCATTATCAACCTGCCCATCTATTCCTGGCACAGATAAATTTAAAGTATTAAGCTAATTTTAACTAATCAAGTTATGAATATCAAAGTGCTAAATTAAAAATATGTTAAAATATTTTGAAATATAAAAATCCATCACCAGAGTAAAATATGTTAACATACGTCTATTGGAACTTGACAGATAAAGTATACAACCAAGAAGTAAATATATATATATATATATATAAAATACAATATTTGAAAAAGATATTGATTTTACTTAATGGATATATATAACTAAAATGATATACACACACAACATTGTATCTAACATAGAATGAAACAATCATTTTTGTCTCAAACAGCCAGGAGATTTTTATACATAGTGACCATGTATTATAAGCATACAGAGGACATTTCAACAAATTTCCCCAAAATACAATTCATAGAGCTATATTTTCTTTTTCTAATACATTTTAAACAAAAGAATTGGGAATTTTATTTCCAATAATTATTTATTTGTATCAAACCTCCAAAGGAGGAAAATAAAAATACTGGATAAAATGTTTAAACCCCCTTAAAATCATTTAACAGCTAACCAAATAATAAGGAACTACAGGAACAAAACTAAGGGAGAAAGAAACAGATATAAATTGCATATGTACGCACCAAGCTGCTTTAGCCCTGAGGGTATGTGCCCAATTTGAAAAATGCTGTTTTGGTTTTAATAGCCATATGGGCAGAGGAAGAAAGAAGACTCAGAGTCTGCCTATAACAGGGAGGCTGAGAGGAGACTCTCTCCACATTAATTTGGGCTACAAAGGGTGGTGCACCTCATGCAAGTGTGATTTGTAAGCAATGTCTTCTAGGTACTAGTGGAATGGCTGTAAGAAAAGAAAAAAAATATAAAAAATATGCTTTGAAAAGATGTCCCTGGCCAGCCTTCCAATAGGTTATACTCTGTAGGTTCCTGAGATCTTCAACTCTTATGTTGGGTTAACACTACCTTCCATTGGTATCATCCACAAATATTAGATAGAAGCAAACGTAAATCTTCTGTAGTAGAGTGTGCCTTCTTCCTGGGCCTCAAAAAATACAAAAGTACTTTTTAAAGGACAATTTCAGTACATAGGCAATAGTAACAAAGCACAAAAGAAATAGGAAACTGTGAGTCAGAACCAACAGAAAAAGCAAACAGTTGAAACAGGTCTGCATCAGATGTTGACATGAGCAGATACAGTTTATAAAGCAGTCAAACTTATCATATTTAAAGGAATAAGAGATACTTTAAAACATCTCCAAGATATAGAAAACTATAAAACTTTAAAATAAAATGAGTGGGGTTTCTCCACTAATAGCAGACTAGGTTGTTTCAGCCAACTTTCTCCCAGAAAACAACAATAAAATCAGAACAACTATATATTTTTTGAAAATCCTATCTAAGGTATGTGAAAGACACCAAGGTTTTAAGGAAGCAAATTGAGGTATGTATCTGGTACCACTTTTCCCATCAAGATGATGGCAAATTCCATGGAGGGTAAGAGATTTAGCAGCTGAGCAGAGATTTTGACAGATGTCCAATGCTGAAGAGACAAAAATAAGAATTCAGGAGGAGATGCCTTGATATACACCCTACTCTTTTAGTTTGGATTTCAGAAGCGTATATCCTAGAAGTAAGTATAAAGTAGAAATAAACCAGTCTTCACAGGTGCTGAAGCTTAGCTTCAAATCACTTCAATTTCTGATTGGATTGGGGTAACTTTATATTGTTAATGTTCCTACACTAAAAGAAAATGTATTCTGGAGATAAGATCATTTAGAGATTCCAAGTATGTTTACATATTCATATAAAATGCATTATTCTTAATCAAAATAGCCAGGCATGTGAGAAAAAAAGGCATAACTGCAAATTTAGAGAATAAATCAACCACAGAGGAGATCAACAGGAGATCTAAGTAATAAATTTAATAGTCATGGAATTTAAATAACTATAATTAACATATTCTAGGAATTAAAAAACAATATTGAAAATGTTTGTAGAAAACTAATAACTATCAATAAGAAACAACCAGAATTCTAGAACTAAAAAACACAATAACTTGAAAATACAAATTTAATATAGATTTAGCAATCATGTAGATAAAGCTGAAAGAGAGGATTGTAAACTGGAAGGTAAGTTATAAGAAAATATTAAATCATTGTTTTAGTTTTCTAGGCAGCTTAAGCAAAAACCATGAAATGGGTCAGGTTAAGCAATGGGAATTTATTTGGTCACAGTTTTGAGGTCAGAAAAATATCCACTTCAAGGTATCATCAAGATGATGCTTTCTTCCTAAAAACTGTGGTGTTGGGGGCTAGCTACTAGTGATTCTCAGTCCTCAGCTGGTCATATGGCAAGGCACATGGTAGTGTCTCCTGGTCTCTCCTTCTCTTCCAGGTTCCATTTCAGCATCTTGCTTTCTGTGGCTTTCTTTCTCACACCTGATTTCAGTCTGCTTATAAAGAACTCCAAAATAGGATTAAGATCCATCTTGATTGAGAAGGAACACACCTTAACTGAAGTAGCCTCATCAAAAGGTCCTGCTTACAGTGGGTTCACACCCACATGAACAGATTAAGTGTAAAAACATGTCTTTCTCTGGTACATATAGCTTCAAACCACCACAATCATAAAGCCACAGAAGGATAGAAACTACAGAAAAGTGCAAGGGTAACTAACAGAACATGGTAAAAATGTTTGATTACATGTAATTCAAGTTTCAGAAAGAGAAGACAGTAGGTCAGAATAAATATTTGAAGGGGGTAATGGCAGAAAAGTTTTAAAAATTGAAGAAATATTTTAGAAACAGATACAGGTGGAAGCCCAACAAGGATAAATATGGATAAAACAATATTTGGCACTATTGTAGAACTTTGAAAACCAAGGTAATGAGAAAATCTTAAAAGCAGCTGCTAGAAAGGCATAGTACCTTCAAAAGAGCAACAATAAGATTGACAGCTCTCGCCATGGTAGAAATTGTATAAGACTTGAAAAAAATAGAATAGTATTTTGAGAATATGGAGAGAAAATAAATACCAACCACGAATTTTAAGTCCAGTAAAAATATAACAAAATAAAGTTATTTTCAGAAAATTTTTAAAAAGATATAGCATGGAAATTACAGAAGCAGGAAATATTTAGAACAACCAAGAAGGAAAATATGTGGGTAAATCTAATAGAATATTGTCTGAGAAGATCAATGATAATATCTTATGGGGTTGAATATATAGAGAGAACTAAGTATATTATAACTGTGGACACTTTAAGAAAAAGGATGCACTTTATATTGTAGTATAATCACTAAAAGAATAGCCTAACAAGCTAATAGAGGGAAAAATTTTTAATAATTATACAATGAAATCCAAAGGAAGGCAAGAAGAGAGTGAAAAAAGAAACAAAATCAGTAGCAAAAATAGAAAGGAAAGAAAAAAATGGTAGATTCAAACTCAATAATCTAAAACTATATTAAATATAAACTAACACATTGTCACATTAAATACCAAAAATAAAATCCAAAATATTTTCTTTACATGAAGAGTCATATTATAAGCAAAATTTAAAGATAAAAGAGTGGGAAAAGATAACCCATGCAAACACTCAACTAAAGAAACCTAATATAACTGTATTAATATCTGTTAAAGTTGACTTAAAGACAGGAAGTATTAGTAGATATTAAGGTAGGTGAGGATTGTGGTTATTAATACAAATATGAGACCATGGATATGACATTTGACCAATCGGTGCTCATTTGTTCATCTTTTAAAGACTGGAGAAGCATTGAGTTAGTTTTGGGGATTGGAGAGGATAAATGTTCCTGGACAGTGGTGATGCTTTCGTGGTTTGTTGAACTGCGTTTTGTCATTTTATTTTTTGAAGTTGAGGTAAGTTTAGAAAAAGAAAAAAGAAAAAGAAGAAATATAGGGCTAAATACCTGATGGGTCAAAGATGAAATCAAGAGGGAAATTAGAGAATATTTTGAACTGAATGATAATGAAATCACTACTACAAACAAAAGTAGGAGGGGGTGCATCTAGTTAGAAGGAAATTCAATGAATAGATTAGAAGAAGACACAAACATACATATAAAGAAATTAAAGAACAGAAAATTAAACACAAAGAATGTTAAGAAAAAATAAATAAGAGCAGAAAGTAAGAAAAATAAGAAAAAATACTATAGAGGAAGTAAAGACAAAATTTGGTTTTTGAAAAGAATTAAAAATTGTTTAGCCCCTCACAAGACTGATTAAGATAAAATAAGACAAGATATCAAAAGCCAGTATGAAGAATGAAAGTCAGAATTTTATTAATGATTTTACACACCTTAGATTATAAGAAGATATTTTAACAGCTTTATACCAGTGTTTGGCAAACTATAACCCATGGAAGAAATCCATACCATTGCATATTATTTCAGAATAAAATACTGAAAGACAAAGAAAATTCAGGTCAAAGGGCAAGAGGTATAGCAGATGACAGACAGATGAAATATTTCTCTATTGAAAACAGGCACCAAAAGAAAACAAAATGATATCTTTAATGTACTGATATAAAATTGCAAACCCAGAAGTTTATACACATGGAAATATCCTTCAAGAATGAAGATAAAATGAAATAATATTGTGACAAAAACTATAGGAATATACTATACCAGCAGAACTGCACTTACAAATTCTAAAGAAAACATTTTTCAGTCATTAGGAAGATAATCTCAGATGGAAGACCAGATATGCTAGAAGAAGGAAGTATGAAGAAAATAGTAAATATAAGAGTAACTCTAAATAAACATTATGAACATTGAACACATGAAGCAATATAATAATAATGATTGTGCATGTGTAGGTATATGGGTCCATGGGTATGTATTTTTAAGCTATAAAACAAGAATAAGGGAAGTAGATGAGGTTCAGGTGATTGGGCTCCTGTCTACCAAATAGGAGGTCCATGGTTCAATTCCTAGGGCCTCCTGGTAAAGGCGAGCTGTCTCAAGTGGAGAGCTAGCCCAAGTGGAGTGCTGGCCCATGCACAAATGCTGGCCTGTGCAGAAAACTTCCATGGCAAGATCACAAAACAAAAAGAGACACAGAGAAGAGATAATAAGAGATGCAGCAGACCAGGGAGCTGAGGAGGTGCAAGAGACTGAGTGCTTCTTTCCCACTCTGGAATGTCCCGGGATCAGTTCTTTATGCTGCCTAAAGAGAAGACAAGCAGACACAGAAGAACACACAGCAAATGGACACAGAGAGCAGACAGTGAGCACAAAACAATGGGGGGGGGGGAGATAAATAAATAAAACAAGAATAATAAGTCTGTTGAGAAACAAGCAAATGGAAACGAAAGTGTTCTAAAATATGTACATTTAGGGTTGGGGGAAAAAGGCAAAAGTATAAGATAAATTAGACTTTGATAAGTAAGGAATGGATACTATAATTATAGGTTAGCTACAAAGATAATTTTTAAAAAGTATTTATACCTTCTATCTAGACACATCTAGATGCTATAGGCAGGACAGACAACCCCAGGAAATTGGCACCCCCTTAATGGGCCTTACCTAGTAATATTTGATAACCTATCTTCCCAATGTATCAAAGTTAGACTCGTTAGTAATTTTCCCATGCATGGTTCTTCTTCCCCTTTTATTTGAACCTATAATTAGCACTATACCCATTAAATATACATTACAGAGACTTAATTCTTCTGTTTGTTCAATTGAGCCCTGAAATTCAACAGAGTTGCAGCCAACACCTACTCTCCAGTTCATCGGACTCACCCAGGACAATGAACAAAAGGATGATGATGGACGTGCCCATACCAAAAAATAGTATCTACAACTGTAGTGAAGATAGTTCCATCCATAAGTCCCATGGGATCTAAGCCCCCTCTTAATTGAAAGCAGAGTGGGCATCACCATCCCCAAATCCTCAAAATTGAGGAACAAGTAAATATAAGGAGGGAATGCAACTATGGACTAAAGTAGACATTATTATTCTAGTAATGGAAGAAATTTTTAACATTGAAATAAAGACTGTGGTTAATAGAGGCTCTGAAGGGAGAGAGAGGGAAGAATAGTTATAACATGGGACATTTTGGGGACATTGGAATTGTTCTGTATGATAATGCAATGATGGATACAATCCATTATACATTTTCTCAAGACCTATAAAATTGTGCAGTGCAAAGTGTAAACCATAATGTAAACTATAGACCATGGTTAGTAGCAATGCTCAATATGTGTTCATCAATTGTAGCAAATGTACCACACTAATGAAAGATGTTAATAGTGGAAAGTGTGGGAGGAGTAGTAGTGGGGTATATGGGAAGCCCACTACATTTTCAATGTAACATTCAAAGCTTCTTTAAAAATAAAGAAAAAAGTATTTATACCTTATAGAAAATTGGAATGTAAGAAATGGTCTGTCAGACAAAAGACAATAGAAAGAAAAATAATAATTACATGGAATTGTAAGGACGTGTGTAAAGCATCTTTTTTTTCAGCAGCAGCTGGATTTTATTCAGTGTGCAAAGAAAGCCAGTAGATTTTTTTGGTCTTTTAAAAAATATATATATTTTATTAGAGAAATTTTGAGCTTACAGAATAATCATGCATAATGTATAGAATTTCCGTACATTGACCCTCCACTAACTTACATTTTTGTGGAACATTTGTTACAGATTATCAAAGAACATTATCAGACTTTACCAGCAACTATAGTACATGGCTTCCAGTTGGTATAGTTTTTCCATATATTTCATATTATTAACACCATGTATCAGTACTGTACATTTGTTATAGTGCATGAGAGAACACTCTTATATTTGTACTGTTCACCACAGTCCATCTTCCACCATATGGTTCACTGCTTTATACAGTTCCCATGCTTTGTACAATCTATCCGAAGTGTACTCAGTGGCTCTCACTTTCATTGTATCCATTGTCTCAGTAAATTTTTGACTGTTTTCCTTAGTCCAAAAGAAAAATTCCCATACCTACCTATTATTGACCTTTAGCTTTGATATGGTATCTTGACATTGATACAAGAATATTACAATATTGCTGTTAATTATAGTCCATAAATTACTTCCCCCCCCATGCATCAACATATTCTTACCACCTTGTAATAATGATGTACATTTGTTCTAGTTCATAGAAGACCATTCTTGTATTTAAACTATTAACCACAACCCCATCCACCTCTGGGTTCACTATGTTATTAGTCCCTAGATATTCTCTAGCATTCCTTAAGTAGAGGTTTACATCCCTATGCTACTCCTATCACCCACAATCCCATTTATAAATGAGCTGTTATTTATACTTACTATGATGTGTTACCATCAACTCTATCCATTTCCACATTTTTATAGTAAAGCTAATTAAAAATTCTACATTAAGAGTCAGTACCCCTTCTCAACCCTCATCCTATCTCCTAGTATCCTATACTCTAGGTTTTAACTCCATGTGTTTATTCTTCTAATTTAGTTTATATTAGTGTGATTGTACAATATTCATCCTTTTGCGTGTGGCTTATTTTACTCAGCATAATGTCCTCAAGGTTCTTCCATGTTGTCATATGAGTTCCAATTTTATTTCTTCTTACAGCAGCATAGTAATCCATTGTATATATATTCCACATTTTACCCATTCATTGATTGATGGACACATAGAATATTCCATCTTTTGAAAATTGTGAATAACACTGCTATGAACATGGGTATACAAATGTCTTTTTATATTTTTTTTTCAATTTTTTTAAAGATACTTAGATTACACAAAATGTTACACACACAAAAATATAAGGGATTCCCATGTGCCCTACTCCCTACAGCTCCCACCCTTCCCCACATGAACAACTTCTTTCATTAGTGTGGTATATTCATTGTAATTGTTGAACACATTTGGTGCATTGCCACTAAGCATGGATTATAGTTTACATCATTGTTTACATTCTCTCCCACTCAATTCTGTAGGTATTAGAAAGATATATAATGACCTATATCTGTCGTCGCAATGATGTTCAGGACAATAGGTTTACAGGAAATAGAAAGGGAGAAGGTTGTGAGCCAATGCCCATACAAATGTCTTTTCAAATCTGTTTTCAGTTCTTCAGGATACATCCCAGATCACAAGGCAGTTCTATATTTAGCTTCCTGAGGAACTGCCAAACTGGTTACCACAGAGGCTGCCCCAAAATACATTCCCACCAATAGTGAAGAAGTGTTATTTCTTCACATCTTCTCTAGCACTTGTGTATTTTTTTTTTATAATGGCCATTCTATGATGTGTAAGATGATATCTCATTGTAATTTTGACTTGCATTTTCCTAATAACTAGCGATACTGCACATTTTTTCATGTGCTTTTTTGCCATTTGTATTTACTCTTTTAGAAATGTCTATTTAAGTTTTTTTGCCCATTTTAAAATTGGATTGCTTGCTCTTTCATTGTTGAATTGTATGATCTCTTTTTATAACATAGAAATCAAACCCTTATCAGATATATGGTTTCCAAATATTTTCTCCTATTGAGTGGGCTGCCTTTTCTCCTTTTTTGACAAAACTCTTGGTTCATTTTTCATCCTGCCACCCAAAAGAGATTGTCACCCCAGTATGTGTATATGAGTGACTCTACTTCCACTGGAATAGGGATAGGTAACCACAGTGGTTGCTGAGACTAGAAGGAAGAAGGAGAGGATACAGCAAGGGAGCATGAAGTTCTCCTATTGTTCTTTTTTATTTAAGATTTTATTTATTTATTCTCCCCCCCACCCCCATTATTTGTGCTCACTGCCTGCTCTGTGTTTCTCTGTGTCTACTCATCTTCTTTTTAGGAGGCACTGAGAACTGAACCAAGGACCTCCCAGGAGCGAGAGAGGCACCTAATTGCTTGAGCCACATCTGCTCCCTGTTTGTTGTGTCTCTCATTATGTTTTCTCATTGTGTCTTCTTGTTGTGTCAGCTCTGTGAACCAGTCCATCGTGTCAGCTTGCTCTCTTGGCCATCTTTAGGAAGCACAAGCAAATGAATGAATCTTGGACCTCCCACTTGGTAGGTGGGGTCCCAACTGCTTGATCCATATTCTCCTACTGTTTTTAAAGCTGCATGTTCTTGATTCAGTATTCACTCCATTACTGCAGCCCTTTATCTATCTTCTGGAGTCACAGACCATATCCTCACAGGGCAGAGGAAACAAATATGCTAAGGTGGCTGAAATTTGACAATTAGGAAAATAGAGAGAAACCCACAGAGCAGGAGCCAAAAACATGATGTAGCGATATCTTGTGGGTCATTAGTTTACTGTGAAGTTACATATGCACAGGGTGAGTTTCCAGAAATTCTAGCAGAGAACAGTAACTGAGGGGCAGAGAAATGAACAGTTTCAGATGTTGAACAAAGCTGGGGAGATAGTAGATTTCCTGTCCAGCCTGAGGGAAGAATCCTTAGTAAATACCCAGGGAATTCTGTTGAGATCCTTGAAACAACATGCCCTAGAAATAAGGCCTGTACTATAAGATTAAAGGCAAAGATAAGAAACAACCTGATAAATCCTAAAATCAAGCCTCCACAGGATCTGTATTATCAACCAGAAATATAATTGCTGCCCAGAAAAAAACTCACCACTCATCAGAGATAGATAATTGAAATTGTATAATACTACCATCCACAATGTCAAAAATATAATTAAGAATTATTAAACATGCAAAGAAGGAGGAGAAAATGACTAATAATAAAGTAACAGCTAATAGAAGCTTACCCAAAGACTATTCAGAAATTGAAATTTATAGACAAAGACTTAAAAATTATTGTGATTAATGTAATAAATAAAATTGAGGAAAATATGGGAAAAATGGATGAAAATATGTCCTTGTCAGAAGATAAGGACATTTTTAAAATTTTTCAAGTTTTGTAAAATAAAATACCAACCTAAATTTTATACACAGCAAAGATACCTAACAATATGAATATGAAATAGAAAGGTTCTAAAAGCTGGAAAAGGCAAGGAATTTGATTACCCCCTAGAACATCTAGAAGTATCACAGCCCAGCCCTAACAATACCCAGATTTCACCCCTGTAACTCATTTTGGAACTTTGGCCTCCAAAAGTGTAATAGAATAAATGTTTGGGGCAATTTGTTATAGCAGCATCAGCAAAAAAAATGAAAAACCAATGTTTGACTTCCTGAAAAATGTAATAATATAATTGATAAACACCAAACAAAATTTATCTTTTAAAGATTAGGAAAAAAAGAAATGAACATTGCTATACATTTTATAGCTATTGAAAATGTAAAAAGATAATATTACAACCAAAATTTACTAATAAATTTAAAACTTTAGGTGAAATAGAAGATTGCTTGACAGGTACAACATAACATAATGAACACAAGAAGAAATAACAAATTTTTGTATTCCTAAATCTGTTCAAGAAATTGAGTGTGTCCTTAATTCCTTTCCCACAAATAAATCTCCATCTCAGATAGCCTTACCTCCAAAGTCTTTCAAACATTTAAGAAAGAAATAGCACTAATTTTATACCAAGTCATCTGAAAATAGAAAAATGGGAACAGTCTTTAAGACTACTGTATTAGTCAGCCCAAAGGGGTGCTGGTGCAAAATGCCAGAAATTGGTTGGTTTTTATAAAGGGTATTTATTTGGGGTAGAAGCTTACAGTTACCAGGCCATAAAGCATGAGTTACTTCCTTCACCAAAGTCTTTTGCCACATGTTGGAGCAAAATGACTGCTGATGTCTGCCAGAGTTTCAGCTTCCTGGGTTCCTCTCTTTCTGGGGTTCATTTCTCTCCAGGCTCAGCCCCTCTTTTTTTTCCACAAGGCCAGCTATAGACTGTCAATTGACCAGCTCTGTCTCTCTCTCCCTGGGACTCTCTTCTCTCCAAGCTCTGCTCCTCTGTGTGCTTACGACTCCAGCTCAAAACTCCAGCATTAAAACTCTAACAGCAAAATTCCAACTAACTTCTGTGCTCTGCCATATAGTTTTATCTGTGAGTTCCCACCCTCCAAGGGGCCCTCCAAGGGGGCAGAGAGTCAATGTCCTACTGACATGGCCCAATCAAAGCCCTAATCATAATTTAACCATGCCCAGGTACAGACCAGTTTATAAACATAAACTAATATCTGTTTTTGGAATTCACAACCTTATCAAACCACTACAACCACCTTAATCTTGATACCCAAACTGATGACATTATTGCAAGAAAGGAAAATTAAAGTCTACCTATTCCTGAATATTGATACAGTAATTCTAAATAAAATATTGACAAATGAAACCCAGCTATTTATTAAAAAGGATAATACATCACAAAGAATTTGTTTTTTTGCCCCCAAGAATGCAAGGTTAGCTTAACTTTAAAAATCAACTAGTACAGATGGCCTGATTAACAGACTAAAGAAGGAAATTCATAATCACATTCCAAATGATAAAGAATATTGTACAGTAATATTCAAATCCCATTTATGCTCAGCAAGCTAGGAGTATAAGAACAACTTTGTTAACTTTTTAAAGAGTATCTATGAAAAATTTGTAGGAGACTTCTACTTCTAGATATAATGACATAACTGGAACAGAATTTATTTTCCTACCATTATCAAAATGAGACTGAGGAAAAGATATGGAAAAACTGCTTACATAAACGAGACCTCAGGCATCACAGAAAGGTGATCCTTGAGAGAAAAGAAACAAGTGCTATGAACTATATAATTATCATGGCTTTTGATATTATTCTGTTTTGTTTTGATGTCATCCTAGACCTCAGAGTAGGGAGTGGAAACCCAAGCAAAGCATGGTAGTCTTGAGGATTTGGGGGAACAGAGATTTAAGAAGGCTTAAGCAGTTGAAACTTGTGACAGTATCAGAAAGGAGAAAAATATGGAAAGAGCACTAGAAATCTGCATAGCAGCCCCCTTAAATCTGAGGCTGACCACAAAGTTGTATATGTATGATACTTTATGAGGCCCAGGAAAGAATGACTGGGGAGTTGTCAGTTGAGCAATGCCCAAAGTTTACACAAGGGCTGGTGCAAATTAAACTTCTGACCAGCCAGAATGAAAAGACTGATAAATTTCCAGAGTATTCTGTAAGATCCCACAATGATCATGCCTTAGTCATAGGACTAAATTATCATTAGAGTAAAGGCTGTTCAGTACCTACCATAACAATGCTTAAAAATAAAACTTGAAAGAAAGGAACTGATCCATGAATAACTAAATGCCTTCCTATTTAAAGAACAATAACAAAATACAGACACTCGACTACATAGTATTCACCATGTCCAGATTTCAGTAAAAAATTATGCAAAGGAGCAAGAAAGTACATCTCATAACCAGGACAAAAAAAATTAGCCAATGGAAACAAATTGTGAATTAAGAGATATGATGGAGTTAGCAGACAAGGACTTTAAAAGATGCATCTTAAAGATGCTCATGGATTTAATGGAAAAGATAAGCAATAGGAGTAGAAAAATAGACAGTGTAAAAAAGAATCAAAAGAAATTTCTAGATATAAAAAATATAAATGATATGAAAAATGCACCAAATGGGAAAAACAGCAGTGAAGATTCTGTGGAAGGATCAATAAACATGAAGAACAGCAGTAGAAACTCATCTAACCGAAGATAAGACAGAAAAAAAAAAAGTGGATGGAAAAAATGAACCAAACTTCTGAGACAATATTATGAAGTCTAACATAAGTGTAAATTGGGAAAATAGACAAAGGAGAGTCAGAAAAAAATATTTCAAGAAATAATGCCTGAAATGTTTTTAGGTTGTATTAAAACTATAAACTATTAAAAGCATGAAAAGATTGAGAGGTGAGGAAATTTCTTGTCTGTCTTTTTTTTTTAAATTATTATTGAAATAATGAAAGTGCTCTAATAACAATTGAAGTAATGAATGTACAACTATGTGATTATAGCAAATACCATTAATTGTACACCTTGAAGGAATTGCAATAAAATTGATTTTTTTAAAAGGTACAGTTCAAAGAGCATCCAAAAACACAAATGCATCTAAATAGAATATATACAAAGGAAACCTACCAAGCAAAGTCATAATCAAATTGCTGAAAACTAAAGATAAAGAAAAAATCTGAAAAGCAGTCAAAGGAAAAAAAGTGACACATTACATAAGAGGGAGCAAAAATAATGAATGCAAACTTATCACAAACAATGCAAGCCAGAAGATAACAGAATGACATTTTTAAAGTGCTGAAATTTTTTTTTAAACTGTCAATCTAGAATTCCATATCCAGTAAAAGTGTTATTCAAAAATGAAAACAAAGTCTTTTTCAGTGAAATGAAAACTGATAGAATTAGTCTACAGCAGACTCACGCTATAAGAAATACAAAAGGAAGTTTTTCAGACTGAAGGAAAACGATAGCAATTGGAAACCTGGGTGAACAAAAAGGAATGATGAGGGGCAGAAATAGTAAATATGAAGGTAAATACAAAAGAGATTTTTCTCCTTTAATAAATTTGACAACTTAGGTAATGCCAGGCTAATAATCACTGTTTCAGAAAATAAAAGAGGGAAAGTGTCCCACTTTATTGGGTCAGTATTAATCTGATACTAATATTAGACAAAAACATTACAAATATGTAATACACACACAAACCTTAAATATCTTTATAGGCATGGACCCAAAAACCTATAACAAAATAATATCAAATTAGGAAATATATGAAAACGATAATGTCATAATCAAATAGAGTTTAACCCATGAATGAAAGATGGCTCAACATTTGAGAATCAATGTAATCCATCATATTAAGAGAATAAAGGAGGAACACCATATGATTACCTCAGATGAAGAAAAATCATATGATAATATTCAACAATCATTTAGGATAAAAGCTCTCAGATAACTACAGATAGAACTTTTTTAACTTACAAAAGGGATCTGTTCCTCAGCCCCCAGAAAAGCCTATAGCTAATTTCATACTTAATGGTGAAAGGCTGAATGCTTATGTTGATTAAAAACAAAACAAAAAACAAGGATATCTGCACTCAGAACTTTTACTGAACTTTGTTCTGAATAGCCACGCTAGTGAAATAAGACAAGAAATATTAACTAGCATATAGACTAGGAAGGAAGAATTAAAATTCTCTCATTATCACGCACATACAAATCTTAACCTAAAAATAGAAATCATTAAAAATAATACATTTTTTAAGGTTCTCATCAGTACAATAAGGAAAAAAGTATAAAATATTGGGAAAATATAATAAATGGCCATTATTCACTAAAATATGTTATGTATATAAAAATCCTACTAGAGTTTAAATTCATTTATTAATAAATTAATGTGTTGATTATGTATTGATTATGTATAAATTTGTAATAATTAAATGAATGATTCAGAAGGAGGCTGAATATAGGATTAAAAACAGAAATGAATTTTTTCTGTAGTTATAAAATAAACAAATTTTTAATGATATGACGTAAAACAGCACCAGAATCCATTTAATACATAGCAATCTTTCTACAAAACATTAATCAGAGAAATTTTTAGAAGACCATAAAAATATTTGGTATATAACATTTTAATAGAAATATAAAGGTCATGAAATAGATAAGACAATGTGTAAGAATAAAAATGAAAATATTGTACTTCCATAAGAGCAAGATTGATGATAAATTTTTGTAATTCAAACAGGGTTGTATTACCACAAGGATAGAAATGTAGGCTAATGGAATAGAACATAGATTCCTGAATGAGTCCACAAACATACCCACATATATACACTCACTAGATTTATCAAAAAGAATATATTGCCGTGCATCTTATTATTGTTGGTGAGTCAAATGTGAGAATGTGAAAGCAATGTACCTAATGTGACAGGTAAAACAATAAAATCTTCCTACTTTAACACAGGATAATGTTTGCTGATCAATCTTGGTGTTACAATTTTCTTATACAGGGCACAAAAACTCCAGCTTTAAAGAAAAAGATGGATAAATTGGACTGTGCTTTAATTAAGATCTTTTCATCAAGAGTTGCCATTGAGAGAGTGAAAACACAAAATTTGTGGTAGTGAAAGATATCTGAGATATCTGTCATCTATCTCTCTTTCTCTCTCTCTCTCTATCTAATCTATGAATCCAGAATATATAGCAATCTTCTTTATGCCACTAAAATAGAAAGGGAGGGAGGATGGAGGAAGGAACATTTTAAAAATGGGCAAGAAGTTTGAACAGGCATTTGACATATGAAAAGATGCACAACTTCATTATTCATCTGAGATATGCAAATTAAGACCATAAGAATATACTACTACAGACCCTTCAGAATGACTAAAATCAGGAAAAAACTGATCATTCAAATTAATGATGAAAAAACAATTCAAGCCCTCATGTTCTGCTGGTGGCACTTTCCATTGGTATCACCACTCTGGAAAACTTGCAGTATCTCCAGAAGCTAGTTACATACCACAAGACTCTGCAACTCCACTCCCAGGTATGTAGGAAATGCACATAAAAGCAGATGTGGTTCAGGGAATAAGGCCTCTGTCTACCATATGGGAGGACTTGGTTTCTATTCCTGGGGTTTCCTTGTGAAAAATAAGAGAAATCATGCCTGCCTAGGGAGCCAATGCCCTCATGAGGAGCTGAGTGCCTGTGCGGTGAACCAAGTGCCCATGCGGTGAGCCAAGTGCCTGTGTGAGTGCCCGCATGGTGAGCTAGTGCCCACGCAAGTGAGTCGCGCAGCAAGATGATGCAGCAAAAGAGAGACGAAGGGGAGAGTCAAGATGAAGTGCAGCAGAGACCAGGAACTGAGGCGGCTCAATTGACAGGGAACCTATAACTTCTCTCTACTTCAGAAGTCCCCAGGATTGAATCTCGGTGAATCCTGGAGGAGAAAGATGAGAAGAGAAGACAAAAAGAGAAATAGATACAAAAAAGATCACACAGTGAATGGACACACAGTAAAAACAGCAAGGTGGGGGAGGGGAGGGGTGGAGGAGGGGAAGGGAAAAAAAAGAAATGCCCACAAATAGACACCAAAAGACTGGTAGAAGAGCATTCATTGCTTCACTACTTGTTAACAACTGGTAGTGGTCAAATATACATCAAGAGTCTGTATAGATATATAAATAGAAAGTTATATTTATGTAAGAGAATAATACACAGATCTGAGGATTAACAAAAGCTGTAGCGTACAACCACACAGATGAATTTAAAAAACATAATGTTGACGAAAATTAGCCAGATACAAAGAATACCTAATATATGACTCACTTATATAATATTCAAATACAGACATAATCTAGAAGTTTAGAATACTCTAAAAACAGAGTTCCATAATACTAATCTAGAGTGTTAGATAATGGTTATATCCAGGGGTGGGTGCAGTTATAGAAAGGGGCTTGTAGAAGGTTTCTGGGGATGCTGTTAGGTTGTTTCTTAGCTGTGTGATGGTTCCCTGGGTGTTTCATTTCGTAAAAATTCATTGAGCTTTAATAATTCATTGAAACACTTATGAATGTACACTTTCCTAGATAGGTGTACTACTTCAAAAAGAGTTTACCGTAAACAATAGTACAATGTAATATTTCTTTATGATCTCTGATTTTGAAAATGTTCATTCTAATGATATGGGCATCATATTGAATTTAGTGTTTTAGTCTTTCATTCAATATATATTTACAGAGCATCTGGAAATTACAGTATTTTCCCTTGTTATTAAATATTATTTGAAACTTATTTTTAATGAGTACATAATAACAAAACTTTGTATGGTTTTACAAATTATTTCCTCTATTTTTTTTAACCAGGCATTTCCATGGTTTACAATTTTACACTATTATCTATGCCACTGAAATGAACAGTATCTCGGTACTTTAATTTCTGACAATCCTTAAAAATAACCACCTAAATTCTCTAGATCTAAGAGGTATGAAAATTTTATTCTAATTTTCCAGAAAATTTATAATGATTTCACTCCCATAGACTTCCTATAGTTTTTCATACAGATTGTAAAACAATGAAATTTGTGGTGTAGATTGCATTTTTCTGAAAATATTAACATAAGGACCCTAGAAAAGGGTAGCTGTTGTTCCTCATTATGAGAAACCAAAATAAGCCCCGATTCGCAACTCTCATACTTCAGCTGCAAAAACATCTTAATCTGTATAGATTGCATCAAGGGACAATCATGGCTCGAGGAGCCAACTCTGCAGATAGAATGTGAAGGCTACGAAAGCCAGATGCGTTTTAAATCCCAGCCTTGCCAGTTGCTAGCTATTTGACTTGGGTAAGTGATTTCAGCTATCTGAGCACAGTTTTGCCTATGTAAAATAAGACAATCATATATATTACAAAGGATTGTTGTGAACATTAAGTGGATAATACATACAAAGAGCCTAACATAGTGTCTGGCAAAGTTGCTACTCAATAAAAATTGTTTTTTTCCCCTTCTCAATCATGATATGCTTTCAGTTATCCATGGTAACAGGTCAAATGGTATAGATAAGTCTAAAACGTTTCATTACACCAGACATATTACTACTAGTGAGAAAATGTAAGGGACCTGATTTATTTCAGTTTCCCCACTTCTTCCTACCCTCCTAGCCAAAGTAAGGAGACTGGATAACGTACAAACTATAGAATCAATCTATAAATAATTAAAAGCTGGCCTTGGATCTTATTTTATGCTCAAAACCTGAATCATTATGAAATTAAAAGTCCTTTAGCAAGTTGTGTTTTCATATGGCCTTTATTAAGTAACTTTCAAATGTCTCGCTTTAAAAAAAAATGTGTCTTTAAAATTCATATCAGAGGTTAGAAAAGGGTTCTACTTTACCGTATTTTTTTCCAATGTGAACAGTATCCTTAAGACAATCACCTTTTAATGATATTTCAAAACCACTTGAATATTGTTTAAAAGGTCATACAAAGCAACATAACTTATAAAGCTTAACAGCAAAAATGGGGCCTCTGCATTTGTTCAGACATGTACCAGGTTTTAGTTCCTACAGGCTCACAGACAGTTTTCTCCTTAGCAGTTTGCCAAATGTATTTTAGAATGTCCAAAATTTAAAATGTTGATGTGTGTGAATCAACTACAGAATGAAAGAATCCATGCACCAGCAGCATGATAATGTGAATCACTATTTCCCTCAAATATGCTAAGTGCAACTAACTAAATCACATAGAAAAGTCAGAAAGGTAAACTGGCAATATCTTGAGTGGGGACGATAGGTAGGCATCCCGGTCAACACAGATTTGCTTTGATTTTTGGTTTGTTTGGTTTTCTTTTTTAGAAGATTCTTTTCCTTTTTGTTGCAAATATCAAATTATGACCATGGAATATGTATAACAAGCTATAATCCAATTCCTGATTATTCAGAGCCTAATCATACAGTTTGTGTTTTACCCCAGCCATTTGCTTCTACTTTTTCCGCCTGCTGCCTGCCTTTTGCCATTTCACTGCTTGTTAGTCTTTGGCCAGCGTAACCCAGAAAAAGCCAAATAAAAAAAAAGGTGGGGGGTTGGCAGGAGGTAGGCCAACCATTCTGCACTTCTTCCAGTTTTGTCTAAAGATCCTAGAGGAGGAGGTAGAGGGTGCATGCTCATGTAAGATGCTTACATTGCCTTTGCTTATAACTTACTGTATTTTCTCAGTCTCATCTCCCTGCTGCTTCTATTACACTTCAGAGATAGCAATCTGTGGGTGTTCTGCTTTTCAGAAGACATGTAAGCTACCTGTTTCAAGAAGAAAAAAAGTTATGATGCATTTTGATTTTTGTGTATAAAAAGCCAGAAATATTTCGCATTCCATTGGTTTTTGCCCTAACAGAAAAAGGCCATTATTAGTGCTAGCTCTGTCACTAATACATTGCCTATTTTATTTTCCTCATACAAAAATATCAATAACTACCCTATCTACTTCTCAAAGTAATTCACAATGATGGACAGAGATCACAAAAGTAAGTGTTCTTTGAAAAACTAACTTAAAATACCCTATTAATCAGAATAAAAGTGAACAAACAAGAATTGTTCTTAGGTAAAGATGCAGTAGAAAATAATAGAATTTGGAAACAACTGGCCCTGGGTTCAAATTTCAAGCTGGATGGGAAGCGGATTTGGCTCAACTGATAGAGCGTCCGCCTACCACATGGTAGGTCCAGGGTTCAAACCCAGGGCCTCCTGACCCGTGTGGTGAGCTGGCCCATGCACAGTGCTTGCTCCATGTGCAAGGAGTGCACCCTGTAAGGAGAACCACCCCATGTGAAAAAAATAGTGCAGCCTACCCAGGAGTGGTGCTGCACACAAGGAGAGCTGACGCAGCAAGATGACGCAACAAAAAAGAGACACAGATTCTCAGGGTTGCTGACAAGAATCCAAGTGAACACAGAAGAACACACAGTGAATGGACACAGACAGCAGAAAATTGGGGGGAGGGGGCAATTAGTAAATAATAAAGAAATCTGTAAAAAAAAAATTCCAAGCTGGATACTGTCTTGATACATTGGGCAATTAAAAAAAAACATTTCTAATCTCCACTACCTTGTCTGTAGCGAGGATGACAACATCAAATGCTGGTGAGAATGCAGAGCAACTGGATTTCCCATACATTGCTCATGGATACACAAAAATGATACAGCCCATCTGAAAAACAGTTTATCATTTTCTTATGAGATCAAACATACATTTACCATGTGACTCAGCAGCCTGCCACCTCACAAAACTGAAAACTTATGTTTGAGATCCCGGGTTCAATCCCTGGTACCTCCTAAAAACAAACAAACATGGAACCAACTCACATTGGGAAGTGTATGTAGCTCAGTGGTTGAGCTCTCACATGAAGTCCTGGGTTCAGTCCCTAGTACCTTCTTTAAAAACCGAAAAAGCAAGCAACAAACAAAAAGAACTTAGGTTCACACAAAAACCTGTATATAAATGCTTAGGGTAGCTTTGTTCATAGTCACCAAATCCAAGAAATAACCCAGATGTACCTCAACTTGTAAACTGATAAATCAGTCATGGTACTTTCACGGTGGAATACCATTCAGCAATAAAGAACAAACCATTGATTCATGCAACACTGCTGAACCTTAAATGTATTCTGCTAAATGAAAGGAGCACACCCGAAAGTATACATATTGCATTATTTCTTGTGAATGCTAAGATCTTATTTTGGCATTTATAGATCAACTTTCTAATGCTGTTTGAGCATGGGGGACATATTCATTCTAATCTTTCTTTTGGACAGTAAGGACAGGAATAAATTATAGTTATCAATAAATCCAATAAATCTGATCATTTACCTGGATTAAAAATAAAGAAAATATCACCTAGTCAAGGATTAAAAAATAATTCATTAATCTAAAAGGGATGGATATTCTCGGCATTGACTGTTTAAAAATAAAACTTAATGCTGCTAACGTTCCTGAGTATAAGACTGCATGTTTTTTAAAATTGATACTTTCTTACACATAGACATTTCAGAGCTTACCACATTGCCATGATATGGGGAACAATACAGTTGCTATATTTTGTCAACTCAGTTCTTTCTCACACTTGATCTTTTAAGTATGGTTTTCTAAAGTTCAGTAAAGTTAACTGTTGTGAGCTCTGTAAAATAGAGCACTGGAAGAGACATACAAAAGATACGTGACCCCAACAGCTCCTTCTATTATTTGGAAGTGTGTATTTTCACAAAAGTTTTAAGGGCAAGATTTTTTTCTTGTTTTTTTTTTTTTTAACCAAGTTTCATACTTGCATCGTAAGTGCATTTCTTTCTCTTGGCTCAAACTCCACATGAAATTTAATGTGATGGTCACCTGAGAAGGTATAGCTTTATGATGATTTTACCAAATTTACTCTTCTCACTGGATAGGAACCAAGGAATAGTATTTCTAGCATATCAATCAGAGAGATTTTGGATGGATACAATTAAGAATTTAAAATTTCTATCACCAGTCATACATATAGGGTTTGTTTAGTTTTGTTTTGAGGTACCGGTGGCCAGGAATTGAACCCGGGACCTCGTATGTGGGAAGACCATGCTCAACCACTGAGCCACATTGGCTTCCCTGGGTTTTTTCATTTGTTTTGCTTGTTGTATTTGTTTTTTTCAGGAGGCACCTGGAACCAAACATGAGACCTTCCATGTGGGTGGCAGGTGCTCAACTGCTTGAGCCACATTCACTCCCCACATATAGGTTTTTCAAGGGAAATAAGTGATTTGTTGAGTTTATGAGGGTATTAAAAATGAATTTGTCTTCTGAATTTTACAAATGTTTTATAAGCTTTTCCATTTTGAATCAATGGACACATACAGACACCAACAAGGAAACAACTTTACTTGCCTTTTATTTTCCCCCCCAAAACCAGAATCTCTGAGGAAGGCCCAGAAAACTACTTGCCTTTTGCTGAAGTGCTCTGAGACATAAATCAGATTTCATTCAGAACAATGAATATATGATACTCTAATCATAGTTACTGCAGCAATGGTCAAATTGCATTCCAATCCCTTATGTGAAGAAGTTTATATTAAGACGGCAAAGTATGGAGAGTAAGAATTATAATGAAATGCCTAGAATTTCTCAGCAAGTTATGTTTTATAGTGAGCATGATATAAAACACCCTTTTTCATATATTTACTATGTCATTTTATCTAAAAGTATCACATGTAAAGAACATTGCTATTAAAATGTTGATAATGAGCTATATACTACCAAGAGAGAATTAATTTAAATCCATGTTTATTAAAAAGATAAAATTTTCTGTAACTTTAACCTATCCTGTGAAATATAACTCTATTAACAGTGAATTGAATGACAAAGAATAAGATGAAAATGTAAAGTTAAAAAATTGTATGTTAATGGCAATAGCAGAATTATACATTCAGGGATTACTATATATGAGTAATGTCTTCAGTGCCTACTCTGTCAGGAACTTTGGATTTCTTTAATCTTTACAATAACTCTGCACATTTGGCACTATTTCCATTTTACAAATGAAAAAGCTGATAGAGTTTGGGTTATTTGCCTAAAATGGCCCAACCAGTAATTCTCTGACTTCTCAAATCATTATGCTGCTTCTTTCACTGATTTTGTGAAAGAATATTCTACTGGTCTTGAAAAGGCATGCAAAAAGCATCCTAGGTCCCTACAAGGTATCTTAAATATTGATGGACTACAGTGTTTCCAGTTGCAATCCTTGGTCTTAGCATTCACAAATGGAGAGGAAGAGAAAAGGAGCTTTCTCAGACAAATTCCCATAAGGTACTCTTTTCCATCTGTTAAGTACATACTCTGATAACCTGAATTTCCCCAGGCTGCCCCAAATTTGGTACACCAGTGATGGCATTGACAGTAATTCTTAAAAAGCAAACCTTCCAGTTTGCTGGAAGTCTACCCTAAACCTTTCTTGATGGTGTTCTCAGTCTCATGTGTGCCCAGAGGTTAAGTTCATTCCTCACCTTCCAACATCTGCCTATGCTCTTTTGTCTTGTTTTCTAAATAAGAAAGACTTTCTGCTATGCACAGTTACCTTTCCATCCTCATTCATTGTTTTCTGATGTCACCATGGTGCCAGAAATACATTTTAGTGTGAATCTTGTTCTTCAAGGAGTGAAGCTTGGTGGTTGCTGTGGGTTCTGAGGGGAGGGGAGGAAGAAATAGAATAGATGGAACATGGGGCAATTTTGGGGTGATGGAATTGTTCTACATGTTATTGCAGTGAGGATACAGGCCATGTTAAATTTCATCCAAAATGTAAAATATGATGTAAATCATTGACCATGGTTAGCAGCAATGCTTAAATATTTGCATATCAATTGTAACAAATGTAAAATGTTATTAATAGGTGAAAGGGGAAAAGGGGGAGCTTGTTGGGTATATGGAAATCTTCTCTATTCTGAACATGACTTTTCTGTAACCTAAAGTCTTTGAAGAAAAAATGGAAAAAATAAGACACTGGGGGAATAAATGGAAGAAAATGTCACTGTACAGATGATATATCCTAGAGTAATGAAAGATATAATACCAAAATTTATTTTATTATTTTAAATTCTTTTTAATTTTTTGTATTTTATTTGTCATTTTAAAAACTATCATATCATTTTCTTATTACTTTTATTTGATTATTTTGTTGGCTTCATTTGTGAAGAAGTTTTGGATCACAGAGGGGTTACAACTGTGGCAGGGGAGGTTCATTGGTGATGGGGGATGCAAGGGAGGAGGTTCACATGGGGCATAACTATAAGGCACATTAAAAGATTTCAAGTCTTCATGGGGCATCATCACAGTGGGTGAAGACCCATACAATAACCAAAAGAATATCCAGGTCCCATCCTGGGGAGTTCTGCCACATTTTCTAATGGGACAGCAAGAATCCCCTGAGTACAGGGGCAATGACTAGTGAAGGAGGATGGGCCATTCATGAACCCTTAGTACTATACTAATGAACATTTTCTTTTTAAATTGAAACTTAACCTAATATTATAGATTGCCTAAGAGTTACCTCCTGAGAGCCTCCTTGTTGCTCAGTGTGGCCTCTATAAGCCACATTCAACATATAAATGCATTACCTTCCCCCCAGCATGGGAAATGACTCCCAGGGATGAGCCTCTCTGGCACTGAGGGATTACTACCAAGCACCAACTAGCAATGCTACTGGAAAAAGACCTTTACCAAAAGGAGGAGAGGGTAAAGACAAATGAATTTATATGGCTAAGAGACTTCAAAGTGAATTGGGGTGTCATTCCAGAGGTTACACTTATGCAAGTCTCATCAGGATCTCATTGACTGCCACAGTAAATACTGCCTCAAATAGCAGGGTTTCTGAGGGCTCTGGAGACATCCAGATACTATAGGCAGGGCTGATAGCTCAGGAGTTTGGCACCCTGTCTGTGGGCCCTACTTTTGAATTCATGCTCCCCAATGTGACAGATTTGGACTCACTTGTGATTTCCCTATATGGCTCTTCTGCTCCTTATATTTGAATCTATAGTTATTTCTAAAGTTGATAGGTTTATGTCCAAGAGACTTAAATCTTTGGACCTTCCATATGCTAGTCAGGCCCTGAATCTTAACAGAGTTGCAGTGCCTACTCTCCAGTTCATTGGACTTACCTAGGACAACTAACAAGGAAATGATGACAGAAAACAACCATCCCAAGGAACAGAGAAAGCTTACAAGTACAAGCAAAATAGTCCCATCCATCTGCCCCATGGGATCTAAGTCCCCTCTCAATTAGAGTTGGAGTGGGCATCACCAGCCCAGAATCCTCAGAATTGGGGAGTGAATGATGGACTAGAGTAGAGTTATTGCTATTTTCCTATAAACATGATTATTCTAGCAAAGGAAGAAATTTTATTATTGATGTGGATGCAATGGCCACTGGAGGTTTTGAGGAGAGGGGGAGGGGAAAAATAGGTGTAATATGGGGGCATTTTCCAGACATTGGAATTGTCCTGAATGATATTGCAATGACAGATACAGACCATTATATAGCTTGTCAAAACTCACAAAATTGTGTGGGACAGTCTAAACTGTAATGTAAACTATAATCCACACTTAGTGGCAATGCTTCAATATGTGTTCATCAATTGTAACAAATGCGCCACACTAATGAAAGATGTTAATGTAGGAACGTGTGGGAGGGGTAAAGAGTGGGGCATGTAGGAATCCCCTACATTTTCTATGTATCATTTATGTAATCTAAGTATCTTTGAAAAATAAAAATAAAAAAGATTCCTCTTCCTTTTGAGTTCAACACATGCACACAACCAACCCATTCAAATAGATTCTTAGAGTGATCACCAGCGCACCAGTCCCATAATTATACAAACTTTAAATTGAAATTTGAACTCATCGTGAATATCCTGCTATCCTTCTCAACCTGTCCAAACTTCTGTGACATTTTCCCTGATGATATCCCCCAAGTATAGAGGACCTGTTCCCTTTCTGTGTGTTTTGGTGCCATCCACATTCCTCCTAGCATCTTTTATTTTTAATGACTTAAGTGTCCATTTCTCTTTATTGACTCTGAGCTCCTTGAGAGTATAGACCTTCCCTTATTAACCAGCACAATGCTAGTGTCCCTAGTACAGTACCCAGTTGACAAATTTAGTGAGTTAAATATATCGTTATAGAAGCTATGCAAGAAAATTGGTCTTGGGCTCTAGTCCTATAGTGGTTAAGAAAAAATGATAAGATTTCAAATTTGGTGATGACCTGTGGTGAGCTCTACTTTAATGTAAATTAATTGAGAGTTCAATTCCATTTAGAAACAATTAATGAGTGGCTCCATGACAAGAAATGTTAGTGTGTGATTCACAAACAAAAACGTTAACATAAGCTTAATATTATTTGTGATATAACAAAGATCCAAACATGTTATGAAAGGCAATAGAAAGTTTGATTTAAGAAGATTTCTCAGAAAAGGCAGAATATGAATGATGCATTTAAAGTGGGGAAGAAGGGCACAGCTCTAATCTTGGTGAGTATATATATTGATGAATAGCCAAGAAACAGAAATGAGACATGAATAACTACAATTTAGGGTATGTGGAGGAAGGAGAAGTGGTCTGGAAAATAACAGAAATGTGATGAAAGGCAACTTTGGAAAGCACTGATTGAGAAGTTTCTACAATTTTTATATTTAGAAAAGCCAAAGGTTTTGTTTATTTGTTTGTTTGTTTGTTTTTTAAGGGAAATGACCCAGTATTTCAGGAGGTAACATAGCAATATATGGAAGTATATTAGAATTGAGAGGATGGAATGTACTTTTAAGAAACACCAACTACTAGTGTCCTGTTCTCTTACCCCCAGGCCCTGGGAAGCACTCTCACAGTTAGCCTTCTCATCCTCAGGATATATGTTCTGACAATGAATGCAATCTTAGTGATCCTTTTTTGAGGTATATTTATCACTGATTCATCTCCTCCAGGGCAGCTAATATAAGAAATGAATTTCTGATTGTCAGCTTTCCTTCAGGATCCATTTGCAAAAGTTGGTAACTTACTGATGGTTGGCTCAATTGCTTTATCCTACTCTGGGAGACAAAGTTTAACAAATCATGTAGCCATGTCTTGTTGACCAGTTCACTCTAATTTGTGTGCTAAAAATAACTTATTCCAAACCAAATCAGTTGAACAATTTCACTTCTTCATCTTCTGAAAAGGAAAAAAATAATCAACAGCATTTTTAATAAAAAGTTATCATTCAGAAATTCGCATTTGTTCTCATTTTCTTATCCCCAAAGGAGACAACCATTAACAGAATGTTAAGTAAGGTTTTTTTGGGGGAATATTCTAAAAACCCAAGTCACAGTTAATGAGAGTCAGGGCTACATCACTAGTAAAGAAAAGAAGGAAAAAATAAAAGGATACACTCGAGATTTGTTGGTTTAGAGCCTGAGTAAGTGGTTAAGATTCATATTAATTATGGACATGAGTAGATTTCTGAAATGTCTGGATAAAAACGTATAAAGCAGAATGAGGACAGTGCCAGAATTGAGTTTGGATACATTTCTATGCCAGAAGGTCAAGCAGAGAATGAAGGAACAGCTGGATAATAAGAAGGAAACACAAGGAAAAAAGAGACAAACCAGGACAGTGTCAAGAGTTTTACAGAGTGAGTAGTCATCACTACCAGTTAGGGACAGAGATCCTCCAAGATGAAAGTTAAAAAAGAAAGGATTTGCTTTACCCAGAACTGGAACGCCACTTGATTTAAAAGTCAGTTGTCTTATTGTCTTTCACAACAGCCATAATAGATGCTGGTCATCATTTCCTAAGCTCATACTCCAATAGTCAATGCTAAGACGAAGTAGACATGCCTTTATTAGGACATCTCTAGTATTAAATGCCAGGGAAGCAATCATATGATATACTATGTATGTAAAAAGTTTTTGAAACTGTGAACACCCAAACAAATGAGACACCAACCATAAAGTGTCATGATTATTATCATGTACAGCATCCCTGTGAAAAATACCATATTTGCTTCATATTATTCTCCCTTTAAAAGGTTCTCTGGAAAAAGAATGAGGGAAGAGAGGAATAGACACTGCATATCTCAAGTATGCAAGTGTATTCTAACAGTGTTTAGTCAGGAAGAGGAAGATGCCAAAAAATAAAAAACAACTCTCGAACTGGGTACTACATTGTTTTTTATCAGTGCTTCTAATTATAAGTCACCCATTTCTCCTGCACACACTCTCCCAATCTCTTACTGTTTAAGTTTCTCCAGGTATTGTAAATCTCAAGACAAGTGAAAAGAGAAATAACTCTTGTATGGTGGAAGTATAGAGCAAACCTACCTGCTTGGTATAATTATTCAGTTTGGACCAGCAAGGTCACTGAGAAAGACTAGGTCTTGCTTGGGTTGGCACCAGCTGAACAGGCAGGCAACATAAACTGGGTGAGAGTAGATGAGTGCTCTGCAGAGTCCCAGAGGATAGGCAGCCGGATGGCTCTGCCATACCAGATGACCAGCTATGGACATAACTCTAAATAGGGAACTGTCTTTGTCAGCCTTCCCCAGAGATATTGAAATCAATGTTCCATAGACAAGCCTACTGAACTGTCATTAGAGCAGATGGAAGCAGAGTTCCTATCCTCCCCAGCTTTCAGTTAAATTTATTCTTTGGGGTAGTTAGAATTGAAACTCTAAATTATCTATCCCCTACCCAAAACTTAACTTACTTCAAGGGGAAAAATATCTAAAGTAAATTATATTGGAAACATTTGAGGAATTCAAATAGAATTTCTGTGATGTCCCCTGCTCTATACATACACACATACCTCTCAAAATCTCCATCTCTTTCAGCGATACCGAAGCTAGTTAATTATTTGTCTGGATGTGATTAATTTGTCTAATCTTAACAATTCCTTTAGTCTATGATGCAGACAAGTTTGAATATCCCTTTCTGAATTCTAACTCTTAAAAAAAAGAACAATTCTCCAGATGGGAAGGAGCTGTGTCTATATTTCATGTGAGGAAACACTGAGGAATGCCTGGGACTCTGAAATGTAGACTCCCTTTCCTGTAACCAGATATGACCTTGAATGATATAACTGACTCAGCAGCTAGAGATGTAGCAGCTGAGGATTCCATTGTTAGGCTGAGGATTTTAGATTATTTTGTCATCCCTAAGACATTATATAGAAATGTTTCCATTTTTTTCTTTTTGCTCATCTACAGGAATCAATGTACATACAATATTATCTATGGCATTTGCTAAAAAAAATTTATTATTATTATAACCTTTAGACTTTTGGACAGCAAAAGATGGAATGCATACATTTTCAGTGTCACGGTCAGATAAATAGCTTCTGGCTAAGGAATAAACTCTAGGAACATAAGAAATGGAAACACATAGGAGTGTCCCCTTGGAGAAAGAATACCTGTTGTTTTACCCTCCCTGATGAGCAGGCAAGAGGTCCATCATATTTTACACTGAATGTCAGACCCCTCCAATCACAGAGAGAACTCAGTATCATTCATTCCTCTGAACTATTATGAAATCACTCCCAACACCTTCCCTGAATCTTTCCTCATTCATATTTCCAACCCTTTCCCAGTACTGCTGCTGGTTCAAGCAGTTTACATGCTAAAATGACCTAAATTCACTTTGATAAAATTGTATGTGGGGAAGTGGATATGGCTCAAGCAGTTGGGTGTCCACCTACCACATGGGAGGTCCTGGGTTTGGTTTCCAGTCCCTCCAAAAAAAAAAAGATGAGCACACAATGAACAGACACAGAAAGCAGCCAGCAAGCACAAACAGCAGAGGGAGGGGAGAAATAAATAAAAATAAATCTTTAAAAAATGCATGTGATGATACATAATACTGATTTATAAGACATTGCCAATTTATAGGCAAAGAAGTTTAACTTGCCAGTTTCATATGATCCAGCCATATATTAGTTTCAATCATATATGGACAAAACTGCTCATTGGATACATCCAGACTGGTAAATATCAAGAAATTCCATGTTTCAAATATACGTATGTATGTTAGTGTATATATTTTCAAAACTAAGTATTTGAGTTTTTTAGATTAAAAGAATTATTTGCATTTCATGACTAATTCTGTATCCTTCAAAAAGTGTATTAGATGGGATTGCATCAACATCAATTTCTTAGTTTTGATATTGTACTATAGGTATGTATGTTGTTACTGGACAAGACTGGGTGAAAGGTGCACACGTCTTCCCTCCCTCTGTGTGTGCATTTATATATACATACATATTTTTAAATTTCTCACAATGATTTCAAAATAAAAAGCTAAAAAATGTGTATTGGAAATATTTTCTGTGTCTCATATTTTAAGTAAAATTTAAAAGTAATGTTTTTGTGTAAAGATTCTTTCCCTTGCCTTTCAAATACATAGAAATGTATTTCCATTCAGGTATTTTATATTAAAAGTTGTTTGTGTGTATTTGTTCTTTATGCACATGTAAAGAAAAACCTAGAAATGTGTACCATATAGTTGCAATTCATTTGCATGGAAGTTTTCATATGTTACTTTTCAAGACCTACTTTAAAAGCTAAGAAGACATGTAAAGTCACACATGTAAGCTTATCTTTTACCAAAAAAACACCTCTGTCTAATCAAGAATTAACCTAGTTAGAAAAATGCTGGCTTTAAAACCCTCTTAGGCCTTCAGAATTCTAACTTCTTAAATTATCAACCAAAATGCTCTGCAGATGCTTAGAGTCAAATTTTATATTATTAAAAAAAAGAAGAATTCTCCCCCGTATTCAGAATATCCCATGAACTGTTATATAATAATCAGTCCAGAAGAAGCAATGATTCTAATGTGTTCTAATGTATTTACTTTAATGTGGGGAAAACAAACAAACACAAAACAGGCCTTGAGAAGGATTTACTGTGGGGTACTTCCCCATAAGGAATGATAAAACAATTTTGATGACTATCTTTATGATGTGTTCATTCATACCATGAGTGTTATATTCTGCCCCATCAAAATGTCAAGCCATTGGCAGAGAACCAAATTTTGAAATCAAAATTATGATTAAAAAATAAAACACCCTACAACTTAAATCAGGAAAACAAGAAAGACCTTAAATTGCATTCACCAAAATACCACATTAAATGCCTATCTTTCCTACAATATTACTAGTGAATTTATTTATGCAGTCCAGCAAGTATTTGGATGTTCAGGGAGAGAAATTTAAATATTTCAAAGATTTCTTGTTTTATTGTCATGTTTCTGACTATTCATTGAAGTTAAAGAATGTATGGAGTAGGAAAGTCATTTGTAATTTATAATGTGGCAATAAATAAGAAATAAAACTTGCTAGCATATAATACTCAGTTTTTTCAAGGACCACATAGAGAATTTAGGGGTAGATTGCTGTCATCTATTTGGCATATATGCTTTAGCAAATTGAAATAGAATCTGATTATATTTTTCTAATCTTGCACCTTCACTTGGAGGCCTTTGGAAGCTCCAAATAGGAAAAAGGAAAGGGAAAAATCCTAAAGTAGAGTCTTCTAAATGTGACTAAGCATTCTCAATCTGATTACAGTTGTAGTAGAAAAGCGTCCACTGGAAACATTTGTGAGTCCAAGCTTCTAACAACTTCTAATGACAGCTATTAGAATATGAGGTCATGGGAATTTCAACTACTGTTATGTAACCCCTAAAAACTGTTAAAATAAAATGTTAGCCGAATACCCAAAAGGAATTCAGTGCTTTTTTTTTTGATAAGTGTTTCTTTAAGAACTTTCTTTCCAATTAAATTTTAAAACATACTTTGAACATGGAGATGTTTATATGTTTTTCTTTAATTGGTTCTTAATTTTGCTAAGTGTTTAATAAAATAGAGCAATTTGCTGAAAAATAAAAAACAAATATGTAAAACCAATTAATGTTTTTGCAGAGGGGTCATATATTTTTCTTTACTCTGAGAAAAATGAGTCCTCATCCCAGGTTAAGCATAACAACAAAGAGAAGAGCTTGGGTTTTCCAAATCCTACTTGAATACTCTTTCAAGTACATCATTTATATCAGTCCATTAAAGAAATACCCAAGGTGGGAAACAGATGTGGCTCAACCAATTGGGCTCCCATCTACCATATAGGAGGTCCAGGGTTCAATGCCCAGGGCCTTCTGGTGAGGGCAAGCTGGCCCACACAGTGAGCTGGCCCACATGGAGTGCCAGCCCACAGAGGACTGTTGCCCTGTGTGGAAATGCCGCCCCACGCAGGAGGGCTGGGAGCCCAAGAAGTGCAAGAGAGTAATCACTTCTCTCCCCCTCTGGAAGTTCCCAGGATCAGTTCCCAGAGCCCCCTAATGAGAGAATACAAGCAGACACAGAAGAATACACAGTGAATGGACTCAGAGAACAGACAACATGGGGAATGGGGAGAGATAAATAAAGTAAATCTTAAAAAAAAGAAAGTACCCAAGAATATCATCCAAATAATAAGATATTACAATTTTAAGTTAAATCTAAATTATGATATAGATTTGAAAATTTTAAAAGATAAAATTATAAATGATCTAGGGGAGCAGATGTAGCTCAAGTGGTTGAGTGCCTGCTTGCCATGTACATGGTCCTGAGTTCAATCCCCGGTACCTCCTTAAAAAAAAAAACTCTGTAATTCGAAGGTTTTATTTAAATTTTTTTTCATATGCTACTGGATTCCACGAATATAGTAACAAGAAAATGAAAATTAAAAAATCAGGGTCAGGGAAAATATAAATAGAAGATCTGGAATAAAAACACAAAATTCAAACCATAGTTGTCTCAATTTTTTTATGGAACAATAAAAGGTAAAACTAAAAAGAAATAAAGAAAACATAATTGCAATTGTTAAAATTTAGATTTGCCTCAGAGCTGACATTCAAGATTAAAATTACATAATATATAATCCTCATTGGTAGAAAGATAGAGCCCAGCCTCATGGAAATCGAAGCTTTTTCCTAGCAGTGTATTCTAAAAGTTAAACTAATAATAATGTGATAATAGTAAATATTAATTATATTAGTTCTTATATAGGACTACTATGTAGGAAATATATTCAACAATATCTCTAATGCAAATGCAAAAATGTCAGATGAAGTCTTTTAAACAGCTTAGGGCTCATAATTTAAAATAAATCAGTACATGTAACTCAAGAATAGGCTAAGAAGGTAACAGTATTTGTACAGCTTTCTGATGACCCAAGAAACAATTTGGAGCTCTTAGAAAAGAACGTTAATGAGATTTCTTTTCCAGGACCAACTTTGACCATGACAGCCTAAAAAGAATGCTATACTCAATTAGTCACATGTGCCACAATCACAGGATGGAGAAAATGGTAGCACAAGTGTCATGTATTTGTCAGCCCTAACTAGTGGAATGGATGCCCTACAATCCCTCATATGTTCTTCTATAAATGTCATTTATCTCTTCTATGCTCCTGGTCAGGGTTGGAATACCAGGAATTCCATATTTTATTATCCACTGAGAATCTACAATGTTGTGATTTTCTACTACTTGCTGGAGGTAGATCCAAAAGCTTTAGAGATCCAGGAAAGGAAGTGAAGGAAGAGATAAGACAAATCTCAAAGTGCAACCAAGAACATCTAACTGGAAATCATTTTTAATAGAAACTATAACAAATAATTTCTTTGTTCAAAAGTTTTAATAGTGCAGACAAAGATGGACGACTAGATGGATATTTGGGTGGAAGGAAGGAAAAAGGAGGGAGGAAAGAAAAGGAGAGAAAGGGAGGGAGGGAATGAGGGAAAGGGAAAGATCCGTCTGCAATTCCACTGCTCAATAAACAATTACTGACATTCTGATAACCTTCCTTAGAGACATCTACCTTGCACATAAGAACAAACACATACACATTCATAATTGTACATAAATATGATTATCATATATGCAGTTCTAGCACATGTACCATTATTTCCCTACATTATATTTTAAATTACCCATCGCCATCACAACATGCAAATAATGTAACTCTTTTTCTAATTGATTTTTTTTAGAACTGTAGATTTCAAAAATATTGAAAAGATATTACATAGAGTTATTCAAATTCTGGGCATTACTCCAAAGTAATGGATTTTTTCAAGACCTATATGCCCTATTATAAATGGATAAGAACATGTATGCAAAAATGTTTAATTCAGCACTATTTATAATACTGAAAAGTAGAAAGAAGTTAAAGGGTTAGTAGGGGTTGAAAAATAAATTAAACACGTGATGATCATTTAATAGATCATTGTCTAATAAGAAAATATTGAAAAGATATTACATAGAGTTCCCATATACCCAGTACCCAGTTTCCACTATTATTAACTTCTTATATTAGTAGGCTACATTTGTTACAATTAATGAATCACTACTGATACATTGCTATAAACTAAAACCCATACTTGCTTAGATTTCCTTAGTTTTGACCTAATGCCTATTTCCTGTTCCAGGTTCCCATCTAGGATAACATATTATATTTAGTTGTCATGTCCCTTAGGTTCCCCGTGGGTATGACAGTTTCTCAGATTTTCCTTGTTTTTGATGACCTTATCATCTTTGTGGACTGCTGCTTACATACTATGCAGGATGACCTATTGGAATGTGCATGATGTTTTTCCAATGACAAGACTGGGGTTGTTGGTTATTAAAAACAAAATCATTGCAATAAAGTGTCATTGTTAAAAAATCATATAAACTGCACATACTATCAATATGATTTATGATCACTGATGCTGTCCTTGATCACCTGGCCTTTGAATATGGAAAATATTTTTCCCTTTCTGTGTCACTTAAACATCTTAGCCTGAGACAATGACTCTGGTATTTTCTGAACAAAGAAATAAGGAGCTAGACCAACTATCATAAAGGGTGGTTTTAAAATATATTTACAAATATACAAGGAAGACATCAAAGAGAGACAAGAAGGCAGACCAGTGATGGTCAAAGTCTATCTAAGGAGACTGTCTTGATGAGATGGAAAGGCAGTTCCAGTAGGAGTTCAAGTCCTTGCCAGGGGGCATATATAAGTGGATAGTGGTCTGACTGAGACAAGAGATGGGTCACATTCATTTGGAATGAGCAAATAAAAAAATATTTGGGGGAAAATGAGAGTCAGTCTTCTCTATTGCTAAGTAACTTTCCCCACTTCATAATGAATAAGTATTTTGTGGATAGGTACTTTGTAAGAATAGGGTTGTCAATACTCAGGAGACTTGAATCTCTGGACTGTCCATGTGCCAGCTGGGCCCTGAGCCTCAACAGAGTTGCAACTCCTACTCTCTGGTTTGTTGGATTTACCCAGGTCAGCTAACAGGGAGGTGAAGATGGTCAACCACCACACCAGGGACCTGAGCGTGCCTACAGCTGCAAGCAAGAGAATTGCATCCACCATCCATGTGGGTTCCAAGCCCCCTCTTGATAGAGAGGTGAAGTGGTCATCACCAACCTAGGGTCCACAGGATGGAGGAATAAACTATGGATTAGAGTGGACTTACTGATATTCTACTATAGAACTATTGTGACTAGTAATGGGAGAAATTGTAGCATTGATGTGGAGAAAGTGGCCATGGTAGTTGCTGAGGGCAGGGAGAGGGAAGAAGAGAGGTGATGTGGGGGCATTTTCGGGATTTAGAGTTGTCCTGAATGATATTGCAGGGACAGATCCTGGACATTACATATCCTGTAATAACCCCTGAATGGTGCAGGAGTGCTCCAAAATGTATTCACCAAATGCAGTGAATATACTCAATGATGAAAGAGGTTGTTGATGTGGGAGGAGTGGGGTGGGGTGGGGCAGGGTATATGGGAACCTCTTATATTTTTTAATGTAACATTTTTTGTGATCCATGTATCTTCAAAAAAAGATGGGGGTGGGGTATAATGGAACCTCATGTTTTTTAATGTAATGTTTTCTGTGATCTAATAACTTTTTAAAAAGATAATTAAAAAAAGAAAATTAAATTAAAATTTTTTTTTTAAAAAGAATATTTGAAATTCCACTCCTCATTCTTGCATCCATTGGTTTTAGCATCCATTGATATTCTTTTTATTACTATGATAGTTGCCAAAAGGTGACATTCTGTCATTATACCTTCCACATTTATGAGTTGACAATCTATTATAAGTCTTCTTTATTTATTCATTTATTAAACTTTATAGGTGTGATTCATGAATGCCTGTTTTATTCAATAGGGTGTAATCTGTTTCTGTAAGTTTATTTTTAGGTTGAAGTTTTCCTAGATTTGGCCAGAAGGAGATTCTTTAAGCCACATTCTGTGTTCTTTTGAAATGCCTTCATTATTTTTTGAGAGCCTGCTTACTCTTTGGTTGAACAGCATATTTTAGTCTCATCTTTTTCTTTCCCTGTCCCAGCCCTGAAGTCAGCCATTTCTCCAAGGTGTTTGGTTCCTTTTAGAAGACAGTGGCATTTAGAAATCAAATTTTGCTCAGTGGATGATGTGTCATTGCTCCTAGGACCTTTTAATGTACAGAGCTAAAACTAAATGTATGAATGTTTATAAATTCATCCATATATACCTATGTATATTTATATCTTTATTTATATGATTGAAAACAGAGAGGGTTCTTTCTACTCTTCCCTTTTAATATTTTTGTATCTTCTTTCCCTGACAGTGAGAAACTTGGTTTCCATTATCATTAAATTTTTTCTGTGATCTACCTGAATGTACTCAATCTCCTGCCTCCACCTTAACTAAATGATCAATGTTGACCTCACCAATAATGGGAAAAACCAATTTCATGTGCAACCAGACATGAAAATTTAAGGTAAGAGCATCATTTTTGTGATATTCAGGCAAAAAATGTAAAATCTGGATATAACTAATTTTGATCACCCAAAATTGGGGGACAGTTTACAAAAAACCCAGCATATAATCTTCAAAAATATTAGAAATATGAAAGGCAGGGAAAAAACTGAGAAACTGTCCCAGTTTCAAGGAGACAGAACAACGTGACAACTGGATGCAACATATTATCCTATTAAGGATCCTTCTTGTATATAGAGTACTACTGATACAATGTGCAATTTTTTTTTAAAAGGGACACCTGGGCCAATGATATCTGACACTTTGCTCTGATAATTTCTACCAGTTGTCATGCTGCCGCAAATATACAGTTTCTCTCTGAGGAAAGTAAAATAGATCGAAAAAGATAAAGTGAACAAGGAGAAATCAAAAGTCATTTCCCTGGCCCATATGGTTGGCAACCCATATCACTGCCTAACCAGAGCTGCTTTTTTTTGCTCACTGGAAAGACAAGCCAGAGGTCAGTATGTCTCCATCCCTGTGGCTGGCCACTATAAATGAAAAAAAGAAAAAGAAAAGCAGCCTCTTGCCCAGCCCCTGAGGGTCTTGCTGCTTGGTGGGTACTCATGTCAATGTTCAGAAGACTCCAGGGCCACTGTTATATGTATCATCTGTGCCTCAAAATACCACAGTAGCTGCTTGATAAAATTCTGAAAATAAAATATCTGGTTCTCCATTGTGTAAACACTATTACAATCACCAATCTGTTAAGAATTCTAAATCTGTTTCTCATCAGAGTTGTCATTTTTCTTCCTGTGGAATAAAATGCTTTGTTAACTTCACAAAAAAGGGTGGGGGATGTCTGGGTGAAAGATAATATTGTAGTTCTTTGTATTATTCTTGCAACTTTAGTGGAAGTTTTAAGTTGCTTTTAAAATGTTTTTATAATATTTTAATTTAAACACATGGTTTGGTATGTAATATACAGCATGGTATGGTATAAAGGTAATAAAAATGATATAAAGGTAAAGCTAGTAGCTCAAACAGGAGGAAAATGGATTTTAAAACATTATATTAAAATGAGAAAAGAAACAAAAGTAAAGTTAGAAAGAAGCAAAAACATTACATTTAATAAAACTAATAATTTAATAACAAAGCAGAAAATTTAACAGGCAATTCCCACTTTATCGTCATGTTAAGTAACCTAATGTTTACTCCAATGTACATAGTTTTAGCCCTCATATTTATTTCAACTTAAAGGACAGAGATTCCTTGGAGAGTAGATAATTCCATGGAAAGGAACATTTCTCATGATATGCCTAGAAATTTTGGTTATTTCAGTATATGAAGGAAGCTATTAAAAAATATGTGTTACTGATGTACAAAGGACAAGTAAGTCATCTTAAAGGTTTCCCATTTCCAATTTCTGATAGTCTGAATATTTGAATAAAGAAAAAGTAACTATATTCAATCAGAGCGAGATGAAAAAAAATACCATAGTCCATGGTGTTATGCAATAAATTGTCAAAAAGAAAAACTTCTGCTGAAAGGCATATGTATCTACAAAAGTAAATAATTTGCTCAGTTACCTAAAATATATATTAATGGCATAAATGCAGTATGTATGACCAATCACAAAGGGTCAGGCTATAGACAGTTGGAAGCAAACTTACTATTCCTACAGTAATACAGAGCAGCAGAAAAGAACAGGGAATTCAAAAATATATTCATAGTCACTGGTTTACAAGAAAAATATCATTTCAGTGCAGTGGCAAACAATTCATCTATTGAAGATCCATATGGGGAAAATGAACTTTGACCGCTACCTCACAGAATCTTTAAAAAATCAGTTCCAAAGAGATTTTATACCTAAAAAGAAAATATAAAATAATAAAGCATCTATAAGAAAACCAGATGCAGAAAGCACTAACCATAAAGGAAAAGATCAATTTAATTGAACATAATTAAAGAATATTTTATCAAAAGACACCAAATATCAAAAGGACCTGCCTGACCCTTTGTGATTGGTCAGTGGTTGAGCACCTGCTTCCCAAGTATGAAGTCCTGGGTTCAATCCCCAGCATTTCCTAAAAAACACACACAACAAAACAGAGAGACATGGAATAGGAAAAGATATTTGCAATATATAGGTCTGACAAAGATTCCTATCCAGAATACGTAGTTACAGATCAATATGAAATTACAGAAGATAGAAAAATGGACAAAAGATTTGAAGAATTACTGCACAAAAGAGTTTATCCCATGACTAACAAGCAATTGATAAGGTGTTAAAAATGGTTATCAGAAATGGCAATTAAAACCACAATGACAGGCAATTACACACATATCAAAATGACTAAAATAAAAAGGATTAACATCATCAAGTGTTGGCAAGGATGTTGAACAACTGGAGTTCTCATCCATTGATTATAGTTACATGAATATGTTCAATGTATGAAAATTCATTGAGCTGTAAATGTTAGATTTGGGTGGTATAACATATGTACATTGGAAGCTATAACTAATTCTAAAAGTTTTTAACTTTTTAAATCAACAATGGAACTATTTATGTTTTTATAATATTAATATTTCCCATTCATAACCATCGCATATATTTCCATTTCTTCCAAACATATTTTGTTTCTTAAGAAGATTTTTTTTTTCTTTCCTGACAAGGTCCTATTATATTACATTAATTTAATACAGATGGGGAGCAGATGTGGCTCCAGAGTTGAGTGCCCACTTCCCACATGGGAGGTTCTGGGTTCAATCCCCAGCCTGGTACCTCATAACAACAACAACAACAACAACAATAATAATAATATAATAATACTGTAGGGTAGTTGACTAAATGGAAGACTGTCATCCCATCACAAGATGTGTCATGGAGATCCAGCATGCAACTTTAGTTCATCAGACTGGCCTCCTCACTTACTTGATTCTGTGCAAACAGTAACACAAATAACATAAATTTACCACTTGAGATAATGAAAAACTTAAAAATGGTCTAAAACCTGATAACATACTTAATCCATAAAATTTCAATACAATTCTGATACAATTATATGAATCTTGAAATATATTTAAAGCAATTAGATTGATAATAAACTTGACAAACAGCAGTATGCATTTCCAGAAATGCAAGGAGGGAGCTAATTAATTTTGAGTGTAGAACCTCAAAACTAAAAAGAAAACCACTGGGTAAACTTTATCATGGTAAAACAGAATCACCTAAATGACCTGAAGAGAGTGCTATTATTGTTCAACTCTAATAAATATAGGGAAAGGAAGAAAGAGAAAAGGTTTGAAAAATCTGAGGCTCTGAATTCATTGGATACCTGGACATGAAATAAATGGCTTCATTATTCTGGGGTGGAATGTAAAGAGAGATCATCTGTATACATTAAATAAGTGATTTTTTTAAAAATGAAACATTTTAGCAAGGACTCAAGTTCCCAAAAGACATAGATTAATAAGAAAAGTACCTATAGACAAACATCTTTAACTCAATTATCCATGGAATAATTTTTTTATATTCAGAAACATACCTCAATTTTATGAAAAAGATCAATGGAAAAAATTCCATGTATGTCAAAGCAAATAGTTTCATGCCCAGATTTAAAGAATCTATTTAATCTATGAAGCAATATAACAGAGACCCATTCAAGAAAGAGGTAATGTCACTGGACACTCCTCAAGGGCAGAGACTTCAGATCATTCATCCCCAGTGCATACTGTAGCATATGACACATACTGGATACCTGATCATTGTTTGCAAAATGAATAAAGGTGAGATAAGTAGAAAACTGAAAAAGCTATGCTGGAGATAGGGAATTGTATTCCATTGAATAAGCTTACTATTTCCATTATTGGGCTTTCAAGACTTCAAGTGGTGACAAACTGATGACTCAGAGTGAATTTTTAAACATTTGTGAAAAATTGGTCTTTCTCTCATAACAATGTAAAGCAAAAGCTATGCCCTTCCTCATACACAAATAGATGCCCCTTAAAAGATCATGTATAGTTGACTAAGTGTTGACAAAAATGTGTAATATCAGTGGTACAGGCCTAATGTTCCATTTAATATTTGGGGCATCAAGCTCCCTTTCTTTGTAGCTTATAAGATATTGAAGTAAGAGCCTTACTGAGTAGAATAAAATAGGGGAAAGGATCCAGCACAAGTTAGTTCTCATGAAAATGTCCCAAATACCATTATGCACTTTACAGAGGAACTGCATTAATCCCATAAACTGATTTGGGATTAGCTTTTTGGAAGGTGAATAGGGCAGATTTATATCCGAGTTGAAAACTTAAAGCTCAGAATCAATTTAGACACACTATTCTTTCCTTCCTTTTGAGTGCAAGAGCAGCTTGTACCTGGCTGAGTGGTGAATCTGGAAGAGTTGCCTTAGTCCATCTCTCCTCAGCTCGTTCTTATCTCCAAACAGAAGTCATCCTCTAGAAGCCCACAGTGTGCTCTGGAGATGAAGTTAGGCCATGATAGTGGCCAAAGCATATGCGACACAGGCTGCCAGGGTAATTAAGATGGGTGTTTCTTTCAAGGATACCTTTCTTCTTTGATGTATCTTATTCTAGAAACTATCTAATTTAAAAAATATGAATCTTCCAAGCTTTTCAGTGTACCGTGAAATGATGAACTCGTGCATCTTGCATGAAAAAGCAAAGAATGAGAAGAGAGTCTCTATGGTATTATGATCTCCAGGGTATATATTATTGTATAGACATAATAAAAAATATCAACCTGCTGCTTCTACATTTGACTCTTATCTTCTCATTTTCTTTAGCCTGAAAGGTTCTAGTTCTTTAAGAATCCTCTATGGAAATGCAAATATATCTCTGAAATATCAAGTGCAATGTCCTTGTCAGCTAATGTCAAGGTAGAACTCAGCAGAAATAGGATCTAGGAAAAACACGGTGTGTTGTATTAAGAACCAGGTTACAGAGGGGCTGGAATAGGCTATTGACTGTATAAATCAGAAAACAAGGTCCAAGATTTTTCACTCCTATACATTACTCTAAAGTCATGTTAATGCTAATCTCAATGTAAAGTCCACTGAAACAGAGGTTAGGAAATAACTTTCAAAAGTGGATCATTCCATATTCAGCCCTCAATCTGACTAATCATCACCACCATGTGAATGAATCATTAAAAACAGCCCATTCTGACTGCTTAAGAATTTTTCTATAAAAGTTTCATTGTTTTTGTACTGTATGGTGAGAACCTCTAGTATAAAAACAATATTCTCAGGAATTAGTATCATAAACAATATACCACAATATACAGTCCAGTGAAATAAAATCTGGGATACGGTAGCAATGTCTACTCAGTACAGAGCATAGCTGAGTGAATAGTTCATTCCCTCCACACTGTATCTTCACAAGTAATGAATTTTTGAGGAAAGGAGACTTTTGCATGGATTTTGGGGTGACTACTTCCAAATATGAGACATAATTTTCCCATTTTACTTCAAAAAGGCCATTTCTCTCATTCTGACATGTTGGCAATGTCTTCTCTTATATATTGCTACAGTCAGAATACTGACAGTTGAAAATTATTTTGAAGGTTGTATAATCCTGTAAGGGAAGCTATCAAGTCATATATCCACATTCTATTTTCATAATATATTTATTAAAAAGAATATTAAAAATAAAGATAATTATAATCCCTTATTTTAATTATTAGTTCCTCATTCCTATTTTTCAAACTTTCTATAAGACCTGCTAATAAAAGGCCCAAAGAATATTAGCCACTTGAAGAAACATTTTCAAGCTATCTTTGCTCTCTAGTGTCAATATTTGGGTATTCTGGATTAAAGTATGAAAGAAAACTAGTAAGTATGTACCTATTTAAGCTATTGTTTCAGTAACACCAAAATTCAAATAATATCAACTCTAAATTTTAGCATCCATGCTGTATACATTTTTATTATGCAAAATAATTTTAACAGAGAAGTTTATGGAAAATCTACAGGAACTAGAAATAGGGATGGGATATGCTCAGGAATAGAATCATGGGAAGAACTGTGACTGACCTCACATACTCTACTAATACTGGCAGCCCTTAGGAGAGTCTTCTGTGGTATTATTTTGAAGATTCTGGTGAATTAATCTAACAAACACTCAAGTATGTCTGTATATCTTTAATGAAATCAATGTAAACTGCATCATGGAGGCCCTTCTACTTGAAAAAAAAAGTTTTCTGATATTTACAATGTAGATATATCTGGTTAAATTTTTTTTTTAAGATTTATTTATTTATTTCTCTCCCCGCCCCCCACTCCCGTTGTCTGTTCTCTGTGTCTATTTGCTGTGTCTTCTTTGTCCACTTCTGTTGTCAGCAGCACAGGAATCTGTTTCTTTTTGTTGCGTCATCTTGTTGTGTCAACTCTCCATGTGTGCAGCGCCATTCCTGGGCAGGCTGCACTTTCTTTCACACTGGGTGCATCTCCTTACGGGGCACACTCCTTGCACGTGAGGCTCCCCTACGCGGGGGACACCCATGCATCGTCGGGCACTCCTTGCATGCATCAGCACTGCACATGGGCCAGCTCCACACAGGTTAAGGAGGCCCAGGGTTTGAACCGCAGACCTCCCATGTGGTAGACGGACGCCCTAACCACTGGACCAAGTCCGCCGCCCTAAATTTTTTTATAATTAAAATTAATACATGACAATTGATTCTCATTACTTGTTAGAACTCTTTTTAGATTTTAAACTATAATCAAAGATAAAATGTTGACATATAAGTTTAGGAATATTTTACTAGATTTCAATTCTGTGAATATTATTAATCCATTTATAATTTATATGGAAACTGTTCACTTACTATAATATTTGATTTTATAGAACAGGGGCTAGGAAACTATGACTCAAGGGTCAAATAAGCCAATAGTATATTTGTACATATTGCAATCTAGAAACGTGATTAGAAATGGCATTCTTAAAGGAAAAGAAGAAGGAAGAAGAGCAGGAGGAGGAGGACATGGAGAAAGAGAATGTGGAGGAGGAGAAAAAAAAGGAAAGGAGGAGAAAATGATTGGAGAAAAAGGAGGAGAGATTTATGTGGCCTGCAAATCCTAAAATATTTACTCTCCTGCCCTTTACAGAAAATGTTTACAGACCTTTGACCTAGATTATCACTGTCATCCAGCTATCCAGGGAAAAAAAACAAGCCCCAATGTGCTAATAACCTGAAGGCAATATATCCATGTTATATGTTCCTGTCATGCATATGTAATCTGTGCTCTCAAGACTTTCCCAAATTATTGTTGCCAGTCTTCCTCTCTCAGGTGAATTTGTACCTTTGTGAACGGTTACTTCCAGAGTTCCCTACAAGTCTCCACCATGCACCCAGTCAGGGTAGAGTGATATTGGAAAATGCAGCAACCACATGACCGGCTTGGACTGAGTCACTCTCTGACGGCAATGTGCACTACTGGAATATCTGGTTTCAATTCCTTAAGTATGAGACTAGCTCCCACCAAGGGTACCTACAGTCAACCTCAGCCTTTCCTTACCCTTTGTTTAGGGATAGGTTAACCTCAGATTACTGTCACTGGGAAACTTCCATCCTATTTAAAAGCAGATAAATGTACTTTCAGCTGCAAATTTGTGAGGTAGAAGTGTAATCCAATAGCTGAACAGGTTAATCCCAAATATCTCCTCTTCATAGACTGGTGAGAGAATATACCAATGTTTAGTTATTTTCCTGAAAAGTAGCAGTTTGCATCCAAGGGAGCCTAAGATATTCCTCATGTTTCTTAAATCACTAGCTCATATTCCCTTTCTTTCACTAAAGCATATCTTAAAAATAATTGTATCCTCTAATGCTGGGGTCTCAGATTCAAATCCATTTCGAGTAAACAAAATTGACCATATTTGCCCCTCACAGTTGGTTAGCAGAATCAGTCCAGATTCAAGAGAAACAGAGATGTCTGTACTCCAAAGTCACTCCCCTCATCAGTGGTGATTTAACTGCAAGCCTGTTTGATGAGGTATCTGCAGGAATCCTGAATGATCTCAAAACTCAGGATCCTGAAATCCTGGACATCCAGAGATGTTAAAATTCACTGATCAGGAGAAGTTTGCAGAGCCATTGTTGCTGCTGATCTTATATCATCTGCATGAGAATAAGTAGCCATAATTATTAGAATGTCAGTAATTAATTCAATGTCAATAATAGCTGCAATCTTTCAAACATTTTAGATACCCATCTTACTCCAGCATAACAAAGATGTTTCCCTATACCTTTTTTAGTTGACCTTTATTCATCCGAGAATTGTGTATAGTGTTAAAAGTCATCAGGATTCTTGGTGGGAGATACATATTTATCTCCAGTCCTTTTAGACAGTAGCCTTTTGGATGTATCTTATGTACTGCAGGGGGGAAAATGTTCTCAATCTTAATTGCATTCCTATGGGTGAGAACCTATTGTAAATAGGACATTTTGAAGATGTTATTTTTAGTTAAGGTGTGGCCAGGATGAATCTTAATCCTTTTAATGGAGGCTTTATAATGAGAAAGCCATGGGAAGAGTAGGAAGCCAGAAGTCAACCGAACCCTGAAGAGAAAGGAGAGGATATCCATGTGACAGCAAAGACAAGGAGCCAAGGATTTCTGGGCAGGCACAGTACTACTGATCCTGGGAAGAAGCAAACATTCTCGCCTCTGAAACCATGAGCCGATAACGTCCCATTGTTTGAGTACCCATACTGCGTGGTATTTGTCACAGCAGCAAAAAAATTCATTCTATTTTACAAAATGTTCTCATACTGAATTGATGACAAGTGGCATTTAACAAGTGGTTTTACGTCTTATACCTGCAAAGTACTCTTGGACATACACAGTGGATCTAAAAGTGCATAAGAACTTACTCCTGCCGTTATAGAATTTACAATTTAATAGGCAAAATTATATACATACACAACTATCTATGATAGAAACAATATAACTTAGTATTGTTAGCTTCTTAAATACTAGCTTTAAGACAATATAAAGTGACATAATATTTCTGAAAATAAATCATTCTGAATTTGTGAAGAGCAGGGAATTTTCCTTAGAAATGTGATATATATGCTATGACCTGAAGGACTGGTAAGATTTAATAATAGAGATGGAGCAGAAACAAATATTTGACCAAGACAATAGCAGGAAAAAAAGGAGAAAAGCTAGATAAGCAAAGAGTACATCTGGCAAGGTAAACTTGACCACAATATAGGCAATGTAGATCAGTACTGAGAGGTAAGGAAAGCCCTGTCAAATTTAATACGGAAGACCTAGTGCTTAACTAAGGAATTTAGAAGTGGCTCAGTAGCCAGTAGGGAGCCAGTAAAGCTTTCTAATAAGGTAATAATAGCTATTTAACAAATATATATTGGGTTCTTCCTCTATGTCAAGACAGACACAGTCCATGAACTTAAGGATCTTGCAGTCTAAAGGAGGGACAGGAAAAAAAACAAACAAATACAAAGTAAGTTGATATGATTTATTACAGAAGTTGGCAGAAAGGGTCTTTAGTAAAATTTATCTGGAAGCAACTTAAGAATGATGGGGAGAGAGACAGAAGGCAGAGAGGCTACAGTGATGAGAAGCAGTGGGGTGTCCTGGAGAAGCATCTGAACTTTGGAACTCAGCAGCTCTAGATTTGAATTCCAGCACAACCTCTTACTAGCTGTGTAACCTTGAGGAACTTACTTGACCTTTCTGAGACTTGAGCTTCCATATCTGAAAAATGAAGTGCTATCATGTACCTCCTATGGAGCTGTGAATATTAACTGAGATAATGCGTGCAAAGCACCTGGTATCAAGTAGGCAATCGAATGTAGTAGCCATTATTACAACAGCCCAGGTGAGAGGTATGAAAGCTGCAGCAAGGAATTGGCAACAGAAAAGAAAAAGGGGAGAGAAGGTATTTTAAAATGTAATCTATATATAGTATCTCAAACTATGTTGACCTGTTGTGTTTTTTTGTTTTGTTTTGTTTTAAATATACTTTTTAAAAGATACTTATTTTGCGTAAATATTACATTAAAAATATACATGTTTCCACATTCCATCCAAAGAGATTCTGTTACAGGGAGGGTAGGATGAGGCAATTCAAGTGATTCTTGGTTTATATTCCAGACTTTGAGAAATATTGTCCTACAAGACTTGGTTATTGGCTCAGGAGACAAATAAAGGAAGGATTTAAAGATATTCAGAAGAGTGGTTATTAATTCAGAGGTCATAAGTACTCTAAGTTTAGGAACCACCCACGAATATAGGTTTGTATAAGCGCTTTTCTGGGAAGAAATTCCTATAATCTTCTTAGGTACTCAAAGGGGTTTCTAGCAAAAAACAATCTAGCTTCATGATTTAGAGGTTGTAGCTCTAACAGGGTTAATGGATATCAGTAGAAATGGAAAAGTCAGGATGACTCATTTATTCTGGAATGCATCCTGAGGCCATTGATTATGGGAACAAGAACTTGGTATAGACTTGTTCTCCATGGGTAAATTTAGAAGGCATTTGTGGGCAGCTTAGGAAGAAAGCCATAGAAGTGGGAGAAATCTTCAAAAGAAAAACTCGGGAGAAAATACAAGGTGACCAGACCCAGGACTTTGGAGAATGACTACCTAGAGTGCAGAAGAGAACAGTCAGCCAGTGAAAAAAGATAAGTAGAGACCCGAGAGGTAAAAGAAGAATGAAAGAAAGACTCATTCTGGAAAGCCAAGACTGACAATTTCAAAAAAGAGGAAAAGTTCAACGATGTTAAACATCACAGAAGGTCAGAGATTGACGGTCAAGAGTATGTTATTGGAATTGCTGATAGGTTGCCACATCAGGAATACAATTTCCAGAGAAGAGAGTGGGGTTAGGTTACAAAGAGTTAAGGAGAGAAGGAGTGAGAATTAATATACTTGATCTAAGATCATAAATCGCAATTCCTCTAAAGAAACAGAACTGCAATTAAAGGCCTTTTAAGATATTCACCCCACTAAAATTCTATTTAAATTGCTAAGTCCAGTAGGAAAAGACCCACAATTTGGGGGACGGCAAGACCATTCAGGTACAGCCTTAGGCTTAATACCTACAGTTTTCCATTTCCAATTGAGGACTATCCCCAGTAGCCATAGAGACTGATTCAAAAGCCAATTACTTCTGTGTGCCTGTATCCCCTACTTGTTCTGATTTGTGGTGAAAGCTGAGCACAGAGGGAAAAACGTCAAATAAAACGTTCCCTGTCTCCATAAAATACCCTCACATTACAAGAGGATAATCCTGCCTCTTTGAACTAGCTAAAAACTGACCTTCCCTCATTCGAAACTGCCTGTAAGAGTCCCAGGACAGGTTGTTCTGACATTCTTTTAACATCATCTCATCATCACAGCCAAAACTAATCACAAGAATATTACCCGTTGACAGGTGCATTTATTCTGTCAATTAAATCAGATGGTTAAATCGAAATGTGCCCCAAATCTCTCTTGTTTGCATTATCCATATTGGCGTTTCTTGGCCGTGGTTCATTGCTGGCTGGAAGTCGTCCAGCCCCCACAGAGTCACTTTGCAATATTGTGCCAGCAAGTTTCCATGCTCTGCAGCAGCCGCTCCGGCGAGGCCAGAACAACACTACAGGACTGACCTGGAATGTTATATTGCTTCACTAAGATTTATTAAAAAATGGAAGGAGGGAGACTTAGATCAATGTTTTTGGAATGGAAGAGGATATATCGCCTCGTGGCTAAGCACAGGTGACACGTGGGCAATGAAGTGAAGATGCTAAAGACAGGCAGTGGAAAAGGCCCAAGGAAGGACACAATCAGCACTATTCCTCCAGCTTTCAACTCCTTCTCTAAAACTGTCTCCCACCAAAATGACCAAAGGAAGGCAGTCCCCTGAAGACTGGATCTTTCAGTTTTTAAGAACATTTCCCCAAGGAGAAATGCAAATATGCCCATAATTAGCAATGCAATTGAAATTCTACTGAACCACTTTCACATGTTCAGCTACCCACAAGGTCCCCAAACAGGGAGTGAGTTTACACAATATTTTGGCCACAGTAATTAATTACAGTGAGGCAAACTAAGGATGGGTCTAGGATTCCAGACACTGGGATATAGTTGGAGTGCTAGGATATTTTGGCTCCTGCTTCAAAATCTCTTGTTTTGAGTTGATGTCACCACCTAAGCCTAACTATAAAGATGGCTATTTTTTTTTTTTTGGTAGGGTGCATTTGAAAGCATATAGTTCTACTCTGGAGAGTGTGAATAGAAAACACAACAAAATGGAGAGGAAATGAGTGAAGAAAATAAAATCTGGGGTGTGAACAAGAGTTAACATATTATATTAATAGACCATAATGGTAGACCATGCCTTCTACAAGTATGTTTGGACATAACTGAATTTCAGTATGGGTATTATCTATATAAAAGGCCCCAATGGCCTCTTTGATGAAGCATGTCATGTTGTCAAATAAACATACCTGTAGACTACTTTTTTTAAAAACTCAGTATTATACTGTCTAACTAAATATCAGAAAGTCCTTAATATCTGTAAGCTGTATTTAGCATTTTTGCCAATGTACATATCTAGGCAAGGAGCTGTGATGATTTTCCACAATCTTTTGGCTAAATACATAATCAGTGATTTTTTGTATGTGTCAAGTTTTTTACTTTAAAGCAGGGCATAAAGTTTTAGGCACACAGCTCCCATGGACTCTAATGGTTCAATCCCTGGCACCACTTAAAGAGTTTGGATTTATGATTTATCTTCAAGAACGGTTAGAGTCAATCAGATAAGTACCTGTTTTGGTCAATTTGTAAAACAGGTATTCTAGTCACCTGAGAGATGTTGTTTTAGCTTATTTTGTAAAGCTTTATTTAATTACTTGGGCATATTCTACACCCAAGAGAATTGTTTGATCTCCAGTTTAGCTAATTAGTATATAGGACATGGATTGCATGCAATGAAAATATACATTAAGATTTTCAGGTGAAAAAAATAGCATCCACATGTGCACACTAAGCAGTCTGTAGGAGTTATCACCCTGGAGTTCTGAAATGTTGCATCTAGTTCAGCAAGTCTGAATTCCTCCCTCCTGCTGAGAAGGAACAGGAGATGGATTACAACAGGTCAAGAGGCAGAACAAGCTTTAGTCTTCATTTTAAACAATTATTTCTCAAGGAGGATGCAGTCAATAATCAAATAGGATCTATTTTCTAAGGTCTGAGGTCTACTATATCATTTTTTAAGGAGAGCGTGACAAGAAAATGTCTCTGGAATATTCCATTGATCAGGCTAATATAATATCTTCAAGGAAAAGTCAGGCATGAAGCCACATGTGAGTGCCATATGAAAGTTGCAATTTACTGTAAGACTTTTATGTTCCATGTATTATGTGAAGTGCTTTTCATATATTACCTTATTTGATTCTTGGAGAAATTCTACAATATATGAGTTATTATAGCTAGTTAGCAGATGAGAAAACTGGGACTCAAATAATTTCCATAATTTGACTATAATTATATAGACCATGTAAACAAAGTAGCCAGGATTCAAGTTCCAACCCCAAAGCCTGAATTCTGAACCATTATACTATACTGTTATCCTTGACCATGCCTAATATACTCAGATAAGAGATACTTGATTTTATTATAAATTACTCAAAATTCACATCTTAAGATGCAGAAAGATACAGTTTCTTGGTTTGAGAAAATAACTCCTGAGAATTCAAGCATTCAAACCCTAAATCAGTATCAGAGGAGGAAAAAGGAAAACAAAAACAGTGGTATAGTAACCTAAGACTCTTACACTTGGTCACATTTTGATCATTTTATAGAAGACTGAGATCTACCTAAATCCTTTCTTTTTGTTATTAAAGCCCTGATAATTTTCAAATTGTGATATACATACGTTGAGAAAAAAATAGCTAGTCATGATTTCAAATCAATTAAAAACTAAGGGTCTGATAAATAGCTTTATCAGACTACACAAAGGTATTGGTTACTAACTTTGAGTATTCTATTAGCATGTAAAATATTATCTACTTTATCCTGCAACATTTTAATCCTTTCATATGTACATTGTTATAGATTAACAGTATAAAAATAACATGCACCTGTAAGGAGAATTGAAAAGAAAGAAAATCCGAGTTACCCCAATCTTCTAAAAGTCAACCAAGAACACTTATTGGGTGGTACCTTCTTGTCCTGGGCCCTCATTTATGTGCTCTGCTAACTGTATTCTAGCACCCCTGGATCTAGCTCTAACACCTAATTCTCTACTGAGCATTTCATTTTTGCCCTTTCCAGAGCTTACTCTTGGTGGAAATGTTTCCAATTCCTTGAGATCGGCCCCATTATTTTGCAGCACACCCTTAATTGTAAAAGAAAATACAAATTTCAATTTCTTTCCCAAGTTTTCTTTGTCCTTGTCCAGTGTGGAAAGTCACTAACCAGGTTTTTTTTCTACTAACCAGTATTTTTTTTAAGTTCTCACAAATAAAACTTGCCTAATTTTCATCCAGAAGGTTGTGTTATTAACCTATTAGAAGTCTCATTGCCAGCCAACACCATCAAATGTTTCCCCATTCCCACACATCTAATTTTTATGTACAATATAGGAATTTCGATTCCTATCTCTTCCACATATCTCCCTTATAATGACTTTCCATAATCCCTCCCTTTTATATCCAGTTATGGTCATCTCTGTCTATCATAATATATATTTTGATATTCAACTGGGTACAATTTAAGGTCTGGAACTATACTTTGTGTACATGTTACCCTAAAAAACACATCTCCCCAAAAAGATAATGAACTGAGAAAACAAATTTTATTTTGCATGGCTTTTTTTTGGCCTAATGCAGTCTCCTATAAAATAAAGTATATTTATGTCCTTAGAAACCTATCATATATGTTCCTTGGATTTTGTGAACACAGTAATCATTCAAAAATAGTTAAATCTAAATAGAATCCTATGGCCTTGAGTGGCTTCACTTTTCAAGATTCATCTTCCTGAAGAAATCCCTTTGATCTTCTGATTTTTGGTCAACAGGGAAGAAAATCTATTGAATTCAACAACTTCTCATTTTAATGACTAATTTATATAGGAGTCATTTACTCTACCACAATTCCTTAAGAGCACTGCATCCCTAGAACTCAAGCTTTCTACTAAAGCTGCAGAAATGTGAGTCTGCTTGGCTGGAGAGGGGTTTCTGTCCTCCAGCCCTGATTTGTCCAATGCAAATGATGATAGGCACTGGAAAACATATTTACATGAGTACATGTTGAAACTCTTAGTAGTGATTCTTACTCTCTTGGGAGAGAGAGGGTAACTGGCCTAATGAAGAATCTAGTGTGAGTTACGGGCTAGAAAAATACAACAGAAGACAATAAAATTCCACAAACCAATTAGGTGCATGCTTGAACCAGTTTAATACAAACCCACTCAACCTAGCCATGACTTTCATTCCTTAGATGAACTAGGATTCACATCAGTGTCATGTTCATGAAATAGGAAAAGAGGCCCTTGGAAAATGGCCAGTTTTCTCTGATTCCATCCCACATGAGTCTTTTTCCTTGGGTTGAATCTTGGCTCCATTAATTAGTGACTTCACTTGGGAGTAAATGGGTATTAACCATCTGACTTCCATTTGTCAGGAGATGTCTGACAAAAACAAAAATGAAACCATGGTAAATTTCTGGACTACCTGTGTTCCCCAAAGGCTTGGCATATGACTAAGCAAATATACTAGCCCAATGGATCCACCTTTCCAAATGAATGGGCCTGGTTCCAGAAAACACAAATCTTATAAGGTTGCCTGGACTGCCAGCTGCTTCAATTTTAGCACAACGATTTAATGTATTTTAAATAAATGTAACATAAGGAAAAAAATGCTTTGTACAAATTGGTCATCTGTTGTTTTTCTGGCTGGCACCATGATTTATGTAATATATCAGTAGAACGACATCTCTCTCTCTGGCTCATAGATAACAAAGTACATATGGAAGTTTCTTTACAGTGCTTTAACCCCTTGATGACTAAAGGGGTCTTACTGACAATTTATTTTTATATAATATCTAAATTAAAGACACTGTCAAATATTTGAGAATTTTTTTCTTTGCCTCTCTCTTCAACTCTCCTTATCGTGGATACCATAGTAGCTTCACACTCAAGGATACAAAATTATTTTTCCTCTTGGGTATAAAAGTCAACATTCAGGATTTGGATGGTATCCATTCCTACTCAAATTAGAACTGAATTATCATAATATCCCAAAATAGTCTTATTGAGTTAGTGTTAATTATAAGAGCCAGATGTTATATTTATTTTCTATTCCTTTTTTCCTCAAGAAAAATAGGAATGATCATTCCTGAAATTTAGTGAAGCATATGCAATTCCTATGTTTCTGATGGAGGACCAATACCAGTGATGACATCAGCACAAACCACTGGAGCATAAAATAAAACAATTGTTTTTAACCTATTTTGGATTTCTCTCTCTCTCTCTCTCTCTTTCTCTCTCTGTCTCTCACAGAATCCTAAAAAAAAAAAAAAACACACACACACAAAACAAAACCACTCGGAACCCTCTCCCCAGAGCAATGTATACTTGCTCTTACATAAAATTTTGCATAAAATTTCAAGAGGTTCAGAAGCCAGAAGAATATAACAATATAATTTTGTATGTCTTTCAAAGAGAAAGCATTGTTTTAGCTCTCTAATTAATCCCACAGGAATAACATGGTGGGGTTGTATTGTAGCTCACTTGTAACAATTGGTTCTGGGCTAGTTAGCTTTTTATGGAGCTAATGAGGAAAGGGGTCATAGGTTCAATTCTTTTAGGGGTCAGTTGGTTGTCATACAAAGAAAAGGCCTTTGCCATGTTGCTGGCCCACCATCTTACGAAATTTATGCATTTTTCTCCCCAGTGAGAGAATGGATGGCTAAGAACAAGCCATCACTGCTACTAGAAAGAAAACTCTTACGTGACTTTCCTTGCTTTGATGATGTCATAACTGTGGGAAAGAGCAATGTGGTATATTAGAAAGAGCAGTAGTTGACCATCAAGTGACCAGAACCAAAATCTGCCACAAGCCAGCTGGATGTGTGACTTCAAGAAAGTTATTTGACTTCTCTGCATCTCAGATTTCTCAGAAATTCAGAGGTCTAGAATATTTTGTATCAAATATTCTAATATTAAGGGTTACTGCATGAGAAGGAATAACAATTGCATGTGGTAGTAAAAAATGAAAGTACATGCAGTATGGGGAGCCCATGACAGTGTTCTGATTCAACAGTATTTTAGCAAAGTTCCTAGAGTGAAGCATTTTTCTTCCTGTCACTTGTTATGAGAAAACTTAATTACAACAAATTGTACATGTTGATTTACTTTTATGGTTGACCTGTATGAATTTGTGTTAATATATACTTGGTGTTGAAGTATATTTCCAGAGGAAGAAAATACACACATAACTTTATGTTATAAAGGAGGAGGACATGGTTTTAAAAACATTTAAAACCTCCTTGGTTCTACAGAAGGGGCCAGGAGGAGATCCTAAAAGGAAGCAGGCTCTTCTGTAAGTCAGGAAAATCAAATAGTTTCTCTGTATAGGCCAATGGAGTACAGGTTAAAACATATAAATTATGTACCTTTGGCTGCTCATTGATGAAAATTCTACTTATCCCTGACAGTTCTCGTGTATTTCATTTTTTTACATGTAATCCAATGCACACACACACACAATGGATAAACACAGTTATACCATGCTTCGTGTCATTTTAGTAAATCAAAATTGCCTTTATTTCATATCTTACACTCTACTGATTTAGCTACATAGTTAATGCCCATTTAAGGGAATATGGTGTGGGACGACTGTGCAGCAATATTAAGTGGGAAAGCCATATGTTTCTTAGACCCACCATACTGTGTGCGACTGCCCCTCACCCCTCGTGGATTAGCTTTTTCCTCAGATGGGACTGCAGTGGAAGGAATGCCTTTTTTACAGGTGTTTGGTGGATAGCACACAAAATGAAGATTTCTAAGGGGAGTCAGGTTGTGTAAAACATCCAGAAATAGCAACTTGCTTTCACTTAAGATGTAATCCCCAGCGGACTGCTTCAGAATCTTAATTTATAGTATTATCTTTATATATCATTATAAGTGACTGCCTGCCCCTAGATAGCTGACATGGTGCCCAGAATATTCAGAGCTGTCTGGTTTTGATCATCTTAGAGTTTGTCTAGAAAAGTATTAAAAGCAAACTTATCGTAGGGCTAGATTGTGACCAAAACCAAAAATATATTTCATCAAAAAGACTGCTATCTGGTAAATTCTGAGAAGGGACACAGTCTCTAGTGAAGAGATTTCAAAGTAATGAACTGTTAACTACACCCACAACACTAAACTCCTTTTTGCGAGTTGTCATTATGCTCCCTTAGAGTTTGCTATTTTTTTTTTTTTGGTGTACTCTAAGATACAGCAGCAATAGTAGAAAGATACAGTAAAGTCAAGAGGGTCCTCAACTAAGTGGAAGGTTAAATGTGGGCACCGACAACTCCCATCATCTGAAATTATATTATCGTGGTTTCCTTGAGCTCAGGAGAATTCTCATCCACTGACTCATTTGCTGCCCAAATTAAGGTGTAGGTGCACACAGCCACAGAGAGGACATCAAACATGAGAGAGGGTATAAAAACAATACAAGTGGAGAAGCATGAGGTTTATATTTTTATGCTAATGTGCTGGTAAGAAAAGGGCTTCATTTGGGGAGCAATAAAGGAGGGGGTGGGGGGAAGGCTGTGAGCAGATCTCAGTAAAAAACACAGAGGCTTTCTATGCAGATGGGGGATTTAAAAGAAGTAAAATGATAACCACATAGTCAAGAGACTAGAAAAGAGACCTTGATGTTTGATAGTTGTAATAACCTGCAGAGTGCTCTAATGGCTCGGGGATCAGGTGCAGAGCTACAGCAATAACGAGAGCTGAATAATTATCTCGGCCGTATCTGTATCACCAAAGTCCCAGTGTATGAGCTATATAAGGAGGCTTCTGCTGCCTCTCCAAGATTTCCTGAAATGTTAAATCACTGATTTGGGAGCACTTCCAGCATTAGTACTGCCCAGTTAGAAAGAAATAAAGCCCAGAATTCTCCTGTGGCAGTTCTAATGTCTTTGTTAATTATGAATTATGGGTAAACATGCAGACTCACAGAGGTCACGGCTGTCAGCAACAATAGTTTTCAAGAAGGATTTTTACGAGGGTCTTTTTCACTCTACCATAATGTCCGTTTTATATACATAAACAGAGCCAGGCATACAAAAAAACGGTGTTTGGTTTTTAGGGGCATTGTATTTTCTCCTCTTTTTTCTCCCTCCCCCACCCCTTGTGTAAAGGCATGTACCCGCAGCCAAAGCAGAGAGCGCTTCATAACTCGAGTGCTCCTCTGTGACTGACAACAGCTGCACCATTCCAAGGACTAGGCAGAAAGAGTGGCTGGGGCTGAGCTGGGTTAATGATCAGGCACTGAAAGCCACCTCTTTCTTGTTAATAGAGTAAGCGGCCAGTTGAGTAACCTATCAGCAGTGGTCACCTTTCACATCCAATGGAGAAACAAAAGCTGCATACACTATGCTTGATTAACCTCACTTAAATGGCAATGCTGATCTCAAATCTATCCCCGGAGTGTATATAAACAGGATTAAAATTATATTATGTGTGGATCCAGCCCAACAAAAGCAACTGGCACAAAATCATTTTAATTAGGTAGTAGCGGCTATAACTCATTCAACTCAGGCATTAATTTTTTTGTCCATCAAAGAACTTTGGGGACTTACTAGAAGACAATGTGGAATAAAGGAGATGTTCAGGGGTAGTAAATCACTCTTGTGCCTCCGTTTCATGCATGGTGTGCTGGCATATTGACAGTAGGTTAGACAGTGCAACCAGATGAAAATTTGATCTGAATATGAAGAAAATCAATAACCAAATTTTGCATAACTGCTTCCTGGTAGACATATCTAGGAAAAATGACTTGGCAAGTTTTACCATGCTGACCTTCACATCGTCAACTAGTGCTAGCATGAATGCTTACTGGGGAGGCTATTCTCTTTGCACATCGCCAGCTTAGGAACTATATTAACTTCTAGATGTATGAGAACTAGATTCCCAGTGCCAGGCCCACTCCATTTCTCTTTCTGCCCTTTCCTCTCCTGATCCATTTAAATGACAGTTCTCTTCACGGGGCCTATGAGTCCTTTCCAGGTTCTAGTTTAGAACAGATGTTATGGTGCAACCTCCTGCTGACCTTTCCTGAGGAAGGTTCTTTGTTTACTTAAATTGACTTTCAGGATGAAGGCCAAGCAGGGTTAATCATACCCCAGATCATGTAAGAGAAGATTGATCATACAGAAACTGTCTCTTCAGCTTTCCACAGAGCACAGAAATGAGATGAAATGCCCCAGAGCACACTCAGGCAACTCCAATATCCAGAAGGTGGTTCTTCCCAGCTCAGGCACTTGCCAGCAATGTATCCTCACTGTACACATCAGAGTTATCTGCAAGTCCTTCCATTGTAAGAATTGCCATCCTATTTCCTAACGTGTTTCCTAGAAGAAATAGTACTAGAATTATTTGGTCCCTCCCAACCAGTTCAGAAGGGTATGTATGGAAAAGACCCACAGACCACTGTTCCTAGTCTCAACTAATCCCCTAGTCCTAGAGGCTAGCCAAGCCTTACATTTCAACCTACCCTGGTAAAGAAAAATGGGCAGCTGGAGGCATGGTGTGTTTCTTGTAGAATTCATAAGAAATTTAGAAAGCCAACATGTATGAATGTCTACCATGGTAAAGGCATTGTCTTCCCTATTGCCCTATGGACAGTTCCTCAACCCTGGGGAGCTTTGAAATAGCAACTAAACCTGGGTCCCCCCTCAAGGATTCTGATGTAATTAGTTATTCGGTCATCATGTATTTAGCATTTTTATTATTAGCCACAATACATAGATCAAGTGAGTCAATGAATCCGTGTAATAAAAGGCAATCTGGCATTGACTTTAACTGGTAATTCCCAAAAATGGATGATGGATGGATGGATGGATGAATGGACAGATGGATGGACAGACAGATGGACAGATATAGGCTGGTTTTAGAAGATAATGATTTGTAAGAGATATTACCATAAATATCTTCAAGTTCTAGAGAAGCTTGGGGAATAAATCCGATTATTCTGAATAATAGGCAAAAATGTGCAAGTGGGAAGCAAGAGAGAAAAAGAGAAAATTGAATTCTATGTGAAAATCAAGTGAAAAGAAAGTCTCTCTGAGTGACATAGGAGAAATGTGGCTTGACTTCCTTGAGGACGGTAAAGAAGGTGATAGAGAAAAACCCAGAGTAGCAGATAAATGAGCTACTTTGCTGTCTGACTTTTGAATAAGGAAAAAGAAATTGTTTTATAGGTTCCATAAACCAGTTTTCATCTCATAATTTCTTAATCCTGTCTTGATTAAGAAACCAAACCAAGTATCCAAAGAGTAGAACAACTTTTTACAGAGTGTTAATAGTAAGTCTTACTGTGTTTAAAAGAAAAGTCAGCTTAAGCACCTGATCAACAGGACCTAGGAAGCCTTAAGAGTTAGGAGGGAAAAGCTAGGGTTGATCTCCAGCCTGGCAGCAGCTATTATAAGGGAGGCAAAGTGATCCACTCAAATGTCTCCTTGAATCAAGCTTCTATTTTCTCTCTACTCTCATTTTCGCTTTTGCCTTTTAATGTTGCCTGAATATATTCCAAGTGTCCTTTGCCATGGCAACACCTGCAGGTGAAGGCCCTGCTTCTCACTGCCAGACTTGCCAGCTATGAAGAGGCAACTAATCACTGCACAAGGAGAAAAGTGCTATCACCAAGACATCCATGAACAATTTGAATATGAGGGTATCCCTGAAGCACCCTCTCCTCACAGGTGTTTAACCTGTCTAGCCATACACCAGGAAAAGGGAATATAAACAAAGACCCTTTCTTTCCCTGTTGTTTGCATTTTATCACTCATCTCCTCAAGGCTGATTCATTGTCTAAATTTATATTAACAGCCCCGAGGTGTCAAAGTTATTTCAACAACATGTAGTAGGGCACCAAGAGTGGAGAAGGAGCTCCCTGCCTATCTCCCTCTCCTGTACTCCCCAGCCTGGCCAGTTCCAAAGCAATCCAAGAATAATGGCCAAGGCCAAGGTGTATGACATCCCTGACTTCTGGGCCTCTGCCAATCATTTCCCATTTCTGAAAAGACTCTTATTCAGAAATGTTTTCAGCCAAACCACTTATGCTTCTTATTCAAGCTATCAATAAAAATAGAATTCTATCCACTTATATTTGCCATTGCAGTCAAATAGACTTTCTCCCCCTTCTCCCAAAGGACAAATGGGCACACAAGAGTCAAAAATCTGACCCTATGGCTGCCCCAAAATGAGTCAACACCAAGGCTAGAAAGGGCCCTGAAGAACCCTGAAAAGCTGATGTTCTAACTACCCACCAACGTGGCCTCTCTTTGTTGCTTATTATTTCTATATACCTTGGTAGGTCATGGAGACCACTTGTAGCAGTCATTTTGTTACCTGTTGCAATATGTTGCAAAATGTTCAGGGAGATTTAAACTCCCAGGTAAACTTGCTGTTTCCTTTTATTTACAAAATTGACACAGTATTCTCTCAAGCTTACAATAGGTGAGCCTGATTCTTACCTTGTTTGATGTAAGACAATCATAGTGTTGAACTTCACATAAGACTTGAAAATCTAAACTCATTGTGTAAAACCTCTATGTCTATGCTCTGATTTTAGGCTCGGGAAGCCTCTCTTCTAGGACCATAACTATCCTGGTCATTCCTCTATCAAATGTCACATCAGAACTTTCAAGAGGAAGTTTTATATGTATACCTCTGGGGTCAATGGGAAAGAGGTTAGTAGTGGGCAATTCATAATCAGTCTCATGAATTATCTTGAAGGCCCAAAGAATGTGCCCAGTTGCCACCTACTCTTCCTCATTCTATCCCCAATGCCCATAAAATCACTTGGTCTACCTTCTCCCAGATTTCTTGAATAATAAAAATCCCTTTTCAGTAGTCACTTCTGTTTCTAACAAGCTAATTTTCCAAGGATTTTCTAATCTTCCTTTAAGAATCCATAACTCAGTCCTAACTACTTGTCCTGATAGTTCTGCCTCTTAAATATCTCTCAAAGTCATCTCTTTCTCTCTGATCCTACTGCGCCCTTAAACAGGCCCTTTCTTGTCAATATACATGAATTATGCTAGAATGTAAGTGCCTCACAGGCAGATTTTTGCCTGTTTTCTTCACTGATATATTCCAAAGTGCACCTAGAACAGTGTCTAGAACACAGTAGGCACACCAAATATAGATTAAATAAATGAATGGAATTGCATGAGCAAATGAATGTGTTAACAATTTTAGTATTTTTAAAACTGAACTCTCAGACCTCAGCTTACATTACTCCTCTTCAATATCCTCACCAGAACCATTGTACAACTTCTGAAACACAAATATGATCATATAATTCCATCCCTTAAAGACTCTCAGTAACGCATATTCCACTACAAAGTAAAATCTGTACACAACAGAAAGTCTCCTTAGGATCTGGCTCCTGTCTTGTTTCCAGCCTCCTATTATTCCCCTCATATACAACACGGCCTCCACCTCTGGTAAGCCACCTTGAATTGTCCAAGCACACATCACTCTCTTTCACTTTGCCCTCTTTGTTCTAATCCCTTCACTTGCCTTGTTTACCCTGTTATTCTCTACTCTTCCTTCAGTGCTTATATAAAGATCACATTCCCTGACACTTCCTGGCTAGTTCATGCTTTCTCTTTTGTGTTCCCATAGTTATATGATTATATGGCTATCTTCCCAAGAGATTTCTTTCATTTTGGTATAACCCACACCTAAAACAATATCCGGTCCATAATAAGTATTCAAAAAAAACATGAGTGAATTCTTAAGTGGCCAAGTGAGCACTTGGTACCACCATAAAAAACACAATGAATTTGGAATTGAAAATTATTTTAGAAATTCTCTAGTGCAGCCTTCAGACACTTGACCCATCACTTCTTAATTTAACCACCTTTGGAGCCAGTTATTTAATCTGTCTCTGCTTCAGTTTCTTCAGGTGTAAAATGGGGATTATAGTAGAATTTCCTTACAAGGTTGTCATGTGTATCAAGTGGATTAATGTATATACATTACTTAGAAAAGCTCCTGATCCATAATAATCCCTCAAAAAATGCTCATTATTTAAGAAGAGGATGGAGTAAGGAGAAGATACAGACTCTCAGAGAAGTTAAGCACTAAACATTAGTGGAATATCCAAGATCATAAATAGTTTCCAAACCTCTCATGAACAGCATGACCACTACCACTCTGATGCTAGATCTCAAGTGAGATATGAAATTTTGAATTTACATTTCAGTCCCCAGCTTATCTATTTATGCTACATGTATTAAGCATAAAAAGAGATATTTAAAATAATGAGTGTGAAAAATACACAGAGAAATTCTAGTATTCTCCCACAATCAAATAGGTCATTTTACATTTTCCTGCTTTTGGTTTAGAATTGTTTGGTGTCACATGTCTACATCTCCTTCTAGATTGTGAGGTAGCTGAGGGCAAAGACAGTCTCCCTCATCTTTGGATTTACAGTGCAACTACTTGACACCATGCTGAGTACTCAACAAATATCCAATGGGCATTCCTTGTGTTCAAGAAGAATGTGTCATCAGGGTGAAACATAGCAAACAATAGTATTGTCAGCTTAATGGACACCACCGTTGGAGTTCCCAGTTGAAATACCAATTCATGTCACCACATTTCCCAGAGCTCCAATTACAGTGACATATATAAAAGATATCCAAATAAATATGTGTTCATCTCTATATTTTAGTGGAATCTACACATAGAAATTCTTTTTCTAGAATACTGCTTGATAGTATTTAGATAATGATGAAAATGACCAAAACAGAGGTTTGGGAATTATGTAAATGTTGCTCTATATTGCGAAGGACCTGCTGCCCAGAGCTGTCAGCTTTTGCATAAAAAATTTTAACCTAAGTACAAGTCAGTCATACAGAAAAACCAGATAATTCCCCAAAACACAACTACTAATAGTTACTACATATCCTGTTTGAAGGTAACTGGACCTACCACTTTATTTACATTAGCGCTGATGGATTAAAGATACAGCATGCAAAGTATTTCCTGGGAAAACAGAAAAGAACCAGAAAGTCTTTAACCCTCAGCCACAATTTCCTTAACTTTCTGCAGGCTGGGTTTCAACCCAACTGTCTAGTATTGGAAGTTAAATGTTCAAACTTGGAGCTTTGGCTCAATAACTGCTTAATTTTTCATTACAACACCTCTTCACAGATGTAAATGGATGGATTTGGCTTTAAAAAATAAATACTTTTTTCTTTTAGATTTTTTTAACTATAATTATTTTTGTGTCAGAAATATAATTGTACTCCATATTGAAAGCTAACCCAGTGGGGAAATAATTTTGCACAATTACAGAAAGTTTTAATAAAAGACTGATAAGTAAAGTTCTGAATTTTTAATGCATTCTGCAGGCGGTTGAGTGCCTTTTGCCATCTCTGTCACTTATCATTAAAGCTGTGTGAAAGGGAGGACTACCTGTTATACTTGGCTTGATTGGCAAACGTATTCCCTGACCAAAAAAAAGTCAAACAGACGAAAGTCGAAATGGAAAAAAAAAAAAATCAAAACAGTCACAGTTTTATAGCTCATTTAACATTAATGCTTCCTCTTTACTCACAAAAATTTCTTTGTATTTAATACTCTGCTCTTACCTAGTTATTAGCCTACCATTGTGAGTGTTAAATTCCTGTATAGCATGCCGCAATAATTCATTTCTGTAAAAGCACATCTCATTTCCAGGGCATGCTTTTTGGCTTAATTTGAAAAAATTACCCTCATTTGACAGAGAAAACACTTTTAAACATGCATAACCTATGCTTTTATGTGCAAGCTAAATCCAAAGAGTGTAATCTAGCTAAGCTTTCTGTGAAGAAGGTACCCAGAGAGCCATCACACTGTCCTGTGAGCTACACTGACTCTGCTTCCAGGCTACGATCTGACGTCTTCCTACTGTTACAGCATTCCTATGTCTGTTTGTTTGCCCTGGATTCTACCAGACCCTAAACAACCTACCAAAATCTTATTCAGTTTCTTCAGGTTTCTGTCCAGCTAGCATCAACAGCCTGCATTTTATTGCACAGTCCACAGACTGGGAGCATTTGGGGCTGTGGATTCAGCCCCTCGTTGCCCTCCTCAAGCTGGCATGGGCAATCTCGTGACAAACATCAAATTGTCACTGGGTTTCATGTGCCTGCTGCCTAATAAGTTTATTTTGGATCAGACTGATTTTCCAGCATATGCTCAAGATAGAATCTTCAAATGATGCAAAGTGGGGTTTTCAAATTATGATCCTGAGCACTTTTTTTCTTATCCACTTACATGTAATCTAAAAATAAATACTCAGGCTCTACCAGGATGTGACAACTTCAGCAAACAAAATTGAAAATAGCTGCCTTACAATAGTCTCTCCCTCCAAATGAAACAGGGGAGAAAATATACCTTTAGAGAAAAATACAGCGCCTGTTAAGGAACAGACGAGCTACTCACAGCAGGTTTGTGAAGAGAGGCACAAGGACATAAACAGCTCAGGATGGGTATCAAGCAAGGAAAAAAAACAGCCAGCAATCACTGTGCTGAATCCCGGAAGGGGCGCGGGGAAGTGGTCACAGGTGATTGTCATGTGTGATAATTATTATTACTGTACACCTGCTCCTCCGCACTAATTAACTTTGGATATGCAAATCAATCCTATTGCATCATGCCCCTGCTCTCCTCCCCTACAGATAAGAAGATGTTCAGCTGCTGGATTTAATTAGGATAATGAACGCCAGGCCCATGGTGGCTTGGCAGGGGAGGTGGGGGGGAAGCTGTGACTGACCTTTTCTCCCAAAACGTTGACATTTTCTAAGGCTTCTGAGCACTCGAAGTCACCTCCATGGCTGGGACATTGATAGGAGCGGATTGATGAGGTGTCATTAGAAGAGAGACGCCGTGGCCCCAGTGTTTGCTGGGAGAATACAGCAGGTGTTCTGACAAGGACACACACCATCACTGCTATTTGCCAAACAATTCTCTTGATTCACTAAAGTCAAGCATGCCAGCATTTCTTTATAAAAGAAAACAAGGCTGTTTTTCATAGCCACCCAGAGGAGAGGTCATCACTAAAATTGCATTTCTGAATTACTTTTCATTTTGCATCAATATATTAAAAAGGTTTCTATTATTCCTCTTCCCTAACATCCTCCTTCCCTCTATACCCCTCCAATCTCCTCCCATCCTACACTACCCAGAATCCTTATGCCATGGAAGCTGGAAACGTTATGTGATGATAAGGTAAAAAGGGTTAAGTTTGTTCACATCAATCCCTGTAATTCCATTCCTATAACTTAAGGTAAGACAAGGACTTCTGTCATTGAATGGAAAGAGAGGGCAGAAGAGCTTCTTCTTATTTGGATATCTGGCCTACTTGTTTATCAAAATTGTTTTCAATTATGTGTATATCTATATCTATATATATACCTTATTTGAATTTCAAATTCAAAGGCATGCATACAAAATAACACTGAGGCCCATAGACTGCGAAATGATTCTGTTTCTCTCTAATCATTTCCTCAGCCTTAACTTTTCAGCCATCTGTGTACTGAGTCTTTCCTGTATTTTCAGTTGACAGTGGAGTTTTATGTAGTAATAAAATAATACCATATTAGGCCTCTTTTCACTCTGTTCTTAATGTGTTCAATTACAATAGAACAATAACTTTAGGAAACATACCAATTTCACAAAAAGGTGAAATAAATGCCCCTTGATATAACTGAAAAAAAGTCAAGCTGATCAGAGCACCAACAAGAAGGCAATGCTAGAATCCCTTTTCTAAAGTAAGCAGAAGGTTTCAAGAATTACACCAGGATTTAAAGAAATAAGAATGGGGGGGGAGGGGGAGAGTCGTTTTATTTCTATTATCTTGATAGGTTGCATATCTCATGAGATTTCTTCTAAAAAATCAGACTTCTACCTTTTTCTGTGTGCATCTAATAGATAATCTCTTTCCTTTTCTCTAAAAAAATCCCATAATAATTTAGGATAAGTATCATAAATACTGAAATATACTCAAATGATAGCATGCTGAGAGGCTGGAGGTATTTAAATTGATCTTTTCTCCAGAATTTAAAAATAAATCAGGTAGTCAAGTCTGCAAGAACATGTAGAATCTAGTCAGATAATTTAAAATAAAACTACCAGTGTAAGGAAAACTGGTATTTTTTTTTTTAATGTTACAAAGTGTTGGACTAAATAATCAGGGTTTTTCTCTTATAGCAAGATAGTTACTTGAATGAAATAGGTTACAGCTGGTTGTGATATTGCTTATTTTTCTGATCATATTCCTTTCATAATGAGATTTCTGCATATCCTAACAGTTAGCATTTGGCAAGGTACAGCTTTAGAGACTCTATACAAGGGGCTATTTGCATCAAGCTGGATGCGTCACATAAAATGGTGGTGAACATTGTATGTTAGCATGTGTGTTTCCTTTCTTTTTTCCAATTCAGTCCTTTTGCCATTTAGCTATTAATCACTATTTTACTCAGACCGTCTCTGCAATTATTGTGTCACTTCTGTCTCCTCCTTGCTCCTTCTTTTTCTCTCTTCAGCTCTGTACCTTCTGTAACAAAGCTCCCACAGCTGTACCTAGAACCATTTTGGGTAGTTCTGTCTCCTCCCCCTCCATCTTGAATCCTCAGAGCCGTTGAACCCAAAATCAGCGTCTTTGGAGAAGCAGTATCTGAATGTGGAGAAGAACGGAACAGTTTAGGGCTCTTTCCCTGGCCACAGACTCCCCTTCCTCAGGAGCAGGGCCCAGTTATTTCTGCAGGCTCCGTACCAAGGGCAGAAAGGATCACCACCATCCTAACCTCACTAAAGGAAATTATAGTAGAGGACGTTCACATCTAGGAAAGAGATCTAATGAATATCAGAACTTAAGGTATTAGGATTCCAATTCTTCCTCCCAAGTCACAAGATTAATTTGGAAGGTACACATAAAGTCATCACCGCTGAGTTTGTCCCTGTTATATCTTGCAGGCTGTTTCCTTGGGCAAGTTTTCCACCTCTCTCAACCTGAGGCTCATTTATAAAATGAGGATAATAGTACCCTCTTGAGTTTTGGTGACGATTAAATGAGATGATGAGTATGTTGATCACATACACAGTACTGTGATAATGTGTATGTTGATCATTTATACAGTACATGTAAAAAACATTAATGTGTGTAGTAACATAGTATAATAGTATAAATTGTGAGTGTGTGTATATATATACTAAAACTGATTTATATGTCTCATCAGCAGATTATGAGCATTTTTAAGCTATTGCTTGTAAAATTCTTTGAGACTTCTATTTGGGTTTTGTGTATTTATGTTGGAATACGAGAAATAAATATTTATTCACAAACTTAATCTCTTTTCCCTGCCAAAGAGACCATTATAACTGGAAAGCTGGGTCCAAATGGAGAAATTGAATACTAGGTCCCTATGATCTCCATTCACTTTGTCTGGATTTAAAGCCATGTGTCCTAAATTCTTCAGTTTGAGGATTTGAGACTGTACAACCTACCTTCATGAATCAAAATCTATGGGTCCCTTAAATATATTTACACACAATTAATGCTCATTAATACAACTTATTGTTTGCTCTGATTTTTATTTTCACTCTCTGACCAAAGAAAGTAGAAACAGATGGATATTTATGATGTAAACTATTAAAGCCACGAATATGTTGCCCATATTTGCACCATTGTAGTGATCTGAACTCTGTCACCTGATAAAATTAAATCCTCCATATATATATGTTTTTGGTGGTGACAGCATGGGGTTAGTCTCAGGGTCAGAAGACCTGCATTCTCATCCTAGCTTAGCTCTTGTGAATCACATAGGTCTGGTGAATCTCGACTTTCTGATCTATGAGATAGGTTAGACTACATTAGGGCTTCTCAAACTTGAGTGTGCACACTAATCATCTAGGGATTTTGATAAAAGGAAGATTCAAAGCTACAGATCTGGGCTGGGGACTGAGATCCTGCATTTCTAACAAGCTCCCAGATGATGCCCATGATACTGGCCCCCAGGGTACACTGTGACTGGCAAGGGACTGGATATAGTCCTGGCTGTAGTCCTGCTGTGTAATTGAGTTTCTCTAAGATTTTTCATGAGAAAGCAAATCATGTTTGTCCCAAACAGGGATCAAGTAAAGACAGTCTCTACCTTTACAGCTTGCATCCAGTCTTCACAGCATTTCTAGGAGGAAACTAAATTCAGAAGTTTCACTCCCTAGCTCAAAGATCACACAGTCACATTGTCAATATGTGGCAAAGCCCAGGATAAAACCTAGATCCTCCATCTGCATACAGGTGGCTCATGCACCGCCATGTTTCCCATGGTCACCTTTGTGTTCAACAGCCCCTGAAATGCATGGGAAACAAAGCCCTAACAGTCTAGTTTAGTTTTATAAACACCCACATATTTTTTGTCACTTAAACACTAATAAAATCTAGCATTTACCTGTTAGAGCTGATTTAAAACTATTTTCCTTTTGCACCTTTCCATTTTTCTGCTGCATCTTCATCAAGTACAGAAAAGCCTCTCAGGCCAGCATGCACATTTCCAGTTCCAATTGCTACAGTACATGAGTTCTAGATCTTAAAGGCCAAAAAGCATCTATTTGACTAAAGAGCTATAAGGCAGCCATAAAAATTATGGATCACAGAAATAAGCAATTAGTGTTATCTTCAATTGCTTTATTGGCAGTATTCACTCGTTAGAATTGAGGCAGCAGTAAAACAGATTGCAACATACTGTATAACAGCATATGGGATTTTACATTATAATGCTATTCTCTGCCAAGAAGTCATATTTTCATTTGAATGCATGGAACAGATTATCACAGGGTTTCCAGCATTAGAAGTGGATGACCCTCACTTTTTTTGTAGTTGTTGTTAAAAGGCAAATCCTGAAGTTTTGACTAAATCAAAATGAGAACAATGGTGACTAGGCCTGTCTTGTATGCCTGCACTCTGGGTCTTTGGAGACTGACATAGCGTGGAGCTCCAGCAGATAATAAAGTCAATCTCTAATGTAATAGATAGAGGGAGAGTTGAGGGTTTGCCAGTCTTCCAAACCAGCTGGCGTCAGTTCTGGAGAAGCTGCTTGCCCGCCCATCTCATCACAGCTGAAGTGTCACAAAGGACACCACTCACACAGGGGATAGAAATGAAACAATAGGAATAATAATACAAAAAAAGAATAGGATCTTTATTTAACATTGGGAGATGTTTTCTTGATCATCACTCTGCCATTTTTTCCACAATGTCTGTGTGTGCAGGTATTATATATTGTAGAAAAGGTATACATAGGTCTTTGAACACACACCCTGGAAAATGGTTCAACAGGCAAAACTCTCAGGAATCACTCATAGGTCTAGAGTTCAAGATTCTTCCCCTCCCCTCACACATTTTACAAGTTTCAATATGGCATACCTAGATAAGACTAAATTCCTTTTCTGTAGTTTCAACAGTTCAAGTTGGAAAAAGTGTAGGGAAAAGTACATCTGACAGGTTCTCTTTCCAAGATCAGCCTGTGATGTAGCAAATGAAAGACTTTGAAAAGAAGGATTGCTGAAAAGGGAGCTTGTGTGGCTTCAAATTAGAAGTTGTGTTGTTGTAATCGCAGTTGATGAAATAAATATTAATCACCAAATGTATTTATATCACTTCTCACACAATTGTGATATATTTCAAATGTGTTTTTAAATGGTGAATAAAACACACTAGGAGGGCAAAAAGATATCTCCTTTTATATAACATCAGATACTAGGGAGTTAGAGGCACTTGTAGTAATTTACCAGAACAAAGGAACATGTTTGAATTTGTTTCTCTGTTTTTCACAGATCTAGTTAAATTCCCATAATCTGATGATGTTTTGAGAGTCCATGTACAATGAAATGGTATTAAAAGTAGACTTCAATCTCATGTAAGATTTCAATAATTCATGTATCCACTTGAGGTGTTTTTCTATTTGGGCTATAAAAATTTTTAAATGGTTAAGTTTAATTGTAAAAAATGTTTTTTATGATTTGGAAGGAAAATTATCAAATGCTTACAAAGGAGGTAGTAATGCAACACAAAGCATAACAGACCTGTCCCTGTTTATATCCCTTGTTTTCTTATAATAACATTTTTCAGTCCCGAATTTTTACAATACTTACTTTTAAGGACTTTGCCTTTTCTTCATAAAAGGATTTGGTGAGAAGAGTAATTTGACTCAAAATGCAAGCTTTCTGCCACCTAGCCCTACCAGTGCTATTCACTAGTTCTTATAGCTTGCATTATTTATTGGTATATTGTTGCAACTTTGCCTCAGCTATCATAGATTTGTTTAAAAAGTTATGCAATGACCACAGTATCTACAGTGTCCTTACAAATTGTGCCTAGAAAACTTTTCTTAAGAACTATTTCTCAAGTTGTTAGGGTAATTTCTCATGAATGACTACCTTATCTTACTTTTGGGGTGAGGAGACCTGGTAGTTTTCAGATAGCCAGTCAAGAAGATCCCTTAAAAACTTGAAATGGAAATGGGAATGAAAAGAACACTGGTTGATACTTTGAGGAAATGCATGCCGACAGGCTGAGGATAATCCACCAATGTTCAAAATGCCATAAAACACGTGCCTTTTTGTTCAACAGCGTCTTCCTCACTAGCTAATCAATTTTTCTTTGTAATTTGGCAGCTCTTGCCAACCAAACCTTGCTCTCGAGGAGACCGTACTGTATAGAAGTAAGCTGTTCTTGGGTGTGTAAAGTGGCACACTCAAGGGACTACATTTTTTTAAATGTCAATGAATATATGAGTGTGTGTTTCACCAAAAAATGAGTAAGACAACAACCTGTCATACAATAGTGGCGACAAAAACTAATAGAGAAAATTCTTTTTATATTTTTATCTTGCCATGCTGTAATTGTACTTAATTCATCATTGTTCAGAACAAAACAATGAATAGTATCTGGCCAAATAATGTCTAGTTTTTCCTTTCCTTGCAATAAAGTAAAACGTTTCAAAAAAAAAAAAAAAATCCAAGCATCTCAAATAGCCTCTGCTTTGCTGCAAAAATAGACTGCGATGAGAGTAAATCTTCCAATCAATTATGCAGCATGGTTTTAAGTGAGGAAAAATTTCAACATACGTATCACTTTAAAATAGATACAGCATATATGTATGTGTGTGTGTGTATATATATATATATAAACTGCGTAAATTTTGAAGGGCTATGAAGCCTATATTTTGCTACACCAAAGCTCTGACTGTTAAATTGATTGCAACAGTACTATAATTTCTCTTGCTGAAAAACCGGAGCAATATGAATCTTACTGGGATTATTTAAACTCAGTGGTGTGTGTATACATCTATATGTGTGTGGGTATAAACAAGAGGGTTTCTACAAATTCTCTTCAGTAAGCTCAGCAGCAACTACTCTTCTCTAACTAAAACATTGTACTGAAATTGTCTCCTTTGAAAAGTGACGATAGTGAGTGAACATACTTCCAGTTCCACAGTCTACACATGTGGACCCTTTGAACCTGTCCTGCATAGTGGGTCACTCTCAGTTGCTCAGTCCCCTTACATACATGCAGGGGGATCAACATTCTCTGTTAAGAGCGTTCTTTTGAAAGACTGATCTGCCACATTAGCCAGAGCAGTGCAACTTGGACTTTTTCTTTTCATATATATATATATATATATATATGTATATATATACACACACATTTTTTTTTTCCATTTTGGCTGAATTCAGGAATGAGTTTATGGGTTGAAAGAATCGATCTGTCACAGAGCAACAGATTGCAGTTAGAGACCGCCAACAAATCACAGGCAACAGTAAGTAATGACTAATTGTTTCAGGAAAGAGGGCACAGAGGGTAAGGATTGTTTCAGAAAAGGTAACTGATAAAATGATCTTTCCCAAATGAAATCAGACATTTTTGCCTTGGTTTTTGTTATTGTTAAACTATAACCTGGACACCTTCATCCCTCACAGTTTCACTCTTCTCAATGCTTCCTAGAGATGCTGATCAATTTGACAGTTTCTAAGAGTCACAAATTCTGCATTATAGGTTGCCTTCTCTGTTCCTTAGTTGCTATTAATAATCTTCTATGAGGCATTTTTGAGGTTGCTCATTGCATTATCTTAATACAGTCTTTGGAGAGGCACCACCAAACACTTGCAGGAAACCTTACATATGACTCCTACTTTATGGTAATGAGTATACAGCATGATCTTAAAAAGAAGGAAAGGGATTTATGAAGATTTATAAGGTCTAAGAAAGAGAATGGGCAAAAGCAGTCATAACCCTCTCACTTATTGATTAGAATGTTGGGATTTTTAATTGTCTGTTCAATCTCACTTCATCAGGTTCTTACGAAATATTTTTTTCTAATTATCAACATATGCAAACCTAAATTTCTTTATAGCTGAAACTTAACCTTCTAAAACTTTCATCTTTGAAATTACTCATAATCTAAGGTGCTTAAAGGAATTAAACCATGCACTAAGGTTCAAATGCTTTGGGGGGATGTTTTGCTTCATTGCAGTGAAGATCAACAATGTTTTCTCTGTAGTTGAAACAAGGATGTTGTGACTCCCTCTAACTGTAAGATACAAAGCATGTTGGGTCAAATATGGAATTTTTTAAAGGTCATTTGTTTTGTTTAAACTTAAATATTTAATTTCAAACAGTATAATGCAGCAAGATTTTCCCATATATTCATTCCAAATGCCAAAAAAAAGAAATCCTTGACTTGAGGATGTAGGCTGTTATTCCAGTCTTCAAGTGATACAACCCTTTTATTCTCACTGATATTTTAAGACCTAAGTCCTCTGCTTTCTACAGACATTGTCTGTAATCAAAATCCATGTCTATTTAATGTTTGCATCAAACCCTCTTTGTCTCCCCATTATACACAAAAGATATAAATGAAGGAAGCTAAGGACTACCTTCCTATTTTAAAAAGATATTAATAGATGTTCCCAAACTAAAGTTTTTCAACAGACTCAACCTTGTCTGGTTAGTACTCTGCTGAAAAAGAGAAGAGCAGATCCAGAAAGCCACATTCCAAATTTAGCCATTAAGTAAAAATGTGAAGAAAAGAAAGCATAATTTGCAGAAATAACTATCAGAACCAAATTAGCTGGGAGAAGGATGAATTATAATGGTGAACAATAAACTCTAGATCATTGAAGTAATTTATGCAAGGAAAAGAAAGAAGCTTAGAGCAAATGAGATGGCACAAGGGCAGCAGGAATCTAGAGAGATAAGAAACGAGAGAAAAATTAAATACCTTGACAAAGAAAAGAAGGCCCATACCAGAATCCCATAAAGCAATGACAGAAAAATCAGAATGTACTCAATATAATTTTAAATATATTCCCCCACCCCACTTTGCCAAAGGTTCTGATTCTTCAGTGCCATTAAGTTGCCTAACCTCAATCCTATTTGTTCAGGTCATAGATTTGGAGTTTCCCATCTGTTTTCCCAGCAGCTTTTACATATAATTACTATGCACCTGAACAGTTCTTTTGTTTCCTAGTGTCAGAATATTTTGAAGAAAAAAAAAAAAATACATCGACATCTTGATAATTGTAAGTCTGCTAAAACTATTTATATTTATTGTAAAACTGTCTGAACTTCCCAACTAGTGAGCTGCAGACAAGTCCATGTTCCGAATTCAACACAAGTACATCAATCTCCTATCATCACTTGTATCTCTTATATTCATACAAAGCACAAGGGCTAGTCACTTGACAGTGGTGATTCGCTCTGGCCAGCATTTACATCACAGGTGATGACAGGGATCAGGCAACCACAATATAGGAAACGCTAGCATGCAAAACCCAGTGCCAGTGTGATAGACAGCACCCGATTTATGAGGTACCATGGAAGGACCACCAGTAATTTTCAAACACTTAAGAAATGCCCATTCAACCACCCAATCACTTGTTTATTCATATTTCTAACTAATATGTATTATGCATCACCTACCATGTTCCAAGTACCATAGATTCCTACAGCCTTGGTGCCAAAACTTCATAATATCATACATATAATGGTGAAAAAAAACCCAGTACACAACAAAACAATAATAAAACTGGTATTGCCACTACTTTATCCCATGTTCTGTGTGGGCTTATGCTTTTTTGTGGGCCATGTTCATAAGAGTTTATCACATTTGAGTAATTCCAGGAGGATTCTTCTACTCAAGTATGATTACTTCATTGATAGCCAAATAATATGTGAGCCTACTTTATTTGCATGAAGCATTGTGCTCTATGTGAGTGAAGTAACCACTTAACCAAATAACCCTTCACCAAGGCTAGCATGAAAACATAATATTAGGGCTAGATGGAAGAATGCCCTGAAAAGGGTGGAGGAATAAATAGAAATGGCATCTTTTACTTCATGATTGTGTCTAGGGCTACCTTTACATCTGCCCCAGGATTCATACATTAAAGTACTTCAGGTCTGAATGTATTTTATTTGTCTTGCCCAAACTAGAAACTGAGATTTTTCATCATTTCATTTTGTAAGTTGTCTTTCAGTTCATGATTTTATAGATTTCAGCCAAATGAAAAATCTCTCTTTCTTTGTTTTTACTTTTGGTTTCTGTCTCTACGAGAGTTACAACTCTATGAGTGTTACCAAGGTGCAGGCTCAAATTATACAGTGTCCTAGTATACCCTCTTCTCTATTTTCTCTAGGATCACTGTTATTCTTTCCAGGTGCCTTAACCAGAACTGTACATACTATTACATGTAGATTCAACAAGTTCATATATCCAAGTATATATCACATAGATCCAAAATATATTAAAATCACTATTATACATATACCCACAAAAATGTTCTCTTCACAAAACTCACTTAAAGAAATTCCAAGAGTTTATTGACATTATTATTCCTATTCCACGATGGGTTAAAATAAATAAGTAAATAATGTTCCTTATTCCCATGATAAGTCAACCAGGAGTCCAATATGCAGCAAATGTTGGCTAACACACCCACAAACAACAAATATTCAGCAAAAACCTGGCTATGCAAACTATTTGATAAGTAATAAGAATTAATATTTTATCTGTTTTTTAAAATTAGGTGGTTTGCAAATGTAAGGTAGTGAATAAATAATTGTGAAAAATGATCAATCCTTTGGAAGGCCCACACAGAAAACAACCAAACCAACAAAACCTCAAATGTAATCACTCTTGGCCAATATTTGAACTTTCCTTAGAAACATAGATTTAGACAGGATCATGGCATAAAATGAGCATTTCCTGGGGAAAACTCTCCAACTAACCCCCACTTGTTCCCCTTCTCCATCCCAAAATCGTAGCTGGTGGTTTCAAACCACAGGGAAAAGTGGGTGATGGCCTTAGGTTGCTAGTGACAGAATTTTCACAGCATTCTTTAGGTGACCCCTTACATTTCCAGAGAGGACAGTGGCTCTTGAACCCGATTTTGTATGCACACAATTCCTTCCAGTTTACACTGCAGAATTTCTGACTTCTCCACTCCAAGGAGCCGTCCTTAGCCACGGCGACCTCAGTTCCTGCAGGTGACAGTGTGGCTTTCTGCTGATTTATTAAAAATCTCCCATTTATGGCTCCTGTGTACTCTCTGGAGTGTGATCATGTGACCAGTATAATGACAATCTGTCTCCCTGCTAACATTTCTCTACTTTGGTTATTTGTTTGATAAAGTGAGGAGCTTCCCTTTTGTTGCCCTTCATCAGAGCTTAATGTCTTTACTTTGGGATCAATATACTTTATGAATAATTTTATTTCCTTCTATTTTTATGGTCTTTTCTCCTCATTATCATACTGAGTTTATTAGCTGGTGCTGTCAGTATCTTTACCCTGTCATATGTTCCTGAGGTACAGTAAATATCACTTGTGTTGTAATTAATATGCACACCCTCTGCAGTAATTAAAGTACAGACCCCTTCAACCAGCTGAGCTTCCTACACTAATTCCACCTTATCTTCATAATGAACTTATTGTAATCTGAAACTACTACCGAATATTGTTCAGTAAGGCTAGAAGAATGAAATCTAACGAGATGCAATAATATTTGTGAACATGTTAATATAAAAAATGAATTTAATTAGCCTAAATCTAATTAAATTTCCCGTACAATTAAAAGCCCCCTTCATTGCATTTTTTAAAAACTAACAAGTGCCACATTATTGCCCTTTCAGTTATTCCTACAAAGAAGCCTACTGGGCAAATGCTTTTTGCCCCTTAAGACAAAAAACAGCAAGACCTATAAGAGCCAAAAATTGAATGGTGACAAAGTAGGAGAATAGCTGAGCCCCTATTGGGAACTATTAAATGAAACACAAGAATTGCAAGAGTTTGGACCAGAAATCTAACCTTTCTAAAAGGGAAAATTCAAGCAAAATATTCATATTTGCAAATTAAAAATGTATTTTTAAAATATCTAATACCTTGTGTACATTATTGCCATATATACTAGAGCACAGTATCTCTCCCCAAAGCATTTACAATCTAATGGAATTAAGACATGATTCAATCAGCAAATATATATATGGCATCTTCTGGAAATAACCTGGACAATGAATGTTATAGAACTTTTAAGCAGGTGAATGAGGAAAAGTCAGGAACTAAGCTTGCCATTTGATGGATAGTGGAGAGAACATTTTGGGCAGGAAGTGAGCTGATGCTGCACATATTCAGTTTTGCTGGAGAAGAGCATTTGTGTAATGTTAGGATTAAAATTGTTCTCTGTGACACAAAAGACTAAATCAAGATACATAACTGACATAAAGGAGTAACATGATGAGGAACTGCATGCACATTTAATAGTACATTTACATTGCCAGGAAACATTTCAACAAGCAAAATGGGTGCTTAAGGGGCAGGCTCACAATAGGCAGAGAGCCAGCAAAAGAACCTAAAAACTGGGTGAAGGAGCAGACAGAAACACAACAGTGCCCGTAAATGAGGCTATTTCAGGTGGAAAGAGGTTACTGGTAGGGTAGAGCCCTGCTTTTTAAATTATTCATGTAATGACTCGGATCCTGGAATGGAAGGAATCATTCCAAATTGTAGGTTGGACTAAATTAGCCGGCAGGACAGAACTGAGGGCTGGTACAATACACAAACACACCACCTTGAACTTTAGTGCAGGGTTTCTTAACCAGGGATCCCACGGATATCAGGGGACCCATAAGCTTGAACTGAAAATTCAAAAAACATTATTCTTGTGTGGATGGGTTGGTGCAGGTGTGATATATTTATTAACTAATACACAGTATAGTGTGGACTTAGTATGCTTTTATTTTGATGTAGTGTATTCTGAGGGCAGTGGATAACTGCCTGCAAAAAGGTTGGTAAGGATGGCAGAGATGGTTTTATGATGCCATGGGAAAAGTCGAATTTCTAAACGTTTGCTGAAAATGCCATTTGAACAGATGTTAACCCGTGTTAGGTTATCAGGTTTTGAAATTATGGGAAAGTTGTTAAACATGATTTTGAACAATCCTAAATTTTAATTTAAAAGCATGCAGATGTTGAGTGTCATGAAACTATCTGCTGCTACATTCTGACTGGCAAAGGGGTCTACGGAACAGAAAAGTTAAGGACCCTTGCTTTAGCGTTAGTGGTCAAAGACCTGTCGACTAAGACAACACATTTACTCCCACATTGTTCCCCTGTTTTCTTTAAATCCCTGTTTATGGGAGGTGAGATTTGTCTGGCATGTTACCTAATGGATTACTCAAAAGGAAGTAACCAAGTGATGTCATCCTTACAGTAGTAGAACCCAAACTTCTCCAACCTGGCACCTCTTCTGGCACACTCAGAATTGCGAAGGAGGGACTCTCCAAGGGTATCAATACTTTCTCCTCTATAAGATTAGTTATGAACCTAATTGGAAAAAAATACCAAAATATTTAGAACTGCAGCAACACACCCTAGCAAAATCATTAGTGGTCTTGATTTTGGGTAGACTGTTTGGTAACATTGCCTACTGTTTTAGTTTCCTCATTGCTAAAGCTAATGCCATGAAGTGGGAATTTATTGGCTTACAGTTTTAAGGCTAGGAAAAGTTAAATCAAGATATCATCAAGGCAATACTTTCCTCCCAGATAGGCATTCTGGGGCTGGCTGCCAGTAATCCTTGGTCTGGGCTCCACTGTCCTATGGCAATGTATATGGTGACCTTCCCTGGCCTCTCCTTTGTCTTCTGGGTTCCATTGATGTTCAGCTTCTGGCTACTTCCTCCGCATCTTTCTTTCTCTCTGAATTTCATTCTACTTATAAAGGACTCCAGTAAGGAGTCCTGTCCTGATAGAGGCGGACCATGCCTCTTAACTGAAGTAACCTCATCCAAAGGCCTTCTTACAATGGGTTCACACCCACAGGAATGGATTAAGTTTAAGAACATGTTTTTCTTGTATATGTAGCTCCAAACCACCAAACCTACCTCTTCCTGTCTAGGTATGCCCCAATCATCACTGCAAGATATTCTTTTACTACCCTGTCCCCAATTTCATCCTGAGCCCCGAGTTAGAAAATTTGATGCTTTTTTCCTTAATGTATTAAGCATATAGAAATTTGGTAGCCTAGGATTATCCCATGCCATTTCTAATATAATAAAATGAAGAATATTTAAATTATATCCATGTAGGTATCCCATTCAGAAGATACATGAACCCTAAGTAGAAATTCTATATAGTCTAGGAAGTTATTCTAAAAAGCAAACTTCAAAGATTTCTTCCCAACAGAGAGTTTCAGTGATGAAAAGAAGTAATATGTTGAGATGTATTGCTAAAGCTATGCATTACAAATCAAATGATCTAAAATAAAGTTAGGTGTTCTCCAGAATGTTCACTGTCAGTTAAGGGAGATTTAAATGTACTTCAAAAGGGAAGCACGGAGAAAACTGAGTGATTCTAATATCAAAGATATATTATAAAGAAAATCTGAGCCATTTTGATGTTAAGAAATAAAACTAAAACAAATGTTACCATCTATATCTGATAGGGAATATGTTTTTTAATGCTGATCCTGGCCAACCAAAGGCAGCCCACACGGAAGAAAATCTGATACGAATGAGTGGAGGTTCTAAAAGATATACTTTTAGAACTCCTGTTGGATAAAGTTTTGATAAAGCTATGCCACTGAAAATCATTGAAACCAGAATATTAGGCCATTTTCAGGGAATAAAATGTCTTCATATATTGGTGGATATATTTGTGTCTGTGTTTGTGTGTTTAGTCGTATGAGAACAAAAATTTGACCTCAGAAAAATAAGCAATGTAAAATTTCCTTTGGTATACTTTACCAATATATTATATGAAAATACAATCACTTTGTCTTAATTTACATTTGTCTACTTTTAAGCTTTGGTGTTTTTTTAACTCTTAGTAAACATACTTTATTATTACTATTAGTAATAGACATAAAATTATTTTAACTACCACTTCTTACTTCTGCTCCCTTGGTATCCATCATATAAAACTGTCTTGTGTTTTTAAGCTTTGCTTTGAGTCACTTTAGGACCTGAACCTAATACTGTAGAATAATCTCAACGACAGGAAAAACTCTAACAATTAGCATCTATGTGGCTCATGAATCTGTCTGCATCAAAGACTAAGCCATTTTTGAAAATTGTTCACACGAAGGATAAGCTTGGCTTTGGAGCACAAATTTTTAGACTCATTATTTTCTACCCTCAGAATAGTCTAAGAGTAATGACATAATGTCAATGTTTGTAGATTATTATATTATCCTAGAAATTAGAGTACAATATTTATAATTTAGTGTGAGCTTTCTTGGAAAGCTGGTATCTTTTAACTTGCTCAACGTTGAGATTAATGACAAAGTCTGGGAGCCTAAAGCAGAGACAAAAGCCAAAGCTATGCATGATTTTTACACATGTATGTGGACAGGGAGGTTCATTTAAAACCTCTGTTTGGTAACACAGTAACAACTTTTCGGTGGACTGTGTTCGTTAGAAAAATGTCATGAAGGAGGGCTTCACCATGAAGTCTATGACATCTCTGTCAGCACGTTAGTCTGCTCAGGTTCTGTAACCTGACAATACAATACAAAGTGGTATTGTATTGGTCTGTTTAATGTTGTTTAAACATTACCCAGTTTAAATAAAGAAAAACATGACAATTAAGCAATAAATGAGATGGGGAACAGAAATAGAACATTCCAGGAAGCTTACATGAAATAAAGCCTTGAAAGAATGCATTGATGAGGAAGAGAAAGTTAAAAAAACAGTGGTGGGGGAATGGAGAGCGAAGTTATTCTCATTCTGTGTGTATATGTGTGTGTTGTATGCACACAGCACTCATTTATATTTATATATTTCCATTCAAAATAAATATTCTCATTATATACATATATTCTTTACTAGTATACTGCTACTGACTTTTGTGTGAAATGCAAATAACATTTCCCCTCTCCTTTTCCCAGAATTATTGAGATTAGTTTGATAATGTATACAAAACCCTTTAATCTATTAAATGTTAGAAACGCCATACTTTCCTTCTGTAGTTATCACTTCCCTTTGGTTAAAAAGCCCCAATTGTGTTACTAGATGTAAAAGTAAGACTAAAATCTCCAGTTTTTCTTCCTTTTCTCCAGCTTCCTGAATGGGATTCTAAAATTAAATTTCAATGGTTTACAAAATTTCTTTCTCAAATTAACACAAAAGTGATTGAAGGCATTTTTAGCTACACCTGCTCAACCACTAATTTAATGAGAGAATAACTTAGAAATTGTAATTGCTACATATAACAATACAGTTGGGATGAACTAAAAGATACCTTACAATACAGATAGCACAGGTAGAAGCAACTGTTACATTCCGATTCCTCTAAGCTTCTTCATGCCTATCTTTAGTTCTAAATAAAGAATACGTTGAACTGCACATTGAGTACTCAGCATGCTTGGAAGTGGCTTCTTATTTTGAGAAATAGAATGGTTAAGGACTAGAAAAAAGTATAAGTATTCCCCCTGCCATGTTCATCTGGCATTAAGATGGAGTACCAATAGAATGAGGAAGATCAAACATTTTCCTTATAATTATATTTTACATGATTCTCTATACCCAGCATTATGGATAACCAGGAATATTCTTGAAGCCATGGGAAGGGTATGAGATGCTTATTTTTAAATTAAATATTATGGTTTTATGCCTGGATTTCATAAATGAAGTCACCCATGTACTTTTAAAGAAAATGCTGAGAAATTTTTCTGGGTCTCAAACAGAAAATCTAAATTTTGAACTTCTTTAATGGTTGTTCCTTCCAAAGTAGAACAAAAGGAAAGAGTTATTGAGGTACCTAAAACAAAGGAAGAAATATTGCAGAAAAAGAAAAAACTGTTTTTCCCCAGGTCTGAGTCTGGCAACTCAGAACACATGAAGGAGATCAATGAACTGAAATGATATTTGCAGCAGAAGAGATAGATGCTCAGCTATTATTTCTTGTGATGTTATGAGGTATTTATAACAACAAAAAAAAAACCTTGAAAGTAAAATCAGTGCCCAGTTTCTCAACAAACCATCTTCAGACTCTGCTAGTAATATTGTACCTTAAACATTACAGCATTTAAATATTTTAATAATGACAAATAAAAATGTCTGTTTTATTTGAAAGCTGTATGTACATCTACCTGCTATTTTTAATGCTATTTTTCAGAATACTATTTCTTATAATAAACATCTTTTCACACATCTGCAATAATACAGTTCAAAGTGGGACAAAATATTTTTTTCAGATAGCTTCCCTATCCTAAAACTCTAATCAAATCGTAGAATATTTTTTAAAAATCTTTAAAGTTTTAAATATGGTGTTCAATTTTCAAAAGCAAAATGCAGGCTAATCAATAAACATTTTTTATCATCCAAAGAGTATCATGGAATCCACTTAGAAAATGTGCACTCTTACTCCCTCATTAATAAAAATTGTCTATAGTGCTTGATATTTTCCTTTGTGAGTAGTAAGATCCAGAAATCAGAGGATGTTACTGAAACAGCTGTTATTTCACATTTTCCACTGAATGGATTCCTTGGTCACATGACCAGAAGACAATTACCACCAGACTTCCTGTCATTAGGGTACTACAGTGTATATACTGGCTCTCCTCTCTTTTCAGATAGGCATATACAAAATGAAAGAGTGGTGATAAATTATCCTTCTCTAGTGCACCAAAGTGGTATTATATTGGTCTGAAACATAGCATGTTTCTCACAAATCTCTTGGAATCAAGGGATTCTTTGCATGCTGAGTAAAAAAGAACCCATTTAGTTGTACCCTTCATACAACACTTGCTAATATCAAATATGGCATAAACTGCCAAATAAGACTTTGTCTTCTATAATGTATAAAAGTAGCTTAAGTGAAAAGTTAAGTAATTTATACATGTCGTAAGTTTTTGTCTTGCTTTGCTTTTGGGTAGTGTATGTGTATTTCTTCATTTCAGGTTGTTTGTTTGTTTTTGCTATGTGATGCCAGTCAGTTGGATGATTTTTTTTGTCATTACAGTGGCTCAATGAGTCAGATTGTTTTATTTGCAGATGCTTAGCATAATCTTATAGACACAGTCTAAATGGGGATTTTACACATTAAATGATACAAATTTAGGAGAAAAACTATACAAAACAGCATAGAAATTGAGGGGCTCATAAATAATCTATGCTTACTTCTAAATCCAAATCCACTTACCTTTTTTTTCAGGTGTCATGCGACATTCTGTTAAAAAAAAAAAAAAGCAAAATAAATGTAATGTAAGAACCTTACATCACGTAGTTTAAAATCTAATGCTGAATTCACTCTGGCAGATTTTATTTTCCACAAATAACCACAACAAAACCTCCCATCTCACATGCTCTTCATAACTGTGGCTTTGACCCTGCTCCCATCAAGAGGAGAGGACCATGTCCCTCCCCTCCCTTAAAAATGAGCTGGCTTGATGGCTGTTTTAACTAACAGGATCTGGCAGAAGTGCTGCTATTGACTTTTGAGGCTAAGTCGTAAAAGGCCATGAAGTTTCTGCTTTGTTGACTCCTTGCCCTGGATGGCTCCTAAGAAGTGTGACGGTCCTGAGGCTGCCTCGTTGTGGGAAGCCTGAACCCACCCACAAGGAGAGGCCTGAGACATGTGAAGAGAGAGACAAGACACCCAGCCAGACCTCAGTGGCTCCAGCCACGGGTTCTTCTAGTTCTAGCTCCGGCAACAGCCACCCAGCTGAGAACCTTCTCAAATTTCCCAAGCTACAGAAGCATTCAAAATAATGAAATAGCAGTTGTTTTAAACCACAGAGTTTTGGGGAAATGTGTCTATTTATAGATCACATAATATTTTTTGAATGTAATATTAAAAAAATAAAGACAAAAATTTTTTTAAAATTTAAAAAATAAAAAAATATATAGATCACATATTTATTGAATATCTTCTCTGTCCTGGGCAATATCCTGAGGACTGAGCCAGCAAAGACTTTTTCCCCCCAAGGAGTTAAATTAATTGCTTCATCCTCTCTGCCTCTATAGCTCTTTAGACTGCTAAGATAACACTGCTTTTGACCATATTGTATAAGTTGTGTACATACTTGAGAATAAACTCCTAAATTCAGGATCTCGGTCTTAGTAAGTTTTGTTCTTCTCTGTACTGTCTAGAATGTACATAAATGTTTGTTGATTGATATATAGTACCTGGCTGCATAAGGAAATTCAATGCAAGGAAATGACACCATTATCTCCATGATAAATACAAAACTAATAAAGTTTCCAGTATGCAGCTTCTTCAGAATAGGTGAGCTTTTCAGTTGGAAGAAAGGAAGTATCTTTTTAGAATATTTGAATATGTGATCTTGGCTATGAATCTACTCATTGAAATAGTAAAAATAAACCAATATTTTTTTCCAATTTTCCTGGTTGTTAGTAAACTAGTCTTAAGTTATTAAAACAGTGACTGATTAAATTAGTATAACTCATCAAATAGTTTGTTTCCACAGCGCTAGATAAATTTGTTCTAATTGTTGCTCAAGACTGAAATGGGCCCGGATATGATAAAAATAGTATCCAGGCCTCCTAGTTACAATCTTCCTTCCCACCACTAGTCTATGCTCTTGCACTAAGTACTGAAAGCTCCTTTAGCATCCATAGACCTGGGAAAAGACCAGTTTTGTCTAAGACTTTCACTTCAGATGGAAAAAAACTCAAATGCCATTATTTCCTGAAATTAAGAGCAAACCATTTAAAAACAATTCCATTAAAAATATATAGCTTTAATTTATAAATTTATATATAAAAAGAAAGTTTATCAATTCAGAAAGGAAAATTCAAGAAAATAGCTTCTTTTTTGGGGAACCTCCCTTTCTCATTTTGAAGAGAAGCAATCCAATCCCATAGTTACCATTCTTAAAATTCTCTTTTATTAGTTTCTTCTGTTTCTCTGCCCCATTTTGATCTATATTTAATGAGTTTCTAAATCCCATGAATTCTACCTTAGCACTATTTTTCCTTCTTAACACATTCTCTCCACCCTCCTTTTTATTTATTATTATTATAGTTCAGAACCTTGATTTCTAAATATTGAATAACAGTACAGGCAAACATTTACTGAGAACTTAAGCTATGTGAAGCCCTCTGCTAAGGGCTTCATATACAGTACTCTGTTTAAACTTCACATGAACACAATTTCAAAATTTTTCCTATTTTTCAGATGAAATAAACCACAGACTTGCAGGACTAACTTGCCTAAGATCATAGTTGTGGAGGAGCTAACATGAAAATTAGATGGTGGGACGGCACAACCGAGTATTCTACCCTGCTTCTCTAACTCATGGCTGGAAGGGACTTTACAATTGAGGCCACTGCCCATTTAGTGCTTCATTATCCTTAAACATTCCACAAAGTTGCTCACCAGGTGTATTAGTCAGGATTCTCTAGGGAAACAGAATCAACAAGGGATATCTGTTGATAGTAAGAAATTTATCAGAGTCTCTCACATAGCCATGGGATGCACAAGTCTAGATTACACAGGCAGGCTGCAGCCAGGAGCTCCAATGAAAGTCCAATGAAGATTCTTGACCAGTTCGGGAGATGTTCCCAAAGGCAAGCTGGGAAATCCTCTCTCAATGCTGAAATCACTTCCCCTTTTAAGGGATTTAACTGATTGGGTTAAGCATCACTCATTGCTGATGGCAATCTCCCTGATTGATGTAATTATAACCAGCTATCTATGATTTACCACTGCAGTAAAGTCAATGGTGACTAAAGTCCATAAATACCCTTGTATTACAGTTAACCCAGTGCTTGTGTGACCAAACAACTGGGCACAATTACCTGGCCAAGTTGACACAATAGCCTAAACATCACACCCACCAATGCTGGAAAATCGCCAATGATCACCACAGCGGCCTCTGCTCTCTAGCTCTTGACTCCAAGTCACTCTTTGCAACAGACTAATTGTTATAAGAGCTCGTATCATCATCTCTTTGCTGCTCAATAAACAACTCACATTTCTTAACATCGCACTTGCCACCACACTGTAAACACTCTAAATTCCCTCCAAATCTAGCTATTCTTGTTCTTCAATTCACAGTCTGCATCTAGAATGCTCCTCCTTTGATTGTTTTCATGGGTATAATTTGGTGTTTGCTCCATTCTAGGATATTCTCCTCACTGCTTCTATCTGAAAATACTCATATTCTTCTTACCTTTCAAGAAACAAGTCACATTCTTCCTCCAACAAGTGGCCCCTGCTCTGCACAGGTATATGTTATTTCTCCATCCCCTAGAGAAGGCCTAGAGACCTTTTTCTGAGCTCTGACTAGTATAACAGGGGGCTCAGGGCCAAGAAGAGGCTAGCAGAGACAGAACAAGTTAAACCAAAACAGTCTAGCGATGAGTAACTGATACTAAGAGATTTCCAAGGAACCTCTGGAAGGCAAATATAAGGAAGAATCCACAGTCAGAAATCAGAAAGCACGTCAGGAGTTGGAGGACCAGAAAATGGAGTCATGCATTTTATGTGGCTTATTGGTGGATTCTTCTCTTATTTATTAAGATATTCATACATCCCATAGTATGTTTAAAGGTGCTGCTTGATCTACAATTGACATATCTCTTGGCACACATTATTTTTTTATGATGTCCTATAATTACATGGCTGGCAAAATTCAAAAATTAAACCTTCCCTATCCTCTTGACTAATCTATAAAGTTCTTGAAGATCATCATGATTTTGTCCTAGATTCCTCTAAGAAACTTGCAATATAATGATCAAGAAATATTTGATAGATGGATACATACATGGATAGATAAATGGAAGCATTAAAAATAAAATTTCAGGTCAATTATTTCTGCATGTATAAGTAATCCTTTAAAAATGCTTAAACTCAAATGACTGGTTTTTAGTAAATGTGTAGAAGCAACTAAACTACCATATTATTACTAATTCGACAATGTTTTTTCCAAACTGGTCTTAACAGGGTTTTAGTTCATTGAACCAAATGTTTGACCGAGTTCAAAGAAAAGTTTTTCAAAGCAGTTTTTGGTGAAGCCATAATTTTGATAAAACTTGTTATTTAAACTCATTTGGTTTGGTGTATACTTCCTAAGAACCTTAAGACTATGTCTTTTTCAATATTTTAGGGAGCATTTTATTACTCACAAGCATAGAACAACCACCTAATATTATAAACCAAAGTACAAATATAAACTTAAGTACTGGTCATCAGGCATCTTTGTGTAGCTGCCAAGTAAAAGAAAAGTGTTCATTCTTTTGCTATAATTTGTGGTGGATTACATCTACGAAGAAAATATACCAATAGAAATCATCACTATGAAGGTATGCATGTTTTCTTTCCTAAAACAAGAAAACATGTGATGCTTAATAGTACTGGATAAAAACCAAGGACTACTAGATAATTTATGATGCAAAAATATTGTTTCCAAAATGAAATATTTGAGAAATAATTAGCCATTGGTACAACTCAGTGTCAAATGAAAATTCATTTTTAATCATGAATTATATTTTTCCTCTGCTATTTTAGCTTTGTTTTAATTTGCTATTTAGCAGTCCCTGAAATATTAATAATTTGTTTAACAAATTCTTTCTAATTCTTAATAGATTTTTAATGAAGAAATCTATCTTAGAGATCTGTGTGAAAATTGATATTGCATCCTTTCTGAAAGTGTTAAATTATTGACCTGCTGAACAATTTCATTTGAATCTCAAGCCTTTGCTTGCCATCACCTGTGTTCAGATTATTTTAGAAGCTTTGTGAAATGTAAAATTATTGATCGTACAAAACCATAATAACAGGAATGAGAAAGAAAAATGTTTCATCCATAGAGTCAATTTACAAAATTAAAAGTTTGTATTCCAGAGTATAGTGTTTCAAATCATTTATAATCACCCTGATGAGTAAACTAAGCTGACATTTCTTAAAATCTTGGATGAGGACAGAAAAACTATCCTCTTGGGCCTCCACTGTTGGTCTATTTTCTATAAAATGTGTGCCTAGCTATTCCTAGGTACACATTTAGGGTTGCCTAAATGCCAGAGCTGTAAGAATACCAGCTAAACCCCTTTCTCCATGCTGTTTTTCAGCACACAGGAAGGTCAGTTCTGGAGTTTGACAGAGAGATGAGGTGCATTCTATCAGGAAGGTTGTGGCCCTGACTCCCCTGTTATATTCTGACCTGGATTATGGCAATAAAACACAATGTTCAAATTTTAGAAATAGGTAAAACTAAAGAGCAAGGCAATTTAAGGCACTTTCATACCCCACTCCATTCATGCCCCAGGGAGAAATTTATAGGGAGATTATCTCTGCAGATTTTAGAGACAAAGTAGATAGTGGAAAAGCCTGTGGGCTTTGTAGTCAGTCAGATTGGGTTTGATCCCTGGCTCCTCCATTTACTAATTATTTGACTTTTGAGCATTTCCCTAACTTCTCTGAACCTATTTCTTCATAGGTAAAATAATGACAATTTTATCAACATTATAAGAAGGGGGAGAAGACTAAATGAGGTAATATAAGTGTGCTTTTAAATGTCTGTCATGCAACCTAGCACACAGAGAATACTCAATAAATACAGGTGGCTGTTGTGGTCGTGGGTGGTACCGCCATACATTTTAAAGTCAACTCCCTTCCGGAAGGGTGGAGTGTATGTGACTTAAGCTTATCAGAATGGTCTTAAGAGCATGCCTCCCTTTTACAAGTCAAGGGGCTAATCCAATGTTAAAATGAAAACGCAAGGATTTGGTTTTAAATCTGTCATGGCCTGGAGGCAGGAAAGCTGCAAACCAACCCTATTTCGCTGTCTTGAACGCCCAGGGAGAGCCAGTGATTAGGGTAATGCCTGCCAGGTTTGGATCAGACAGCTTGGGCTGGGGTTTTCTAGGTTTTTTCTTTTGTTTGTTTCATTTTTATTTTTATTTTTATTTTTAACATTTCCTAACAGAACAAACATGGGGAAATCTACTTAAACTCTCTACATCTCAGTTTCCTCATCAGTAAAATTTTAACAGTCTAGAAATATTAGCTATTATTACTTCATGGTAAGATTAGCAATATAGCTTGTATTAAGATCCTTAGAGCTATTCTAAATCTGTATTTTACACACTTCTTTTTTTGCCCTGTGTTCCAGAGTTTCTCAAGTTGTATGTTCCTGTAGGCTTACCCTGAGAGATGCTCTGAGAAAGAAAGAAAGAAGAAAAAAAAACAAACTCTAGGGTCAAATACACTTGGAAAACACTAAACTTGACTTCTCTTTCCTGGGGAATTGTAATTAATATTGGCATATTAATGGCCTTGAAAAACTGCAGTAAAGAAACCTGCACAATTCAATATTCCCTTCCTAAACTGAGATCCTGTATTATGTGCAAAGTTTCCGTATTACACTCAGCTAGAAACTGCCGAACAATGCAGACATCACAGAAAGTGTTGATGCATTCTGATGGTCACAGAAACCAGTTCTGATTAATCCATGTCTGTAGTCAGTGGTTGCTTGGCCCCACAAAGTGTATACACTTATAACTACTAAGGGGATTTCCTCTTTTGTTTTCATCTTAAAAATTGCCCAGGCACATTGAAAAGAGAAACACTTGGAAGAAAAGTGATACATACAAGACCCAGAAAAACTTGATGGGCTCATTAGCATAACTCATATGCCTGACAGAGCATGGATATTTGCACTGATAATCATATACATTTATGGATATGATTTGGAGTTCTATGAACATTTAATCATGACTACCATAGAGAGCTCAGGGGATGTTACTATTGCACTTCCCAGGGTCTAGTCAAGCAGCAAAGCCTTGCCTATTGACCTGTTACAGAAAGACATAGTGCTACTCACTAGGAGTACAGTGATTATTGGGGATTGACTCAAGTCCTCCACAAAAGGCAAACTCAGGTCCCAATGCATAGTCCTGTGGATGTGAACCTTTTTGTAAATTTGACCTTAGAAGATGGCATTAATTTAGGTGTGCCCAAAATGAATGAAAATGAACCTTAATCCAATATGGCTGAAATCCTTATAAGTAAAGGAAATTGGACATGGAGGAGAAAGCCACTTGGAGGACTAGAACTCAACAGAACTGAGTAGAAAGGAGAAGATATCTCTATGTGCATTGTCATGTGGCAGAAAAGCTAAGGACAAAGGGTGGTTGGCAGCCAGCCCCAGAATACCACAGTCTTCAGGAAAAAAGCATCCACTTGCCGATGCCACAGTTTTGCACTTCTACTAGCTTCAAAACAGCAAGCCAATAAATTCTCATTCTTTTTTTTTTTTAATTTCTCTCCCCGTCCCCCACCTCCATTGTCTGCTCTCTGTGTCTATTTGCTGTGTGTTCTTCTGTGTCCACTTGCATTCTCAGCAGCACTAGGAATCTGTGTCTCTTTTCGTTGCATCATCTTGCTGCGTCAGCTCTCCGTGTTTGTGTGGCACCTCCAGGGCAGGCTGCACTTTTTTTGCACGGGGCAGCTCAAAGGGGTGCACTCCTTGCGTGTGGGGCTCCCCTACACAGGGGACACCCCTACGCAGGGGACACCGCAGGTGGCATGGCATTCCTTGTGGGTGACAGCGCTGCGTCTGGGCCAGCTCACCACACAGGCCAGGAGACCCTGAGTTTGAACCCTGGACCTCCCGTATGGTAGGCGGACACTCTGTCAGTTGAGCCTCATCTGTTTCCCTAAATTCTCATTCTTTAAGCCAACCCATTGTATGATATTTGTTTTAGCAACCAGAAAAAAGACACATTGCCTGCTCTTTTAGAAGAATGCCTGGCACATAATAGGCCCTTAGTAAATATTTGTTATATATATGAACAAATTAAAACAGAAATTTTACTAGACCCTTTTAAAAGGGTTGGACTTATATAACAAGATGAAGATGATGATTCAGGTATTGTTTATTAATGTCTAGAGTTAATTGACATAAATGCACAAGATATAGTTTCAACCAAGTTTTCAGTCAGGTAATAATTTTCCCTTCGTTTAAAGAATTAAGGATAAGGTTAGAAAGGGATATAGTCAAGATTTTACATGAAAAAAAAAAAAAACCCTGCAAGTTTGGTGGAGGTCTATAGGTGGGCAAAGATGTAACTTATCTAAATAAGTCAGACACCTGGAATCATGCTTTGAGTGAGAGGACATGAGTGATAGAATCCCAGAATGTCTCAGAGAAACACACCTGCATGAAAAGTCTCATTTACTGCTCAGAGTTTAGAGTAGAGTCGATCACAGTGATAAGCCAGGGCAGTTTTCAAGAAGATTATCTTGTTTTCAATAGAAAAGACTAAAACTTGAGAGTTGAGTGAAGTGATTAACTAGAATGGAGAGGAAAGCCAATGAGGAGGAGAAGTCCATAAATTCAGGTGCAAAGGCCTATCTAGAACCAGAGATGATTTCAGAAAAGAGCTGGGAAGGTAATATTTTGGGTACATCAAGAAATTTTGTATAAAGGTTGTTAATGGTTTGGTTAGATACTAGCACTTTTTCTAAAGTGCAGTGGATTTTGTCACAGAAATGTTTTATGGCAGCCAAGTAGCTTCTGAGCTACTAGAAAATTCAGGGGAAATAAATTTATTAAAAAACTCCATCACACAAATTGGTTAGAATGGGAAAAAAATTCCTCTGAACATTTTAAGATTATCAAGTAGTGGCCAGAACACACTGGACCTTGGGTGAGGAGCTGGGATTCAGTCCTGGCCCTAACATTTATGTACAGTGACCTTAGACAAGTCATTGAATCTCTCGAGTTTGTTGAGTAAAAGCTCAACTGTTTGAAATTGGATAATTTATAGATATGATATGAAGGTTAAATGATATATCTATAAGACTACTTAGCTAGCATTGCCTCCTTCATAAACATGCTAAAAAATGTAGTTTTCCCAATGTTTCATTGCCCCAGGATTGTTTTAGAAAATTATTTTATTTGATAGAACTAGGCCCAAAACGACTATAACATTCTTCTCTTTTAAGTGAAAATTTATCTGCCACCTAAATTACAGGTTAACAAAGTTTAACAAAGAAAGCACCTTGGTGGACTAACTAGATGTCTCCCTGACTTTAAATGTTGCTATCCCATTAGATCAAATCATATTGTACCCAAATATTTCTAAGAGTTTAGATGCACTGTAACTTTATTATGCTGCTCAGTATTTTTTCTGTTCAGCATAATCTTATTCTGATATTTTGAATACTAGAATAAGTATTTGTACCTACAAATTGTACTTACTCTTTATTTTATTTATTTATTTTTCAGGTTATACCAGGGACTGAACCTGAGACCTCATACATTGGAAGCAGGCACTCAACCACTGAGCTACATCTGCTTCCTTTTTTCTTTCTACTCTTTGACTGTTGTGATTATTCAGGGGGACATATTGAATGTTAGGATATCAAACTGGATTTTTTTTGAATGCTGAATTGTAGAAGTATGAATTATATTTGTCTGTGTTCTTCAGGCATCTAAGTTCTTATTTTTTGTCTGCTCACACACTTTCTTAGAATGTTGTTTCTACATCTTATTTCAGCTTAAAGAAGCAAGGACTGTTTCATTTTATTTTTTTAACAATGCCCACTAATGAGTATAGTTGCATAAACCATGTTAAAATGTAACCACAATAATAATCATTAAGGTGCCTATAAATACCAACAAAAAGTTCATGTCACATTGCTTTTCTCTTAAGTCAAACAGCACATATCCACTGCTTAATTAAATATTTTAGATAAGTTTAATACATTAATACAAAATTAGAATTCCAACTTTTTTAAATATAAAAATTACATTTTATGAAATATTCAAAGTTCAAGAGTATTTGTCTCTGAAACAAAGCCTCTGTCTGTTAGGTGCATTAAGTACTCGTGTTAAATATAAGTGAATACTAAACTTGAAGTTCTGAGGTCAAACTGCCCAGATGCCAGCTCCAACATTTACTATGTGGAGTACTTAACCTCTACTTGACTTAGATTCCTCATCTGAAAAACTGGAAATGATCTCATGAATGGTATACAGTGCTTTACTCTGTAGCATAGCACATAATAAGACTTCAGTTAATGTTAGCTCTGTTTATAATAATAATAATAGAGCTCCAACCTGTGTGACTTTTAGAACAATTTAAACTCTAACAAGACCTAGACCTGACCTAAAATACCACAGTATACTCTATTATACATGACCTCTACTTTGAGTCCTTTATAAGCATATTTTTCACAGCTGGTTTTGCTATGGTGCCTTATCTCCTTAGGTAAAATTGCTTCTTCATCCAAATACTTGAAAAGATGCTAAATGTCTCAGCTTAAACTTCTCACTTAAGGTCATTTTAATTACAGCAGCAACAACAGATGTATATATGTTCATTAATAAAAGTGTAATTTGTATTTGTGTCCCTCTGAAAGTTAAGCCAGCAGATTATAGATTATATTGAGGCAGGAAAAGAAACACTGCTCTCTAAGTCAAATACTGTATTATTAAAAAATGTCATCCCTTATGAATTTCATAAATAGCAAACCCAGGAACAGAGTAACCATTTTAAAAAGTCTGGAGGGGATTCCATAAAAACATTTAAATGCATTACTACTCAAACAATTTGATTGAATTATAAAATATTTAAAACTGCAGCTGTAGTTGTGATGTTTACTGTTGATTATTTTGATTTCATGATCTTCACACCAAAAAGGTACATGTTTACAGAAGTTTTATAGGGCACTGATGAATAACTGCACTAAAAAATGAACTGTACGTAACATATATTCAGATAAAAAGGACTAAATCAGAAATAGCAAAAAATAAAATACTTCTTTAGCAGTTCTATCCCTGAATAGGAATAATTAGTCATCTTAAAACCAAAAGGATCAAATATGTGTTCCAATTTAAAATTTATTAAAAACTAAGCAAAATACATTTATGTGATTTCTGGTTATCAAAAAGTTTTTTGCAGTAATTCACTTAGTAATTCACTAAGTAATTATTAGTTTGACATAAATCTAAGAATACTTTGCAAACATGAAAGCATTTAGAACCTAACAACTATAAAACAATAATTGTATAATTTTATTTGCTAAATTCAAGCCTCTATCTAAAGAGATTTAGCTTCAAGGAGACAAGGCTCATCAGTGTAAACTACCGTCATATATTTAAAGAAGCTCGGTGCATGAACTAAAAAAAGAAAAGAGAAAAGAAATACATACATATTTGTTCCTTAGGGCAGTAAAATAATATGGAAAAAGGATGAATGGAGCTGAAAGGAGTAGGTTATCACTGTACCAAATTCTACTGATTTCCAAGGCAGAAAATGATAACCAAAATTACTGTTGAACAAAAGCAAATGACAGTTTCTGACTAAGGTCTACTTGTCTGTGGAAGCTCTAACTGTATTGATTGGTTTGTATACCACTAATGAGACTGACCATTAGATGGGGAAATACCTCCATAACAGGTCTCAATCTTGACTATGCCCCAAAAAGCCATAGTCTGGTAAGCACCTGCTTTTAACTCCAGGCCAGTCTATGAGTTTTCAGTGCATCAACCTACTCTCCTTTGGCCAATGCTGCTGATAACAGCATGGTACTAACAATGGCCACATGTCTAACATTATTTAATACTCGAAAATAATCTCTGTAGTCACTATTCCTATTTCAAAATTAAGAGAAAAATAAGTCTCAGATTATTAAGTATCTTGCCCAAGGTGGCACAACTCAGGAGTGAGGAAACTTAGACCTTGTGTTGTACTGAGTCTGGTTTGGGTAAAGCCTTGTGCAGAGGTAGGGAAAGACTCTGAAGTTGAACAGATCTAAATTCAAATTCTAGCCTGGTCTTCACAATTTAGGGAAGTCACTTGAGGTCTCTAAGCCTACATTTCCTCATTTTATTAAAAAAGACAGTAACAGTGTCTGCTTTACAAGGTTATTGTAAAGGATTGAATGAACTAATGTATTTTAAAAGACTAAATAAAGAAGGAGAAGGAAGAACCAGGATAAGTAATGCTGGTTTTCAAATGTAGACTCTCCAGAGCATATTCAACTAGCTGGAGAATATTTCGGTCCTAATTAGGAATAAAACTATTATCTGCTAAAATTAAGGTAGGTACTCATACCATAATGTCAATTAATAATCCAGCAATCTATGTAGATCAGAGAAAGGAAATACCAGTGATGGGAGAAAGTTGGTTAGAAAAAAATAAGTCTAGAAAGGAGAAAGGCAAACTTTCACCTGATCAGCCTTCACTGTCTTGCCTCCAGTTCTTCCTTTCTACTTTCACAGTGAGTGCTGGTGGTATAAATGGAAGTAACTCAGTCTGTGTATTGAAATGACCCAGGTTGAAGACCAATTATCAACAGGGTAATATGGGACCTCAATTAATATCTCTGAGCCTTAATATATTCATCTGCAAAACAAAGATAACACCTGCCTAAGTACCTTATCATGTAAGTGGGAACAATTATATATGTATATATTTTATTATTTAAAATTGGGCTTCTAGGTTCATCCTAGGGACTTTTGGCTGGTTTCCTACCTTAGATTTATTATTGAATTTTTCAGAATCTTTGAAATGTTTGGTTTTGGGTAGTGGCATTTAGGTATTACAACACTATTTCCAGGTTCGCATACTGAATTTCTTATCATATGGATAACGTTTCACATTATCTTTTTGAGAGACAAAATTTTGATATAAATTCACTTTAATGGCTAGCTGAGGGGATAGTTCAGAATATTTTCTGAGGTACATGCCCATCCTTTGTATTTTACATGCAATTCTATAATATAGAGCTTTTGCATATGGTAATTTCACTATGCATAGTGGCATTGACAGGAGTCACACGTGAAAAGTCATCTTGTTATTTTATAATTGCACCTTGCAGCTGCCCTATATGTTCATGATCTAGATGATACATGTAGACAAATATGATTTGGAAAGGTTGGTAATTTCAGAAGTGAATGTAAACTCTGGGTTCTATTATCTGAAGTTGAAATTAGACCACCAGATTTCAACTACCCAGAAGTAATTAATTCCAACATGTGAAGCTTAATTAAGGAAAAACAAAATATATCACAAATTGTCGAAAAGGAAAGCCACCAACTGATGACACAGGACTATTTAAATATATTAAAGAAATGGTGCAGTATGTTAAGCATGTAATTTCGCCAAAATTCTCCCAGCTTTATTTTGTCTTCTTTTCCATATCCTTGGCTCTCAAATATTCATTCTCAGTTCCTTGGCAAAGGAGACTGGAAGAGACCAGAAGGAGGAGAGGGGGAGTGGACAGCTCATGCTAATGCCACTCTTGATTTTATTTTTTTTAAATCCTACTTTGTGCATATAAAATATAGTCATTTCTTATCCTGAGAGTTACCCTGGCATATGGCTCAATTGGAAGCATCAAGGTTTTTACTTCTCTTTAAAATGGCTTGCCTCTTTTCCAGATTTTTTTCAGATGTATTGTCAATGCCACTTTTAGAGTCTATCACCCGTGCGTTTGTACTTCCTGGCCAAAAAGGTCCTGGCCATGAAAGTGGATGAATCGTGAAGGGGGCAACCCTGGGTGGAATTGTAAAATCATCTAAGCACTTTCTTTTTTAGGCATGACCAATCTTGTGGGGAGTTTTGTAATGTAAAAGATGTGTTCTCCAAGCCCTGAGAGAAAACTCTCTTCTAGTTTTTCCTTTTCTGTGGAGTTAAATAATCCAAAAGTGTCTCCTGAACTCCCTAATCATACTGATACCTATTTGCCCCATTTAAGTTCCATGAGTCCAGTCTAATCTAGACTTTTCCTGATAAAATACAATGCCAAATAATTTATCTGTGAAGAGGTTCTTACATATTTGAGGCCTTTAGAAATCAACCTTAGACTGGGCAGTATTGACCTAACCAGATTAGCCAATTGTGTAAATTCCGGAGTTTGGAGTATAAGAACTCATGTTATACTACACGCCCTGGATGAAGTTTTCTGTTTCAGAGGTATCATCATGGCTGTTCTGCATTAGTCTGTAAAAAATACTGGCTAGAGCCAATTGAATTCATGGATATTGTTTAATAGCAGATTCTGACCCAAAAGGAAAAGAAAGAGAGCCTAAAAGTATTTATCAAATAGGAGACATCTGAGTATGAAATAAGAGGCAAATAAGAGGTAAAGGAGGTAAAGCTTTTTCTTTTCATTCTTTCTTTCCTAAATGAGTATAACAAGTCCTATTCTTTGTTTGAAATGCCAGGAAAGGTTTCAGTGAAACTTTAATAAAAGTGACGTTCAACTTCTGACTGGCTATCATTTCTGAGGCCTGAGGCAATTGTCAGTCACTTTTTCAAATTGGAGAGTACAGTAATTGGTTTAAGAGTAAACACCTACTGGTTCCTTATGTATATTCTTAATCTAAATATCAATTGTAAACAAGTATACATAAAACTTCACATAAAAAAACCGCAAGTTATAAGCATTTATTCACAGTGAGAAATGTACAAATGAATGCCTCAAAAATTTTGGAGGACTATGCAAGGTTGTATTTTTCCTTAGCAAACTTCATTTATTTTCCATTTTCTTTCCTGGCAGGCAGCTAGGGGCTACAGAGTCAAATAATGAAGTTGTCTTTCATTTGGATACAGTTTATCAATGGCAAAACATTAATCCATTAATCAATTTAAAAGAAGTTGGTAAATTTTTAAAAAATCAGTGTCCCCTTTAGTAGCAGGGATCACAGGCATCTTAAAAGGGAACCATTATCTCCATGGGTTTCTCAGCTGAAGTTAAAAATCTAAAAATGATTTTCATTCATTTCTCATTAATATGCAAAATTATTCAAATTAGGTAGTAATTAACCATCTACTCAGTAGAAAACCTTTTCATGATAATTTATGATAAACTCAGTTGCAGCTTTGATTGAGATTGATTTTTGGTCTTGAGTATCTATCATGAATACAAAAAAGCACCTGAAAAAAATATTTTTCAATACCTAACTTCTTGCTCAGCTAATTACTTGATAGCTGTGTTACAAACTATTCCAAAGAGAGGCCTATAGAGACAAAACCTATGCTAAGAAGCTGTGCATACTCTCCCCCACTGTTTAGGGTATGTCTCATCATAAAGCACAATGTTCAGCTGACTCATATTCTTTTCATTTACGCATTTCATTGTTTAATTTATCCAAGTGACAGACTCTAGATGTGACTGCCTGGATAATACAAAAAGAACTATGAGAACTTTTACATATTCTCAAGATCAATTGATTTCACAGGATAGTTTGCTCACTAGACTCAGTATGATTTGTAAACAGACTTCAGTTTTACTTCCTGCAGATGGGTAAAGGAGCTCAGTGATGGATGATGAAAAGGTGATTATCATGTGCTTGTCAGGCCAGTGGAAGTCATTTTCATTCTCCACAACAAAAGCTAGAGTTGAGTATCAGTGACCATAGGGTATGCGACTGAATCTAAACACTGGGGACTGCTATTCAAAACTCGACTCCCTGGGAGCAACAGAACCATGGGCACAGAGTTAGTGACCTTCTGTTAGCTCTTTAAAAAAATACACAAAGGAAAACACCTACTACTTTCAGTACCTATTCGGTAGCAGAGATCAACTATGGGTGAGAATTCCTGTGGCAATAGATAAAAATGATAATCTGACACTGGTTGGGTCTGTATGGCTCAATCATCGATTTAAAAGCATGTATTGTGGGATCAGAATAGCACAAATTACATTGTGGCAAGCATTTTACTTTACCGTTATATTTGTATGCAGTCAGATTCAGACGTTATTTCATTTGCTCCTCTGTCAGGTATGCTGGACAGATATTATGCTCATTTTCTAGATAAAGAACATAAGGCCTGAGCAGCATGGCTGTCAACAAGTTAATCAATCAGATAAGCAGGAACTAGAACTTGATGTTCTTTCTACTTCTTTTTTCAACTAGCTACCCTGTGTTTTTCAATGTCCCAAAGATGACCTACCTCAGAATCACCAGGGGTGGTCATTAAAAATGCTGACTGCTAGTTCCCTTCTCAGTTATACCGAGTTGGTCCCTGGAGATGGCATCTGGGGATTTCCATTTTTAAACTAGCTGCCCAGATAATTCTTATGCTCACACACTCAAAGAAATTGTTAATGCACTGCGTATAACCCTGCCTCACAAAACAGTTGATCTCCCACCCTCCAAAATGTCCATATAGCTACAGAGACAGGGCAAATGGGACTGATATTCTTATGAGGTATACCTCGATCACCCTGGGGATTTTCTGACATGATGAAATATAGGGTAATTAGTAAAATATCCTGAAAACATTCTTCTGAATCTTCCCAGAAATGTCTGAGAAGGGTAATTGTAGAATGATGAGCATAATCATAAACAAAGATGAAAAAAGTCTATACTCAAGAAAGTAGCACCATAAGAATTTCTGAAAGGTGTCTCTAAGATTGTAAGATGAAGTAATTGAAATTTGAAGCGTACAGTTGGTTCCCATAGGTTATGGTAAATTCCCACCATAGATAATGTGTATGCACATTAATTCTGATAGGATTTTGAAACAATAGAATTAGCCATTAGGTAAGAGTTGCCATGATTTATGTTTTATGATAGCCCCTCCTTTCCATTTCCTGGTCAGCATTCTGGATGATTGTTCCATTTAGCACACATTCTCTAGTTTGTTTCTTTTGCTTCAAGTCTGTTTTACATTTTCCTGTACTGAACTGCCTTTGCCATCTGCTGATCCAATTACGTATACAATCCAAATCCTTTTGAGTCTGATTGTTTTGTTCCTCATTATTTGCTCAGCCTCCAGTTTTAGAATCCTCTGTAAACTCTAAAATCTTGTTTTCAATACCTCATCTGAATTACTTATATACAATACAACCCAATTAGCTCAGAGTTTAGGTTTTCCTAAGGCTACTTGTGTCTGAGGGGATTTAGATCAGTAGAGTGGATTTGGATCTGAAGGAAGTTCTGACATTTCATTCATCTAAGGACAGCTGATCCATCAGGAATTGAGGCATCCTCTTTAATGTGGAAGGAATAAAAAATCAGGAAAGATATAGATTATAAAATTATACTATTATATGTAATAAAAATATTATCCTATTTTTCTTGATCACCTTTATCATTGTTGTCATCACTATAACCTCATCAAATATTTATTAAGCTCCCATTGTAAGATCATCTCTGTATGAAACTCTAGTTCCTTGCAAAGGTCTAGACTGAGAGCAGGATGAGGGGCCAAAATAAAAGCTTCAATGCCCAGTTTATTCCCCATTTACACCTGTTTCTGTGAATTACATTTTTGCAATCAGATCTGCCATTAATTTGATATTCTCAATGTAGTTACTCTTGAACCTTTAGGCTGATTTTTCTAATATGCTACCTGGCAAATAATGATACATTTAAGAACATTAAATGGCTCAAAGCATGCTCACATGTCTAGTTTTCCAAACAAAACACTACTAGGCCACACAAATAATAGGCAGTAGAGAAGTCCACATTTCAATAGTGTATGCAAAACTTATAATTTAACTTTCATTTATTGCTTTCTCAAGTACCCCTTTTCTTCCTCTTGTGAATACCCATCATCCTTTGATTCTCGTTCAAAGGTCACTTCCTTGTGGAACATTCCCTGGGTCCTCCCTGAGGCAAAAGTATTTACTCCTTTATCTCCGTTTCCATTATACTTAGTAATTTCTTTTGCAACACATGATACATGGCAAATTGTCCATTCTTCCTCATCCATAAATCCCCAGAAGGGTCATTAAATATTGATTGGATAAAGAAATGATTGGAGAAATGAATTAAGCACTCAGTTCAAAGTTTATAAAACTTGAGGTGTTACTTATTCGACTTTACCCTCCAACTATGGGGACTTAGGTCTTGCTGAACCTCGCTAACGCTAACTTGAGTTACTCTACTCTACAGATAGCACATTCTCCTGGGCTTCCTCCCCTCATCTGATGACAGTTTTGGAGGAAACATTTGCCACAACCCAGTTGAATTCCTGCTTTCTAGTTCTTTGCAGGTACTATCTTGCTATGATAAAACCCATCCATTCCTAGCTGGGCACACCAATGTTTGCACTTCAACACAGTATAGATAAAGGTGGCTTCTCAGAAGCAATAGAATTGAACACATTTTGAATCTGAAAAACATAAAATCTTAAATACTTCATTGCTTTTGACACTCGGAGCAAGCATTTCTTGAGTCAGGGATTTCAGTCTAGGTTGTGGAGTTCATAACTGTAGTAAGAAAAATGCTAGTATCCCTCATGCTCTTGAAAAACATTATTCTCAATGACCTCTTTCATTCCTTCCATCTTTCCTTCCTTCTATTCCTTTAGAAAAACAAACAAAACAAAGCAAGAAAGAGACACTGTATCCTGGTATTAAGGACTTGAACTTCTGCTTCTCTCGTAGGATCATTGATTTCCCATGAAGGAAAAAGGGTGCTTGCTGTAGTCATATACTATTCTACATTATTATGAATACTGTAAGTACATTTGTCCTATAATAAGTGTCTTCGTTTGCCAGGAACACTATAACAAATACCACACAATGGATTGACTTAAATGACTGAAATTTCTTGTCTTTACAGTTTTGGAGCTATAAATCCAACATCAAAGTCCTGGCAGGGCTTACTTTCTCCCCAAGCCTGTAGCATGCAGGCAATCCTCTGTAACATGGTGATCTCCCTTTCCAGGTATCAACTTCTGTGATTTCTGCAGGCTTTTGGCTTCCACTTGCTAAGGTTGAGGCAGAAGTTCTTCTGTGTGGCTCCTGAAATCCTCAGTTCTGGTTTTAAGACCTCCAACAGATTGAATGAGGAAGCTGGCCACATTGCTGAAGGTATTCTCCTTTGCTGATTGTAGATGCAATCAGCTGCAGATGCAACCTGCATATAACTGATTATAGATGCAAATCCATTTACAAAATACCCTGACAGTAATAATCAGGCTAGTGCTTGCTTGACCAAACAACTGTACAACATAACTTAGCCAAGCTGACACATGAAGCTAACCAACAGAGTAATTATATCTGTACATACTATCTGTGTCCTTAAACTAATCATTGATATTTAGAAATCCACGAGGTAAACAGAACTAATGGTGTTGAATTACAGTCAAAGATCCCACAATTTGGTTTGCTCCTCAGGAACAATAGCATAGAAAAGCATACTTTCTTTACCTTTCCCAATTCTGAGGGATGACTTACTCCTGGTAGATTCTATACCTCCTAACAATCCCACTAGACATTTAGCAAATGCTTTCTCCTATTGATGTTTATCTCATTTTTATGCATACCTAACGTCTACATATAAGTTGTATAGATGTTCAATAATTTTTTTTTAATAAAATGGATTCATTTTATTTCAAAAAATATTTACTGAGATGCTGAACTATACACTTTAGGGGAAGAAAGAGCAAGACACTGTCTTTGAATTCTTGAAAGAGTTTATAACCCAGTGGAAGAAGATTAAGTACATGGGCACAGTTACACTAAGTAGAATAAAACAGGTGCATGGCAAAAGTACAAAGTGATAAGAGATTTTAAAAGAGGGAATCCAGAGTAGATTTTATAGTTAAAACTCCTTTCCAAAAAACAAGGTTCTGCTTAATTCATCATCAGGTTGATGTTGATGGCAATAATAGCTCACACTTACCTTTCCTGAATAATTTCTACTAACTTTTGTGGCTTGCATTCATTTCCTTTTGATCATCCCATTTAGTAGCTTGAAAAGGTCCCTTATGAAAGTCCTTAATCTAATAAAAAGAAATGATCATATGCTCTAGGAAAATATACCTAGTCAATAGAGACAAGACGAGAGATGCATACATATAAACCTGAAGATCATGAATTTCTGAGCTCATTTTCTTTTTTAGAATTGTCTTTCTTCTTTATGTCAAGTTCCTTATATCTTTGAAAGAAGCACCCACTTTCCTTTCCTTTTGGATAATGCTCTCTGGTTAGGCTTATTTTCCTCCCTAAATAATGATTCCTTATTCTCTGAACGCTGAAAGCATGAAGCATGCAAACAGTTCAAGCCCAGAGAATCAACAAGTGAGAGACTTGAAATTCCATTTGATGTGAGAGAAGGTCAAAGTAGACAAAGGACAAAGAATATAAGTTTGGGAACAATTCTCTTAGTTTTATTGGCTCAAAATCAATATTTTCAGAAACAACTTTACACCATTTTACTTAAGTGTCCATTTTGTGCCCTTTGTTCATGAGGGCTCATTTTCTATGAATGATTTCCGGATTTCAGCACTTTTATTGTATTTCTCAATCTAGGTATAATTTTTATATGCAAACATATATTGATTCCCTCAAAATCAATTCTTGTTTTATAAAGGACTTCATTTTTATATTTTTCCTTCCATGATATTATTATCCCTATATCATTCCTAGCTGCCTTTTATATATAATAAAACCAACTCATTACTTTCCATAGCAGATATATATTTTTGTAGAAAAGATTTTTATAGGATGGTCATGTGTTCCAATTTAAAAATTAGTGGACGTGGCTCCACAAAGATCATTTTCTTTGGTTTGCAAATTTTTCCATAAAAGTCATATAGTGCTATAAGAATTAAATAATATTTATTTATGCATACAAAATTGCCTACATTGAAAAAGAATAATATTATGGAAAAGATAATGCATAGTTCAGTGAGAAAATGTGTATCCAGTTAAACAATATTTCATTTCATTTGTCCTTCATCGACTATTTAAGTTGATGGCCTATTTTTCTGTTCCAAATTGTTTGAAATTATATAACTCAATAATACCTTATTCTTCTTAAATGACCTTGCACATCTTTTGTGGAAAAGGTCAGAATAATAAATGTGGATTATCAAGAAATAACTTACTGTTTCATTGGCCATTGATAACTTTTTTGATGCACAGATTAGTTAATCATTGATGATGTTCTTTGCATCATTTGCACTTCACAGGGAGATGCTGAGATTATATATTTTCCTTATATTTGAAATACTAATTGTTCTCAAAATAGAAATTCTGCAGTACATTTGGCTGTTTCCTATACTTTCAGAGACATGGTCCATTTAGAAGATCACTGTCTACATTGAAAAATATTCTCAGACAAGATGGAAAAGATATTGCCAAAAAAGATATTGCCAAAGCAGGATGGCTAAACTGGACACATGCTGTGTTTTAATTTGTCCTACCATAAGCACTTAAAATAAAAGTAGTAAAAAACACCCTTGCTGAAGAACCATATGTATATAGTATTAAAAAAAGAAAAATGGATATTGGATCTGGTCTTCATTTTATATTACAAAGGTATCTTTCAAATCACCTTTCTGACACATTTCTCTATATCAATTAGATGCTTTTAGACTTACATTGTCTGACCTGTCTAAATCCATCAATTGCTAAACTGTTGATGCCCGATCCCCAGGATACTTAAGCTCCTAGCCTTAAATATGAATATTATTCATAAGTCTTTTTACTAAAGAGATCAATAATTATGTGCACATTAACTTTGCATTATTGCTGTTGTTAACGGTGCCCTTTAGATAGCCACAGATTACACTCTTCTGCTTAGGCTGCCATAGATGATAAACATTTCATTAGCAACACTTAGAATGTACACATGGGCTAACATAGCCCCAAGAGTGTGTACATGAATTATAAGGAACCTGTTTAGTGTTAGGGTAAATACATATTCCCTGTAGTTTTCATTGTATTTCCATTCAGGGTGCCACAAAAACCCTACCATTAAATATGCTTTTCCCCACTTAAAAACTGCTCTGTGTGGATGGCGTGTCTTAATTGTTCCCAAGACAATGTATAATGCACTGCTATGATGGGCCTTCACTTGAGCTAATATGCAAGCAAGTTGCAGCCTGGCTACAGCAAGTTTTAGAGCACAAATGAAACACACTGTACTAAAAAAAAAAAAAAACTTGTTAGAAGGGGGAAAAAATATAATATTTCATATAATATTGCAGAGGAGGCTTTTTGTGTCTTAGTTTTACAAATAAAAAATAGACAGCAAATGTATTTTATTGACTGACTGTAATATTTCTATTACCTTCTATACATAATACATTTTGGTCCAGGAACAGAGAAATATGGGTGCCAAATTTTCCAAAGCAACTAATTTGTGCATAAAAATTATACGGAGGAAGACAAAATCAGCTTGTTGCCCTTACAAATTAGGCAGTTGTGCATGTAAAACAGGTAATGGCATATTTTGCACCAGCAATTACCTTTCTTGCACCTGTGAGTGCCTCTTTTGCATATGTAAGTATGTCCCTATTTATTTGCATTTAAAGCTGCCACCTCAGCTTCTTTAGGTAAACTTTATGCTTTCACTAAATGTCACTATGAAACAAAAAGGGGTGGGGGCACTTCTATAGTCAGGTTATGTGTATGTGTGTGCATGTGTGCATGTGTGTTTGCTTTTTAAATAACTGTAAAATTGATGTTAACTTGATTTGATTATAACTCCTGTACCTTCCAGGGCCGTGTTCAGTGATATAAAATATTTCATTTTGGTTTTATGACATAAGCATCTAAATGTCCTGCTGCTGAGATGTATCAATCAAATCAAAGGTTCAAATTTAATATTATCCAGGTGCCAGGATGAGAGGGAAAATGATACTTCAGTTCACAGTCAACTGATACAAAATGTCTTCACAGTCCATAACAGGCTTCTGCATTTACCTTCTGTAGATCCATTACTTCAGGGTTCATAAAGTGGAATGTGGGACTTCTGACAATGCCATAGGTTTTTCCCAACCTTATCTATAAAAAAAAAATATATTATCTGCATGAAAAAGGGAAAATATCAAAATTACTTTCATAGGATCAGTTTAGATAGGCATTATAAGCAATTAAAATACAGTGTTAAAAGAACAGTTCACTGCTTTTTGATAAACTAAAACAAACTCTCAAGTCCATTTTTATAATCACACTGGATATAGTAGCTAGTCATTCCAAAGCTATCAAATTGAATGCTTGAATATTTCTTACTGGCCTATTATTTATCATTAAATATCCAAGAGGGTATACAATACAAGATCAATCCAGCAGGCCATGCCACTAAAACATGTCTAGATTGCAAAATTTCAAGCAAGAGTATCCAATTGGATTTTATTACTTTCCAGTTTTATGGCAAATAGCATACTATATTTGTTAATCTTCATGCCAGGCAACTGCATAAGGAAAGTCTATGGTATGAATATAGATTTTTTAGATCTAAGGTTGAAGATGTTTACGTCAAAATAGGAAAAGGAAAGTCTTGCTTCTCTCTTGAGATTCTAGAAAAGGCACCCAGAAGCTGCAACATGATTACCAATGATAAAAAAGCTTCTGGCCCTTCCATAAGGACAAACTTTGGCATAGATACATTGTCATTTATTAGTTAGGGAGGGGACAAGCATATAATTCTGTGATTAGAAGTTGTCTATTGAAAGGCAAGGGTATGATAAACTTGAGATCACCAAAGAACGAAAGGGAAAGAAGCGAAAGGAGCAGACGGTTTCCTCTATCAGACAAAAGTGTAGTATTTTAGCCAAGAGTGAAGATTAGGCACAGCTCACCCTAGGGGTTGAAGAAATAATTTTTTGCACGTATAAAGTCATTGATATAAATCAGGAGTTGACAAACTCTTCCCGTAAAATGCCAAATAGTAAATATTTTAGACTTCGTGGTATCTATCACAACTCAAGCCTACCCTTGTAGCACAATAGCAGCCATGGACAATATGTAAGTGAAAGGGAGTGACTGGGTTCAATAACATTTTAATTTCAAAAAATAGCCAAAGGACCCACAACTGCTCTTTAAAAAAATTAATGAGGTTTTTTTTTTTTTTTAATTTTAAAAAATGCAATAAGCACTAAAAAATAAATGAGGCCATGGGTTAGATTTGGTTCATGACCTGAAGTTTGTCAAACATTGCTAAAAATGAAAAAGAGGTTTTGGAGTTTTGAACAAAGCCAATGTCTACAAATTTAACAGGGAATGTTTGCCAATATCAACATTTATAGCCTCCTTCTTCATTCAATAGCATCCATCTTTTAGAGATGTTTAGAGCTACATTCATATGGGTTCACAAAATCCAGGTTTCTTTTTTCTTCTTAATATTATATCCTTTATTGCAGTTGTTACCACCAGATAAATAAACACAAATTGGGGGTATATGTGTCTGGGGATAAGGGGGGGGAGGGTGTATCATATAATAGGCATAGCGTCTTAGCTATGGATAGACCAAGGATATAAATACAAAGAGACCATGGAAATTCTTGAGAGTATTATATGAAAGTATTTTTAAATAGAAATATTAATTTATGAAATTTGTACATCAGGTAGTTAAGTAAAACATTAAAAAATTCCCCTCCTTTCCCACTTCCTTTTTTTTCAAAATATGAAGAAGGGGGAGTGGGGTTGATTTGGTTATGTACCCTGAAAAAAATTTTTTTTTAACCTTAATACCCCTGGAAATGTGAACCCATTTTAAATAGGATTTCTTGAAGATGGTATTTTCAGTTAAGGTGTAGTCAACTGATTTAAGATGGGTCAAAAGCCTATCACTGGAGCCGGAAGCTGGAAGTCAATGGAACCTTGAAAGGAAAGGAAAGGACATGACCATTGACAGGAAAGTCAAGGAATCCAAGCATTGTCAATGAGCCAGATCACTACTGCTGCCGGGAGAAAGCGAGTCTTCTAATCTTTGAAACTGTGAGCCAATAAACTTCTGTTAAGTTAATCCATTTTGTGATATTTGTCATAGCAGGTGGAACTAAGTCACTGTCTAAACCAAGTCACATGGCAAGCCAAAGCTAGTCACATGTACAGGAATAGATAATCCTTCTGAAGAAAGCACTGCAAATCTCTCAGCAATGGGAAGGGACGTCTAATCCTCATATATGGAAAGAGAGAAAAAATATTTGGGAACATAATAAGATCTATCGGAGCAAAAGAAATTTTGGCTAAGACTGTAGAGGAACATGAAGAAAAAATTTTTTGAGTTTTAATCTTACTACCCTGTTTCACACTTCTTGTAACCAATATCCATTTGCTTCCTTCTTCCTACACATAGAACACACTCAATGCCTCTCCAAGGAAAACACTCCAAAGTTCCATCAAGTTATTGCATCCAATTCAAAGTTCTGAATTGCCAGGATTATGCAGTAATCACTCCATCTGGTGGACATGTGGTTTCTTTTGATCTGGAGATTTACGTACTAAGAAAGAAAAGGAAGGAACGAAGGGACGGAGGGAAGGTGTGAAGGATGGACGAAAGAAAGAAAAAACTTTATCACCCAAGTCCTTCCCCCCGCCAAACAGGAACAGAAGCAGGAAAAAGGTAAACAGCCAATAAAGGGAAGAATGGGAAACACAGTAGTCACTGGTCTGAAGGCCTCCGATCTTCAAGGTTCCTTAATTAGATCCTGATGATACTCTGGAGGAGATCCTTTACCCACCAGTCTCTGCAGCCCCTGGCTCCATCCACAGATGATTCTTCCTTTTTCATTATCTTCCCTGACCACATTTGTAATAGACATAAGGAAAGAAACCCTTCTTGTTACCTGCACAGCTTTCCAGCCCACATTTTACTCAAGGAAGATATGAGCCCAAAGGTTGTTTTAAATTTCAGCTGTTCAAAGACTTCTTAAATCTGGAGTCACAATTTTATTGACAATGCATTTCTCTTAAAAACTTACTAGGTTAGTAATCTTTTCTGGTTACATATGCCTGCCAGCTACTACACCCAAACTTGTTTTCAAGTATTATTCTCAGGTCTACTTTATTTTCTAACTTTGTTACCTCTTAAACTTCCTCTTTCTCTTCCCCACCCACCCTCTCTATCTCTCTCTGATAGGCAGAATACTAAAATGCCCCCAAGATTACCACTCCCTGGTGCACATGTTCTGTGTAATGCACTCCCCTTGAATGTGGGTGGGACTTGCGAATATGATGGATGTAAATGCAGAGATTAAGTTATGTTATATGGAAAAGGTGAAGCACCATAATCTATTGACATTGAGTTAATCAAAAAGGAAATTGTCCTGGGTAAGCTTGACCTAATCAGTTGAACCCTTCAAAAAGAGGGTCTAGAATTCAGAGACTTAGAGCAGCAGAAACTGTCTCTCCTGCTAGCCCCGAAGACGCAAAGTGATGTGAGTTCTACAGCTACAAGGAACAAATTTTGCTAGCAATGATGTGAGGCTGGAAGAGAACCCTAAGCACCAGAAGAGAATGCAGACCCAGCTAATACCTTAAGTTCAGCTTTGTGAGACCCTGAGCAGAGGACCCAGCTAAACCAAGCCTGAACTCCTTACCCATGGAAACTTTGAGATAATTTTTATTTTAACAGCTTTATTAAGATGTAATTTATATGCCATCAAGTTACATATACAATTTTAAGCCAATATGTTTGTGGTAATTTGTTTTGCAGCAATAGGTAACAGCTGTTTTGAGGCTTTCTGGCTTGAATGGGAAGACACAAACTTGTTATTTTTGCCCCTAGCCATTTTGTTCAGCTGGTAGCTTTTATACGTTTGATCCCCAAAGCTTTTATTAATACTATTTCTTACTGAGTGGCTTCTGGAAGTAAATAGAATTTTCCAACCCTGCAAGCCCCCATATTCTGAACCCTATAGTTCCTTTCATCCCTATTGCAAACTAGACACTTTTTTCTGCACTAATCTCAATCTTTCAATGCCTCTCCACACACAGTCAATAGTAACTAAGACATAATACCATTGTTTTCTCTTCCAGTCCCTTCACCTAGAGCTGCCAGTTCAGTATGCATATGGCCTGCTTCCCAAATTACTACACATTACAGTTTTGTCAAATGATTTGCCTCTGTAAAACATGAATTGACATTTTTCCATCTTCTAATATTGGTTTCCTCATTTCGGATCTCTCAATTTTTAAACCTATAGAATGCATTCTAGGTTTTTGTTATGATGATAGCCCACATCTGATACCAATTTTTGAATTGGTCAGGATAGGTTGACTATACCCAATAAAGATTTTGTTTTTGTTTTTGCTCACTTAAAATCTAATGTGGGTTGAGCAACCTTCTTTCATGTTGCAGCTTCAGCATTTAGAACATGTAGAATGTAGGATCATACTGGAAGAGAAAGAGAGATGGAGGAGGCACATGGGATTTTGACTGCCTTGACCTAGAAATGACATCACTTCCACTAGCAATCCATTTGATAGACCTAGTCACATGGCCCCAATCTAACTGCAAAGGAGACGGGGAAGTAGAAGAACAGTTGGGATATTTGATGATCACAATCTCCACCATTAGAGACTAAAACATATATTCCCTGTATACTTCTCTAGTTAATCATTGTTGATTCCATGTAAGAAGGGGCGGGGTGGTAGGGGTGTTAGGAAAAAGAATCAAGAATCAATCAGGGCAGAACCAAGGCACAGACAGAAGAAAAGGAGAAAAGTCTAAAAGAAGAGGGAAAAGCCAGAAAATCAAGGATCAACTTATTTGTATTTTGGCAAATGCCCATCTGAGGCAAATTCAAGTCTCCTTCAGGAATTGAATATTGCCATGTATCCCAAAGAGTCCCCGTAGTTACCCGGTTTCCTTCCCACGCACTGAAGAATTATTGATAATTCAAAGCACACATCATTTGAACACAGTGCAAGGTTAATTTGATGTACAAGTATAAAGTTTTATAAACTCACCTAAGTGTACTGCCACATTTGAGAAGTGTAAGATTGTATGCCACAGCTATACAATTGCATTTAGAAGAGAATATAAATAACTGCTACAGAGATTATTTTTATTTAGGCATAGTTATGGTAAGTATCAACATTGAACTTTCAGCAAATCACAGAGACTTTACATTTGGCTGTTTCTCTTTGGATAAACACTCTCCTTTTTAGAGAGCAACTTACTTTAATAACTCCCAGGCTCAGACTGGATCTAAACAAGGCCAAAAATCTGGATGGAAAAGGAGAAAATCAATTAAGTATTCTAATGGTATTGTATTTAAGCAACGAAATATAGATATTTGGATATTTGTAGATTGCAGCTATTTTGCTGACTTTTTTACTCTCTGTTTGGCATTGTGTGGACAGTCTGTGGTAGACTGAGTCATGTCCCCCACAAAGACATGTTTAAGTCCTAACCCCCAGTCCGTTGGATGTGGGCTCATTAGAGATCTTTGAAGATCCCAGGCAAGTGAGGCCAAATTGAAACAGGGTGGACCTTAACCCAATATGGACAGTCAGCCAGTAGAAGCCAAAGTGAAGGCACATGCCCCTGTAAGAGCCAATCATATATTCTGATAGTAGTAACATAAAAGCAGCTCCCATGTAAACAGAGGAGTGAACAAAGAAAGCTTAAAGGAGCAGGAACTGGAGGGAGCAGAGAAAGGTGGAAAAGAGCATGGAATAAACTCAATATGCATAAACTCCCCACTGCTCCGTGCGCCTTCTTTGCTAACAGCCCTGACTCTCCCACTCTGTCTAAGGGGCCCGGCTCAGACCCCAACAATGGATAAACTCATTGTACTGGAATTCAGTATCAAAAGGTTCTACTAGCAAAACTGTCATTAGATGACTGTATAAACTCTAGTATGCCACTTCACTTTCTCTGGTCCTCACTTCTCTCATATTAAAAATTTGAATCAGTGCCTCTCAAGCTTTACTCCATGGTCCCCAAAGATGTCCATGCCTTGATCCCTGCGGCCTGTGAACGTGTTACTTTACATAGCAAAAAGGACTTTGAAGATATAATTAAAGTTACAGACCTTATGCTAGGGTGAGTAGCCTGGATTATCCAGGTGGGCCCAATCAATCACAGGAGCCCTTAAAAACAGAGAACTGTTTCCAGCTGTAGCCAAAGAAGAGCCAAAACAGATACAGCAGGAAAGGAAGTGAGAAAGAGTGCAACCATGAGCAGTATTTACCCCATGAGTCAGGGATTCATGGAAAAGAATGAGAAGGAATGCAGAAAGGCTGAAGGAGCAAAGAGCAGCCCCTGACTCGCAACTAGCAAGGAAAAATGGAATTCAATCCTACCACTGACGCACTGCTTTGACAAATACCTGAAATGAGCTTGGAAGTGGATTCTTCCCTGAGCCTACTGTTAAGAGCCCTGCTGGCCAATAGCTTGATTTCTGCCTCGTGCAATCCAGAGACAAGAAACCAGTTGAGTCAATCTGGGCTTTAAACCTACAGAATTGTGAAATAATAAATGTGTTATGTTAAGTGACCATATTTGTGGTAATTTGATAGCAATGGAAAACTAATGGTTTCCAAAAGCAATCCACCTCAAACAGAAATGTTTATGAAATCTCATTTATTGTCTAAAATAATCATGTGAGTTTTACATGCAATGCAATAGTGTTTTCTTAACTTAAAAATGTTTGATTGCCACTAATTATAAAACCCTATTCATTATACACCATCTCTCTTAGAGTAAAAATAATGTTTTTAAAATAATGTTTCAAAAATACTGTATCTTCCACTAGCCCAGGCACCACATCAGAAAAGATGATGACTCTTTCTTTAGGAAATAAACACTTAGATGGTCTTCAAGGTTCATCCTTGCTAAAATAATGTAATTATATTAAATTGAGGAAATTAATATTAAACATAAATTGAAGGACATATATAAACACATGCTGGTCTACTTGCAACGTAGAGCAGGACATGCAGACTATAATTCAAGAATAGTTCAACCAAATGACAGAAGAATTTATATTATGCCTCACTTAAAGCAAGTTTTAGCTCTGCCAAGTATCTTAGACAGGTGGAAGTTAGGTTAGCCATGTTTTCCTACCCCAGCTACATCCAGTTCTTAGCATGGTTCCACACCCAGTCAAATTGAGAATATGTGATGCAAAATGGAATAGCAGTAATGTAGCTAAGCCACACTGTGCTCCTGGACTACCAATTACATCAAATTTTGCTTTAATGTAATACAAAAAGAAAGCCCAGCAATATAGAGGCTTATTATCACAAAAAGTATTCTATGTTGGCTTCATCCAGGCTTATAACTGTCTGGAATACTAGAGGAGGACTTAACTTAAATAGGACGTAAATTAATATTTAACAGGGCAATACAAGTTGTTGTAATAAATGGCTTAGAGCAGTTGTTCTTTTTTTGTCTTTATTTTTTAATGTTACATTCAAAAAATATGAGGACCCCATATTCTCCCCACCCCTCTCACCCCACTCCTCCCCCCATAACAACAACCTCCTCCATCATCATGAGACATTCATTGCACTTGGTGAATACATCTCTGAGCACCACTGCACCTCATAGTCAATGGTCCACACCATAGCCCACACTCTCCCACAGTCCACCCAGTGGGCCATGGGAGGACATATATTGTCCAGTAACTGTCCCCACAGCACCACTCAGGACAACTCCAAGTCCCGAAAATGCCCCCACATCACATTTCTTCCTCCCACTCCCTACCCCCAGCAGCCACCATGGCCGCTTTCTCCACACCAATGTCACATTTTCTTCAATTACTAATCACAGTAGTTCATGAATAGAATATCAGTAAGTCCACTCTAATCCATACTCTATTCCTCCATCTTGTGGGCCTTGGCATGGTTGTGTCCACTCTACATCTATATCAAGAGGGGGCTTAGATTCCACATGGATGCTGGATGCAATTCTCCAGAGCAGTTGTTCTTAAACTGTTGAAACCGAATAAGAGGAGCAAAAGACCCTAAGACCCACCACCCACCTATTTGGAATTAGCAATGAAGTATCACCATACAAGCAAGCATAAGGGGTAGAGGATTATGCATGTATCTGCTTTAGCAGGAAGGGTACTGATTATTTATATTTGACCTGGGTGTTAGTTTCCTGTGACTGCTGTTAGAAATTACCACAAACTCGGTATCTTAAAACTACAGAAATTTATTCTCACAGTTCTAAAGGCCAGAAGTCTGAGATTAAGTTGTCAGCCGGGATGGACTCCCTCCAAAGGCTCTAAGAGAGAATCTATCCCTCCTTTCCACCTTTTGGTGGCATTCCTTGGCTTGCAGCTACCTCACTACAATCTGTGCCTCCCTTTTCACATGGCCTTTTCCTCTGTCTGTGTCAGGTATCCCTCAGCCTCCCTTTGATAAGGACACTTGTGATTGCATTTAGCGCCCACCTGATAATCCCACACGATCCACCTTTGTCAAGATCCTTAATTTAATCATATCTCACATCTGCAAAAAAACCTGTTTGCCAAATAAGATAACATTTACAGGGTCCAGGGATTAGGACCCAATATCTTTGGGACCATATTCAGCCTACTACAAACTAGATCACATACCTGTCTTAAAATAAAGATATAGGTTCAAAATAAATTCACCACCAACTCTAGAGTTAACCAGAATTCCCACCGAACCACAGTGATTATAATAATGCTAAATTTTAGTATTTAAAAATTAAAAGGAAAAAGAGTAGCTATTGAAAATCATGAGCAACTCAGGACAACTGTCTTTTCTGGTATTTACAGTAATTTCAAATTGTTCTGAGTATGCACATACAACAGAAATTTTACAATGCTGTAATCATTATGCAGCAAAAATATTTCTCAGTATAATTCTGATTCAAGTCTTCAATAAGTATTACTAATGTACAAATTTTAGTAACTATCTTAGTTTGCTAGGGCTGCTATGATGAATACCACAAACTGGTTAGCTTAAACAAGAAGAATTTATTGTCTCACAGGTTTTAGAGATGAGAAATCCAACATCAGGATCTCAGCAGTCCATGTTTTCTCCAAAGTCAGTAGGGTTCTGGTGGTGGCTCCATCTTTGCCTTGGTCACATGATGATCTGTTTTTTCTTGTCTCCTCTCTGGCTTCTCAGTCTTCTGTGTGTCTATCTGGATTTCCTCTGCTTATCAGGACTTTAGCCATTCTGGGTTAAAGCCCACTGTGATTCGATTTGACCTTATCTAAACAGGACTTTTAAAGGTGCTATTTATAAATGAGCTCACACCTACGAGATTGAACAGGTCCTTGTAGGGGACACGATTCACATAGCTTGGTAGTTTACTGAATAAAAGATAGTCAATATGCTTTTACAAAGGTCTTTGGAATTGTACATTGTCCGTAATAATTAGAAGAGTAAAGACTTGCATGTCTACATTCAGTTTATTCCCCATTAGAAAACCCTGATTATCAGGGGGTTCCTGGGCCAAGTTGTGAGATCTGGGCCAAAATTTTAGAATATTCAAGAAAATGTCAGATAATTACAATTATTACAGCTTTCATAAAACTAAAGAATTATAAACTAAATTCTAAAATCTAATCTTAATGCTCTCTATTCAATCAAATTCATGGCTTCTAGATCTTTGCTCAACTGGCTCTAGTAATAAAACAAAGGCAAGATTCACAAGTGTGATAAAACAGAGCATACCTCAGAGAATTTATCACCTCCAATTTACCATAGCCTGGCTCTACAACTGGTTTCCATGCAGGGGAAAAAAGAAGTTCTCATGAGCTAGTAGCAGATAAGTCAGAAAAGATTTCTTAGTTCTGTTTAATCATATGTCACTCATGAGTGCCAATCTACAAAATGATAAAAGGAAAAGTCACCAAGGTAAAGAATGTCAGATTTTTAAAGCAAAAAATCTTTCAAAAGTTTAATATATATATTGGTACCTTTCTAAAACAAGCTACGGCATCACTGCGAGGAAACTTGCATTCATTAAATAAACAAAAACAAATGGTGAGCAGTTACCATCCAAGTTAAAGAGGTCATGGTTTTCCAAGGAAACTTGCATTTATTAAATAAACAAAAACAAATGGTGAGCAGCTATCATCCAAGTTAAAGAGGTCATGGTTTTCCAAGGAAATGAAGCAGTAGGTCTGGAAATCCCAAAATACAACTGTGTAGGATGATAACTTTCTGAAACACAGTTATATAGTGTATTATTGAAGGCCACCACAATTTTGTGTTTTTTAATTCAAATTATAATACAGTTTATATACTCAATAGCACAGATAACCCCAGGACATGTCCCATGGAATCACCTTAACCACACAAACTTATAGGTGTTATTCTACCCTGATCTTTTCCATCTGCTCAGCCACATGGCAAACTCAGTGGGAGGGGGAAAATGCTTTTATTTATTAATCACTTAACTCCTGGTTAATCATTAATGCCACATAGAGAGTATTGCCAAAAGTTTGGGTGTTCTTCCTACGTATAAATTATTTTGTAACTTTTAGTTCAACACAGATACTGCTGGAGAAAGCAATAAATCCACCTCAGGGCATAAAGGCACTTGTCACTTAAGTGACCCAGTTGTGTTCCTGTTTCATGATTCACACTCACCTCCTGTAAAGCCCTGTATATTGGTGATATGATACAACTTTTACCTGGCATTGACAGTCAAGAAAGATCCTTCTAGAATATTTCAAAATGTAGACCCCAAATTATATCATTCTCCTGACATCCATGTATACTTTTCTTTTTCTTTCCCCTTTCCCTTCAGAATTTTCTCCATATTTGGTATACTTTCTTGTTCTATTAAACTAGAGCTATAAATAAACATTGATGAGCTTCTCATTACTCTCTCCTGAAGGCTATATTCTCAGTGAAATCACAAACTCATAATCCCAGTGCCCAAAGGCATGCTCAAATGAAGGCACAGGTTTTAAGTTCCCAGAACTAGATTTAAAATAATATCCTTTATATAGGATATTTTGTATTCAAAGCCCTTACCCTCAAACCTTTTTTTTAAACTGACCAAGCTTGCTTTATCTAACTTAATCCTTTTAGTTCTTAGTCAAATCTCTGCTGCAGAAATATTATGTAAACAGTCAGTATTAGAAAAATCTTTTCAATATATGGTACTTCTGAATAACATTTTCTTTCTGTCCTAATTAACTGATGTCATATTTATTTAGTCAACAACACCAAGTGTCTGCTATTGCAGAACCTCTTATCAGACATTTGGGGGGAAGGAAAGGAAGACAAAATGCATTTAGAATTCCACTTCACTTTGATCCTCAGAGTCGCACAGTGGCCTCCAGGAAGTTTTTGAATCATATGCATTTCTGCAGGCATGTAAACTCAGGACCTGATAATATGGCAGTTAATGTAAGGAAGTTTTTATTTTTTCTGGTCCTTGGGAATCCTCTAATTATGACTTTCCAATAAATAATACATTTAAATCTGTTAGGTTTTATATGCTAGTAGGATCTTAAGAAGTGATACATTGATCAAAACAAGAAACATATTATTAGCAAGAAGGAAGGTTTGGAAATGATCTGTATACTGGTATTAATGAAGCAAACCTAAGTTTTGTTGCTGAGAAGTTCAGAGAGAAATCAGAGAAAGCACAGTAAGGCCAAAGGAATAGTAGTTAATGGGAAAAGAGGGCAGAAAGAACTGAACAAGGGGCTCAGAATGAGTATTTTGAAAGGTATAAGAAGCAAGAGATTATGGTGTCATCAAAGTTAGGTGAAAAAAGAATAACAAGACAGAAAAGTAGGTTGATGAAGTAAAATTCAATAGAAAGAGCCACTAAGGAGTGGCCAGAAAACCGGGCTCTGAATTTGTCCAGAAGGAATATACTGGTGACCTTATTGAGAACAGTTTTGGTAGAGTGTAATAATGGAAGTGAAATTGCAAAGCATTAAGGACTTAGTGTGAAGAGTAAGAGAAGTAGTTGTTTTAAACAATACAATCAACAAATTGAGCCTTGATAGAGAAGAAAAGGGATTAAACAATAGCCAGAAAACTTGTGGAGTGAAGAGCAGTTTTCTGCAGAAATAGAAAGATCCTGATACTGCTTAAAAGGTTAGAGAGAATGAATTGTAAAGGGAGTGAGAAATTGATGAGACAAGTAAGGGAGGGAAAAAGCAATAGCTCCTCCCTCAGAATGGAACAAAAGAGGAGAATATAAGTAAAAGTCTTCAACATTTTTAGAGATGACAGAAGAGATGATGAGGAAAGAAAGGAGGTGTCAACAATGAAATAAGAAATTAGCATTTTAATACTTTATATCATTACTCTTCCCAAACCTGGGTTATTCAAAATTGTTTCAGTTTCATTCAGATTCAACTAACATTTAAGAAACATTCAACAAACATTGAACAAATATCATGTACTAGGCATTTTGCTAGTTACTTAAGGTACTTATCCTTACCTGGGAGAAATTTATTGTTAAGGCAAAAATACATACATAAAGGCTAATTAAAATAACATTTCACGACTAGTCTCATGTATATCATCTCATTTGCATCTCAAAATAACCTCGTGAGATAGAACAGGCATTAATCCATCTATAGACTCGGAAACCGAAAATCAAATGAATATAATGATAGCCAAATATTGCATAGTTAATGGAAACCCAGACTCAAGAATTCTGGATGAGTGCCAGAGCCATCTCCATTGCATCCTAAAAGTGTGCAGTGGATTTGACTATAAATAGGCTTTTCTCACTTACTTTCCAATAGCTTGCCCTTGTCCTAGAAGTCAATGATACCATCACCAACTTCTTTTTGGGAACATCCCATCAGATGTAGTTGGATGATGCATATCTGTTACATTCCCCAAGGACAAAGTGATGTGTGGCCATAACAGCTTCATGTAAATTATATTCAGTTATATCCAGGCAGCCCAGAGTTTAGAAACCTTAGGGACAAAAGGAGAGAGAGAGCAAAAGAGAAAGAGAGGGAGAGAAAGGAGGTGAGGGACACAGAATGTCTTTTTAAAATTTTTTCATGAAAAGATGACCCAGAAACTAAGAGTATTACATATTTATTTCCAACATCTCTACTGCCACCTTTAAGATGAATAGAGAGTTCACTTCATGTCTTATCTGATTTGTTGAAATGGTGCTGGTTACTTTTGTCTTGTTTGTATCTCTTTTTCTTCATTTAGACTCATTTTGAAAATTGGTCACATTTCTTTATGATGGATTTGCACCTCTTTGCCCATTGTTCTATTGTCTATAAACGGCCTCTAACTATTGATAGGCTAGTTTCATTTTGATTTCTTAGTCCAGAAATGAACTGGCTAGTATTGCCTATGAAAAAAAGGAAATCATTCTGAATCCATGCCATGAGACACGGCAATTGTTATTAAATTATGAAGGAAACATTAGAATTGCAGTTCTATACTGAAAATATTTTCCTGCATACTAAAGGAGTTATTACAGTTCCTATAGTTCATCTTTCATACACAATCATTTATTTATCTTCACACTATTTCGGTGATGTAGGAAGGTTAAATGTAATCTTCACTTATAACTAAACGAAGTGTGATATGGAGATTGGCCACACTAACAGAGTATGGAACTTGCCCAAGAGGTCCAAAGTAATGGAGGAAAAAAAAGAAAAACATGCTCTCTCCTGAATCTAAATTGTAATTTTTCTGCATTAAGAAAAAAATGATAATGGGCAAGTATGACTGATATTATCTGAACTTTGCTTATAAATAAAAGGATTATTTAAAGAGACTAGATGTAAATTTATCAACATAGGGAAGATAGTAGTACTTAGATAATAACTTATATTCTCGTCTCTCCATGGCACAACTTATATTTTCATATTTTATATCCCCATACCTTCCCTCTTCCTACCTCCATGTCATTCAGTCACTTTAGCACTTATTTCAGTGTTCAACACAAAATGGCACAGAGTAGGTTGGGTGTAGCTCAGTGGTTGAAAATCTGCCTCACATGAGTGAGGTCCAAGGTTCAATACCCAGTACCTCCTTGAAACAAAACACAATGGCACCTAAGCAAACATTTGTTTTTAACTATATTTATATTTTTCCTATCTTCTGTCTACTTCTTTCTAATTTGAAGGCTTCAGGTCATGGACATGCATTCACCTGGACCAATATTGAGTGGGCATTTAACTTTAGAAAGAATGTATTATGCAATACATGGTTTTACCCAAATCATCTAGAAATTTTGAATATTGAAGAAAGTAACTAATATAGCCTTGTTATCAATTTCATCCCATTCACCATGGAAAAAGTCTTTAGCATGGAGGTAAAGATAGGTATCACTTTATCCAACACCTTTAGTTTGGAAATGAAGAATGAAGGTCCAAATAGGTTCAGAGACCCACTCAGAGCCACTCAATTAGTTAATAACAGAATGAATACAAAAATATGTTCCTTTACTCTACCAGTCTAGTGCTTTTTCCACTCTATGAGATATTGAATCTCCAATATCTCATAGTTACATTTTTTTGAGCTGTTACTACTGTTAGGAAAACAAAATTTTCCTATAAACACAAATACAGAAATACACTAAAGTATGAGGTATAGCTCTTGTCTTTTTCACCAGTTTCTATTAAGTTCAAAGTGTTACAATATGATGATGATGCTACCTAGGTTATACTTCTAATTTCTTGGTCGTAGTCTGCATATCCCAGGCCCACCTGTATGTGTTTGATGGCACTTGAAAAAGTGATTCTCAATATATAAGGGTGAAGGGTAAATTTACTATCATGAGTGGAGGAGAAATACAAGACAATGCCTGCTGAGAGTACCATCAGTTTGGCACTAACATAGACTATTGGAAATGTAAAATTTACTAAACCTTTCCCCTACTAATTATACAGCATAGTGATTTTATTGGCTATCAAAATGTGTTTTATGATGTCTTTACCAAAATTAGGCTATCTGGTGAAGGAAGTGGTCTACAAGGATTGATGAAGAAATCTCATAGCTTAACATGAGATAGGAAATATTAGGAATGGATATGAAAAGCGTTGCCTCAACATTGTCCCCTGAACAGAGTAAACATCAGTTGATATTATTTGAACATGATTATGCTTCATAGTTACCTTATAGTTTTAGCTACCTCATAATACAATCTCTGACACTGTGTATAATAATAAGCTGTACAAACATCTTGAACATACATATACCTTCAGAATATCAAGGTACTACTAATGTGAAGGTTCTGGATCAAAATCCCTGCTGACAGGTGAATTTCTTTTTACTAACTCCCAAAATCCCATTGAAATGATAGTAAACTATAAAAATAAGAATGAATCAATACTCATACTGGAAAACCTAGAGAAGTGCTATAATCAGATTTGATGACTATCTGGAAAACGTAATGTCGACAGGATCTAATAACAGCAAAACCTAATAGTGCTGAGAACCTAAGATACATGCAGGATAAAAAGTTAATTTTCCCCACAAAGCCACAGAAGAAACCCAAGACTAGAGTCAGTCATAGACTGCTCAGCTAGTATAATTAATTGAATACGTTGTGGGACAGCAGTGTTTCCATTCTCTAAGTGAGAGCAGTGATGTGTTGTTGTAGTGTTGTGGTCTTTCTCCTAGGCTAATGCTGAGAGAAGACCTTGCCAACTGCAGGGGAATCTGCCAAAACTGGGTATCAGTGTAGTGGAAGATAGTAGAATAGGTGTTTTCCAGTTGGGAAGGAGTAATTCCCACCTTGCCTGGAAGGCAAACTTCCTTCATCCCTTGAAACATACCCCACTTTCTTCTCACTATTAACCTTCCCTGACCCATCTAGCTGCTTCAGCCAGGGATTCTGTAATCAGAATCTGTGTATACTACCTTTGGAGGGAAAATTTGCCCTTGTGTTAAAAACACCTCTCAATTAACTGAACCTAGATCCTCCTTTTAAATGAATGAATCCATCATCAAGAATCATCAAATGCTTTAAGAAAGATGAAGAAAGAAGAATAAAACTCCAAGGAAAGAATTCATATATGATACTTATCAGAATATTAAAATATCATAATTAATATCCTCCAAACTATGAAAGAGTATCTCCTCTATTAAAAAAGGACAGATTACTATGAAAATGAAGCAAAAAGAATTTTTAGAAATTAGAAAAATGATTATCATAATTAGAAAAACTCAAGAAAGGGGCTGAATATTGTATGACTTATGCTAAAGAAATAGTGATCTGGAATATCAGCCTACATGAGACCAAAATGCAGGGCAAAAAGACCAAACAAAACTTATGAGAGAAGAGTGACAGAAAGTAAAATTCGAATCAAAAATTATGAACTAGAGAGGAAAAAAATAATCAGGGAAATGATAGAAGCAATTTCTCTGAACTTAAAAAAGATAATTTGTCATTTAGAAAAGAACCTATCTGAAGGACTTAGAGGAACCCATATGTAAAATTTATGAATATCAGAAATAAAGAGAAAATGTTACAAGTTTCAATAGAAAGAAGAAAAGTTATCTGCAAGGAATGAAAAACAGACTTCCATCTGTCTTCTCAATCACAATTTGGAAAATGTTGTGGTGCCATCCCAAAGTTCTGAGGGGTAAAAATGTCATACCTAAATTTCTATATTCAAAGAAACTAACACTTAAATATGAGAGCAAATAAAGCATTTTAAGAAAAAAACAGGTTTCGGATATTTCGGATATTTTATTACCCATCTACCCTTGGCAAATCTCAAGAATATTTTCTATGTGAAAATTAAATTCTAGAAATTAGAAAATGTAAGTTATAAAAATCTTGATGAGCAAAGGCACTGTAAAATTTACACTATAAAATAACATTTTGATCATATGTGGTAGATCTAATTTATCAGGGAAAGATTCATAGACTAGCTGGGGTGTAACATCAAGAAAAGCCAATGGAAGAAAATTCATACTGATTTTAACAAAATCTTTTGATGAAGGAAAATGTGAGAGGAAAAAAAATAAATTATGCTAAAGGTCTTGCTAGGAGGAAAGCCTACTAAGACTGATTATTTCTAGAGCTTTATGGAAAATGTAAATTTCAAAGTTAGTTAAAATTTTAATTAAAATCTGTTGTTATCAGTCAGGAGATGCTAGGTGATTTTGTAGTGATAAGCAAGCCCAAATCTCAAAGTTCCTTAAACATCACCATTGCCACTTAGGAATCCAATCTGAGAAAGGTGCCACCATCCATGATGCTAACACCTCAAGAGAAGCTATAGAAGCTTGCTGCTGCAGCAAAGAAAGCATTGAGGGGGAACAGAGAAGGGGAGGAAGAATGGAGATTTATGTATTGGCTTGCAAATGCTATGGTCCAGAAGTATCAAATTTTATTTCTGCCCACATTTCATTGGCCAGATCAAGTCATGAAAGCATGCTACCTTCAAAATGGCAAAGTATAATCCATCCTGTTTCCAGGAAAGAAATGTGGGAGAACACTACAACATCTATTAAAACACAATAGTAGATTAGAAATAAAAGGTAGAACCTGCAAACCTCTAGAATAAAAATCATGAATGAAAAAAGTATCACTAATACCATAAAAATGTGGAAAGGAAATGGAAAGAACAGCGAAGTCTATAATATGTTGTCAGAAATAACACCAAACATATCAATGGTCATACTAAGGTGAATGAGAGATATATCCCCAATAAAAGACAAAAATACTCAGGTTTGTAACTAAATAATTAAACAAAATCCACCTGAATTTTCTTCATGAGTGGTCCACGTAAATAATGACACCAAAAGCTGAAAACAAACTGATGAGAAAAATAAGGAAAATACTGTAAAATAGAAAGAAGAGGAGGAAGAAAAGGAAGAAAGCAGGAATGGTAACATTACTATCAGGCAGATCAGAGTGCATGGCAAAACAAATGAAAGACAAACAAATTAATGTGCATTAAAGAAGTAAAAATCCACCAAGAATCTATGAAAGCTGTGGTATTTAAAACACTACACAGCAAGTATTCAAAACAAGCAAAACAAGGAGGATTTGATCTAACTAAAATAACATAGAAGGTGACATCTCAAGGAAACACAAATAGTAATAATACAGATGGCTTGCATAGCATAATTAGCATGCCTGATATGTATGTGTCTGAGTGCAGCATGTGTATAATGTATAAACACTCAGGAAAATGTATAAGCCTTACTAGATTGCTTTTAGCAAGAAACACACAAGGGAAAAAACCACAATATTAAAGGAACTTCAGTAACTTCCCATGCCCAAAGGAACGGAAGCTGGGAATAATATTAAAGGTGGTACTATGCTTCACTCCCATTTTGTCAATCAAAGAGGCTGACATGAGAGCAAAAAGTCATTTCCATATATTTGCATATGCCATTGTAATATTTTTTACTTTGAATGTTTGGGGACAACTCTAATTCTACATAAGAGTTGTAAAATTATTATTAAAATGTTACTCTTATTTGAAGGAAAACCAATTAATAAGTCTTTTAGCTTTTACATGTAGAAATATATTCATTGTTTTATTAGTCAATTGATTTTACTATATTCCAGAAGAACCAGAATTCCAGGTAATCATCATTACCTATCATAACCAGCATCGCATTATTTTCTAAATTATACCTTTACTTTACAATCTAAGTTCATAACTCAAGTTATGTCTAAAATGATTAGACAAGGCCAAAAATATAAATGTCTCCAGGGCAAGACAAGTGAGTGAAGTAGGCCAGCTGTAAGAAATTACAGTGGTTAGGACTTTGGAAACTTGAGTGTGGTTGCCTCAATGTGGGGGAAGAAGAAAAAACACTTCTCATTTCCAGCCAATTGTAATCATGTAGAAATGTATATATGCTGATATACCAAGAGAAGCTGGAAACCAAAATTTTTATGTAAAATCAGCCTTGCAAGTAAATCAACTCAATTTTAAATCCTGTGCCACTTCAAAAAACGTCCAGGACCCGAATTGAGCCTACAAGCTGCCGGTGTGAAACCTGGCAGTTCAGGGTATTTAGACAGCTATATGTATCTTCAGGCAATAACAAGCATCTGTTTACAATTAGGATAGAGAATGCAGGATAGAAGGGCCACTGGAAAAGCCTACTAATTGGTTAACTTGCCTGACTCTAACTCTATTCTTACTCATTCTGCATAGATGATAGCGATCACTCCTGTCTATAGCCCTGCAATGGCTTCCACCCACCTTAGGAATAAAGACCAACATTCTTAACACAATCCAGGAGCCTAGGGTCTGCTCCCTGCCTACTCTCCAGCCTCATCCATTACCTCTTTCCCTCTTGCTCAGGGTGCTAGTTTTAACTCACTTCTTCCAGCGTACCAAAGACACTTTCTCCTTTCTGCATACTATTCTGCCTAGAAGCTACTTCTAATCGTCACTTTATTCCCCCTTTACCCAATTAATACCCATACATCCTTCAGTTATAGTTCAAACATCACTGCCTCGTAAAATTCTTTCCTGATATTGTTAGACTGAGTCTAAGGACACTAGTACACGAGTCGATGCATTTTATCCTTCCTAAGGAATCATCACAGGTTGAATTTAACAATCTCTTCCATTAGACTGTGATCACTGGGGGACTGTGCTGGTTTTGTTGACCATTGTCCACCCAGTGCCTACCACAGTGCCTAGTATATAATAGGCCTCTACAAAATACTTGTTCAATGAAAGAACAATTGAGCTAGGATGGGAATGCAATGTTTTCAATTGGCTTTTATAGATGGAGAATGATTTTGGCATCGATATTTATGATGAAATAATTAAATATAGAAGAGAATATTTAGAAGGCAAAAGTAAAACTGTCATTTTGAATACAAGGGCAGATATCCTTTTTGTGAGTCTCTCACCTCAGGGAAAATTTTATTAGCTCTTATAAATAAGGGTTATAAAAAAAAGGAAAATTTTCTAGATGGATAATTTTGAAACAATGTATAAACAAACTTAAGACTAGGAGTGTCATATTATCACTGTTAATCGTAAAATATCATTCATTCAAAAATAACTAATAATAGATGTATAAAATACATGAGCATCCTGAAGCAATAATGGTGTTATTTGTAAAAACAGTTTTCATTTATTTTGTACCAAGCCTCCTTTAAGGATGCTCTAATGAAACATGAAGCAGTAAACATTTAGACTCGGATAAGCACTCTCCCCTCTATACAGTTCTGTAATTATTTTAGCCATTTCTATGTTTGAAACTAATGCTTTATATACTTTTCAGTGGACACCTGCATTTATCAAGTTTGGGGAATTCATTCTTACTTTTCTTTGAGGTCTTTCTATGAAGAATCACACTTAGTTCTACTTACAGTTCCATCTCAGAGGGTAAAAACATGGACTGTTTATGTTCTGGTTGAAGAAGAAAGCAGGCACTTCATGGATATCTGCAGCAATTTTCCAAAAAGAAGTATATTATTTAGCCTCTGGAATTGGAGCTTTCAGAAACTGAATCTCTAGGTTTTCCCAGATTGCTACTTCCTTAAAAAAAATACAGGTTAAAAAAGTTTGCTCTTGTGCTATATGTTGTGGAACATTGATATTTCAAACATTAAAATGTCTTTTATGCCTTTGTACTTTTGTTGTTGGCATTGCAGCTCTAAACATCCTATGATTTAGATAAATCAGATCATCATGTACTATATTCTGTTGGATGGAATGAAAACTTTCAAGTTCCATTCTTAGTAAGTTATTCTCCCTCTTTATAGAAGACAGAGGTGAGAAAAGGACAGGAAAACTGTCAAATCAATTGATGGTCTTTAATTCATATCTGTAAATACCAGGTTAGCTTTTGATGACAGCTCCTTATGCCTGAAGTAGAATTAAAGTCATATTCTATTCAGAAAGTATATATACATATATCTTTGGACATCAACATGGTGAAATATTTTCCCTTCTTCATTAAATAGGTTCTTGGTTGTTATTTCTTGAATATTACTTTTGCTATCACTGAGGAAGAGTTTACTGAACTCTTATTATCTCTTTCAAACAATGACTGCAAAGGGAAATTGCTTTTAGAATTTTTACTGGTACTTTGAAAAGTCTTTTTCTCTTGTAAAAAGGCATATTTTGAAGAATAAATGAATAATATGAAGCTCATATCTCAGAATCGCACTGCTGACACCAACTTTTGATTGCTTTTCTAGTGAAAGTGAAAGATCTTCATGACACACCCCATTCTTTCTCTGAGTTTGTACTATGTGCAAATCACCTGAACTGATAAGACTGTGATTAATGATTGTAAAATAAAACAGAGAACTATAGAGTAATTAAACCTACTCATTTTCACAACATTTATTCTCGGACTCTAAAAGATATATATACTGTAGACCACCAATAGAATGGGCCATCCATTTGCTGGCTTTTTACCAATTGAAATAATGAATTTAACACTGAATCATGCAGGGTCATTTTTCCCAGTTCTAAAATTGTATATGCCAAGATTTCTCAGTACTAGAAATTGTTAACAACTCTTCTCCCATACTCTAGTTAGAGTGATCTCAACACTTCTTGACAATAACAAGCAAGAGAGGAAAGTATTTGAAGCAGCAGACTGACGTCACTGCCAAATTCCCAACCCTTTCAATAAACAGACTAACAAAAGATTGAGCTCTTTCATCTTGCACTCCATGCAGCTAAGCCATTAGATGCAGAAGTTGTAGCAACGTGAATCTGCTTTTGTTGACACTGACTGAATCTGTGGAACAAATATCAGGCCTGCTCAGAAGTGAGGAAGTTCTCAAGCACATACACCCAGGTTGCTGCCCTCTGCCTCTGTGCAAACAGGCTTGCAGTTCCGCCTACCTTAGGTCTGTATTAGGTCCTTAGTGCTCATTGTATAATTATCATTTTTTGTAAATTAATGAAACAGATTTTAGCAAGAGCAGCCAAGGTAAAACCCAACTGACAGATTTTTTTGTTTTGTTTTTAATGTCTTTGCACTTTTGGTTCTAGTTCAGGTCAAAGACTTTTTTTTTCTTTTGATTACCTATTTATTTACAAAATATGAGAACTTTTTCATCATTGTTATCTTTCTTACAGAAATAGGAATCAAATGTCTAGGTTAGATTCTTTTAAGATGGGACCAAATGGCTTCTATGATGAGTATCTGATGTCTTTTTTTGATATTAAGGTTCTGGTCCCAGTACATTTGATAGCTACCACACAATTATATAAATATGAGATAATTTTATTGAAAGAAGATTTGAAAACAATTGTTTTCATTTTCTCTCCATTATTAAATATTAAAAAACCTGATTACCATTTTCCCTCATTTTGATATTTATTTGATATTAAAGTACATTAAATTCTACTTTTTAATTAATTTCATTGGAACATTATGCCTTCAGGGCTAGTTCTTGAGCCCTGCATGATTCTGATAATATTCAGAGAAAATGTAAAAAGGCCTTTATTGGACAGACATGCAACTAGCTCATAAATGAGTATTTTTGGTCACAAAGCACAATGGACAAAGGGGTGAATGCCTTAGTAATACTATACCTATTACTGAGAAAACAGTCTTAGGCTCAGATGGGAGATCAGTAGCGCCGTGTCTTTATTCAAAAACTGCCAAATTTGTTAGCTGACAATCTGTAAAGTTTAGTTGCAAATTCAGACTCAGTCATGCTAATGGTGATATAAGTTTGGATATCTGTAGCATATTTCTGCCTAAGAGTTTCTTATTCATACGTACTACCTGCAAAGCCAAGCTTCAGAAGGACTAGCCATTCATCTTTTTTTTTTTTTAAGGAGCAATTCATTGTGATTAAAATTTATTGTACCTTTTAGAGAAAAGTTACGGAACCAGGAAAGTAGAACAAACTTGGTTTCCTATCTTTGAGTTCAAACAATTAGTCCAGAGACTGGATCTTAAATGACACAAGGCAACTTTCACAGTTTAAAAAGACCATAAACCTAGTTTATCACGTTCTTATAATTCTTTCAAAACATATGAGGAAATATGAGAACCACTGTGAATCGAACAATAATCATAAAATTAGGAACAAAAGAATCAGACAGAACAAAGGTTTTTTGGGTTTGTTTTTTTTTTTTGTCTTTTTTCCCCTTTCTTTTTTAGGATTCTAAATCACATACAAAACATTTGTTCTGCTCCAGCTCTTTGTGAACTAATTGGCTCTCCTGGAGGGACAGGTAATTGTACCTGACTACACAAGCTGTCCTGAAGCTCCCTTGGAAAGCTCCAGTAAGCTTCTGGTGTTAGCAGCCATCAAGGATTTCACAGGTCAGGCATTGGATCGATATAGCTAAAAGCAGCAGGGACTGTAATGTCGACAGCAGGTTTCAGAAAGCGCTGCAAGTGCCAGTTTGTTCCTCTTCATGCAGAAGCTCAAGACAGCTTAATTAACCCTTGGAAAATACAATTTATCCAGAGGCTCGGCAGGTCTGTCCCAGGCCTTATTGGTGAACTGATAGGAGAGATACTGTAGCTGGCAGCGCTGAATTCCCATTTCCCCCTTTAATGCTGTTTCAGTTAGGATGCAAAGAAACATGATTTTCGGGGGATGTGTTCATCCTGTCCTGAAGAGTGTGGGACAGGAGACAGTTTGGCGGGGGGCTGTTAGAACTCACATGTGCCTTCCCCAGGAGGAAGGCCAAACCTGAGCATTGCTCATTTGTGTCCTGGGGAGAGAATTGGGAGCTGCTGGTGCATGTACTTGTGCACGGGTGTATGGAGATGTGCTCTGCATCTGTGCAGGGGGAGCGGTAGAGATTAAGAGAGCAAAGCAAAGGCATTTTCACTGATATAAATGCTTCCATGCCCTCTTGTACAGATGTTCCCGTATTAGTTGTCTATTTTTAATGTCTGTGATAGCACCCAGCCAAGAAAAGGACAGAGCTGAAAGTTTTTTACATCCCCCAAATATTTTCATTTTGGAAGACAAAATACCTGCTAGGCATACCAACCAAAAAAAGTTTAACTTGTCATGTGTTACACTCAAGCCTTCATCTCTCTGTTTCCCACTGTGCCATAGGTCTTTTCTCCTATCACAGCATTTTCCATGCAAAGACAAGCTGCTTAAGAGCCATAAATGAAACTAGCAGATACAGAAAATACTTGAAGTTAGTGAGGCTTAAGGAATTGTGGCCACATGAATAGTCTGATGTGTTCACTTAACTTGATTGTATCTACTTGTGTTTGCATTTGTATTCACATTAGCTGTATTTTTAATTTGTACCATTTCAATTAATTTTTATAAAAATATTTTCCTGGATTCACATCTATGGTCATTAGTGAGAGTCCACAGCATTCGGGTTCCAGAACAGTGAACTCTCGCATGGATGCAGAGTGGATAGATGCTGTCTCCTTTTCGCTGGCTCATTTCCATTTATGATCTGAAGCAGAGCAGATTGAAGCAGAAGAAGTAAAATTAAATGCAGATTAAATGTGTGTAGGATAGTGGTATATTTTAGACACAGGATCCAGTCAAGACCCCTTTAAACTAATTTATAACAAATATAATCCACACATCATAAAAACAATCACAGAGAAAGGGAGGCTCCTCTCTTCCTCATTCTTCACCAATCATTCTTCCCAGAGGTGCAATATGTAACCATTTCTGTTATTTGTTCTTCTAGTGGGTATAGGCATGTGTGGGTTCATTCACCTAATGCATATTGAGCAGTTACTATGTGCCAGGTACTGTTTTAGACCCTGGTAATATGGCAATGAATAAACTAGAAACAGGATCGAAGAGTTTACTTACTGTATCAGTAGATAAAAAATAAACAAAAGCACATATGTAGTGTCTGAGGTATAAAGAAACATTAAGCAGCATAAGGATAGAGAGTTGGGTTTTGTCATTGCTGGGATAGCCAAGGGAGGTTTCTCTGAAAAGACGATATTTGAAGAAACACTGAAAGAAAGAGTAGTGTTCCATGCAGATAGAATGCAAAGAAACATAATTTCATGCTTGAAAAACTTTCTGGAGCTTTCCAAGGAAGAGCTATCCAGGCAAAGACAGCATGTGCAAAGGCACTGAGATAGGAGCATTCTTGGACTGACCACAGAAGAGAGGGGAGGGCTTTGTGGTTGAAGCAAAGTGAGCAAGGGGAACAATGTATATTGTCATATACATAGACAGGGACCAGATCATATAAGGCCTTACAGACATTTACAGGGGTCAGATAGTGTACCAGTTTGATATGGTTCATGAATTCCAAAAATAGATATTAAATTATATTTGTAAACTGGTATATACCTGGACATGATTAAATTATCATTCAGGCTTTTTTTTTTTTTTTAAGATTTATTTATTTATTTCTCTCCCCTTCCCCCCTGCCCCTGTTGTCTGTTCTCTGTGTCTATTCACTGCGTGTTCTTCTTTGTCTGCTTCTGTTGTTGTCAGTGGCATGGGAATCTGTGTTTCTTTTTGTTTCATCATCTTGCTGTGTCAGCTCTCCATGTGTGCGGCGCCATTCCTGGGCAGGCTGAACTTTCTTTCGTGCTGGGCAGCTCTCCTTATGGGGCGCACTCCTTGCACGTGGAGCTCCCATGTGCGGGGACACCCCCACATGGAAGGGCACTCCTTGCACACATCAGCACTGCATGTGGGCCACCTACACACAGGTCAAGGAGGCCCAGGGTTTGAACCTCGGACCTCCCATGTGGTAAACGGATGTCCTAACCACTGGGCTAAGCCCGCTTCCCATCATTCAGGCTTTGATTGGGCAACATCAGTAAGGTGTTGAGTCCCTACCCCTGGGTAGGTGGGGACTCACAGATAAAAGACATGGCAAAGGACAGAGTTGGAGTTTTGATGGTGGAGTCTTGAGCTGGAGTCCTGGGAAGTAAGCACACAGAGGAGCTTGGTTGTGAGGAAAGAGAAGGCCCTGGAAAGAGAAACAAGTTGGTCACCTGATAGTCTACAGTTGGTCTTGTGGAGAAAGGCAAAGCCTAGAGAGCCTCATAGTCTACCGCTGATCTTGTGGAGAAAACAGAGGAACTAAGCCCAGAGAGAAACAAACCCTTGGAAAAGAGGAACCCAGGAAGCATGAACCCTGGCAGACATTGACAGCTATCTTGCTTCAACACAAAAGACTTTTGGTGAGAGAAATAACTTATGCTTTATGGCCTGGTAACTGCAAGCTTCTGCCCCAAATAAATACCCTTTATAAAAACCAACCAATTTCTGGTATTTTGCATCAGCACCCCTTTTGGCTGACTAAAACAGAATTTGGTACTGAGAGTGGGGTCATTCTTTTGTAATTACTAAAATGCTGGAATAGTTTTATAAATGGGCAAGTGGCATTTTTTGGGGGAATTGTGAGATACTTGATGGAAAAGTCCTAGATTGTTCTGAAGAGATTCTTGTTAGTAATGTGGATGCTGAAGAAACTTTTTATGATGCTTAGAAGTTAAATGATGAAACTATTATTGGAAACTGGAGGACAGGTGATCTGTGTTTTAAAGTCACAGAGAACTTAACATGATTAACTCTTGGTGTTTTATGGAAGGCAGAATTTGAAAGTGTCAAGCCTGGGCATTAGGTTGAAGAACTTTCCAAAGCAAACTTGGAGAATGCTGCTTGGCTTCTCCTTGCAGCTTATAACAAAATGCTAGACAAGATAAATAAGCTGAGGACTGAACTGTTGGGCTCAAAGAAAACAGAAACTGATTCTGGAAATTCCAAGCCTCTGGAAATCAAACCCCCAGAAATTAGTGTCCCATTTGAGGACTTAACTAAACTTGGAACTTGTAAATCAGGATTGAAGATGCAGTTATCTAGGAAAGACTTGTGGAAACTCTTACAGTCTGATGGCTTGGGCCCCTGCTTCTTGCATGCTAAACCAACAAGCTTTTTGAGAGAGCTGTATGAACAAAACAGCTGTCAGCTTGGACTAAAAAGGACATGAAAAGAGAAATTGAAGGAAAAATACCTTTAAGAGGAAAACCATGGAAGCTGAGATCTGGAATTAAGGCATTGCCTTGGGCCAAGAAAGGAACCCCACTCATGTGTACAAAGAGGGTGAGTTTGCCCCAGAAGTAGAAGAGGGTGGATGTTTACACCCAATGTTCAGGAAGAGTTTTGCCATCCCAGCGTACAGAAAGTGTGGAGCACATTCCTCAAGGATTAGGGCGGTTAAGGTTAGCACCCCATAGGTCTGAGAGGGATACACCAGTCTCTCGTGAATTAGGGAAGGCCAGGTGGTCAGTTCATTGCTCTGAGAGGATTGATCCTGGATGCCAAAGGTTAGGGAAGATGTTGCCTTCACTTCACTGTACTAGGGTTTTAAGACTCTAACCCAAAGTTTGGGTAAGGTGTGGCAATCACCCCAATGCTCTTGGAGGGTAAGGTCTAGAGCTTGGCTGACACTCAGATGTTTGATGGGGATAAAACCAAAAAAATAGCCATTGGACAAGCCTATAGAAAGGGTAGGCCTCATGCGACACCAAAGAAAAGAAACCATCTTCTTAAGAATGACTCTCAGACATTAATACCAAATGGAGTATGTCCTGCAGGTTTACTGAATTGTAAAAAACCCATAACTTATGTTTCCCTCCCAATTTGTCCTTATGGTAATAGAAATATTTATCCTTTGTCCATTTGTATATTGGAAGCAAATAAATTGTTTTCAGAGGTCTAAAGCCAGATGAGACTTTGCTCCAAGACAAACTGTATTTCTTTAAACTGATTGCAAGGTGATTCTATATTTAGCATTGCTGCTATTTAAGTTTTTTTGAATGTTGTAATGTCTTTTTGAAATTCAGATGGTGGAGTGTAGCAGTTTGATATGGTTCAAGAATTCCAAAAATAAATACTAAATTATGTTTGTAAATTGGTCTGACCTTGGCATGATTAAACTATGATTAGAGCTTTGATTAGGCCACATCAGTAGGGTGTTAAGTCCCAGCCCCTTGGTGGGTGGGGACTCACAGTTAAAAGACATGGCAAAGGACAGATTTGGAATTTTAATGCTGGAGTCTTGAGCCAGAGCCCTGGTAAGTAAGTACACAGAGGAGCTTGATGTAAGGAAAGAGAGAAGGCCCAGGAAAATAAATAAGCCAGTCACCTAATAGTCTATAGCTGGCCTTATAGAGAGAGGCAAAACCTAGAGAGCTTCATAGTCTACAGCTAACCTTGTAGAGAAAACAGAGGAGCTATGTCAGAGGAAAATGAACCCTGGGAAGAGAGGAACTCAGGAAGCCTGAACCCTGGCAGACATAAGCAGCCCTCTTGCTCCAATACATGGCAAAAAAATTTTGGTGAGGGAAGTAACTTATTTTATGGCCTGGTAACTGCAAGTTGTTACCCCAAATTAATACCCTTTATAAAAACCAACCAATTTCTGATATTTTTGCATCCTCACCCTTTTGGCTAACTAATATACATAGCTAGTAAGTGTAAAGTTGGGATTTGAACACAAGACTGTATGCTCTTAACCACTTTGCTGTATTGTCCTGCTCAAATTGGAGTTCCCTTTTACCCATGATTTGAGTTATCTATAATCTCTCCCTTCTCCCACTCTACCCCCTCTCCCTACCATTACTCTGGTTAACAGAGTTGACTATAATTATGAATTAACAGATTAATTAACTGAACATCAAGGATGGCCTTATCTCTACCTGAAAATAGACATTAGTGCTTTCTAGTTTCATATAGAGACAGTGACAGAGGCTCAGTCAAGAATGACATCTTTGTCTTCCAAAACACTTCCAAAAGGCTGAGGAAATTCCCCAGTCCTCGACTAGTGAAACTTAAAAGGACCTCAGAGGTTAACCAGGAAAATTTATTCATTCTATAGACAAGGAGAGAAAGGAAGAGTGGTTAATATTTTCCTTTTAAATTTTTAAATTTAGAAAAGTAAATTCCCAGAGAGATAATTAGCGATCAAGGAATTGTGGTCTTTTAACTCAGTGACCAGCATGGCCCCATTTCCCTTTCTCATGTCTTTCTGACCCCCACTCTGCCCTGATCCCCACTCCCAACTTCCATTTCTGCTGCTGTCTAATTTACATTTATGAATTTCTAAAATTTCTTATGGCAGAGACATGAGAAAAAGATGGATAAATTAAATCCCTAAACCTCATTTTCATTTTACTGTCATTCTTCTGTTCTGCAAAATATTTTACTGGAACAGCTAGCAAACAAAAGGATAATTTACATGTGTGAACTTCATTTTAATTTTAAGCCCCTGTGCTGAGAAGTTCAACAAAATGGCTGAAAAACACGAGCGAGGGAAGGTGAGGCAGCTTGGGGCAGGGGGCTCAGCACAAACTCATCTGTCAGGTGACCAGTTTGACATATGACTTTGAACAAGTTGCTTAGCCATGCCAAACCCTAGTTCCCTCATCTGCAAATTGAGAGTTTGAACAGACCATCTCAAAGTCACCATCAGCATTAGAGGTTTTAAAACTATAGCAGCAAAGGATAGGTACCTAGCTGCCACAGCTTGTCCCCAAAATCTACACACCATTCTTCCACTGCTGAGATTTCTGTTCATTTCACATAGTCACCATTCAACTTGTGGCATGCACTCCTAATTAGCACTTTATTAAAGCTCAGCTCATGCCTTTTTAGTCTGTTTTTCAAGATGACTTAAAAGAAATCAGAATTTGTGTGCTATTCATTCCCTCTCAAAAGCATACTTTCAAGATGTATTTAGGCAAAAGTGCTTTTCCAGAGCATAATTGTATCCTAATGTAAAACTGCAAAGAAATTTCTTTTTCCCTGTTTGACAAATCCTTAAATGACCTCACATTTTAGCATCATTATATAATACACAAAAGAAGATGCATCTTATGTGAACTTATATACATAAATAGGATTTTAAAAAATTTTTTGACACATGACCGTATGCTGCATGCTTTTTTTTGGATCATAGAAGAACAGAAGACTAATATACTGACTAAAGTTTGAGAACTTCTCAACATTATCTGAATTTCTATGGTATCTACTCTATTTCATCAAGCATTCAAATGTCAGCCTATTAACAGTGTTCTCTATTTATATGTTGACTTTGTTTTAACAACATATTTTTATATTTTCTTTTGCAGCCAATCAATGATAATACCTTTGAATCACAAAGATGAGAGAATGTCAGATTTATTGAAAAATGTTGCATATTTACTTTAGAGTTCTTGCATTGTTTTTTGCATCAAACTAGAACTAAGAGAATTTATAAATCAGCTGTTTAGTGACTTTCCCAATGTAGGCTTAAGATATCTAAGAATTATTTAAACTATCATGCTACCATCTAAAATAGCCACCCCCATCTTTCCTCAGCTTTTTATCTGGCTTCATTTTTCTTCATAAACTTAACTTTCTGAAATTATGCTATAAATGTCTTTCTATACTTGTTAACTGTCACTAGTATGTAAGTTCCATGAAGGTAGAGGACTTGACTGTCAATCACTGTAAATCCAGTACCTATAAAAATACTGAACACATAGTAGATGCAAAGTACCTATTTTGGAGTGAAAAATGAACTTTAGACCATATATATGTGTATGTAAACACATAAACATAATATTAAGTGAATGCATTAAGTGTATACCTAACTATAAGTATATAGTATGTTTTTTAACATTAGAATATCTTTAGACTAATATATTATTCTAGCATTATATATAGCATTAGAATATTTGCTATAATACCATTATAATATCCGTTAATTATGCCTTATAATAAACACATAATAGATGAGACTGGATATTTGCGAAGTCATCTTAAGAGACTGAATGTCTCCACAGCTAAGAGTGAGACCTGGAGATTATGACTAGCCCAGCCTCCTTCCGAAAATGCTTTAAAAGGGAAATAGCTTAATCTGTTATAACAACACACCCAAGAATATGAACAAGATTAGAAGTCAGTAGAAGTATATAAAAAGGGATTCAGAAATGTTAAAAGATTTTAATTTGGTAATCGGTAATGTCTAGGAGCCAGAGCAATTTCATACCAGAGATGTAAGATAAGGGAGTTTCTTCAAATCTCACTACCGTCCTCCTTTGCTCTGACTCTGACCTTACAGGGCAATCTTTTGATTACAAATCATCTTCGCAGCTTTCTTGATGAGAGAAAAGGGGTATTCCTGGTTCAGCAAATACTAGCATTGCCTTTGTAGGAAAAGGGTATCATCTCCCATAATTAATAAACTATCTCTCTGATTTAGAAATTACCTTTTTAACTGTAAGTTCATCCATGGGTGAATACCCCAATCTCAGTATATTTATGGTATTCCAAGGCTGAGGTCCAGATCATGGCTTGAGGTGACACAACATAGGTGCCCTCTTTGAAAGAACCTGTTAGGATAGTGACCAGCCAGCCTCCATCCGGCCACACACCTGCATAACATAAATAAATGGATTCATTAATTTAATTCATGTCTTTACATTTACATATATGCACTATATTTGTACAATATATCCCTAGTAAGGCTTTCACTTTTCATTCCTTTTTATTCTGTTTCCAAGTTATTTTTGATTTAAGACAATAGACAATCCATTCAGCAGCTTAAGAATCTCTGTTAAGAAATAAGCGTAACCTCACAGAGGAAGGCAAGCAGTAGACCTGTTACCGTTCCATAGATGCCAAAAGTAGACAACAAGCTGTATGGCGTCAGAGCAAGATGGTTTATTGTTCACAGCATAGTGAATAGAAGTTATATTATCAGGTACCACAGGTTCACCTTACCTCCCAAATCCCATGGGCACCATGATAACCTGATGGATGCTACATGCACAGAGAATCACTGTGGCACTTGATGAAATCAGGGCCAAGGTTTTATCACCTTTTGTAGCAAGGAGCAAGCAAGCCAGTCCTCTGGAGAGAATAAAATAGTTACCTGTGTTAGCTTTTACCTGCTTAGTTTCCCTCACGACCAGCTACAGAAACTGCTCCCATATAAGAGGACAGAGGTAAGAGGAAAATAGGCATATAGGTAAAATTATTTTTCATAACCTCTAAGGACTGCCTTCCTATTTGGTTCACTTGGCATATGTGCAATTCCAAAATTAAAATGTTCTCATCCAAACAATGTTATTTTCTATGTTTTTTCATGGCAACAGCTCCCATAGAATTCTGAAAGTTGCTTCCTCCATTATCTAAACAAATGATTATAGAAAGTAAATGTACAAGAGATTTTCAGAGGGAATAAGCCAAAGAGATTGAGTTTGAATAATTCTTGAAAATTAACAAAATAAAAACATAGACAAAATAATATGAATAATAATTATCAATGCTTGGGAAAATTTTTAAAGTGAAATTGCTAGTGTATGGGGGTTTTTCAAGAAAAATTATCATCCAAGAAACTCTGGAAATAATAAGTATGTACCAACACTAACAAAAATGTGATCAGAAAAATTCGTTCACTGACTTTTGCTCATATCGATATGATGGGTAATAGTCAAGTAGATAAAAATGGATGTCAGAGTAGAATCAGGATCAGCATGTGATCAGCAGAAAAGAGAGAAATTAAGTGTCTATATTTAAAATTCGTAAACCGTATGGGAAAATATTTACTTGTTCATCCTAATTAAATAAATGATATCCTCTATTCTTCCACTGATATAAATGGCATTGTATTGTACTGAGATAGGTAATCTCATATAGTTTGTAATGTACTTTTTAACATATCAAGGGGCTGAGCCAACAATCTATCTCCATGATTCTAAATATTCAGTTCTAATTTCATAATCTTTGAAAGAAAAACAGGTCAATCTGGGCTACTAAAGCTTTTTAGTAAATCAAGAAAATGAAAATATAAGAAAATAATAAAAGAAAAACCTGAGTAAGGCAGTTGATGTAGTGGAAAGGAAACAATGTAGAGTTCACTCCATCACTACTAATGTGGGTGGCAGTGGTAGACCGAATGGTGTATCCCAGTTTGGACATGTGCTTGTTCTTGGTCCACATTCTGGTGAGTACGGACACATTGTAAATAAGACCTTGTCAAGATGTTACTTCAGGTCAAGTGTGACCCATTTGAATCAGGCTGGGTTTTAATCCAAATTACCAAAGTCATTTATAAGCAGAGTGAAAGTCAGAAAGAGACAGAAGCCACTGGAAGCAGCCAGAAGCCAGAAGTCAAGGAAACCTGGAAGAGAAAGGAGAAGATGCTGTCCTGTGCACTGCCATGTGATGGTATTTGTTTTTGTAGCTAGGAAACCAAAACACTGAACTCAGGCAAATATTCTCCCTGGACCTCATAAACTTACCTATAAAAGAAGGAGACTTGCGCTAGATGATTTGTATAGTGAGTTTCAGCTCTAAATTCCATGATAATGTATTTACTATACAAATAAAAGCACATATTACAGTTAGGGATATGATTCAAGAATCAAGATTTGTGATATTCAGAATAAACTTTCTTTTCCTAATCCATTATTTAGAACATATATAAAATAGACAACTCACCTGAAGAATAATTGAACATTTGACAGTTTCTGAATATAACTGAGAAATAGCAGCATAGCAAGTGTGAAAAAAAGGGAATGTAGTCCAATTTGGAATGAGTCTTTACTTTTTTATTTATTGATACTTTTAAAATGCAAAGCAATCTCAAATAGTTACCAACTAAAAGTGCATACATTTGGCTATTGTGCTCATAGTCCCCTTACCAATAAAATAAAATAAAAATACTAATTTTGAATTTCAGGAAAATTGAGCAAGTGAACGTACCAGGGAACTCATCTCCTGAATTCTCTTTAAGATAGTGAGTGAATATATTTTACAAGGATAATTACATCACTGGCAATTACATCAACTGTTCAATAAACAGAACAGCTTTCTGAGATGGTAGTATTTTCTTTCCATAACTAATTATATTTCTCATGCATTATGAACACAGTAGATGAAGAATCTGAGGCACTACCCAATTTAAACCCTGCTTCCACATTAAATAATTAAATAAATATAGTTTAAGAATGGTTTTGAAAATTAACCACTTAAACATTTAAATGCATTTGCCTAATTACAGATCGAGGAGGAAATAAGTAATGAATTTAGTTCTTATTTCCTTCATGTTATAATTAAATAAATAACAATTTAGAAAATCATGAAACAGAATATTTTTATATCCAAACTATGCAAATATTTTTATAGCCAAGCAATATCAAAAGTAAATTCACATCTTATATACACCCTTTAGTAAAGAAAGAGAATAAAAATTAAATGAATTAAACTTTAAGAATTTAGAAAAAGTACTCCAAGAAGGCCTAAGGAAATCAAGAGAAGGAAATAATAAATATCAAATAAAAAAATAAATGCAATGTAAAACAGGAAAGCTAAGGAAATAACAGAAACAAAAGACTTCGGCTCATTTCTTTTGTTATGGTCAGCTGGGGTTATGCTTAAGAAGCTTAAGAAATCTCTTCTCTTATTCTGCATCAAGAGCACTCTCACTTTGATTTGTTAATCTCATTGTCCACCTTATAGCTTCAGACATGTTTTGTTTCCTATTCCGAGGTCTTTCAGCCTTACTCACTATAAAAGAATCACATTGACCCTTTGGTATGGAATGTTTTTCAATTTCAGTTTCCCTTTTACCTATTTTCTTTCACATAATCCTATATTCTACCCTCTGTAGCCAAGGTCCAGAAGCTTAGGTTAATGTGAGTGTGGGTGGGAAGATAGAACAATTATAAATGATAAAGGACATGCAAATTTTATATATGTATTATATGCATTCATATGTATATACGTATACATATATAACACATACATTCACATGCAGAAAATATTAATTTATGAGAATATTGTGTACTACCCTAAAATCAGAATTTGTAAATACATTTTCTCTGTGAACATGTAAAATATTACTTAGTAGCAAAAGAGCTATCAACCTAAAATAGAACAATAAAAAATGAAAACATCCATACCGATATTAAAGATTTATGATTTAAAAGGTCCCTGGCTCAAAAGATTTATCGATTAGCCTTTTAATCTTCAAGAAATAGATACTTCTTATAACATATACTTTCCTTAGAACATAGAGAAAATGTGAGGCAAGAATAAATTTAGTATTGAAATCAGTAAAAACTCCAACAAAAGGGAAAATTGAGGAAAAACCCACGTACAAACAGATGTACAAATGTACTTAAAATACTAACAAATATGATTTTAAAATTTTGTTTAGTTTTTAAATGATTAGTATTAAATTTAAAATTTTATTACACAATGCATCATTAATATATTATACATTAAAATTATTAGTGGCTTATTGAATTTTATTCTAAAATATAATCTATTTAAAACCATTATTAAATTTTAACAAATGTCAACTCATGATCAATCCTGTTTCCTTTGTAACAGTACTACCACTACTGTATTACTTTGACACCATTTACAGCCATTGATTCATCATCAAATATTTCAATATCCAAAGGATAAGTACTCTTTGTAAACATGACCACAATACCCTTTCACACCTTTAAAATATCAATATTTCTTCAAATTATGAAATACCAAGGAAGAGTTCAAATTTCCCCAATTTTTTGTAATAGTGATTGTTCAAGTCAGAATCCAAAAAGGCCCACATACTATATTTGGTTAATAAATCTCTTAAGTCTCTTTCATTTATTTATTTTTTAAAGATTTGTTTTTATTTCTCTTCCCTCTCCCTTGTTGTCTGTTCTCTGTGTCCATTTGGTGTGTGTTCTTTTTTGTCCACTTCTGTTGTTGTCAGCGGCACAGGAATCTGTGTCTCTTAGTCTCTTTTAATAGATAAATCTCTCCTTCCTCTTTTTTTCTTGGAATTAATTTGTTAAAGAGACTGTAGAGTTTTCCACATTCCGAATTTCACCCATTACGTCCATGTGGTATCATTTACATGTTGTTCTCTATTCCATGTATTTTCTGTAAACTGGTGCTAAGGTATTGAATCTTTGTTTGAGGGGTTCTGTAAGACAACCCCAAAGTTCAATGATTCATTCTGAGGACTCACAGGATTCAGCAGTTAATCATGCTCATGGCTCTGATTAATTTTGGCAGGTTACAAAGTAAAATCAGCAAAGGGAAACAGACACATGGGGCAAAACCCAGAGGCAACCAGGCACAAGTTTTCAAAAGTTCACTCCCAGGTGAGTCACTGAGGATGCATCTAATTCCCCCAGCAATGGATTCTAACAAGAGGAGTGAACTGTTGTCTACCAGCAAAGCTCATTAAAGACTAGATGCCCAAGACTTTAATTAGGGGACGGTCACATAAGTATCCTTGGCTTGGCACATACTGTAGTTCAAGACCCCTAGAAAGAAAGCACATGTTTGTATAAGCATAAACCACATGGTTGGTACAAGCAGTTTGTACACATACAGTGAACACATAAGAAAATCAAACTTTCCAGATGCTAGTCAAGAGCCAACCTTGTAAGAAGGCTTTCAAAGGAAAAGCAATCTCAGGCCTGCTAAGTGAACTCTTCTGCACTGTTGATAATGTTTATATTCGATTTTTTTTTTTTTTTTGCAAGACAACTTCATAAATGGAGCCTTCCTTCAGAAAGTTCTTAATTCCTGCTTGCATCCATTTTTGGGATGTTAATGTTCATTGATAATCAATGCCAAATACTCTATTTAATTAAAGGTTGAAAAATAATGATATTCTAATCTATCATTAATTTTTCCATTTATCATGAGCATTTCGATTAAGAGAAACCTTTTCCTAAAATAAGAAAGGCAGAGGTTCACTTCACACAGGAAAGGCAGAACAAATGCTTGAATTTGTCTCCTAGCAATCTCAAAGGTGATCAGTGAGACTTTTCTCTTTAATTATGATCATGTTCTCCTGTATTTAAACATAGTTTTCATTCATGACAACGAATCACAATTAATATTGCTTCTTAAATTGAATTGCCCTTGGCGAATAAGGACTTCTTCAAGTTGGCTTTTGAGGCCTGTTGACTCCACACATTATTTATAGTTCCTTTGCAGTCTGGTTTGACACAATGTGCCAAGCTTAACTTTTATATTTCCTGCCCCAGACCTGAATTCAGTCATTCCTTCAAGAAGACTTGGTTTGCTTTACTGGGAAATGTAACTTAGAGACCACACTTTGGGCACCATGGATATTAATTGCTGTTGGGTTAGTCTGTGTTTCTAGGCTTTTCAATTGATAAAACTACGAAATATGTCTATTTGATATTTCCAATTCAAATTTGGGGTTTTTAATTTCTTTAATTTTAGTTTCTGGTAACATTAATGTACTTATGTTCTTTATCCTACTACTGTACACACACAACTGTTAAAAAAAAAGTAATACTACCAAGAGTAGATTACCAAAATCAGTTTGATCTTCTTTTAGTTATTTTTGTCTTTAGGATATAACTCACTAAGAAAATTTACCCTATTTGCTGTATTTTTTTATCTTTTGCAACAATTTTTTTCTGGGTGACTATGCCACCAATTATGTACAGAATTAGACTCATTTGTTTCACTTTAATTTGGTTTTACTGACTTCATTTTTTCATTTTGATTAATTTTTTAAATTTATATAAAGGCACTATCTGTAAAACAAGGAATATAAAATAAGTTTATCTTCAATATCTATCTTCATTATTCCTACTTTTGCCCCATAGATAACCATACATAGTTTCCTCCAACTTGTGTTGTTCTTTTTTTTATATTTAAAAACATACACTGGAAATCACTCCATATACATATATAATACTATTCTTCATTCCTTTTTACAACTACATATTAATATTGTGAGGATGTATAATAGTTCATACTTAACCAGTCTTTATTGATGAACATCTTGGGTTCTTTCTAGTCTTTTCCTATGACAATTAGTGCTGTAATAAGTGGCTTTGTTCTTATGTCTTTTCATATTTTTCCAGAGTATCTTTGCTATAGATTCTTAGAAATGAGCTTTCCAAGTCAAAGGATAATGCTTATGTAATTCTGTTTGGTATTGCCAAATTCCCTTCCATGGGGGATGTACCTTTTTGGATTACCACCAGAAATATATAAGCATGCCTATTTTCCCACAGCCTTACCAACAGTTTTCAAATTTTTAAATTTTTGCCAATGTGATGGGTGAGAATAACAATTCAGTGTAATTTTTAATTGGCATTTCTCTTTTTAGGAACACATTTGAACATTTTTTTCATATCTTTAAGGGTCAAGCAAATATAAGTACAAAATATATTAAAAGTATGATCCCCTATTAACAAGTAAATGCATTTCAAATAAACAAGACTATTTTATTAATAACAACAAATTAACATAATATCTCCAACAGCTGAATAAAATTTAAATATACTTACTCAAAATAGGCTTGAAAACATTTGCCAACATTACATTCAATACCCATTTTTTTATTTAATTTTATTTTTTTTAATATTACATTAAAAAAATATGAGGTCCCCATATACCCCTCACCCCTCTCGCCCCACTCCTCCCGCCATAACAACAATCTCCTCCATCATCATGAGACATTCATTGCATTTGGTGAATACATCTCTGAGCACCACTGCACCTCATGGTCAATGGTCCACATCATAGCCCACATTCTCCCACATTCCACCCAATGGGCCATGGGATGACATACAATGGCCGGTAACTGTCCCTGCAGCACCACCCAGGACAACTCCAAGTCCCAAAAATGCCCCCACATCTCATCTCTTCCTCCCACTCCCTACCCCCAGCAGCTACCATGGCCACTTTCTCCACACCAATGCCACAATTTCTTCGATTACTAATTGCAATAGTTCATGAATAGAATATCAGTAAGTCTATTCTAATCCATACTCTATTCCTCCATCCTGTGGACCTTAGAATGGTTGTGTCCATTCCACATCTAAATCAAGAGGGGGCTTAGATTCCGCATGGATGCTGGATGCAATTCTCCTGCTTTCAGTTGCAGGTAGTCTTGGCTCCCTGGTGTGCTGGCTGACCTTCTTCACCTCCATGTTAGATGATTTGGGTAAGTTCAATAAACCAGAGTGTAGGAGTTGCAAGTCTGTTGAGGCTCAGGGCCTGGCTATCACATAGTCAGTCCAGAGATTCAGGTCCCCTGGGTATACATTAAACCCCAGCACCAACTACAGTTCCAGTAAAAGTAAAAGGAGAGACTTGTGGACAAAGATCACATCTAAGTCCAGTTCCATCGCACAGAAACACCAACTCCAAAGTAGGGCCAACTGACATGGCACTGAACTCCATCTGCCATGAATATAGAACCTGTGGGTCTCTGTAGTTCTCAGGAGACCAATACCTGGGGTTGTATCTAATTTATCTGTCTCTGGGACTCTGCTCAGGTGTGCATAAGGGCAACTCCTCTGATAACCTCCCATCTCTTTTTGGAGACTCATAGCCATATAAACTCATTTGTCCTTTCCATTTCCCCCTTTTATTCAGGTAAAAAAGCATTTTTAACTCCTGGTATTATATGTAGACTGAGATATTCTGCTGGTCCAAGTTGACCCTTTTACTCAAGGTCATTTTCTAGTTACATCATCAGCTGGTACTTGTAGTAATCCCTCGGCGCCAGGGAGGCTCATCCCTGGGAGTCATGTCCCACGCTGGGGGGAAGGCTACACATTTACGTGCTGAGTTTGGCTTCGAGATCGGCCACATTTGAGCAACATGGAGGCTCTCAGGAGGTAACTCTTAGGCACCCTACAGCTCTAGGCCTTGTTCTTATTTCAGGTGCACAGGCTCACAAGTATAGTCATTAGTACCAAGGGCTCATTGTTGAACCTTCCTTCTTTTTTGGTCTTTGCCATTGCACTTGGGGGATTGTTGCTTTTCCTTTAGGGACTGTGATAGAACTCCCCTGGCTAGGAACTCAACACTCCCTCAGTTATTGTTTTTAATTGTAACCACTATGAAAATATCTAAACATTTTTATGTCCCCTGGATATATGCCCTGTAGGACTCCCTGCCAACCATGTGTCTCCTGTCAATAACATCCCACACCAGTATTCCTCCACTGCCATTGTTGAACCTCTCTGTGATCCAAAACTTCTTCAAAAGTAAAGCCCAATATATTGCCAGGTTCCATTAATAGTAAAATGAAATATCGTGATGAGTTTAAAGGTTAGATATAGAATACATATTAATTTAGAAAAATTAAGGTAGAAATAAATTGAGGTATCAAAAAATTTAAAAATGCAAAAGCTTTCTTTTTGATATTTTGCCTTCCATCACTGCAATAAGTGTTGCCCTGTATGCAAATTGGCAAGGCAACTACTTCCATCTTTTCCTCAGTGTCTACGTCCTATCTTTTTCTTTTTTTTTTCTAATTATTAAGCTTATCTTCATGAAAGTTTTATATCACAGTAATTCATATATACAATATACAGTACCCCCACATATCCAACATAAAACCCTTTACCCTTCCACAGCAATAATCTTTTTACATATTCAGATTATATTTACTGAAACTGATGTATAAATATTGAGACAATAGCTTTCAAATAAGGTAACATTTGGGTTTACATTGTGGTTTAAATTTTAGACTATACAATTTTCTAAATTTTTAGTTATCTTATGTTTTACATTATGATTTACATTTTAGCCTATCGGCCCCTATATATTTTTGGTGTAATTTAACATGTCTTATAACCATCCTTGCGTGCTCTTGTGGAACACTTCTTTTGCCCACACAGTTACATTGGTTCCATCTATTCAATACCTCTTTCCCCCTTCCCTTAGGGCCCACAGTGACAGTCAGTCTTCATTGCTTGAAGGGCCATGTTCAGAGATACTCGCAACAGTGTTGAGGGCTTGACATGCTCAACTGCCCTAATGCACTGGGAGCCACCATTTTTCTCAAGAGATACAATTCCCTCTATTTGAAAACATCAGTCCTCCCCAGGATGTGGGTATACCTTTACTCTCATTATATGGGGCTCTACCCAATGATATAACCCACTATGGCAAAATGAGCATTCACATACTCCCTAGGAGCCTGTCCTCCGTCGGATTATCCCCTTTAAGCATCTTAAATAGGCAACCTTCTTTATTATACTTTTGAAAAAGTTTTCTCAGTGTTATACTCTCAACCAAGTACCTGACAATCTCCTATGTTCATTCGTTGCCCAACCCCCCCATTTCTTAAGTGTGGTTTTATTTTGTTTTACTTTTAAAATTGAATTTCCATATAGTGATTTCTGCTTATTTATTTACCTGTTTTGCCTCCTTAAATCTGAACAAAACAAAAGGAAAACAAAAAACAAAATAACAATGATTGTCTAGCAACACTGCAAGCTTATGAAGTACACCATCAATAACGCAGTAAATTTTAGGATTTTCTGGAAGATATAATACAGATATGAATAATACCTTCCTCAAAGGTGCATCTTGGTTCCAGTGCTTAAATTCAAAGCTACTTAAAGGAGTAATTTCCTCCCAAATGTTCCAGAGGAAAGTCCATGTTCAGAAGAAGTTGAGGCCCATAACTAGTGGAACAAAAAACTAGTTAATTTTGAAAAGTTTTCCTATTTAAGGAGAAAACTATCTTAGTTCTGGGAGGGCTTACATGAGGAGGGAAAACATGTAAGTACCTGAAACTGTAGGATGAGAAAGAGGCAGACATGCAAAGATGACAAGAACGAGGTGTGGGTGTGGAAGGTGAAGAAGCAGAAGTGTCCCAAAACATGGTAGTATCATGTGCAAAGGCTCTGAGGAAAAAAATAGCTTAGTGTATTCTATAGACTAAAAGAATACTGGGTAAAGGTAACAGCGGCCAAGTTTATATTTAATTGTAAGTAAAATAGAGAGGCAAATATGAGTTTTATATTTATTTAAAACCATTCTTTATGCTGTGAGGAAAATGGATCAAAAGGGACTGATAGAGATGTAACCATAAAGAAAGATTTTATAATATTTTCCCCTAAAAATTATCAGACCAAGCAGGATATACAAGATTTAATTAACCACAAAATGTCTAACTTCATAGATTCATATCTAGATAATTCTCTAACCAACATAAAATGTACATTCTTCAAAAATGTCCATGGAATAGTTTTTTTTAATTGTGTAACATTCTAAAGCCATTTTATCTTATAACACATCAAAAGCACAATGAATTAAATACAAAACACAAATCTAATTTCTTGAATTTAGAAAAACTTTCTTCTAAAAAAATCATCTAAAAAGCACTGCCTATTTAGAACTAAGTGAGAATTTGAGAGTAACATACCAAATTCGTCAGAGACAGGCAAAGCCACTTCAGAGAAAATTCATAGCGTTATATATTCTTTCGTTATTACGTAAAGGACACTGATGATCTTTAAAAGGAAGCAACCAACTGTTAAACTAGAAAACAGACAACTAAGTAAAACTAGAAAACAGAAAACAAAGTGAATCAAAAGATGTATGGTAAAAAAGAATTAATAAAGATAAAACTTACATTTAGTATTTGATTCATTTTGGCTTAATTTCTGTATATGGTGTGAGATAGGGGTCCTCCTTCAGTCTTTTGCATATGGATATCCAGATCTCCCAGCACCATTGTTGAAGAGACTATTCTTTCCCAATTCAGTTGACTTGGAAGCCTTGTTAAAAATCACGTGGCTATAGATATGAGGGCCTATTTCTAACTCTCAATTAAATTTCATTGGTCTTACATCTATACTTGTACCAGTACTATGCTGTTTTGACCACTGTAGCTTTGGAATATGCTTTATATTTTTTCAATCAGTATGCACTTTATTTGGAGCAAAGGTTTTACATAAGACCAACAAACTGACTAAGGGTGAACAACCTGCTCATTCACATTTGTGATAATATCTGGTTTCATTTTAGGTTCTGAAAAAGCAATTTTTTGTGATGACATAGACTTCAATCTGAAAGCACCTGAAGATGTTTTTAAGTGTATCCTAAGAGTGTTATCAGAAGAAAAATACAGTGTCATGAAAATATACACAAATCATGACTGGCCACATTGTAAACCTATTCATGATGAGTAGGTTAATGTTCGTTTGTTCTCCATAGGAGTGAAAAATTTTAAAAAGTCATTAAATAAATGCTTAGAATTATCAAGAAACTGTTCAAAATGATTGGGATCCAAACAGGTTATTTATATCTTATTTATCTAAAAAGAAGTAATGAAACTAGAAAACACATTGAAAACCAGTATTTTAAACTTTGAATGTGGGGTTTAAAATTATAATCCATTAACTTGAGTTTACAATAATCTTTTTTTAAACAACAGGCATTTGGCTGGCAATTATGAAAATATTACAGCTGTAATATTCCTAAAAGTAATATCTACATCCTATAAACTATCAAATATAATCTGCATTTTACAAATCAAAGGCAGGAAGTGTGAGTCCTCCAAATTCATTCTTTTTCAAGATATTTTTGACTGTTAAGGATCACTTACCCTTCTAAATAAATTAGATAAATGACTTTTCCTTTTCTGCAAAGCAGGCTGTTGGAATTCTGTTTGGGATTGTATTGAATCTGTAAATAATTTTAGGTATACTTGGCATCTTAATATTTAGTTTACCAATCCATAAACATAGAATGTCCTTCCATTTATTTTGATCTCCTTTCATTTTTTTTAGCAATGTTTTGTAGTTTCCTGTGTACAAGTCCTTTACATCCTTGGTTACAAATTTATTCCTAGATATTTGATCCTTTTAGTTGTTATTTTAAAAGGAATTTTTTTCATGATTTTCCCTTCAGATTGCTCATTACCAGTGTATAGATACACTACTGATTTTGTGTGTTGATTCTGTTCCCTGTCATTTTGTTGAATTTGTTTATTAGCTCTAGCAGTTCTAGTAGTTTTGTCGTAGACTTTTCAAAACTTTCTATATACAGGGTCTTGTCATCTGCATATAGTGAATTTTTTACTTCTTCCTTTACAAGTTGGATATATTTTATTTCTTTTTTCTTACCTAACTGCTCTGGCTAGGACTTCCAGCTCAAAGTTGAACAACAGAGGTAACAGTGGCATCCCTGTCTTTTTCCTAATCATAAAAGGAAAGCTTTCAGACTTTAGCCATTGAGTATGACATTAGCTCTGGGTTTTTCATATATGCCCTTTATCATGTTGAAGTTTCCTTCTATTCCTATTTTTCAGAATGCTTTTAATCAAGAAAGCATGCTGGATTTTGTCAAATGCATTTTCTGTGTCAATTTTTTTTAATGTGCTATGTTACATTAATTGATTTTCTTACATAGAACCACCTTTGCATACCTGGAATAAAATCCACTTAATCATGGTGTATAATTCTTTTATTGTGCTGTTAGATTCAATTTACAAGTATTTTGTAGAGGTTTTTGTATCTATAGTTAAAAGAGAAATTGATCTGTAATTTTCTTTTCTTGTAGTATCTTTATCAGGCTTTGATATTAGGGTAATGGTGGCCTCATAGAATGAATGTCCTTCAATTTTCCTTTCTACTCAAGTTTTTGGAGGAGTCTAAGCAGGATTGGTATTATTCTTCTTGAAATGATTGTTTGAATTCCCCTGTGAAGCCATCTGGTCCTGGGCTTTTCTTTTTGTTGGGAGGCTTTTGATGACTGATTAATTTCTTCACTTGTCTCAGATTCTAGAGTCAGTGTAGGTTATTCAATTTCTAGGAACTTGTACATTTCATCTAGATTGTCTAGTTTGTTGGCATACAGTTGTTCATAGTTACTTTTGATAGACCTTTGTATTTCTATGGGGTCAATAGTAATGCCCTGCCCCCCCCCCTTTCTCATTTTATTTGTGTCTTCTCTCTTTTTATCTTTATCAGTCTAGCTAAGGTTTTGTAAATTTTATTGATCTTCTCAAAAAAACCAACTTGTGGTTTTGTTAATGCTCTTTTTTTATTCTCAATTTCAGTTATTGCTTCTCTAATCTTTGTTATTTCTTCCTTTTGCTTGTTTTAGGTCTAGTTTGCTGTCCTTTTTCTAGTTCTTCCAGGTTTGCAGTTAGGTCTTTGATTTTAGCTTTTTCTTTTTTATAATGAAAGCATTTAAGGCTATAAATTTCCCTCTCAGTACTCGCTTTGCTGCATCCCATAAGTTTTTACATGTTGTGTTCACATTTTCAACTGTCCCAATATATTTACTGATTTCCTCTTGATTTCTTCTTTGACCCAGTAATTATTTAAAATGTGTTACTTAATTTCCTTGTATTTGTGGATTTTCCATTTCTTTGCCCATTATTGATTTCCAGCTTCATTCCAACATGGCCAAAGAAGATGTTTTGTGTAATTTCAATATTTTTAAATTTATTGAGATTTGATTTATGACCCAGTATGTGTCTATCCTGAAGAATGATCCATGTGCACTTGAGAAGAACGTATATCCTGCTGTTTTGGAGTGTAATGTTCTGTATATGTGTTAGTTCTAGCTCATTTATAATACTACTCATATTCTCTGTTTCCTTATTGATCTTCTGTCTAGATGTTCTATCTATTGATAAGAATGGTGTATTCAAGTCTACAACTATTATTGCAGAGGTGTCTATTTCTCCATTCAGTTTTCTAGTGTTTGCCTCATGTATTCTGGGGCACCATGGTTAGGTGCATAAATATTTATGATTTGTTATTTCTTCTTGATGGATTACCCCTTTTATTAATAAAAAGTGTCCTTTGGAGAAGTGACTGTGACTCAATCAGTTGCGCTCCTGTTTACCATATGGGAGGCCCTGGGTTCAAGTCCTGGGGCCTCCTTGTGCAGGCAGGCTTGCCCACATGCTGTGGAGAGTTGCTGGCTCAGGCACTGCAGAGTGCCACCCGACCTGCAAATGCTGCAAAGTGCTGCCAGCCTGCAAGTGCTGCAGAGAGCCAACTCAGCAAGGTGATACAACAAAAGGGAAACAAGAAAAAAACTCAGAAGAGTGCACAGCAAATGGACACAGAGAGCAGACAGCAAGCAAGCTGCAAGAGGAGAGGGAAAATAAATAAAAATAAATACAGACACAGAAGAATGCACAGTGGACGGACACAGCAGACAGGAAGCAAAAAGCCACAAGGACGGCAGAGGGGGGATTAAAAAAGTGTCCTTTGTCTCATAATAGCTTTTGACTTAAAGTCAATTTTGTCCAATATTAGTATAGATACCGCAGTTTTTTGTTTTTGTTTTTTTTGGTTACTGTTTACATAGAGTATCTTTTTGCATCCTTTCACTTTCAATGTATTTGTATCTTGGGGTCTAAGGTTTGTCACTTGTTATCAACATATAGTTGGATCATGCTTTTTATCCATTCTGCCAATCTGTGTCTTTTGATTGGAGACTTTAATCCATTAATATTCAGTGCTATTACCATAAAGGCAGTACTTACTTCAGCCATTTTGTTCTTTGACTTTTATTTATCATATCTTTTGTCTCTCTTTTCCTTTATTGTAACCTAACTTTCTGTATAGTTGATCTTTTGTAGTGTATCTGACTGATCCCTTTCTCATTTCTGTTTCTGTATATATTTTAAATACTTTCTTTGTGTTTGCCCTGGGGTATGTTGGCTTCATAAAATATGTTGGGTAATTTTCCCTCCTTTTCAATTTTTGGAAGAGAGGGTTGGTATTAATTCTTCTCAAAATGTTTTGTAGAATTCACCTGTTAAGCCATCCGGTCCTGCACTTTTCTTTGATGACTGATTCAATCCTTTTACTTGAGATTGGTTCTTTGAGTTCCTTTATTTCTTGTAGAGTCAATGTAGGTTGTTTGTACATTTCTAGGAATTTGTCCATTTCATCTGAGTTGTCTAATTTGTTGGCATACAGTTTCTCATAATATCCTCTATCATCTTTTTATATCTGTAGGGTCAGTCGTACGTCTTCCCTTTTGTTCCTGATTTTACTTATTTGCCTCTTCCCTCTTTTTTCTTTGTCAGTCTTGCTAGGTGTTTATTGATCTCAAAGAACCAGTTTTTGGATTTGTTGGTGTTTTATATTATTTATTTGTTCTCAGTTTCATTTATTTCTGTTCTTATCCTTGTTATTTCTTTATTTCTGCTTGCTTTGGTATTCATCTGCTGTTCTTTTTTAGTTTCTCTAGTTGGTCAGTTAGATCTTTGATTTTAGCTCTTTTTTTCTATTTCAATATAGGCATTAGGGCTATAAATTACTTTCTCAGCACTGCCTTCACTGTAGCCCATAAGTTTTGATAAGACGTGTTCTGTTTTTCATTCATCTTAAGATATCTACCCATTTTTCTTGCAATTTCTTCTTTGACCCACTGATTGTTTAGGACTGTGTTGTTTAGCCCCATATATGTGCACATTTCCCCCTTTCCTGCCTATTATTTATTTCGAGCTTCACTCCAGTATGATCAGAGAAGGTGTTTTATATATTTTCTGTCTTCTTAAATTTATTGAAAGCTGTGTTGTGGCCCAACATGTGGTCTGTCCTGAAGAAAGATCCATAAGCACTTGAGAAGAATGTATACCCTTCTGATTTGGGGCAAAATGTTCTGAATTATGTCTGTTAGGTCTGGCTCATTTATCATATTATTCAGGTTCTCTGTTTCCTAGTTGATGTTCTATACACCTGTTCTATATGTTCATGTCATTGGAATATTGATGTTTCCAGCTGTTATTGTAGAAATGTCTATTTCTCCTTTCAGTTTTGCCAGAGTTTGTCTCATGTATTTTGGGGTACCCTGGGTAGATACATAGATATTTATGGCTTTACTTCTTCCTGGTGGATTTTCTCTTTTATTATTATGTAATGGTCTTCTGCATTTCATCATCTTTTGCATATAAAGTCTGTTTTGTCTGACACCATTATAGCTACCTTTGCTCTCTTGGTTCCTATTTGCATGAAATGTATTTTTCCAACCTTTCACTTTCAGTCTATTTGCATCTTTGGGTCTAAGGTAAGTCTCCTACAGACAGCATAAGGATGGCACAAGTTTTCTCATCTACTCTTTCAGCCTATGTCTTTTGATTGGGGAATTTAATCCATTAACTTTCAATGTTATTAGTGTAAAGGCATTACTTAATTCAAACGTTTCATTCTTTGATTTTCATATGTCATATATTACTTTTGTCTGTGTTTTTACCCTTTTAGAAAATTTTCACCTCTACACTCTCCTCTGAGCTTCTTTCTCTTCTCTTCTCTTGCTACAGAATTCTTTTAGTGTTTCCTGCTGAGCTGAAGTCTTGCATACAAACTCTCTTAGTTTCTGTTTAACTGTGAATATTTAAGACTCATTGTCATATTTGAAGGACAATTTTGCCAAATAAAGAATTCTTGGATGGCAATTTTTCTCTTTCAGTATCTTAATCATATACCACTGCCTTTTTACGTCCATGGTTTCCAAAGAGAAATCTGCACTAATTCTTATAGAATATTCATTATATGTGATGTTTTGCTGCTTTCAGAATTTCCTCTTTATCTTTGGCATTTGGCATTTTGAATATTATGTCTCTTGAGGTAGGCCTAGTTGAATTAATCTAATTGAGAAATGTTCAGCCATTATTTCTTAAAATACTTTTTCCTCCCCTTACTTTTCTCTTCTTCTGGAACTCCCATAACATGTATATTACTGTTCTTCTTGTTATCATTCAACTCCCTGATCCCCTGCTCAATTTTTTCTGTTCTTTTCTAGCTCTGTTCTCTTTTCAATTTCATCTGTCTGTCCTCTGTATCACTGATTCTTTCTTCCATGATTTCAAATCTGCTGTTGTAATGCTATTTTATTTTTAATCTTACTTATTGTGACTTTCATTCCCATAAACTCTGTTATTTTTCTGTTCAGCATCTCAATTTTGTTGTGTGTGCTCACCCAATGTCTTCTTAATGTCTTTTATTTCTTTAACCATGCTGTCCTTCAACGCCATGATTGTTTCAAATCCTGTATCTTGTCTGGAACTTTAATTTGTTCCTTAGTCATATCTTCCTTTATTTAATAAGGCTTGTAATTTTTTGCTGATATCTAGGCATCTGATTCTGATGCTGAGTTTACTCTGATATTCAGTTTCTCTCTCTTGCTTAGGGATTTACTGTTAAGTAGCTGTGTGCTAGCAATGTTCTTTGATTCTTGATTCAACTTATTCTAGATATTTAGGATTGCCCCTGTTTAACTGCCCTTACCAGGGCTAAGGACCCAGTAATGCAGCACAGACCAGTTTTCAAGGACCTTTACTCTTCTAAGGGGAACAGTTAAGGCACCTGATGGCCTTTCTAATTTATTATTATTAGTTTTTCCTCTTCATGCACTTTATGGTCTGCCAGCAGATGGCACTCTTTGATAGACCTCTCAGCTCAGACCCCAAGAGTTACTGGGGAATGCATTCAGTTTAACTCCAAGGAAGGGCAGGAAGTGCAGAAGCAATGTCCTCAGGGCAGGCCAAAGCTCACAAACAAACTTTCTCAGAAGAGTTTTTCCTCCAGTGACTGGCTGTACCCTTCCTCTCTCTGCCCCCTCAACAATCAGCCCAGGGCAGAAGGGAGGGTGTTTGAGGAGGCAAATTATCTTTAGTTCCCTGCTGGCTCTCAATACAAACAATGTCATGCCCCTCAAGCCCAGAAGTGTGTGACCCCTCCACTCCAGCAGATCAAGTTTGCTGGCCAAAATCTGACTTTGCTGTAGGCTGTTTCCCTCCCTCTCCCCTTTCTTGGGGAAGAAGATTCCTGCATTTCTCTCAGGCCACAGCCACAGCAGTCCACAGCTGCTGCAGTCCACAGACTGCTGTTTGCTCCAAGGATGGAGTTTGGGCACCAACTGCTACTTCTGCAGCTTTTCTCATGGGATTTTTCAGCCATCTGAGACTCCTTTCCTTCACCCCTCTCTCTTCTGGGAGATGTCTCACCCTCTCCTTGTATCCTGAACCCCAGAGCAGCCCTCCAAACAGTTTTCACCTATTTTTTAATGGGAGAAAATTGATCTCCCTGCCTCTCTAATCCTCCATCTTCCTGGAAGCTTCCACATTCTCTGTTTTCAAGGGCTTAGATTGGGCCCACCTGAATAATCAGGATGTTTTCCCATTTGAAGGTCCTTAATTATATCAGCAAAGTCCCTTTTTGCCATATAAGATAACATATTCTTAGGTTTCAGGGGTGATTACATTTGGGGGACCATTTATTCTGCCTTCCTGCCAAAAAATCATTCAGATATAGAGAAAATGAAAAAAAAAAAAAAGAGCCATAGGGGGAAAATTCCTAAGAATACTCAATTCTATTTTAATACTATTTTTTCCATTTTAACACTTTATGTTCTGGCATTTATTATTGCTACTGAAAAGTCTACTGGCAATAAAAAAGAAATTAATCTTGGAAAAAGATATAGGAAATGTTGGAAAAAATATTTATAAAACCATGAAGGTAAATCAAAAAAGTTCTTGACTCAAATAAGAATTCTTTTGATAAGAATGATAATGACAAATTTGGAGAATTAAACTAGTTATGCTAAGTATGACAATCATATAATAAAAGAAAAAGTGGAATTTATAGCAAAAGTTTTCTAATATTCTGGTTCTCTTGAATGTTAAATTCAACTCCCTTTTTAGAAATTATTTGAGATAACAATAGTTAGACTTCTACTTTTTTGACCAAATGTGATAAAAAAATCTGCAATGAAACATAAGTCATTGCTTTTTATATAACAGCATTGAGGGAGTTGGATTAGTTGGGAGAAGGGGAGATAAGGAACTATCATAAAAGGATTACTGGGATTGTATGATACTGTAAGATAGGAGTTGACAATTTTTTCCTGTGCAGGACAAGAGTAAATATTTCAGACTTTGCAGTCCGTATGGCTCTGTTACACTATTCATCTTTGCCGTTGGAGCACTAAAGCAGCCATAGCTATTGTGTCAAGGTATTGTCCAAATGTATTTCTCTAGAGCCTAATATTAAAGATACATACAAAGAGAAACAACAAAAAAACCTGAAATATAACCCTATGTATCACTGTAAATGCAGAGCAAAACAAAAGCCTAAATAAAACCCTAGCTAAGTATTTTAAGTGTATTAAAAGAAAACACTCAGTGACCAAGTAGGTCATTTCCAGAATGCAAGAGTGGAAAACACATAAACATAATTTATCTCTGGTAAGAGAATAAAAACCATGCAATTGTCTTAAATCCTAAAAGGCATTGTAATAATAGCTAACTATGCCAACCACCTCAGAAAGTTTGAGGTAAACAATCAAAACTGCAAACAGCTGGGACTACTCCCCCAAACATTAACAAGGGGAGGGGTAATGAATGGTTTTAAAAATAAGTGCAAAAGTTAAATCATCCCTTTTTCCCACCTCTGTTTTTGCCCTTTCTCTCCCTGCCCAGATTAGCATGTAAATAGACCTGAGGATTTGAAATCTGTAATGAGGACTTGTAGTCAGTAAATCAGCCTTTTATACCCCTTTTTAGCCCTTTTCCTCTCTCTACCTAGGACCTGAAATCTGTTACTTTCTCCCATTTCTCTTCTCTCATTTTTTAAAATAAACTGCTGATCTAATTGATCTGTCATGTACTTAAAATTCTTTTTTTGTAATATAGCCAAGAACCTAGAGAAAATCTAGCAACATTGTGACATTATTTAACATTGCCCTACATTCAATAAACTGTAAACATAGAGAAGCAAACTATCATAAAATGTTGGGGTTTTTTTTAAAGATTTATTTTTTATTTATTTCTCTCCCCTTCCCCCGCCCCCCCCCCCCCCGGTTGTCTGCTCTTTGTGTCCATTCACTGTGTGTTCTTCTGTGTTGACTAGTATTCTTGTCAGTGGCATGGGGAATCTGTGTCTCTCTTTGTTGCATCATCTTGCTCCGTCAGCTCTCCACGTGTGCATCACCACTCCTGGGCAGGCTGTGCTTTTGTTGCGCTGGGTGGCTATCCTTATGGGGCACACTTCTTGTGTGTGGGGATCCCCTATGCAGGGGACACCCTTGCATGGCATGTATTTCTTGCGTGCATTAGCACTGTGCATGGGCCAGCTCACCACACCGGTCAGGAGGCCCTGGCTTTGAACCCTGGATCTCCCATGTGGTAGGTGGACACTCTATCATTTGAGCCAAATCCGCTTCCCATAAAATGTTTTGAAAATACATAAAGTACAATTAGAAAAAAGGGTGTTTAAAAACTTGAATATGTGAGAAAATAATCACAAAAGAAAAAAATGAGTAAATGTGGCTATGTAAAATATTTAAACTTTAGTACTAAAAATAACCAATATAAAGAAAAACTGAGAAAATTTTACAGCAAACATAACAAATGGTTAATAATTTTTATGTAAACACTAGGACCCTAATAAATACTTGTTCAAAGGAAACAAGTAAAAAATTCACAAAAATTAAAGCAGCAAGGTAATAAATATGTGAAAAGAACCAACTCACTATCAATTAAAGAACTAAAAATTTAAGCAGCAGAGATAATTCATCTATTAAATTATCAAATATTTTAAAATACTAATATATTATGTCACCAATAGTACAGTAAAATTGTTACTATCAGCCATTTGAGATAGCCATGTTAATTTTTCATTTAGAAGGGTATTTGGGTACACAAATAAAGTTTTAAGCACATTCAATCTTTGAACTAGTAAACCCACATTTGAGATATATATAAGGCAATACTCATGGCAAAAAACACAAAAAAGAACAAATATGTTTATTTCAGAGTTATTCAAAAGATACTAGAAGCAACCCAAATGTCAACAAAAATCACATTTAATAATGTCAAATAAATTGGCAAAAATTGAAATGTAGGGCAGGTTAAAAAAAATGAAGCCATCAATTGCTGCTTCTTATCTAAATTCCAATTTAGTAAAGAAGCAATGAAATGATAGTGATTTATACCAAACCAGGCAGAGAAAGTAAGGAAGGAAAACTCCTTAATTACTCTTGAATTTCCCCATCTGAATTGTGGAAGAAGAAATGGAAGGAGAAATTTAATTAAGGTATGACAGGTTCCCAAACGGTCACATTTAAGAGTAAAGTTATATTTTTATTAAAATTTGTGTTTCTAAAATTCACCTATGCTACCCTGAAGCCTCAAGCTTAATGGAATTTTTACAAATGCTCACATATTCCAGCAAGATTTCTTTCTTTGTGATATATTACAAATATCCAGAAAGGTAGAGTGTATAACATGTATAAACCCAACATCTAGAATCAATAGACATTAACATTTTGCCACATTTTCTGCAGATCCTTTTGCAGTAAACTATTATAGACATGGTTGGTATTCCTAATATTCTTACCCGATTCTATCACCCCTCCACTCTCCTGAAGTTGTTGGGTTACCTTTCCAAACATGTTTTAAAACCTTTCCTATATACACAGCACATCATATAGCCATGAACTTCAAAGAAAGTATTAGATTAAGCTAGTTAAATTCCACAAAATATTCATTTGGAGATCTTATTTGAATTAACTGAATTTATGGATTAATTGAAAATGATGAGCATCTTTCCATTTTTAATCTCTCCATTCGTGAACATGGTCTAATTATTCATTTATTTAAGTCTCCTTTTATGTACTTTTATATAATTTAGTATTATTTTTTAGGGTTCACTTTAACAGTCATAGAAATTTTTATAACGTTCAGTTTTAGATCACTTTTCTGCTTGGCTCTTATTTTGAATAAAGTCTTTTAAAAAAAATTCCAAAAATTAGTTTGTTACAGAGTTATGGAGTACTTTTGATATATTCATATTGGTCTTCTCTAGAGCCATGTGGCTACTCTTTCTTTTGAGTTCAAAATTTGTCTGGAGATATATAAAGTAGATACAACCCCAGGTATTGGTTCTTCTGAGGGCTAAAGAGACCCACAGGTTTTGTGGTCATGGCAGATGGAGTTCATTGCCATGTCAGTTGGCCCTTCTTTGGAGTTGGTGTTTCTGCGTGATGGAGCTGGACTCAGATGGGATCTCTTTTCACAAGCCTTTCCTGTTACTTTACCAGAATTGTAGTTGGTGCTGGGGTTTAAGATATATCTAGGGGATCTGAATCTCTGGACTGACAATATGATAGCCAGGCCCTGAGCCTCAACAGACTTCAGCTCCTCCACTCTGATTTATTGGACTTACCCCACTCAGCTAACATGGAGTTGAAGAATGTCAACCACCACACCATGGAGCCAAGAGTGCCTACAACTGAAAGCAGGAGGATTGCATCCAGTATCCATGTGGAATCTAAGCCCCCTCTTGACATAGATGTGGAATGGATACAACCAATCCAAGATCCACAGGAAGGAGGAATACAGTAAGAATTAGAGTGGACTTACTGATATTCTATTCATGAACTATTGTGGTTAGTAATCAAGAAAATGTGGCATTGGTGTGGAAAAAGTGGTCATGGTGGCTGCTGGGTGCGGGGAATGGGAGAAAGAGATGAGATGTGGAGGATTTTCAGGACTTGGAGTTGTCCTGGCTGGTGCTGCAGGGACAATTACCGGACATTGTAGATCCTCCCATGGCTCACTGGATAGAACATGGGAGAGTGGGCTATGATGTGGACCATTGACCATGAGGTGCAGCAATGCCCAAGATGTATTCACCAAATGCAATGGATGTGTCATGATGATGGGGGAGAGTGTCGCTGTGGGGGGAGTGGTGGGGTGGGGGCGGTGGGGGGTGAATGGGGACCTCATATTTTTTCAATGTAATATTTTTTAAAAATGAATTAAAAAATAAAATTTTTAAAAAAGTTTGTCTGGAGAGTCTCTTGGATTTTGTGTTTTACTAGAAACTATACCACTTATTTCTTTTTCTCTTTTTCCACTATTTTTTAAATAAAATAGTAATTAGAAGTGATGATAATAGGCACATTAGTCAGCTATTTAAGTTCAATAGCTATAACAGGTAAAACTAACAAACAAACAAGTCACCTTACATATGATAGAATTCCAGGATTGGGATTGTGACTCCATAGTGTCAGATGGTTCTTGTGTCCAGTTTCTCTATTGGTTCTATGATGATGATTTATCCGTATTTACTGGGTTGATTCACAGCTACATATCCAGATCAGTAAGCAGTAAGTAGGAAAGCATGAGTAAAAATGAGCTGTGCACCCCTCCCTTAAAGACACATCCTGAAAGCTTCACACTTCACTTCTAGAACTTTTCTCATTATCTGTGTTCATTTGACAGAGAGGCTGGGTTATCTAGGCACCTGTATGCTACCTTAAAAATCAACAGTTAGCATATGTCACCCTGAAGCATGCTCACAACTGTGTGTGGTATTGCATAACTTTTTCTTTTCTTGTTTCTTAATAAACTCTTTACTTTCTTGCCTACCCTGTGTGCGTCCTTAAATTCTTCTATGAGACATAGCCTAGAACCAAGAAGCCCAGAACATAGAGTGTTCTGCTAATATTATTTGGCAAGCCAGACCAGGAGACAAAGAAGCAAGTAATGCTCTCTGACCCCCACTGAAAACTGGGAAGTTGTTAATTAAAGACTCTCTGTGCCCTCTTTTGTTTTATTAGTGAGGCCCCCAAAATTCTCATCCTGAGCCCCACCTGGAGATTTGTTCCTTACTCAGCCCCTGGGAGGCCCTGAGATTCCTGTTAATCCATTACCTCTGGAGGCCCTAAGGCTATTAGCCTGTAAGTGCAGATCAGTCTCTGCTTCTTAATGTGCCTCTAATGTCCAGTTTAACTGCAAACCAGTCCCTGGCAGTGACCTCTACCATGGCCTCTTTCTAAGATCTTTGCAAGAGCAACCAAAACAAAGGTTGCAAGTCAGCCCCTCCTCTGGGGAAAAAAAAAAATTAAACTTGGCAGCTTCAGTCCAGAACCTAGGTCTGGATATCTCCCAAGTCCTAGTTTGCCCTGGGGACACCCAACAGCATGGTCTCTGTAATATTCAGGATGCCGGGAACCAGATGTCCCCCAAGACTTATGTGGTTTGGGCACTTCAGTTTGGAGGGCAAATGTTTAGTCGGGTTAGGATCTGGAGCCCCGGATCAGCTAGCAGGCTTCTTTCCCATTTCTCCCTAGAACAATGGGTACGGCTTCTCTAGCATTCCAGCAGACTCCCAATTGGGCTGTCTTCTCAGGAATTGAGGCAACCTGCCTACTGATGGTCTAAAAAGAAAGGGGCTAATCTTTTCCTGCCATACCCTCTGTAAGGGACCCTGAATTCTAGTTAGATCTGTGTAAGAGAGAAGGAGGACACAGAAAGATCTAAGGGCAAGAGATAATGTGATCAAGTCTCATTAAAGGGATAAGGAAATACACTACAAGACCGGTAAACTATAATAAACTCAGGGAAATTAGATGCAGAAACTGAAAAACCAAGCCTTATTTCAAGGAAAGCTGGTAGAGGCAATAAAAATACCCTCTGGTAGTTCCTGACCTGAGGGAAGGACAGATCCTCCTAAGAACTCACTTTATTAGCCACTCTGCCTCAGATATCCATAGAAAGCTGCAAAAAACATTTTCCCTGGGCCCCGAAATTTCCATTAATTCCCTTTTAGAAACAGCTTTCTCAGTTTTCAACAGTCGAGGCCATACTGCCAAGATGGAGAAGGTAAGGAGCAGAAGGTGCTTGGTCTGCAGCAGGCTCACCTTTCAGCTGCTGCCATTAACAGCACTGTCACCTCAAGGCTATCTGAATCCAGTCTCCATGTCAGCAGAAGCCTGGCCCCAAACTTCCTCACCACCTGGACCACTTGGGACTTGCCCCAGAAGAGGACTGAAGGGACCTGAAACCACACATGAACCATCAAGCAGGAGGAGACTTGGATGACCCTTGACATGGCAGGTAAGATTCTTAATTTCTGGGAAGTGGATGTGGCTTAAGTGATAGAGCTTCTGTCTACCATAAGGGAGGACCCAGCTTCAATCCCTGGGGCCTCCTGGTGAAAAAGAAGAAGAGAAAGCATGCCCACACAGCAAGCCAGTGCTCATGTGAGTGCCCGTGTGGTGAGCAAGTGCCTGTGCAAGTGAGTCATGCAGCAAGATGATGATGCATCAAAAAAGAGACAAGGGAAGAGTCAAAGTGAAGCACAGAAGAAACCAGGAACTGAAGTGGCACAATTGACAGGGAACCTCTCTCCACATCAGGGGTCTCCAGGATGGAATCCTGGAGGAGAGAACATAAGAAGAGAAGACAACACAGACAGCTAAAATAGCAGTGTGGGAGGAGAGGAAAGGGGGCAAAATAAATAAATAAAATAAATCTTAAAAAAAAAATGCTTAATTTCCTAATTAGCATGGGAGCCACTTTCCTCAGACCTAACCTGCCATTCCAGATCTCTCTAGCCTCAGTTGTACCTAATAAAGGGATTGAATAGGGAATCATGATCCAGGCCATTTACTAAACCTCTCCCCTGTAGAGTAAGGAACCTCCTCATATGCCATCAGTTAAGATTAAAAAGTTTCTGAAGAATGACTTCCATCAGTTCTTTCCCTATGTTAAGTAAATGTGTAAAATTCTCTTTTCTGTTCTAATCTGTACTTGCTTTAACTTTGTCAGTCTGCTCATGACTAGGAAATCAGATTTAGGGTTTGCCTGTTATTAACTGGATAATGTTGAAGGGTAACCTAAAATGAGTCTTTAAATGTCAATCCTATCTTGCAATTAGATTTGATGTATAAATCAGAAGTGGAATTAGTTCAACTGCTAGAAAAGTGAAAAAACTTAGACATGATAGTTCTAGTTGCTTAGTTAATAGACAAAAGTGCCCAATTTGTTTTAAACTGAAAATTTACTAGAAACTGTGACTAAGAGTTAAGACAAAGTCATTATATAGATACCTTTATTAATATCTGAGATTGCTATAACTGGGTAGATTTACTCTAGACCTACTATTGCAATGGTAATTCTAAATTAAACTTAACTTTGATTATGGTTATTTGGTGACTAGCTTACTACCTTTGTCTTTAGACTTGAGTTATTGTGATAGTAATCCTAGACTAATTTACCTTTGTTTATGGCTACTTCAGGTCTAGCCTCACCCTTGGTGTGTGCTTGCTATGGTAATGATAAACTGAACTTACTTTTGATTATGGTTATTTTAAGACTAGCTTTTGACTGGACCTACTATTGTGATGGTAATTCTAAACTGATTTTGCCTTTGCTTATGGTTATTTCAGGACTGGCCTCGTCCTTGATTGTAGTTGCTCACTTTTGTAATGGGAACCACTTTATTTATTCTCCCTGTTTGAATCCATGGAAACTTCTGTTCCTCTATGGCTAAGGGGAAGGCAAATTTGAAACACTCCTATTTCCTATCATTCCATTGATATTAATAACCCTGCTTTCTTTTATGATTATCCAGATGTGGACTAAATCAGGGAGTAGTAGGACATCTACTCTTCCTGGAGTCCTGTTATCTCTGAGGACTGGGGAGTGGTGGACTTCCCACGTTGAGCATCAAGAATTCTGAAAGGAGAAAGCCATGAGAAAAAAATTTTTTTTCCTTGAGACATCAATGATCTCTATAAGTATATACTGGAATTAGTGTTGTTCATCCACAGTCTGTCAAAGTCAAAATGGGAAATAAACAGAGCTCTGAATTAAAGGAAAATGTTGTAAATTGTATTTTAAAGCATTGGGAGCAATTTGGTTATAAACCAATAATTAAAAGGTGTTGGCCTATCTCCTCAAACAGCTGTCTTCCCCCTCCCCCCCCCAGCCTCTCCACCTGCCCTCTGCCTAGCGCAACTACCTATTGGAAGGCAGTACTCGCCTGCACCAATCCCCGTCCCTATAGACAGCAGAGCTCCGCCCCCATCCCTAGTAACTGCTTACGGCAGCCAACCACAAGTCCGCCCATGCTTCTGCCAATCCCCTACCGCCACGTCTCCCCCCACCCTCTGCGTCTCCTATATAACCCACTGTACCTCCTCAATAAACCGGACTTGCGCACAGACCTGGTCTCTGGGGCATCTTCCTTTTCCTCGCCGTGCGTCCTCCACACCTGAGAGCCCCCAAGGCCATCTGCCGCGACCTCAAACCCCGCTAAGGTGCGGTCCTCCCGACCCCTCCAGCCGCCCCCGTCAGGAGGAGAAACCCCCGCAAAAAGGAATGAAATTCTTTTGCCAAACTGCATGGTCACAGCTCAGATTAATCAGAAATAGGCTTCAAAAAGATTTTTTAAAAGTTATTTTAGAGTTAAACTTATTTTGTAAGAGAATGAATATTATAAGTAACATTAGTGAGTTGTGTATTTCTATGTCTAACTCTACTTGTGTCTATCTTCAGTGTATTTCTTCATGCATTGTGACAGTAATTCAAATTAATAAATGAAAATTCTTAAAAGAGCGCTATTCAAATAGTTAAAAAGTAAATATGCATTTACATATGTGAATAAATATTGCTGGAGCCCAAATTGGGCTAAGCAGGATGGAAAGGTCATATAGAAATCTGAATATAGAAACTATTGGGAAGGGGAAAAGTTTTACCTAAGCTCTTAGTCCTACCCAGTTGTCTCTTTGCAAGCACTCTGAGAGAAGGGTTAGGTGTAACAGATTAAAACTTTATCATCTAGGCTGGGGAATTAAGAATCATAGTTTGTCCTGTAATTCCCCAATTGAAACCTTTTAACAACCTTGAAACAAGGGTGGTATATAATCCTATTAGCAAATTTCAAAGTCCTTGAAAGCTATGGAAAGATCATTTCTAAATTATGATTTTAAAAATTAAACAATTATAAAATATTCCTGAACCTAGAAGTCAGTACACTTTTAAGGTTTTCCACAGTTTTAGAATTTTTTTAAAGAAAAGAGGTTTTAACTCCTGAAAAAGGGAAAAAGAACATTTCTTGTATAAACTATAATAGTTTCAATCTTATTTAGCTTGGGTGTTATCTCGCTAGGTTTATTGAATACCAATTAAATAAATTAGTGTTATATGTATCTTAAATATAAATATTTAAGATGATGAAAGTTGTAAGTTCATGTTTAATGAAATTAAGTTAAAGAAGGAAATGTAGATCATTCCTAACATGAAATGACTAGTTTTCACAGAACAGAATGAGTAATGTTAGGCAGACTTTAAATGGATAAAGTAAATTTCATTGGTTATTAATTGTAGTTTAATAAGCTTATTTAAAGGTAAAGCAATTAGACCATGGTTAATTATAAGAAGTTTGTGAAAGAGTTGTTTAATCTAAAATTCCAGGGAGTCATTATTAATTAGAAATGTAAACTGATATTAATAAGAAAAAGTAACTTCATATACAGGGAAATCTGTCAGAGGCCACCTCAATCTACATATTTAAGTGGTGGTAAGGGAAGATAAACTTGGTTCCATTGGGAATCTTAGGTTTTCATAAAATAATGGAGAAAGTAGTTTTTCCTGTACTGCTAAAGTAAAATATCTGTTAATTAACATAATTATGGTAGAGGTAAAAAAGTAAAAAGTGAAATATTAAAATAGTTAAGTTTATTTTATATGTTATAAATTACATTGAAAGTGCTTAAAAAGTGTATAAAAATTAAAAGAGATAGATTTCAATATCATAAAACTCTTAAACATTCAAACCAGGACTTCAGTACCCTGCATGGTGCTTCTCCATTTGAGTTATTTGCTAGGTCAGTCATTATGTCCCCTAAAATAATAAAAGTATCTATCACATCTAGACATGCGCCTGAAGTGGATGGAGAGTACACTGCAGTTTGAGATTCCTGTAGCAGCCAGCAATGGCTCAATATGGCCAGGTTTACAATGGACATTGTCTACAGACTGTCTCTGTTTCATAGTGCCAAAGGGTGATATGCACTAGACTGGTAAAATACTGGAGTCTTTCTAGGATAAATGGTCCTGCAACATGTTGACTGTGTAAAGAACATACCAAATGGAGCAATATTTACCAGAATAATTTGAGTGGAACTTAAACAAATACAATTGACTTTATGGCCTGCTCCTGTGAAGAGATAATGTGTGGTATTGCAGACCTGGAGCTTAGATGTATTAACTGCAGCTCAGAGAGGAACTGGTGCATTGATTAGTATTAAGTACTGTACCTATATGCCTGATGAATATGATAATATCTCTTCTATTCTAGATCATATGCAGAAGGATATTGAACATGCTAAAAATCTTGGTAAGCTTAATTTATTTTCTAAATAGTTAATGATGGTTCCTATAAGATAGTGGGATGGCTCTCTTAAGTACTGTCTTTATTTTGCTTGCCATATGCTTATCTTGTTGTTGCCTATGTTGTCTTTGTGAGTTTATGTCTAGCATAGTGCCTCTTTCATACCTTTCCTAGCTCTCCTAGGCATAACCACTGCCATGGGAAATAGCGTTGGCAAGTTATATCAAAACCCAGCAGATCTACCATAATCTCTCTGTAGAATTAGCCTACAGCACAAAAGAACTCAAGGAAGAATGCTGTTTCCCATCAATTTGGGGAAGATGCAGCCTCAGAAGGACCTGCCCTTTTCTCAATCTCATGGTCCAGTATGTCATGGCCAGTCCCCTTTTTGAGGTCTAATTACCACCACCTTCTTTATCCTTTTAGAAGGACCATGCATCTTAAATTCTAACTAAGTTATTTCTTCCAGAATCCACACCTTCCAGGACAAGATATTAGTCATGCAGGGATTTCATCCAGGTCCAGTCATGGTGCTGGACCCATATTTTCTCAACCACAGTAGGATAGCCGAAGGGTTTTAACTCTTTCAGGAAGCAACTATAGAAAAACGACCATGGCCCTTCAGCTCCCCCTTAAGAATAAGGATGTCAACTCTCTGAGGGGTAAATTGAGGCAGGATAGCATAGGAAAAAGAGGGAATATGAGTCACAGCTGAGATCCAAGTCACAGTTGAGACGTAGCAGAGAACATAGCAATGAAACCCCGCCTAGATATCACCTTCTTAAAAACAAAACTGGAAAGACCCCACAAAGACCCTTACTATGAGGTACCATTTGGAACTCTTTTTAGGGTCAAGGGGAAGCCCAAATACTTCCAAACATAGGCTTCCCCATTGGGCTCCTGAGAGCTAACAGGTGGGGCAAACAATCAGAGCAGCAAACAGCTGGGGCCCCTTCCTAATGTGAGGAAGGGGGAGGAGAAAAGGTCTTTAAAAGGCCTAACCTGGGGCCCCATAGGCACAACTCACTCTGAAGCATGTCCACAACAATGTCTGAAGTTATGTACTGTTTCTTCCTTCTCTCTTAATAAACTATTCCTTTTTCTATCCTAAAAAATAAAATAAAATAAACTGCAGAAGAAGAGGAGAGATATTGTAGACATCTTTGTCTGATTCTGGATTTTAAAGAGAATGCTTCTATCCATTGTATTAGTCTGCCAAATGGGTGCTGATGCAAAGTACCAGAAATCGATTGGCTTTTATAAAGAATATTTATTTGGAGTAAAATCTTACAGTTACAGCACCCTAAAGAGTCCAACTCAAGGTTGCTTTCTCACCAAAGTCAGTTGCCATGTTTTGAAGCAAGATTGTCACTGATCTCTTCCTGGTCTCTCCTTCCTGGGCTTCCTCTTTCTCTTGAGGCTCTATGGGCCTGGCTTCTTCCTGATCTCAGCTTTGAGCTGGCATAGGGCTTGTCTCTTAGGGTTTCCTATATCAGTCTCAGCTCTCTTCCCAAAGCAAATGGCTCATCTCTCTTTCTGGGGCCCCAGGGTAAAAAATGATAGTGCTCTCTCTTCCCATGTGTCTTCCTGAGTGAGTGTACTTTTATATTGACCAACTAAGGGGGTGGGAACTCAATCCAGGCCATACCTTACTGACAAATCAAAGCCCTAATCTTAAGAGGTGATTTAATCAAGTGCCCCTCAACTGAATCTGATATAATCAAAGACATCACACCCAGAAGAATAGACTAGTTTACAAACATAAACTTTTCTCTTTTTGAGATTCAAAAATAATTTCAAACTACCATAACCATCAAGTTTTATGTCTGTTATTGATGTTTCATAAATATTCTTAATCATCTTCTTAAGAAATAACCTCTAATAGCTAGTTAGCTGAGACTTCTTTTTGCATAAGTTGTTACTGTAGTGATTTTCATTAATAAATTTAGTGTTAAATATTTCTTGCATTCCTACAAAAAAAAATTATTTAGCCAAGTTAAATTAGTTTAAATATTGCTGAATTTTATTTACAAGTATTTTGTTTATGATTTTATCTTCTATGTTCATAAATGTGATTAATCTTTAATTTTATTTTTATGTGTTGTCCTTATCTGGTTTTGATGCCAAGTTTATGCTAACATCAAACAAAGTTTGGACAGCTTTGTCTGTTCATTTGTTCTGTGGAACTCCATGAATTATGGATTATTGATTCCTTGAAAATTTAGTAAAACTTATAAAATAATTTTAGCACTTACTTTTAGGACTAGGTGATAAGAGGAAAAGACTTTTTAATTACTAGATCAATTTTTTTGTTTTCTGTTATGCCTTAACTAATATTGATAATTGTGGTGGATTGAATTGTGTACCCCAGTTTGGACATGTTCTTGGTCTTGGTCCTCATTTTGGTGGATGTGGACCCATGATAAATAGGATCTCCTGAAGGTGTGACACAACCCCTGTTTGGGCTTTAATCTGGATTACTGGAGTCCCTTTCTAAGCAGAATGACATCAAGCGCAGAGGGAAAAAAAACACAGGAAGAAGCTTAAGACAATGGAACTCAGAAGAAATGGAGAAGACATCAGCATGTGTATTGCTATGTGACAGCAAAGCCAAGGACCAAAGATAGCTGGCAGCCAGCCCCCAAATGCCATAGTCTTTGAGAAGGAGCATGGCCTTGCTAACACTTCAGTTTTGGACTTGTCTTAGCCTCAAATCCATGAACCAATTTATTCAATAAATTCCCATTGATAAAGCCAATCTATCTATTGGATTTGTTTTAGTAGCTGGGAAACTGACAGTTTTTGTACCAGAAGGTGGGGCGCTACTATGACAAGATTTTTTTGTGAAATTTGTATGAGCAGAACTATTGACAGCCTGGACTGAAAGGGACAGAGAAGGGATGAATTGAAGAAAGAATGACTTCAAGGGCAGAACCCTTGGAAGGAAATGTGTGGATGGAAAAGATCTCCTTGGAAGACAAGTGTGCGTCCACATACATTTGTGGAAAGGGCAGGTCTGTTCTTGCACTTGGAGAGAGCAGGCCATCTGTCCTGATGCTTGGAGGAGACAGGACTTGTGCCCTAATGTTCAGGGAGAAAACTGTCACCCCAATGTTCAGATAGGATGGGGCCAATACCCTAGCGTTCAGGGAGAGCATGGCCATTATGCGAACCCTATTAAGGGGTGTGATGCCACTCCATCAGGCCTAGAGAACAAACTGTCAAGCTACAGATACCTCTCAGACCTTGAGATCTAATGGAGTTTTTCCTGCTGGGTTTTCCTGCTTGGGATCCATAACTCCTGTTTTTCTTCCACTTTCTCCCTTCTGGAATAGGAATGTTTAAGATATACCCGTACCACCATTGAATATTTGAAATAGAGAACTTGTTTTCTAAGTTTCACAGGTCCATCAGACAGACAAATTTTGCCTCAGGTTGATCAGTTTGAGGAGTCTTTGTACTTAGCATTATTCTAAAATGTCGTAAGCCCTTTGGGATGTCATGGTGGAATGAACATACTTTACACATGAGAACATGTCTTTTGGGGGTCCAGTGGGCAGACTGTGATGGATTGAATTGTGAACCACAGTTTGGATAAATTTTTGTCTTCCTCTGCATTCTGATAGGTATTAATCCATTGTAAATAGGATTTCTCAAACATATTAAAATTAAGTGTGGCACATCTACATCGGGTTGCGCTTTAATCCAGGTTATTGGAAATTTATAAGCAGAATGAAATTCTGACATAGAGAGCCATGGGAAGAAATTACCCTGTGCATTGCCATGTGACAGAAAAGGCAAGGACTAAGGATCGCAGTGTGTCAGCCCTAGAATGCCACAGTCTTCAAGAAGAAAGCATCACCTTGCTGACACTTCAATATTGGACTTCTAGTTTCAAAACAGTGAGCCAATACATTCCTGTTGTTAAAGCTGACCCATTATATGGTATTTGTTTTAGGAGCTGGAAAACTAAGACAGTAGTTTCTATTCTTTCTAAAATATTTCTAATTTATTCTAGGTTTCCAATTTATTAGTGTAAAATTGTTTTAATATTTTCTTATGCTTCTTAAAATTTTTATAGAAACTCTGCTTATGTTGCTTTTTTCATTCTATACAGTTTACTTATGCCTCTGCTCTTATTGCTTCATCAATTTTGTTAATATTTTTCTATTGTTGTTTTTAAAAGCCAATTTAATATGTTCATAAATTCTATTGTTTCCTTGTGTTCTATATAATTGATTACTTGTTATCTTATTACTAAATTTTTACTGTTTAATTGGAAGGTGGGAGATGTAGTTGTGGTCTAATTTCTTAAAATCAATACCTAACTCAATCTATTCCTCATATTAAAATATCTACTATGATAAATTTCTCTCCAGATGCATCACATATATTTAATATGTGGCTATTTTGTTGTTGTTTGCTTCTAAAGAGCTTATGAGTTAAATTATATGATTATGTTCAACCTGAATTATTTAGAAATGTATTTTTCAGTTTATTATCATATGCTTTTGGCCATCTCTCTACATATATTTGATTTCTAATTAAATCATATTATGATCAGACCATGTGCTTTATATGATATCTTGTCTTTAGAAGTTATTGGGACTTTTTTCATAGCCTAATATTTGGAAATTTTCATACTCATTAATATGAATTTGGAAAGAGTATATATTCATTTAGAGGACAATGTGTGTTCATCAGATTAAATTTATTAATATTCTTAAATTCTTTTATACTCTACTTTTTAAAAAATTGTCTTAGCTAACAGTTTCTGAAAGGAGTGTCAAAATATCCACTACAATAGTGGAGAAACCTGGCAGACACTACCCTAACAAAATTTTTAACATTAACATCACCTGGAATAAAACATATCACATATCCTATCAAACAGAGAAAAACACATCATTTCTTTGGTATTCTTGTCAAAAATGCATAATCTCAATCTACTCAGGAGAAAACATTGGGCAAACCCAAATTAAGGGACATTCTACACACACCTGATCAGTACTCTTTAAGTGTCAATGTCATGAAAGACAAAGACAGACTGAGGAACTATTCCAGATTGGAGAACAAGAAGATAGAAAAACTAAATACAATATAAAATCTTGGATCGAATTCTGGACCAGGAAAAGGACATTGGTGGAATAGTATAAAATAATCATTCATTTCCTTGTTTTGGATCATTGTACTATACTTAGGAAAGATAGTAACATTTGAAGAAGAGGGATGTAGGATTTTGGAGAACAGTGAACTATTTTTGATATGTTTTTATAAATCTAAAATTATTTCAATATGAAAGTTTAAAATTTTTCAATAAAAATTGTGGATTTATTAATTTTATCTCATGATTACATAAACCTTTTATGTATCTTGAAGGATTATTTACTGAATAAAGGATGTGAACTTATGTCTTGTGTATGGGTACACAAGGCTCTTTATTTCTATTATATCAAGGTCCATCAGGAAAAGAATAAACACACTGTAAGAGAGTCATTTGCACAAATATTGGAAGGGTTGAAAGAATCTGAGGTAATCCAGAGATAATAACTTCAGGAAGAAGCTACCAACTCTAGGGTTGAGGGTGCAAAAGAGAAAAAATGGATTTTGCAGAATTTAGAAACTCAGAGAAGTTGCCCCATGGAAATGGTGCTGAGACTACTAGTAATAGAAGCATGAGAGGGTTAGTTCTGGGAGTCCTTATAGAAGCTGGAAGCTGAATCCAACTGACACTGATGGAGCAACAATGATAGAAAACGAAAAGGAGGAAGGCTCTTATGTCTTTTACTCTCCTTCAAGTGCCACGGATTGGCTGTACTTTATGATAAACTGACTAGAAAGATATCTAGGATTTGTGGTTTGCAGAATTTCAGTCCCAGCATCACAGAGCAAAGTATAAAAGAGAAGAGCAAAGAGTTAAGTGTAAATAGGCAAATAATTGATGCACAATTAATGCTTTCCTTCAAATTAGTTTCAACTATGTTAAAATTATTGCATCAGCTTTCTTTTTATTAGAACTTGCTGGATGCTACTTAATCTATATCCTTCCTTTAACACTTTTAAAACATTTTCTTTCATACCATCTGAAAGCCTTTCCCTGTTAAATGGGTAAGTTTATTTCATTTGCATTTAATGTTATTGCTGATATATGTCCAGTCATTTTTGTCACTTTATTTCTTGCGTTTTTACTTGCCATACATTTTTATTAAACTTAGCTTTGTATCTTCTTCCCACCTCCCATTAGATTTAACAAGTTTTATTAATTACCTTAATTTTCCTTCACTGATAGGGAATGTTTAACTTCTATTTCTATTAGTTAAGTGGTTTGTTTTCCAAAACATATACTTATTTTAACCAAGTCTACACAAACTGCTGTATAGCTTTATCTTCCTCCTAAATGATACAAAAATCTTAGAATATTTTAGCTCGTACCCTTCCTCACATTGTCCATGTAACTGTTATTTTCTTCTTTATAAAAATTTGCTCCCCAAAGCAATCTTTCATTTTTACATACTAATATGTTTATAAATTTCTCTTGTTTGTTATTTCCTCATTCTTGGAAGGTTTTATTTTGTATTCAATTTTCTTCTATTTGTTCTTTTGGCAAGAACCTGCAAGTATTCTATTTATTTATAATGTCAGAAATTGTTTTTACTTCACACTTAATCCTGGATGATAATTGTTTTAGTTTTCCTTGGCTGTTCAAACCAATGAAAGTCAAGTCAAGATGATGAGTTGGTTTAAATAACAGGAGTTTATTGGCACATGGTTTTGAGACTAAGAGAAAGTCCAAATCAAGGTGTCATCAAGGCAGTGATTTCTTCCTGAAGACTGGTATACTGGTGCTGCCTGCTGGTGATTCTTGGCCCTCTGTCAACATCAGACCTCAAACCAGGAGAACTACGATTACTAATGGTAATGCACATGGTAGCCTCTCCTGGCCTCTCCCTGTTAGGTTCCATTGAATGTCAGCTTCTTGTTTCTTATGGACTTCTCTCTGTCTGAATTTCATTCTGCTTATAAAGGACTCCAGTGATAGGATTAAGACCCATCCTGATTGAGTTGGGCCACACCTTAACAGAAGTAACCTCATGAAAATGTTCTAATTACCATGGGTTCACACCCACTGGAATGGATTAAGTTGAAGAACATGTTTTTCTGGGGTACAAACAAATCCAAACCACCATAATAATCAGAGTTTAAAATTCCAATTGACAGAAAAATCTCATTACTTTTATGTGCTGACTTTTTATAACAATATATATTTTGTTTTTACTTTTACTGCTCAGGATCAATGAGCTTAAAACAGAAGATTCATTTTTATTACTATATTAGCCAAAGAGGTGCTGAGGCAAAGTACCAGAAATCTGTTGGTTTTAATAAAGGGTATTTATCTGCAGTAAACCTTACTGTTACAAGGCACTAAAGAGTCCAACTTCAGGTACCATAAGAGGTACATTCTCATCCAAGTCAGTTGACACATGTTGAACTAAGATGGCAGGCCTGTTCTTCCTTCTCCCTCTTAAGGCTCTATGGGACCAGCTTCTTCTGATCTCAGTTGTAGGCTAGTATAGGGCTTATTTCTTTCCAGGCTTCCTCAGCTCACCTGCTCTGTTCTCTTCCACTGCAAACTTCCAGACAAATGGCTCAAGTCTCTTCCCAGGCTGCAGGATCAAAGTTCTCTCCTCTACTGTGTCTGTGGAGCTCTCTTTCTTCTTGTGTGTCTTCTTCCATGTCTTCTTGAGTGAATGTCCATTTATATCAGCCCACAAGGGGGCAGGGACTCAACCCTATGTTTCACCCTACTGATGTGATCAAATCAAAGCCCCAATCGTAACATAACTTAATCAAAGGCATCTCAGCTTCATCTTATACAATCAAAGGGGATCACAACCAGAGGAAGAGGCCAGTTTACAAACATAATCCTTCTCTTTTTGGGGGTTAATAAATAATATCAAACTGCTATGCTCCACCCTTGGAATCCCAAAAAAGACATTACAATATTCAAAAAACCTTAAATCCTTTCAGTCAACAATGCTAAGTACAAAATCACATCACGGTCACTTGATAGAAATGCAGTTTGTCTTAAGACAAAGTTTCTGGCTATAGATCTGTGATACAAACAAAACAATTTATCTGCTTCCAATATACAAAGGGAGAGACATAGGATAAACATCTGCATTACCATAAGGAGAATTTGGGAGGGAAATATGAGTCACTAGTCCCCAACAGTTCTAAAAACCTGCAGGGAATACTCCATTATTTTTCAAAGTCTGAGAGTCATTCTTAAGAGGATGGTTTCTTGTCTTTGGGGCCTCATGGGGGCCCACAATTTCAATAGGTTTTCCCAATGGTTGTTTTCTTTGTTCCACCCTCAACATGCACCTGGATGTTGACAGAGCTCCAGACCTCACCCTCCAAGAATGTTGGGGTGATGGCCACACTTTACCCAATCTCTGGGGTAAAGTCTTAACCCCCTTAGTACAGTGAGGTGGTAGTAAAAATGTCCATAATCTTTGGCATACAGGCCCAATCTCCTCAGAACAGTGAGGTGGTGACCTGGTCTTCCCTAATCTATGGGGAATAGGGCCACCCATCTCAGACCAATTGGTTGTTGGCCTTGGTCTCCTCAACCTATGGGGAACAGATCTACCCTATCAGAGCACTGGGGTGTTATCTTACTCTCACCAACCCTTGGGGGATGTGCTCCACCCTCTCTGTAGACTGGGGTGTAAAATTCTCCCTGAACAGTGAGCTGGAACATCTACCCTCTTCAAATGTCAGGGCAAACTTACCATCTCCCTACACATGGGTTAGGTTCCTCTCTTGGCCCAAGGAGATGTCTTAATTCCAGACCTCAGCTTCCATGGTTTTCCTCCAAGGCCATTTTCCCTTCCATCTCTCCCCTCTATCTCCCTTTTAATGCAGACGGACAGTAGTTTTGTTCATACAGCTTTTGCAAATTACTATATTTTTATTATCTAGAATTTCTATTTCATTGCTTTGAAAATTACACATTTTGAATGAAGTGAGAAATCTATAGACCATACAAACATTAAAAGGAGGAACTGGGAGTGGTGGGGTGGCGACAGTGGGGGGTGAATGGGGACCTCATATTTTTTTAATGTAATATTTTTTAAAAAATGAATAAAAATAAAATTAAAAAAAAAAGGAAAAACTCTGTCCATAAATTTGACAACATAGTTTAGTATGGTTTAGCATGCAGGAAGCAGGGGTCCAATCCATCGGACAGCAGGACTTTCCACAAATCTTTCCTAGATAACTACATTTTCCAAGTTTAGTTAATTTCTTAAATAGGGCATTATCATCTGGGGGGGTTGATTTCCAGAGGCTTGGAATCTCCAGAATCAGTTTCTTGTTTCCTTGTGCTTCAACAATTCAGTTCGCAGTTTATCTCTTTCATACAGCATTTTACTATAAGCTGCATGGAGAAGCTAAGTCACATTCTCCAAGTTTATTTTGGAAAGCTCTTCACCTACGTGTCCGATCTTGTCATTTTCAAATTACGCCTCCCACATACATCAGGAATCAATCATGCTAAGTTCTCTGCAACTTTAAAACATGGATCACCTTTTCTCCAGTGTCCAATAGTAGTTTCATCATTTACTTCTAAGGCCTCATCAAAAGTCTCTTTAGTGTCCATATTCCTACTAACACTTTCTTCAAAGCACTCTAGACCTTTTCCATCAAGCCCTCTCACAGTTCCTCCCCCCCTCCCCAAAATATGCTTTACCCACTTATAAAACTGTTGCAGCATTTTTGGCAATTGTGATGCATGATCCCACTTCCCAATACCAAATTCAAAGAGGTCTAACGTAAAGTGCCAGAAATCTGTTGGCTTTTATAAAGAGTATTTATTTAGGGTTAAAGCTTACAGTTAGAAGGCCTTACAGAGTCTAACTCAAGTCTGGTTTTTCATCAAAGTCAGTTGACACATGTTGAAGCAAGATGATTGCCAATCATCTTACCATCTCCATACACATGGGTGAGGTTCCTCTCTTGGCCCAAGGAGATGTCTTAATTCCAGACCTCAGCTTCCATGGTTTTCCTCCAAGGCCATTTACCCTTCCATCTCTCTCCTCTATGTCCCTTTTATTGCAGACTGACAGTAGTTTTGTTCATACAGCTTTTGAAAATTACTATATTTTTATTATCTAGAATTTCTATTTCATTGCTTTGAAAATTACACATTTTGAATGAAGGGAAACCCCTACATTCCATACAAACATTAAAAGGAGGAATTATTAAGAAAAACTCTTAAATTTGACAACATAGATAAAATGGATAAGTTCTTTAAAAGATATAAATTGCCAAAGCTCACTGAAGAAGAAATAGATAACTTGCATAGTCCTATACTGACTAAAAATATTAAATTTGCAGTTTAAAAATATACTAGCAAAGAAAACTCCAGGCGGACACAGCTCCATTGAAAAATTCTACCAAATATTTATGGAATAAATAATACCAATTCTACACAAATCTTCCAGAATATGGAAGAGTAGGGAATATTTACAAACTGAATATGTGCAATGAACAAAACCATACAAAGAAATTATAAAAAAACTACAGATCAATATCCCAAATTAATATAGATACAAAAATCTTCAACAAAATACTAGCAAATTAAATCTAGCAATATACAGAAAGAACAAAACATCATGGCCAAGTGATTTTTATCCTGGGGATGTAGGACTGGCTTAATATTTGAAAACCAATCAATGTAATTCACCATATCAAGAGATTAAAAAAGAAAAAATAAGATTTTTAACATCTCAATAAATGCGGAAAAATCACTCATTAAAATTTAATAAACCAAATGGGATAAAACTCTCATGAAACTACAAATTGAAGGGAATTTTCTTATCCTGATAAAGGCATATACAAAATAAACCTACAGTTAACATCCTACTTACTGGTGAAAGACTGAATGATCCTTCTATAAGATCAGGAAGAAATAAAACTTGTATACTTTTGTTCCTCCTTTTCAAAATCACATTGAAGGTTCAAGCCTGAGGAATAAGGAAATAAAAAAATAAAATACAAGAATGTTGGATAGATTGAAATAAAACTGCCTCTATTCACAAATGATAGGGTGGTCTATATAGAAAATCTCAAGGAATCCACACAAAAAAGCTACCAGAACTAACAAGACGTAGGACACAAGGTCAATATAAAAATCATATTTTATACATCTGAGCAATGAGTGATTGAAAATTCAAATAAAAAATAGTATCTTTTATAACAACACCAAAATCCATGAAATACTTAGGTACTTCATATCTAACAAAATATGTGCAAGATATATTTGCTAAAACACAACATACCTAAATAAATGGAGATATATGTCATGCTCATTGATTGCGAGACTCAATGTTGTTAAAAGTCAATATTCTTCAAATATAAGTTTCTTAAAATTGATTAATATATTCAACATATTTTCCATTAAAATACCACCAAGTCTGTTTTGTAGAAATCAATAAGCTAATTTTAAATTTTACATGGAGAGCCAAAAAAATTAGAATAGCCAAAATGATTTTTGAAAAAGAACAAAGTTGAGTGGCTCGTACTACCTGATATCAAAACTATAAATCTCTAGGAATTAATACAGAATTAATACAGTATTAATAGCAGGTTACACATATATATGTGTGTGAACAGAATACACTTCAGGAATAGACCATTCACTATATGACTCAACTGATTTTCAGGAGAGGCAACTCAATAGAAAAAAAGATAGTCTTTTCTACAAATCATTTTGGAACAACTACACTTTCTACTTGCAAAAAAAAAAAAAAATCAAATGTCCTTCCCCACTTCATACCATATAGAAAAATTAACTAAACATAGGTGATAGGTCTAATGTAAACTCTAAAACTATAGAACTTACAGAAGAAAACAAATGTGATATCAAAACACCAACCATAAAAGAAAAGCTAATAAATTGGACTTTATCAAAATGAAGAATTTCTGCTCTTTGAAAGGCACTAAGACAATGAAAAGATGAACCATAGATAGAGAGAAAATATTTGAAAATCAAGTATCTGGAAAAAGACTGATATCCTGAATGTATATACAACTTTTAAAACTGAGGGAATGATCCAATAAAAAATGGACAAAATATTTGCATATCATATTTCATCAAAGAAAATTTAAAATCACAAGTATGCACAAGAGATAGTGCTCAAGAGCATTAGTGATTATGGAAGTGCAAATTTAAACCATTATGGCATACCAATACACACCTATTAAAAGGAAATAAATGAAAAACCAAACACCAGACATTACCAAGTGCTGGTGATGATGCAGAGAAAATGGAACCTGCCAGCCATTACTGGTAGTGATGCAAATCATTACAATCTATTTGATAGTTTCTTATGAAGTTAAACATACAATTAACATATGATCCAGCATCACAGTTCCTAGTTATTTATCTAATTGGAAGGACAATTTATATTCACACAAACACTTGTACATAAATGTTTATAGCATTTTTATTCATAAATGCTAAAAACTGGAAGTAATTCATATGTTTCTCAACTAGGATTGGATAAATAAACTAAGATACCTTTATACAATGGAATACTACTCAGTATTAAAAAGGAATGAATTCCTGATACATACAACATGGTTGAATCCCAGCTACATTGTGCTAAATTAAAGAAGCTAGACTCAAAATATTCTATATAGCTCCATTTTTTTTACATTTGGAAAAGCCAAAACTATTGGGACAGAAAACAGGTTGTGGCTTGAACCTCTGGGCAGGGAGAGGGGTTGACTATAAAGGTCACAAGAAATATACAGGGGTGATAGAACTGTTCTAAATCTTGATTGCAATGGTAGTAGTTGTATATATTTGTCAAAACTGTATATAAAAGTAATGTCATCAACATGGTGACACATGATATCCCTGTAAAAGTCTCCTCTCAGAATTGACTAATAAAAGAACAAATTTCATTCGCTTATGATTCTGGAGGAAAAGAGAGATGGGAGAAGCACTCCACAAATGATGAATCAAAGAAAAAGAAAAATAATCTCCAAGATCATATAGGAAATTTCCACCACAGACTCACCAGTCTGGATCCATCCCCTTCACGCAGTTCCATACAACGTGGGGCTCACACAGGGGCAGACCAGCCTGGGTCCCACCAGGCATGGATACTATAGAGACACTCCAAGCAGCAGTTAGAACCCCACACATATCTAGGCACAGAGGCCCAAATCTGCAGAGACTCAGGTAGAACACAAGCTGCTAAATCATGTTGCATATAAAAGAGCCCCCAAAGAGGGAGGAAAGAGAGAGACTATGGCAGGTTTTTTGACTAGAGGTGCATGCCTTCAATGCAGTTTCTGTTGGCTGGACCACCTAAATGCAAAACAGTCTTTTCTGGAGTGACTCACCTTTCTGGATTGGCCACAGCTTTCTCCCTGGGACATGATACCCTAAGCGGGAAGAAACTGTTGGCAGAAAAGCCTCTCAGGAAAAAAAAAGGGGGGAGGGGGAATGGAGAGACTGAACTGCTGTTAGACTGGAGAGTCCCAGAACTGAAAAGTGTAAGGAATAGGGGATGGTGAGTGAGAGAGAGAATTTAAACAAATCATAGGAGCTGGGAAGAAAATTTCACATAAAAACAAACAGAACATATCAAGATTTCCAGAGAAGAAACTGAGGTAAAGGAAGTTTTCTCCTGGAGAAGAAACAATTGCATAAAAAGGGCACTTTTAAAAATTTTACCACATATCCAGAGCAAGAATCAGATGAAAAGGAGCTGAGAAAATCTGAACAGTTAAACACAAGCTATTCTAAAGGCCCAGAATAAGTCGGATAAAGTATCAAAGAAGAGCCTTTTCAGAAGATAATAAATAATAAAACCCTAGACAAAACAGGAAAAAGTGCCCTTAGAGTTAACTCATTAAGATAATAAGATACCCCAAAATCATAAAAAATTACAAGACATACCAAGAAACAGGAAGATACAGCTCAGTCAATGGAACAAAGAGTTCAAACAATCTAAATCAAATCAAGGAAATTAAATCAAGTATAGATATAGAGCTAAAGGATATTACGAAGACTTTCTTTTGTTATGTTAGCATAAATAAGTATTTGAAAGTATAAAAAGAAACATAGAAATTCTGGGGATGAAAGGCAAAATAACAGATATTAAAAATACACTAGAGGCATAAACAGAAGATTTAAACAGGCAGAGGAAAGAATCAGTGAACCAGAAGACAGGGCAGTCAAGATCATATAGTCACAACAACAGATAGTGAAAAGAATAGAAAAAATTGAGCAGTTTCTCAGAGATTTCAGTGACAGCATGAAGTGCACAAATATACATGTCATGGGTGTCCCAAAAGAAAAAGAGAAGGGAAAAGGGGCCAAAAAAAATTTGAGGAAATAATGGCCAAGAATTTCCCAATTCTTATGAAAGACAAAAACATACATATCCAAGAAGCACAATGTACTCCAATGAGAATAAATCCTAATAGACATGCAAGACAAGGATACCTCCTCTCACCTGTTATTCAACATTGTGCTGGAAGTTCTAGCCAGTGGAGTTAGGCAAGAAAAAAGAAATAACAGGCATCCAAATTGGAAAGGAAGAAGTAAAACTTTCACTATCTGCAGATGACATGATCCTAATATATAGAAAGTTAAAAAAAAAAAAAATCTATGCCAAAGCTACTAGGGCTACTAGAGCTAGTAAATGATTTCAAAAATTTGCAGGGAAAAAAATCAACATGCAAAAATCTGTGGTGTTTCTATAGTAATGAGTAGTCTACGGAGGAAATAAAGGAAAAATTCCATTAACAATAGCTACTGAAATAAATATCTCAGAATAAATTTAACACAGAAAACTATAAAACATTGCTAAAAGAAATCAAACTTTTGTTACAAACTATGCAAGAGCATCATCAAAATATTACTACTAACTATAGTCCCTATCTTACATTTGCTGTATTTTTCCCTAACCCACCCTATTTTTTAAATATATTTTTATTACAGAGGTTGTGAACTTACAAAATAATTGTGCACATGTGGAAAATTCCCATACAACACCCTTTCACCAAAACACCACACCATGGCAGAATATTTGTTACAGATTATGAGATAATATCATCAGACTAATACCACTAACCATGGTCTGTAGTGTACATTTGGCACACTTTTTCAATACCCCTCGTTATTAACCTAGTACATCTTTGTTATTGATGCAAGAATATTATAGTATTGCTATTAACCACAGTCCATAGATTACACCAGTTATATTTTTCCATGCTTCTCCACATTCCCACCACCTGCAATAGTGATGCACTTCCATTCTAGTTCACAGAAGGACATCCTTGCATTTGTACTATTAATCACAATTTTCATCCACCTCTGGGTTCACTGTTATTCAGTCCCTAAATTATTCTCTAGCTTTCTTTCAATTGACATTTACTTCCCCAGACTACCCTTTTCAGCCACAATCCCTTATAAACCAACTGCTACTCACTATAATTTGTTACCATCAACTCTATCCATTTCCACACTTTTACAGTAAAGTTAATTAACATTAAGCATCAGTGGTTCTTCTCAACCCTCCTCTTACCTCCTAATAACCTATACTCTAGATTTTAATTCCATGCATTTATTCTGCATATTTAGTTCATGTTAATGAGACCATGCAATATTTGTCCTTTTGTGTCTGACTTACTTAGTTTAGCATAATATCTTTAAGATTCATCCATTTTGTCGTATGTGTTCCAATTTCATTTCTTCTTACTGCAGCATAGTATTCCATCATATGTATATATCACATTTTGTTTATCCATTCATTGGTTGATAGACACTTGGGTTGTTTCCATCTTTTGGCAAATGTGAATTAACACTGCTATGAACATCAATGTGCAGATGTCTGTTTGTGTCATAATTTTTTTTAGTTCTTCTAAATGTATTCCTAGTAGAGGAATTGCTGGATCATATGACAGTTCTATATTCAGCTTCCTGAGGAACCAACAAACTGTCTTCCACAGAGGCTGCAACATTTTACAATCCCACCAATGGTGAAGGAGTGTTCCTATTTCTCCACATCCTCTCCAGCACTTATTGTTGTCTGTTCTTTTAATAATGGCCATTCTATACAGTATTACATGATATCTCATTGTTTTGATTTGCATTTCCCTAATAGCTAGTGATATGGAACATTTTTTCATGTACTTTTTGGCTATTTGTATTTCTTCTTTGGAGAAATGTCTATTTAAATTTTTTGCCCATTTTTTAAATGGACTGCTTGTACTTTTATTGTTGTATTGTATGATCTCATTATATATTAATAGAAGGGAAATCAAATCATTAGATATGTGGTTTCCAAATATTTTCTCCCATTGAATGGGCTGCCTTTTTACCTTCTTGATGAAGTCATTTGAATCATAGAAATGTTTAAGTTTGAGGAGGTCCCATTTATCCATGTTTTCTTTCATTGCTCATGCTTTTTGTGTAAGATTTAAGAATCCACTGCCTACCACCAGGTCTTGAAGATGTTTTACTACATTTTTTTTCCAGAAACCCTATGGTTCTCACTCTCATATTTAGGTCCTTGATCCATCTTGAGTAATCTTGGTATAGGGTTTGAGAAAAGGGTCCTCTTTCTTTCTTTCAGCTATGGCTATCTAGTTCACCCAGTACCCATTTGTTGAATAGACTGTTCTGCCCCAGCTGGGTGGGTTTGACACCAAACCCACTTGGCCATAAAAATCACTTGGCCATAGATGTGAGGGTCTATTTCTGAACAATTAGTTTTGTTCCATTGATCTATGTGTCTATCTTTATGCCAATATCATGCTGTTTTTACCACTGTAGCAAGATAATTTGATTTAAAGTCTGGAAGTGAGAGTCCTCCAACTCTACTTTTCCTTTTTAGGATGTTTCTGGCTATTTGGAGCCTCTACCCTTCCAAATAAATTTGATAATTGTGTTTTCCATTTGTTTAAAAAATGCTGGTGGAATTTTTATTGGAATTGCATTAAATCTGTATGTCAATTTGGGTAGAATTATGATATTTAGTTTCCAATCCATAAGCATGAAATGTTCTTCAAATTATTTAGGTCTTTTTTCCCCCTCTTTCTTCTATATGAGCTTTTGTTTAGTGTTCTATTTCTTTTTCTTTTTTTCCAGACTTGGGGATAAATTTTATTTTTTATGTTTTTTTTCCTTCTTTTTTCTTTTTTTCTTTCTTTAATTGTATTTTTTGAAGATATATGATCACAAAAAATGTTACATTAAAAAATATAAGAGGTTCCCATATATCCCACACCCCATCCCACCCACTCCACCCACATCAATAACCTCTTTCATGATTGTGACACATTCCTTGCATTTGGTGAATACATTTTGGAGCACTGCTATATCACATGGATAATAGTTCACATTGTGTTTACACTCTCCCCCAGTCCATTCAGAGGGTTACGGCAGGATATATAAAGTCCAGCATCTGTCCCTGCAGTATCATTTAGGACAACTCCAGGTCCCAAAAATGCCCCCACATCACCTCTCTTCTTCCCTCTCCCTACCCTCAGCAACTACCATGGCCACTTTCTCCACATCACTGCTACAATTTCTTACATTACTAGTCACAATAGTTCTATAGTAGAATACCAGTAACCCACTCTAATCCATATTTTATTTCTCCATTAGGTCTTTTTTGATATCTTTTAGCAATGCATTGTAGTTTTCTGAGTACAAGTGCTTTACATCCTTGGTTAAGTTTACTCCTAAATATGTGATTCTTTTAGCTATAGATTGCACATTACAATTTTATAGAAACACACTGATCTTTGCATATTAATCCTGCATCCTGACACTCTACCAAAATCATTTATTAGCACTAGCAGATTTGGTGTAGCTTTTTTGGGACTTTCTAGATATGGGATCATATCATCTGTGAATAGTGGAAGCTTCAACTCTTCCTTTCTGACTTGGAAGCCCTTTATTTCCATTTCTTGCTTGATCACTCTAGCTAGAACCTCTAGCACTATATTGAACAGCAGTGTGACAGTGGGCATCCCTGTCCTGTCCCTGATCTCAACAGACAAGCCCTCAAACTCCCACTTTTGAGTACAATGTCAGCCATGGATCTTTCACATATGGTCTTCATCCTTTTGAGAAAACTTCCCTCACCTCCTATCTTGTAATATTTTTATCAAGAAAGGATACTGTAAAAGTGACAGAAGAGGCATGTGTAGAAAGGTCACATCTGAGTCCAACTCCATCACACTCAGGAACACAATCTCCAAAGTAGGGCCAATTGACATGACACTGAACTCCAGAGCCATCTGCCATGACCATAGAACCTGTGGGTCTCTGTCGCCCTCAGGAGAACCAGTAGCTGGCGTTGTATCTACTTTGCCTGTCTCTGGGACTCTGCTGAGGCGTGCATGAGCACAACCCCTCTGATGACCTCCTGATTCTTTTTTGGAGACTCATAGCCATATAAACTCATTTGTCCTTTTCATTATCCCCTTTTATTCAAGGTCAAAACACAGTTTTTAACACCTGATAATACATGTAGTATTGGACTTACCCTGACCAGCTAACAAGGAGGTGAGGAAGGTCAACCACCACACCAGGGAGCCAAGAGTGCCTACAACTGCAAGCAGGAGACTTGCATCCATCATCCATGTGGAATCTAAGACCCCTCTCAATATAGAGGTGGAGTGGACATAACCATCCCAGGTCCACAGGATGGAGGAATAGAGTATGGAATAGAGCGGACTTACTGATATTCTACTATGGAACTGTTGTGATTAGTAATAGAAGAAATTAAGCATTGATATGGAGAAAGTGACCACGGTAGCTGCTGAGGGTAGGGAGAGGGAAGAAGAGATATGATGTGAGGGTATTTTCAGGACTTGGAGTTGTCCTGGGTGGTACTGCAGGGACAGATGCTGGACATTGTATGTCCTTCCATGGCCCACTGGGTGGACTGGGGGAGAGTATAAACTACAATGTGAGCTATTATCCATGCAGGGCAGCAGTGCTCCAAAATGTATTCACCAAATGCAATGAATGTCCCACGATGATGAAAGAGGATGTTGATGTGGGAGGAGGGGGGTGAGGAGGGTAGGAGGGGATATGGGGACCTCTTATTTTTTTTAATGTAACATTAAAAAAAATAAAGAGAGAGAGAAAAGAAAGGATGCTGTATTTTGTCAAATGCCCCTTCTGAATCAATCAATAAGATCATGCGATTTTTCTTTTTTGATTTATTAGTATGGTGTATTCTGCTGATTAATTTTCTTGTGTTTTCTTCTGTTGTATGCCCAGTATAAAACCCACTTGATCATGATGAATAATTTCTTTCAATGTGTTGTTGGATTCAAGTAGCAAAACTCCATATTCATTAGAGAAATGGGTCTGCAAACCTTTTTTGTAATATCTTTATCTGGCTTTGGTGTTTGGTGATATTGGCTTCATAGAATGATTTTGGTAGCATTCATTCTTGTTCAGTTTTTTTTTTTTTTTTTTGGAAGAGCTTCAATAAGATTAGCATTAAATCTTTGAATGCTCGTTAGAACTCACTCTGGTCCTTGGCTTTTCATTTTGGGGAGCTGTTTGATGACTGTTTCAATCTCTTTACCTGTGAGTGGTTTGTTGAGGTCTTCTACTTCTTCTAGGGTCAGTGTAGGTTGTACACTTCTAGGAATTTTTCCATTTCATCTACTTTGTCTAGTTTGTTGGCAGAAAGTTGTTCATAGTATCCTCCTATGATCTCTCTTATTTCTGTGGAGTCAGTAGTAATGTTCTCATTTTATATTTTATTTCATTTATTTGCATCTTCTCTCTTCTCTTCTTCGTCAGTCTAGTTAAGGGTTTGTCTGTCTTGTTAATCTTCTCAAAAACCAAATTTTGGCTTTGCCAACTCTCTCTATTGTTTTGCTGTTGTTGTTGTTCTCAATTTCATTTATTTTTGCTCTAATCTTTGTTATTTCATTCCTTATACTTGCCTTAGGATTAATTTGTTGCTCCTTTTTCCAGTTTCTCCAGCTGTGTAGTTAGGTCATTGATTTTAGCTTTTTCTTCGTTTTTAATGTAAGCATTGAAGGCTATAAATTTCCCTCTCAGTATGCCTTCACTGCATCCCATAGGTTCTCATATGTTGTGTTCTTTTATTGTCATTTGTCTCAAGATATTTATTGATTTATCTTGAAATTTCTTCTTTGACACACTGATTATTTAAAAGTGTATTGTTTAAAATCTCCACATATATGTGTGTGTGTGTGTGAATTTTCCCTTTTCCTGTGTCTTGTTGATTTCCAGTTTTATTCCATTATGGTCATGAGAAAATGCTTTGTATAATTTTCAGCTTCTTGATCTGCTTTGTGACCCAATGCCTGGTCTATCCTGGAGAAAGATCCATGATTACTTGAAAAGAATGTATGCCCTGCTGTTTGGGAGTGCAATGTTCTGTATACATCTATTAGGTTTAGTCCATTTATCATATTATTCAAACTCTCTGTTTCTTTATTGATCCTATGCCCAGATGTTCTATCTAATGCTGAGAGTAGGTCTATTGAAGACTCCAACTATTATTGTAGAGATGTTTATTTCTCCCTTCAGTTTTACCAGTGTTTGCCTCATGTATCAGGGCATCCTGGCTAGGTACATATACATTTATGATTCTTATTTTTTCCTGATGAATTATACCTTTTTTAATATGTAATGTCCTTACTTGTCTCTAATAACAGTTTTGCTTTTAAAGTCTATTTCATCTGATATAAATATAGCTATCCAAGCTTATTTTTTGGTTACTGCATATGTGAACTATCTTTTTCCAACCTTTCACTTTCAAACTGTTGGTATCTGCTCTTATTTGCCTTGATTGTACTTTTTAGTTCATTTATTGCACTTCTCATGTCCAAAAGATCTGTTATTTTTCTATGTATGCTTTCAAAATCTTCTTCATGCTCACCCAGTGTCTTCTGAATATCCTTAATCTCTTTAACTATCTCATTGAATTTATTAAGATTTGTTTGAACATCTATGATTAGTTGTTTCAACTCATTTATGTCATCTGGAGGCCTATCTTTTTCCTTTAGCTAGGCCATATCTTCCTGTTTCTTGGTGTGGATTATAATTTTTTGCTGGTGTCTTCTCATCTGGCTTACTAGATGTATTTATTCTGGGTGCAGTTTGTCCATTTAGTTTAGGATTTTCTTGGCTTTTCTCCCTTGCTGGTTGTGTAGTAAGATTCAAGGATGTAGTTGGTGCTATAAGTTATGGAGGCTGAAGCTGCCCATGTTGGCCCAAGAATTAATGAAGTTTTTTGCACCTTTCTCCTCTGCCAAAGGTAGAGACAGAGCTGCAGCCATGTATAATAATACAAGTTGTGCAGGACAGGACTATCAGTAGTTGCCCAAAGAGACTGATGGAGCTTCCCACCCCTTCTCCCCTACCTGGGCGGGGGTGGAGTTGTGGTGTGGGCAGAAACCTCTGCCATTTGCATTCAAAATGATCACAGTTGCCCAGGTAAGCTGACATAGCACTGGCCCCTCCTCCCTCCTGGGGGTGGGGATGGACTCTTTGGAGTGCAAGCCAAATACACCTGCAATTGTCCTGAGAGGCAGAGAGAGTACTTTCTCTTCTGCCCTTTAGAGGATGGGAATGTAACCACAGATACCTGAAAGTTCAGTCACTGTAGGCCAAAAGTACTCACCATTTCCCAGAGAGACTCAGGAAATACCAACCCCCTCCTATCCTATTGGATGGTAGGGGTGGATTCAAGGGTGCCCAACAGTTCAATCCCTTTAGGCCAAGTGTGTCTACCATTGCCTAGAGAGGATGAGGAAACACCAGTTCTCTCCTATCCTATTAGGTCATGGGGTTGGATCCACAGGCACCTAACAGTTAAGTTCCTGTAGGCTGTAAGTACCTGCCATTGCCCAGAGAGGATGTGGAGACACCAGACCCCTCCTATCCTATTGTGGATGGGGGTGGGTCCATAGGCATTCAGCAGTCCAGTCTGTGCAGGCCAAAAGTGCCTGCCATTGCCTGGAAAGGCTGTGGAAACACCAGCACCCTCGTTTCCTACTGGAAGGTGGGGGTGGATCCACAAGTACCCACCAGTCCAGGCTGTCTGGGCCAAAATACCTGCAGTTACCCAGAAAGGCTGGGCAAACATAGTCTCTCTCTTGTCCTATTGCTAGAGAGGGTGGAGCCACAGGTGCCCAATGGTCAGGTTTGTGCAGGCCAAAAGCACCTCCAGTTGCCCTGAGAGGCTGAGGGAACACCGCACCTTTCTATCCTATGAGGAGGACAGAAGTGGAGATGGACTTGAAGGTGCTCAGCAAACCAGTTCATGTAGGCTGAAAACACCTGCAGCTGCCTGGAAAGCCTGGTGCAGGATCCACCAGCTTCCTCCCTGATGGAGGTGAGGCTGGAGCCTAGGCTAGTCCTACAATCTGATCTTGGTGGAAAGAAACCAGTCCCTAACTTCACTTTGATTTTCAGTCATCCAGGCTTCCCTTCATGCCAGGGGTGGAGTCAAAATGGCAGCTACTTGCTTCTTTCCTGCTTGAACAGGTTCAAACCCTAGCTGTTCTAGGATTATACATTAGCCAGCAAGTCCACAAGTCAGTAGCTGAAATTGGTGGACAACAGTCTCTTCCTCCCCATTTATGGGAAATGGAGCTTTTAACTCCAGCCACAGAATAGCTCTGAGGCAGCTTGTACCACTAGAGTAGGATGGGCACCGGTCTCTGCAGCATGGCTTGCAGTGTCCGAGAGAGGTGGTGCAGGTCCCCCAGCTTCCTCCCTGCCAGAGGTGGGGCTGGGATTTAAGCTAGAGCTGCAGTCTGATCAGGGTGGAAAGAGTCTGGTCCCACCAGCACTGTGATTTTTAATCAGCCCCACTTCCCCTCATGCCAGGGGTGGAGTTAAAATGGTGGCTACCAGCCTCTTTCTGAATTGAACAGGTTTAAACTTTAGCTGTTCTTAGGATTATACTTTAGCCTACTGAGTTTACTAATCAGTACCACACCATGACTTTCTCTCTCATTTTTGGGAAATGCAGTTTCCAACTCCAGCCATGGAATAGCCCCTGAGGTGGTTAGTACCACTAGTGGAGGATGGGCACTGGCCTCCATTATGTGGAGTGGTCTACTCATGAATCTTCTCTGCGGATGGGCAGCCTCCTCCTTCCATACTTTCAAGGATGTTGCAGGATGCTCTTCTAGTCTCCTGGGGCCCCCCAAACAGGTGCTTTAGATAGCTCTGGGTGATTAGTAACTGCCTTGTAGGGTGAGCTGACCCTTGGAGCTCCTTACTCTGCCACCATTTTGGTTGCCCCTTTATAATCAACTGATTTTTGACAAGGCTGCCAAGCCCACTCAATTGGGAAAGAATAGGCTCTTCAATAAATGGTGCAAGGGGAACCGAATATCCATATCCAAAAGAATGAAGGAGGACCCCTATGTTATATTATATATAGAAGTTAACTCAAAACAAATCAAAGACCTAAATATAAGAACAAAGACTATAAAACTCCTAGAAGAAAATGTAGAAGAATCCTCAGGACCTTGTATTAGACAATCGTTTCTTAGACTTTACACCCAAAGTACACGTAACAAAAGAAAAAATAAGTAAATGGGACCTCTTCAAAATTTAAAACTTTTGTTCCTCAAAGGACTTTTATTACAAAAGTGAAAAGACAACTTACTGAATGGGAGAAAATATTTGGAAAGTACATATTCAAGAAGGGTTTAATATCCAGGCTATATAAAGAAATCCCACAACTCAACAAGGAAAAAACAAACAACCAATTAAAAATGGGCAAGACTTAAATAGACATTTCTCCAAAGACTATATACAAATGGATAACAAGCACCTGAAAATATGCCCAACATCATTAGCTATTAGGGAAATGTAAATTAAAACCACAATGAAATACCATTTTGCATCCACTAGAATGGCTGCTATTTTTTTAAAAAAATAGAATATTACAAATGTTGGAAAGGATGTGGAGAAATAGGAGCACTAATTCATCGCTGGTGGGAATGTAAAATGGTGCAGCCACTGTGGAAGTCAGCTTAGCAGTTCCTCTAAAAGCTAAATACAGAATTACCATATGATCCAGCAATCCCTCTACTGGATATATACACAAAGGAATTGAAAGCAGGGACTTGAACAAATATTTGCACACTGATCTTCATAGCAGCATTATTCACAATTACTAAAAGGTGGAAGCAACCCAAGTGTCCATCAACTGAAGAATGAATAAACAAAATGTGATATACACATACAAGGCAATATTATTCAGCCATAAAAAGAAATGAGGTCCTCATACATGTGAAAATATGGATGAATCTTGAAGATATTATGCCGAGAGAAGTAAGCCAGACACAGAAGGACAAATATTGTATGTTCTCACTGACATAAAACGATTAGAATAAGTAAATTCATAGAGTTAGAATCTAGAATTTAAGTTACCAGAGGCTGGACTGGGGGTAGAGAATGGAGAGTTAATACTTAATTTGTACAGAATTTCTATTTACGTTGTTGTGAAGTTCTGGAAATGGGTCATGGTGATGGTAGCACATTATTTGAGTGCATTTAACAGGACTGTATTATATATGTGAATGTGGTTAAAAGGGAATTTTTAGGTCATGTATATGTGCTAGAATAAAAATTAAAAGATAAAACACAAGACAGTATAACACAGTGAACCCTATTGTAGACAATGAATTATTGTTAATAATAGTACAAATATAAAATTATTATTTCATGAATTATAATAACTAACGTACTAAACTAGTACAAGGTATTTATAATAGGGTGATATGTGAGGAAAACACACTTAACATAAACTATGGGCTATAGTAATAGTACAGTTTTTATATTCTTTCATCAGTTGTAACAAGGGTACTGCACTAATGCAAACTATCAACAATAGGGATGTATATGCAACTGTTGTATTTTTTACATGATTTTTCTGTAAACCTAAACTTCTCTGTTTAAAAAAAAATGTTTAACTGTTTATATGACAAAATGTCCAAAAATGTATACAAAAAAGAATGAATTTTACTCTTTACTTTTAAAAAATGAAGCATTACTGAATCTTTTTCCATACTGTCTTGTTCAATCTTTGATTTCTCTTCCTCACTTAATCTCTTTAACATTTTCACCATGCTTATATTAACAACTCTTTGTTGTTTTATTATCTCAACTTCTTGGGATATTTCATCTTCAGCAATTGTTCAAGTACTGAGTTTTCTTTATAGCTTTACTTTGGTTCTCCCACTAAGTGTAGTATAAATTGGATTCCATAATTATTCAAAACACAGTCTTGGAGTTATATATTCTAGCTGTTGACTTTTCCCACCAAAGGCCATAGAAAATGGCAGCTTCTTATTGCTTACAGACTACCAAATCAAGTCTTTTTCTACCCTCACTTTATGAACATAGCAACCCTTTGTAGCTCAGTTCCAGTTCCCCATTGCATGGATCCAATTCCTCATCACCTGTCCCCAGAGGTACTAAAACCCAGGCAGCAAAGCTCTGATACCCCAATGAGGCATTCCACTTCAGTAATGGCTCCCTACTCTGCCTGATTTAAGTCTTTATTGCTGGTACCAAAGGATCTCCATTTCTTGAATTCAATTTCAAATATGCATTCTAATTATTTCTATTTTTGTAGCATTTCTCTGTTCTTGCATCCAGACTAGGTCATATTTCACATCAGTGAAAGCTGTTATCTTGACTGGCAGTCTCATATTTCTGAACACACAATTCTAACCTCACTTGGTTTTGTTCACTCAAAAAGCGAGTCAACACATTTGAGTTAATTGTTTGGACATATTGAAAAATATGTTTGCCTAGCATATTAGTCAGGGTTCACCAGAGAAACAGAACTGAAAGGGGATATGTGTGTTTTTATGTGTAATATAAACATATATGTAAATATTAAGAGATTTCTTATAGAAATTGGCTTGTGTGACTATGGGGATTGAAAGTTCAAATTCCTTAAGGAAGACCACAAGTCGGAAACTCCCATGAAAGTAAAGTTGAATTTCCGAAGAGAAGCTGGTTAGCAGGAGCAGAGGCAGGAATTCTTTCTGATTTCTGAAATCCTTTTTCCTGGCTTTCAGACCTCCAGCAAATCAGATGAGGGCAATTCCCTCATTGCTGATGGCGGTCTCCTTTGTTAATTGTAAATGCGTTCAGTCATAGATGCTGCTCCATCTATGAAATACCCTCACAGTAACAATCAAGTCAATGCTTGCTGGACCAAACAATGGAAATCATAACCTAGCTAAGCTGACAGGTAAAATGATCCATAACATCTTGATTTTAGATTTCTATATTTAATTGACTTTTATATGACCTCAGTTTTCTACTAAGTGTTCCATGTTTTAATAAAAGATTTGCTGCTGTTGTTTTCATAATGACCGATATATTATTTTTTAATACATTAGTAAACCTTTCGGGTAGATTCACAATCAAATTAATAAAGTGTTGCTGATTTAATCAATAAATAACTAAAAACTGTTTTTAACCCCAGCCTCAGAATTCAAGAAAACCTGAAGGATTAGATGAGAGGAATAAAATATCTACATAGTGAATGTATTCTTATTTGTTTCAGAAAATTTGAATTTGCAAATAAAATTAACCAATTTTAAATAGAAAATAGTTGGAAACAAAACTCATCCTCTGTTTTATTGGTTTAACTCTAAGAATAATATAAGACATCTGAAATGAATAATGAAGCTATCAAAGAACAGATAAACTAATAATACTGTATGATAGATCACTAGATTTAGACCATCTAACTAGGAAAGCTGGAAATGAGAAGTTTAGAGTTCAAGGAGGTCTGAAATCTAACAAGCCTAATCAAAAGAAAAGATGTGAAATGTTCACAAAGAGGAGTCTGCAAAGCCACACACACTGAAAGACTCTGCCAGTGTTGGAAAAGAATGGCAACTTTTTCCTATTAAGAAAAAATAAAAATAGGTCACATTGTTGACCTTGGCCATCCTCTGGCATAGTCATGTCACAGTCACAACACAGAGAACAGCATAAATGGCCAAGGGGCTCTCAACATGTGAGAACAATTTCTGAAAGGGGAGTAGGAAATCAATTCATACTAATTTTAACTTCCTCTTGTTTTCTGCAAAGGCTCGTCTTTGTGAACTTTAACATTCTTGGTCTCCTTGACACAGTTCAGTTTTCACACCATTCCCCTTAGACCACAAAAGAGAACACTGGGCCATAGACAGTGCAACAGATAAATATGACCTATCTTGTGTTAAAAACCAGCATGTCACACTGAGCTGAAAGAAAGAAATTATATAGGGTAAATATGGTCCAGATGATAAGACCAGATTACCAGCAGAAACACATTAAGATGTGCTTTTCAAAACTGTACAGCATCTATACTCATTATCAAAAACATCAACAGAAAGCAACTTTAAGTCTTATATAAGTAAAACTTTCTAGTGTTATGGAGTAGCTCACACTTCAACCAACCAATCACTCAATCAAACAAAGCATTACTTAAATAAAAAATTTTATCCACACTTTTGCTGAGCACTATTGTGAAGATGAGAGAAGTATAAGAATATCTTACATTTCAATAATACTTTGTTATTTACAAAATAAATTTATAGCTGTTAGCATGGTGAAAGGCTCACGGTGCTAATATGTCCCTCTCACTTTTTCATAACATTCATGTACATGTACACAAGTTTAAACAAAAGAGAACAACACTGGACAACTCATAAAATAATAATGATGGACCAGGACAATCTCAAAGGCATGAAGTATCTTCAAATGCAAGAAAACAATTTTATTTATCTACACCATAGTATCTACATCCCTTCTCAGCCTGAAGCAGTCAGAGTGGGCATCATCCCAAATCCTTCAAGAATGAGGAATGAACAGAAATAAGGGTGGGGGGGATTACTGCTGACTAAAGCAGATTTATTGTTATTGCAGTCATTATCTTGTATTAACTAACTTGTAGCATTGATATAAAAATAAATTTTAAATATTAAAAAATAAATAAATACAAGTGAACAAAAACCATATATTATATATTATGTCTCTGGTGAAGGAACAGCTGGGAAGAGGAATTTCACAAATTTCCATGTTCATAAGGATGAATGGGAAAAAATATATCATCAAATATGCCAAATTCCATTCCCTGAAACAGAATGGCAGAGGAACCCTCAGAAAATAGGAAAAGATTTTTATCTACCTTGTATTCTCTGCCTCTAACATGAAGATATAAAGTCTGTACCTACTAGTTAACAGGTAAACACTCTTCAGCTGTAACAGGCTTACCCTTCGAGTTCATCAAAGTTCACCAGTAATCTGTTCCCATTAATACCTCTATTTATACATCCATTTAGGCACTATGATTTTTCATATTCAGTATAGTTTTATATCTTATGGCAGTGGTAATAGATGACTCTGGGCATTTGGTAACCTCATAGAATCAAACTACAAAGTGTGAATTTTAGTCTAGGTAAATTATATCTCAACAGAAAAAAAGCCTAAAACAAGCCTTATAACAAGAAGTGGTGGGAGATGGGGGCACTGTTGTGAAGAATCTGGGTTACCTAATGAAAGCATTGCTAGTAAGTCTCTGGACAGGTGAATGCTAGCAAAGCTAAAAACTATAGGAAGAAGACTCAAGTCACTCCACATCATTTATCAAATTAGGATCTAAAAAACGCTAATAGATACATTAAAAATAAGTTCCTTCTAAATTAAGTTTAACAAATACTGATATAAAAATAATTTTACCAGCCTCCTTTGCTACAGGACATCTCAGATTATTTGTGATTTACATTTTTAAGAATGGGAAGAAACACATTGCATTTCCCAAAATTATTTGTCTTTTGAACACTTTTCTCCTAACATTTATGAAAGTTTATAGCAAACAATGGTAACCAGAGACTTAATTTGACCCTCTAGAATAGTTAGAGATCATGAAATTTAAATTATGTTATTTATCTGTTAATTATCTGTTCCACAACATATATTGGGCTAGAGGCCACAAATATTGACTTTCCAACAATGCACAGATTTAGGTTCAAACTTTCTAGGGGGTAAAATATACAGTTAAGGGGTCTAAAAGATGTAGACACACATCACCCATCCAGATGTCTCTGAGTTCAAGGATAGATCACCAGAAATATATACACATTTTATACAAGCATATAAAAATACTGAAGCATAAGGGAAAAGCACAATTTCTTGAAAACTCAAAAAAAGAATATCACTGAAATTATGTTCTACACATAAGAAAATTATGTGAAATATTTACTTGGTGTACCAAATAAATCTAAAAAGATGAGATCTATAAGCAAAAGTAGGAATCCGTAAAAAGGCAACATCTTCAGATGAATCAGAAAAGAAAATGAAACTGCTAAAAAAAAAATCAAAATCAAAGAAACAACTTTAAATTAGACATGGAAAAAATATCATTTGCAGAAAGAAAAACCAGAATTGATACCAAGAAAACAACAAAATCAGTAACATGGAGGACCAACTCAAATGGCTCTCAGGGTTAGAAAAACCAGATAATGATTTAACAGAAACAGATAATGAGATGAAAGTGATGGAAGAAAGATAAATGGAGATGAAGACTAGAGTTACAACCTAAGAATTATATCTATTTCTATAGAAGAAAACTAATTATTGAAGAAATAAGAAAAAGTATATTATAGTGAATTTCTTAAGTTAATAAATATAACAAGTCAAAGGGATTACAGCACTCCATGCAAACTTATTTTTTTGAAGACTAGAATTATTACTGCACAGTCAAGGTATTTTCAGTTTAATATTTACAAGTATATTCAGGACAAAAAATAACAAAATGCATATAAAAGAACAAAAATCAGGATACCTCGTATTTTTTTCTGTGTAATCATAAATGCCAAAAACCAATAAGAGGGAGTGGAGGTGGTTCAAGCCATTGGGTGCCTCCCTTCTACTTAGGAGGTCCAGGTTCGTTCCCAGTGCCTCCTAAAAAGAAGACAAGCACACAACAAACAGACACAGTGAATGCAAACAATGGGGGAGAGGAGAGAAATTAATTAATTAAAAAATCAGTAGTATACAATTTACAAAGCTTAGAAGGGAAAAATGTGTCTCAAGACTTCTGAACTCAATCAGACTTGAAGGCAACAGAAATATTTTCATTTAATCAAAATTACAAAAGAGAAAAATTATTTGTTTATCTCTTCTGAAAAAATTATTGCCAAGCAAGTGGACTCACTTGCCTGATGCACACAGGAAATCAATTTAGTCACACCATGTTTTTGAAGCAAAAAAGTTTATTACAAGGTGCCAAGCAAGGAGACAGGAGTGCTCATATCTGTCTCCCTGAACTGGAGGGGCAAAGGATTTTTAAAAGCTAATTTGGGGCAGTGATCTGCTGTAAGATGATACTCGGCTAGGGAATGCCTGCTGCTTATTGAAAAAGAATTCAAGAAATGCATAGTAGTTTGAGAAATATTCAAATGCATAGGTAAATAACTCTAAGACATTATAATACATTTGCTCTGTAGTCAAATGCTAGGAGAGGGAAAGGTCAAGAGAAGTCAGAAATTGTTAAATTCCTTTACATAGAGAGACGATCACATTTAAATCAATACAGAAGATTAAAAATTGTGTGGCGTGGGGACATTGAAAAGAAAATAAAGGAAACAAATAGCAAAATAAGTAACTTAAAAACTGCAAAATTTGTAAAGCCCCAAAATAGCATAACTGAAACCCCTAAAATATGATTGCATAAATAAATGAAGAAAAATGTCAATTAAAACAATGGATAATATTATTCTACTAAAATGTTAAGGTTTTCAGATTTTGTTAAAAACTGTCCTACATGATATTTAAAAGAGAGATATACAGAAAAAAAATTACATAGAGTGCTTAAAAATAAAAGAATGAATACAGGTAGGAAAAAATAAATATAAAGAGAAAATAGGAATGTTAATATCGCTATCACACAAAGTAAAAGTAAAGGTAAAAAACTGTTAACAGTATAAAGATTTTATATTTAATATATTTTAATTTAAAAAGAGATATAACATTATATAACATAAAATAATTAACAACATGTTTCTTTTTGCTCATTTGCTTTTTGTCTGTCTCTTACTATAATTTAAGTTCCATGCATATAACTCACTCTCTAGTTCATTGTTGTAATGGATGAATGAATGTATAAAATTCAAAGCCATCTGATGGGAGTACTGTCATGCATCTATTGTCCCCTATTTCAAAGCAATAGCAGTAGCAACTACAATAATAAATAACCCTCTTTTACTAAAAAATAATAATACTTGGTGGGGGTTAGGGTAGAGTTGGAGTTGGTCTCTCAGGCTCTATTTTGGCCTCTCTTCATTCCTTTCTCACTTCAGTCTCTGAAACATTTCTCTACTTGAAATCATTCTGTGGTTTCCCATATCCTTCAAGATAAAACCCAAACATGCTGGCTTAGCTTACAAAGCCCTTGATGATCTGCCCTCTGCCCAACTCTTTTTGATTCATTTTACCACCATCTTAACCTCTTCGTTACTAACTCTTATACTTCAACCTTGAATAATTTCTTACAACTCCCTAAATATAATACTACTTTTTATACCAATTAAAGAATATCAGCTATGGAGTAAGAAAGCCAGAGTTCAATTTCAGTTCTTCTAATTACTATCTAGCTCCAAAAATGACTTAATCTCTCTATGCCTTAAGTACTGCACCCATAAAATAGGGATTATTTCATGTGCTTTTTCCTCAAGTTTTCATGCCTTTTCTTTTCTAATGAGTTAAGTCTTATTCTCTTTTTAAATCTCAACTCAAGTTTTACTGTCAATATCATTCCCTGGTCTCTTAGTTTAGGTTAGACATCTTTAAAGCATATGATCTTTTAAGACAAAGTCTTATTTTATCTTCTTTTTTTTTGAGCATTTATTTATTTTTTATTGAATTTTTTTGAAGATACATAGATCACAAAAAATGTTACATTAAAAAATATGAGGTTCCCATATACCCCATCCCCATTCCTCCCACATCAACAACCTCTTTCATCATTGTGCACAGTCATTGCATTTCATGAATACATTTTGGAGCACTGCTGCACTGCATGGATTACAGGACTTGTTATGGGTAGAAATTGTACTGGAAATCCACAATGTCCCATTTAACTCTTAAATTGTTGGAACCTCTTATTTCTAACAGTTATAGTTTTATGGAAAAAATGAAATTTGAATTGAGTATTAAAAAATGTGTTGAATTTGAATAGTAAAAAAAGTAGGACATTCCATATTAGGGAATGACATGTACCAAGGTCTGACTATTTCACTGTGTTTCAATAAAAGGGAAATAAGTCAGTGATGTTTAACTATGAGAAATAATGTAAAACGTCACAACCTCCAAACAGGATTCAGAATTGTTTCTTTAGCATCACAGTCTATATTGGCCACCTCCTGAGGGAAGATAGTGAGGTGATTACATTCATAGTCTCTGCAGCCAGACAGCCTTTGTTGTAAACCCATTGCTGACACTAGTAATCTTGGGCAAAATTTTTAAACTCTCTGAGCCTCACCTTCTTCATCTATAAAACGGAGGCAACAAAAGTACTGATGCTATGAAGTCAATCTAACAATTAAATACTTTAATACATGCAAGTATCTTAGAACAGTGACGGGAACATCTAAGTGTTTAATAAATATTTAAAGTGACAAGACATTGCTCATGAAGGTTGGATATATATGTCTTTCAATATTTAGCATGACTAAACTCAGTTTTTCCTAATTGAGAATTATAGCTATTCATTGTCACTTTAAGACAGCTTCCAGCACTGACAACACAATCTTATTTAGAATATCATGATGTTTAACATCATAGATGTCAAAGAAAGACTCTAATTCCTCTGAGAACACTTCGCTGATATTTTCCCACTGATGGCATTCAAACATCTCAAATATAGTTGCATTAGAATTAGATTGTGCTAAGCAAGAGTTACTCTTGAAAGAAATAGACCTCTAGAGGAAGGCAGTGGGGCGGGGAAGAAATAAGAGAGAGTTTAGGCCATGTACCTTCTTCATCTGAAAAAAAACCATAGCAGGAACTGTTTATACACCCTAAAAACTTCTTTTAAAATCATACTTCACATGAACCAATGGCTTTGTTTGTTGCCTTGACCTAGAGTCATTCAAAGAATTAAGTGAATATTAATCTGATCTGTGATTTCACAAATAGGTCTCAATAAAAATATTCAAAAGTCTGCCTGCTTCTTAGCTCTCAGATAAATTAAAATTTAACCCTGAAATGAATGGAACTTCTCTTTAGGGATGCTTCTCTTTAGGGGGCTGAGATCAGAGTTCATTCTTTTGGCTCTAGAGGCTCTTTGATTTTTGTCAGGGAGGCTGGGCACCAGAGTGCAAAGCATAGCAATGTGAGGAAATGTCTCCCATGTTTCCTAATGAAAAGCTAGCCTAGGGAGGGGGCAGGTCAAAGGGTAAATTTCAAAGAGGGGAAAGGTCAATTTGTGGTCAAAGTATGAAGAGCTTAGGAGAGAAGGAAAACTAGGAAAATAAAGCATTAACATAAATTACTGAAAACAGGCTTTCAAGTCCCATAGAAAGGGATGAATCAATGCCATCAAGATTAAGTTTCCCAATTTTAAAGGGGTGTTTCCATCTTCATTCTCTTCTTATTACTTCAGAAAATAATCAGAAATGTCAATAGGTGATTCTGCTTGAGTTTTCAAGGAAACTTTACAGCATTGAAATTTAAAGAGACCTCGCCTCTTTAAACTAAAAAGTGATAAAGTCATGGTTAGCTCTCTGGAAGAAAGTAAAATCTGTAACTCTCTGAGTAAGGTAGCCTTTATGCATTTGAATGGGAAATGTTTAAGTTGACATAACATTATATCATAAGTTGCATCACTTCAAAGAGACAGAGACAACGGTCAGTGCCAATAATCTGACAAGTTAAATAACCTTTAAGTAAACTAGATCATTAATTTTCCAAAGCAAATATTATGTTTGGCCTGAAACATCCACTGTCTATACAGTTCAAAGTAAAGAATAACTGGCTAGTCTCCATGTTTCACTTCTGAGCAGTAGGGATGAATGAGGGAAAGACAAGAATACGCAGAAGGATGTAGAAACAAAATCTCAGCTAAATAGAAAAGATATAGTGAATGCTTCAGGTATTGTCAAGCAAGCAGTAATGAGCAGTGGTTCGCAAATGTTTTGGTCTAAGAACCCCTTTTCACACTTAAAAAATCATTGACCCACAAAGAACTTTTGTTTATGTGGGTTATATCTTTCAATATTTTAGAGATTAAATCTAAAAATATATATATTCACTTATTAGTTCATTTAAACAATAAATCCATTATATGTTAACATAATGTTATGTTTTTATATAAAAATTCCCTTTATTTTCTCAAACAAAAAAGTTAATGAAAAGAATGATATCTCATACCTTTACAAATCTCTTTTAATATCTGGCTTAAAAGAGGTAGCTGAATTTTATCTGCTTCTATATTCCATCTGTTGTGATATGTTAATTTTATTAAAAATATGAAGAAAATATGAATCTCACACAGATATGTGGTAGGAAAAGAAAGGAGCATTTTAATAGCCTTTTATATTTGTGTGTATTCTTCTCTGATACAACATCAATATCTAAAAGGCAAGTTTCTTAACTGCTTAGTTACTATGGGGAATCTGAAATCCTGTCAATGAATTTTCCATGCTCTGTTACCTTGAAATCCATTGGTTAATAATGAATTTTGTATGGAATTTTAACCATACATTATTTATAACATGATGCATTGGTCATTTGGAAAATAATGGCTCATTGAGTTATGTAAATCTTCCACTACAATATGTAAATTTATAAAAATTACATTCATCAATATCACCACCAATCCAGCAGAAAATACCTTAGATATTGAGAAGTTTCCAGGTTAACAGTAATGGATACAAGTTTTCTAAAAGTTAAATATTTGCTTTCAAGCTTAAATTTTATCATGGGCAACTGTCAGTTGTTTCTTTAGAAGTGATAGTTTTACTTTATTCATTTATCAAGGAAATATTGCCAAATACAAAGTCTACATCATTATAGTATTTGAAGACCATTCAAATAAAAATGGTTTTCAGCTGACTTCTCAAATAATCGCATAAGTACTTTTGCTCAAGACAGTTACTATATTTCAGTAGGTAGCAAAAGTGTTTATGTATATTTCCTATTTTATCACACAGAATACTAAAAAGACATACTCAAGGGTCAAGATTTTATAAAATTTAACTTTTTCATCAAGAACATTCCATGTGATCCTAGCTTTGGTTTTTTAACTGCAAGCTGTGTCTCGTGCGACTGCCTGGATTCATGCTAGCTCACCAGCAGTTTTACATGCTATTGCTTTTGCACCATCAGTGCAAATGTCAACACAAAGAACAAAGTAATTTCTCATCATTAAATATTTTTGACCTTGCAACTCCCAGAAAGGGTCTTATAGATATCAGTTGTCCACAGACCAAACTCTGAGGATTGCTGAAATATAGAAAAATTGACTAAAGCAGAAAGAATAAGCAAGAACTACAAGGGGTCACATTCAGGAGTTAGGCCTGAATCTCCAACGAAGGGCAAGGTTCCTGCCTTTCAATGGTTTACACTGATCGATAGCAAGGGAATATTTGAGATTATAGACATTGGTCATATCCAGAAGGAAGTCAAGCACATGTAGCCAACATTTTTTCAAACCTGTCATGAGTGGAAAGAGAATTCGCTATGGTCAACAAGGCCTAAAAAGAATTTTAGTCCAAATTAGAGCAGGTAATTGCTGGGCTCTAGGAAAAATGTCTTTAAAAAAAAAAAAAGAGCAATTATAAACAATAAATACAATGAAAAACAAGCTAGGATTATAATAAATTTCAGGGTACACTCTGAAAAAGAATCTCAAATTAGTCTCAAATTAATAACCTAACCCCTAAAAGAATTAGAAAAAGAATAAACCAAACTGAAAATGACCAGAAAGAAGGAAGTAGCAAAAAGTAAAGTTGAGAATAGTGAATAGTTACTATCTTGCATTAACGAAAGAACTTATAACATTGATATAATGGTAGCAGTTGATGGTTCAGAGGGATGGGGAAGGAATAAGGAGGTGGAAACGGCACTTTTAGGGTGGTGAAATTGTTCTATATGATACTGCAGTGATGGATACATTGACATTATATATTTTTCAAAGTCTATAAAACTGTACATCACAAAGTGTAAATCATAATATAAACTATAAACTGTGGTCAGTAGCAATGCTTCAATATTGGTACAAGTATAATAAATGTACCACAGTAATGCAAGATGTTAATAACGGGAAATTACGTGTATGGGTGTACATGTAGGGAAGAAGTTATATGTAAATTCCCTTTACTTCCAATGTAATTTTTCTGTAAATCTAAAACATCTCTGTAAAGAAATATTATTACTTAAAAAAAAGATTAAGATAGAAAATACTTAACGATTATGGCATAGACACAGACTGATCAGGACAGAAGCCTGCACACTCAGAATAGATGATAACTGAGACTCACTGGCTGAAAATCACCTGTTTAAAAAAAAAACTAGGCAGGTAACAAATAGAAGAAATAAATATAGGAATAGGCCAAAAGTTCAGGAAGGTTGAGGTTAGGGAACTATTGCTTTTTATTAAAAGTCCCTCTGTGCTATTTTAAATTTTACTATCTGTATGACTTACTTTGATGAGAAATAATATGAAAACATTAACAGGATGTTTCCATCCTATCAGTAATAAGGGCCATTTTTAAACTGTGTGGCTATTCTTTTTAAAGTCTGGAAGCACTTGATGTCTGATAGAAATAAATCCAATAAAATAATAATGATGTAAACATTTCTTTGGTTTACTCAGCAGATTTTTTTTTTTTTTGCATTCCAATATGCCCTTATATTTATTCTCGAGGACATATAAGGGAATTACTTCAAACTTTGAGAAATATTTTGTAATTTTACTGTCTTTCCCATGATGACAGGAAAGCAATGGAAAGTATCCTAAAACATATAGCTTATCTCTAGTGCACATTTCTTTAAAAGTTATCAATGCTTTTAAATAGTAGGAGATTTTCCTTACCAAAATTAAAGATGATATTGGGAATCTTATTTTACTTTAATGAATGGGCCCCCGTGAACCATAATTTATATCTATATGGCACAGTTAACTCTCCTTTCTCTTCTTTAGATCACCACAGAGAACTGGAGGCCTACAATAATTATTAAAAGATATATTTCGAGGACATTGCTTCACTTGAATTTATAAGTAATACAATTATTCATAGATATTGTTGGCTTCAAGAAAAAAGTCCATGAAAAATATTCTGTGAAATGGCATTGATGCCTGTGTTATGAATTATTTGGATTTTGAATTCATTCACTCTGAAGGTATTTGAACTCAGTACAGAAGGTTTTATAAGAACAAGTTAATAAAACATAGAATTTACTTACAATTTTCATGTATTTCAGAACCTGGAATTATAAAGACTTGTTTGAGCATTTATAAATATCTGAGAATTTTTGTATCTATTTTGCAATTGCTAAGTTACAAGGTATAGACATGTGGGAGGTGGACATGTCAGGGTTTCAGTGTGCTTGGGTTCATTTGGTAGAGGGCTTCACACAACACTTTTGCAGTTACAGCCCTATTAAACAAACACCTATAAATTAAATGAACTTTCTAACCCTATATAGCACAATATCTTTGGGCTATCTCCAGGGTCAGAGAAAATAGCATTTCAGGCAATGTAGCATTCTCCTTTTATATTTTTATGCTAATTATTTAATCATTTTTATAGATCATATAGAATATAAATATGCCACAATATTAATATGTAGTTTAGTCATACATATCAGAAAAACAGTGGAATTTCTATGTGTATGCACATAACACAACTCTATTAGAAAGAGAAAGGAAATCTTTCTAAAGTGAATAATATTGAAGAGCTCTGTGTTTGTAATACATCTACAACAACTCAATTAACAGCAAAGACAGAAAGTTAATAATCCAAAGCTTTGATTATCTTTAATCAACTACATAGATTTTGGAAGCTATAAAAGTTTTAAATATTTCTATGTACAGATATACATAAATATGAAAATATATATGAATATGTAATATACAAGATACAAAATATATAAATATATTAAAAGTCTGAAAGAACATTACTAGTGGCCTGTACAGTAAAGTACTGATTGTTTAAGTCTTGGGTCATGTTATAATCATGAGATGCTGCAAACATCAGTAGGAAGATACCGACATTATTCTTTAGACTAAATATACATTTTTTTCTTTTATTTTTTTGTCTTTATTTTTTTAATGTTATATTCAAAAAATATGAGCTCCCCATATATCCCCCACCCCCCTCATCCCATTCCTCCCCCCATAACAACAACCTCCATCATCATGAGACATTCATTGCATTTGGTGAATACATCTCTGAGTACCACTGCACCTCATGGTCAATGGTGCACACCATAGCCCACACTCTCCCACATTCCACCTAATGGGCCATGAGAGGACATACAATGTCCGGTAACTATCCCTGCAGCACCAACCAGAACAACTCCAACCCCCAAAAATTTATTAGTTAAAGCAGCAATTACAGAAGTTACATGTACTAAAACATTTCTTTATGTTCTTGAAGTATAAAGCATTCAAAGCAGAGTTCTTAAGAATATTGTGACATATCGAGTGAATTTGTATTGAAAACTGTTTTAAACCACATTATTTCTATAAAAGAAGGCAAATTCAATGCCCTAGCTTTTTCTCTCATTCATTCAGTTATTTATTCATCATTCATCTTATAAATATTTATTGAGCTCCCAGCTCTTACACTACTATAGAGAAGGTAGAAATATAAAACATAAGGCCATAGCACTGAGTGACTAGAGCTCTTGGTTATTTACCAAGTTAGGCCATTCACAGGAACAAATAAGCTTAATTATAAAAACTCCTTCAATAATGTTACTTCTAAAGTAACTGTTGTTTTGTTTTTTATTTAAATAGTCTCCATTAGCCTTCATTATTATTCAAAAAAAGGTCAAGGAATATTTTTTAGAATTATTATATTAACATTAAGGAAAATTGAGGCAAGATGCCCATCTTCTTAACTTTATATTCCTTTAATGGACACCCATTCTTCATCTTTTCTCTTCGGTTATAAAAATTATTGAAAGGCATGTAACGGGTTTAGTTTAATAAGGGAAAGGAACTTCATACAGCAAATGACTAAATTATCCTCAGTTTATTTTATTTATTTATTTATTTTTGCCTTAGGCTTTGGGGACATTAAGGACACGTTATAAATCCTGGTCATTGCTTTTGATAAAGAGCAAAAATGAGAGTTTATTAGCATCTCAGTGGTCGCCTCGATAATGGCAAAACAGTTGCTCATTACTGTTCATTAGTTTCATATTAGATTCATTTGCAATAGCAATACATTTTCTATTCATACTCAATTGCAAAAACACAGATATGATTTGACACCTGCTATACAACAGAATTCACAAGATAATAATAATAGAAATAGAAACTCAGAAGTCAGACTTCTATTTGCCTCTAAGATGACTCTGCACAGGAAAAGGTCTTTGAATACATCTAGGCTAGAATAAAATAAATATGCACAGCAGATGATCAAGAGTTTTAAAACTGAACTCTGTTTTTCTATCTAAAATAATGTTCTATATACACAATGAAATATTTTAATGAGTGGTTTAACTTCCAAAATAATGAAACTCTTCCTATTAAACAGATTAAATGAAATAGCAATTTAAAGAATCATATTGAATTGAAAACCTAAGTTTTTTAAACTGCAAGATAAACTAAAATATTTTTTCATATATTTCATGCATTTATTCCTTTAACCCATGGGGAAGAATCAGATTTCAAAGTGTACTTAATCATTCCTTCCAATGTTCAATTATGTTTGTTTACTTTGAACTCCTTGTGGCTATTGCCGCATGTCACTGCATGTACAGAAAGAAGGGCTTCTCAACTATTATTCTTTGATTTAGAGTCATGCACCTAAATCATCCAAATGCAGCACATAAATTCAGAATGAAAATGACTGCTTCTGCTTATCTGAAATATTTTAGAAGGAAAATCAAATATGCTTTGTTTGAGTGAAAATTCCATTGTTAACCTTCTGTTAATTTCTGTAGACAATGAAGAAAATCTACATTAACCTTTCCCTAAAAACATATGCCTTCAGAGACCTTATTTACTTCCATTCCATAATCATTTTTGGGGTATCTACAATATTCCTGGGGTTGTGAGGCCACAATATTCATAGTTTTTGCAGCTATATTTTAACAACCCTGTACCAAATCCATTAGATTATTAACTCCAAAGAGTCTTGATAAGCTAGATGAACTCCTACCACATTGCACAGGCCTAGAACATGATGGGAACTCAATATTTGTTCAATTAATTAATTAGTGGGAGTGCTGTGAGAAATTTAATAGAATAAAAGTATTTGACACTTGGTTGCTTATAATTCTGGTAGAGAAGTTGCAAAAGATATTTTTTTTTTAAGATTTATTTATTTATTTAATCCCCCCCCCTCCCCCAGTTGTCTGTTCTCTGTGCCTATTTGCTGCGTCTTGTTTCTTTGTCTGCTTCTGTTGTCATCAGCGGCAGGGATGTGTGGGCGGCGCCATTCCTGGACAGGCTGCACTTTTGCGCTGGGCGGCTCTCCTTCTTCTGGGCGCACTCCTTGCGCGTGGGGCTCCACGCAGGGGACACCCCTGCGTGGCACGGCACTCCTTGCGCGCATCAGCACTGCGCATGGGCCAGCTCCACACGGGTCAAGGAGGCCAGGGGTTTGAACCGCGGACCTCCCATGTGGTAGACGGACACCCTAACCACTGGGCCAAGTCCGTTTCCCTAAAGAAAAATAAAATTAGTGATTTATATGTGAGAATGGGTGGTAAATACCTATTCTGAGAATACAGAAAAATGAAAGGTCAATATAGACTGAAATAGGGGGTGTTTTCGTTGGATTATGCTGTCTTCTAAAATCTGAAAGAGGCTGAATTTGGATAGGTGTAAGCTGTGAAGCAAATATTTTAGGCTATGGGAAAGAATTGACATTCATTTAGAAGTAGAAATGAACATAGGAAACTTTGGCAGTACTTTTTTTTAATCTTACATTTGGTGTAATTTTCCCCCCAACCCAGCCTATTGTTGTTTTTTAATGTCATTTATATGTGAGCGTACATAAACAATAAGTGTATAATAAAAGTTGTGAACTTACAATGACATATGCATAACTTCATACAGGGGTCCCTTACATCAACCCATCACTAACACTTTACACTGTTGTGAGACATTTCTAACAAATTATGAAAGAATATCATCAAAATCTTACTACTAATGATAGTCCTTATCTTACATTTGGTGTATTTTCCCCTCAACATACCCTATTTTTTTTTTAAATATATTTTTATGACAGAAGTTGTAAACTTACAAAACAATCATGCACATCTGCAGAATTCCCATACAACATCCCTCTATCAACACACTGCACCATGGTGGAATGTTTGTTAAAGATTATGAGATTATATCATCAGATTATTACCAGGTCTATAGCCTACATTTGGCACAGTTTTTCCATACTCTCCCATTATCAATATAGTACATTCTTTGGGATAGATGCACAAGTATAACTTTATTAGTTAACCACAGTCCATAGGTCACACCAGTTATGTTCTTCCCATGCTTCTCCACATTCCCACCACCCTGCAATAATGATAGACATCAGCTCTAGCTCACAAGGGACACTCTTGCTTTTGTACCATCAACGATAATTCTCAGCCACCTCTGGGTTTACTGTGTTATTCAGTCCCTAGATTATTTTCTAGCTTTCTGTCAATTGGCAATTACATCCCTACACTACTATTATCAGCCACATTCCCATTTATAAACCAGCTTTTACTCACTATGATACATTATCATCAACTTTATACATTTCCACACTCTTACAGTAAAGTTAATTAAAATGTCTACATAGGGTGGCAGACTTGGCCCAGTGGTTAGGGTGTCCATCTACCACATGGGAGGTCCGCAGTTCAAACCCTGGGCCTCCTTGACCTGTGTGCAGCTGGCCCATGCGCAGTGCTGATGCGTGCAAGGAGTGCTGTGCCACACAGGGGTGTCCCCTGCGTAGGGGAACTCCACGTGCAAGGAGTGCACCCCGTAAGGAGAGCTGCCCAGTGTGAAAGAAAGTGCAGCCTGCCCAGGAATGGTGCCACATACATGGAAGGCTGACACAACAAGATGATGCAACAAAAAGAAACACAGATTCCCATGCCGCTGACAACAGAAGCAGACAAAGACGACGCAGCAAATAGACACAGAGAACAGACAATTGGGGTGGGGGGTGGGGGAAGGGGAGAGAAATAAAGAAATAAAGAAATCTTAAAAAAAAAAAATCCTTAAAAAAAATGTCTACATACATTAAACAACAATAGTTTATCTCAGTCCTCCTCTGATTTCCTTGAAGAATCTACCACCTACCACCAGGTCTTGAAGGTATTTTCTTATATTTTCTTCTAGAAACTTTATAGTTCTTGCTTTATATTTAGGTTTTTGTTCCATTTTGAGTTAATTTTTGTTTAAGGTGTGAGATAGGGGTCCTCTTTCCTTCTTTTGGCTATGGGTATACAATTCTCCCAGCACCATTTGTTGAACAGACTGTTCTGCCTAAACTGGGTAGGTTTGACAGGCTTGTCAAAAATTACTTGACCTTAGATGTAAGGGTCTGTTTCTGAACCATCAATTTGGTTCCACCGGTCTATGTGTCTGTCTTTTTTTTTTTTTAAGATTTATTTATTCATTTCTTTCTCCTCCCCCCACCCCAGTTGTCTGTTCTCTGTGTATATTTCCTGCATCTTCTTCTTTGTCCACTTCTGTTGTTGTCTTTAGGCCAGTGCCATGCTGTTTTTACCACTGTAGCTAGGTTATAGGATTTAAAGTCTGGAAATGAGAGTCCTCCAACTTCACTTTTCCTTTTTAAGGTGTTTCTGGCTATTCAGGACCATTTACCCTTCCAAATAAATTTGATAATTATGTTTTCCTTTTGTTTAAAAAAATGCTTGTGGAATTTTTATCAGGATTGTATTGAATCAGTATATTAATTTGAGTAGAATTGACATCTTACTGATATTTAGTTTTAAATCCATGAGTATGGAATGTTCTTCCAATTATTTAGTCTTTTTTTATTTCTTTTAACAATGAATTTTAGTTTTCTCAATACAAGTGCTTTACACCATTTGTTAAGTTTATTTCTACATATTTGAGTTTTATCATATTTTATTTTCACCACTCTTTTACACTTTGAGTTACTTTTACTGATATAATCTTCATTTCTGGACTCTCCTCCAATACTCTCTCCCCTGAATTTTCTTTTCAAGCTGTAGCATGCCCTTTAGAAATCCTGCAAAACTGGTCTCTCAGTTACAAACTCAGTTTCTGTTGTGATATTCTAAACTCTTCCTCATTTTTGAAAGACAATCTTGCCAGATATAAGATTCTTGACTGGAAGTTGTTCTCTTGCAGTATCTTAAAAATATCATATCACTGTCTTCTTGCCTCCTTGGTTTCTGATGAGAAATCCACAGTTAATCTTTTTGGGTATCCCTTATGTTATGCATTGCTTTTCTCTTGCTACTTTCAGTATTCTCTGTTTGTCTTTGGCATTTGGCATTCTGATTAATATGTGTCTCAGAGTTGGTCTATTCCAATTTATTCAGATGGAAGTATGTTGTGCTTCCTGGGCAATGATAACTAGTTCCATCAACAGGGTTGGGAAATTTTCTACCATTATTTCTTCAAATATTCCTTCTGCCCCTTTTCCCTTCTCTTCTCCTTCTGGGACACCCATGCCATGTATATTTGCACATCTCTTGCTGTCATTTAGATCCCTTAGACATTGTTCAATATTTTCCATTTTTTTCTTCATCTCTCTTTGTATGTTCACTTTTGGAGGCCATTTCTTCAAGCTCACCAATCCTTTCTTTTGCCCCCTCAAGTCTGCTCTTATATGATACATAAGATCTGCTATTTCTATATATATGCTTTCAAATTCTCCTTTGTGCTCATCCAATGTCTTCTTTTTTTTTTTAAAGATTTTTTTTTAATTTCTCTCCCCTTTTTCCCCTCCCCCCAGTTGTCTGCTTTCTGTGTCCATTCACTGTGTGTTCTTCTGTGACCACTTCTATCCTTATCAGCAGCACCAGGAATCTGTGTTTCTTTTTGTTGCATCATCTTGCTGGGCCAGGTCTCCGTGTGTGTGGTGCCATTCCTGGGCAGGCTGCACTTTCTTTCACATTGGGCGGCTCTCCTTACAGGGTGCATTCCTTGCGCATGGGGCTCCCCAATGTGGGGGACACCCCTGCATGGCATGGCACTCCTTGTGCGCATCAGCATTGTGCATGGGCCAGCTCCACATGGGTCAAGGAGGCCCAGGGTTTGAACTGGACCTCCCATGTGGTTGGTGGACACACCCTATCCATTGGGTCAAGTCAGCTTCCCCCCAATCTCTTTAGCCATCTTATTGTGAATTTATTAAGATTTGTTTGGACATCTATAATTAGTTGTCTCAACTCCTTTATGTCATCTGGAGACCTATCTTGTTCCTTTAACTAGGCCATATCTTCCTGTTTCTTGGTGTGGATTAATTTTTTGTTGGTGTCTTGGTATCTGGCTTACTAGATGTATTTATTCTGGGTGCAGTTTCTCTTTAGTTTAGGACTTTCTTGCTCTTTCTCCCTTGCTGGTTGTAGAGTAGGAGCCAAGGATGTAGTTGGTGCTGTAATCTGCAGAGGCTCAAGCTGCCCTCATTTCCCCAGGGACCTATGAAGCATCTTCCAACTTTCTCCTTTGCTAGAGGAAGGGACTGAACCAAAGCTATGTGTAAAAATCCAAGTCGTGCAGACCTAGACTGTAATTGCCCAGTGAAACTGATGAAGCTTCAAGTCCCCTTCTCCCCTACCTGGGGTGAGGATGGAGCTGCAGGTGTACATAGCAATCTATGTCATGTGGATCCAAAATAACCACAGTTGCCCCAATAGAATTGGGACTATTCAGTCTGTACCTGCCAAATGTATCATGTACCTGCAGTTATATGGAGAGACTGGCCCTCCAGCTTCCTCCCGGCTAGAGGTGGGGCTGAAGCCAAGGGTAGGGCTGCAGGGTCGAAAGAAGTGAAAGAAGCCAGTCCTTACCATTGCTATGATTTTCAGTCAGCACAGCTTCCTCTCATGCTAGGAGTGGAGTCAAAATGGTAACTACCAGCCTCCTTCTGACTTGGACAGGTTCAAACTTTAGCTGTTCTTAGGATTATACTTTAGTCCATTAAATTTACTAATCAGTAGCTCAAGTTGGTGCCCAGTCACCTCTTTTTCCCTGTTTTTGTAAAGTGGGGCTTCCAATTCCAGTCACAGAATAGCTCCCAAAGTGGCTTGTGCCGCCAGTGGAGGATGGGCTCCAGCCTCCAGGGCACGGAGTGCTCTACTCATGAATTTTTGCTGAAGATAGGCAGTCCTCTCCTTCCATTCTTTCAAGAATGTTTCAGGATTCTCTTCTGGTCTCCTGGAGCCCCCAAACAGGTGCTTTTGATAGCTCTGGGTGATTACTAACTGCCCTGTAGCATGAACTGACTCTAGGAACTCTTTACTCTGCCACCATCTTGCTGGTTCGCTGATGATATTTTTAATAGATATTTTATGATATATTTAAAGTTTCTAAATAAGGTATTTTCACATCTGTACTGCCTCTTTGCAACATCAGAACAATGCTATTACAACTGTGGTGACATGCTTCATGTCTTATTCAAAAATGAATGCCTGAATAACAAAATACACTGTTCTTAAGCAGACCCATAGGAAGAAAATCAAGTCATTGAGTGATAATATCTTTGCTCAGCTAGTAAACTCATTCCACTTAAATATAATAGTGTATAATAGTGTAAAGATTAAATTAGATTATAGAAAACAAGTGTATAATCAAAATAGTATTATGTATATTACAATTTAGGTTAATAAACTCAAATTCCAACAAATATTTTCTCGAAGAATAAAATTTCTTTTAACAAACTTAAAATTTCCTATAACAAATATATATTTAAAACATTTTACAGTAATCAAAATTTTGAGTTAAATGTTATGTACTATAGGAGAAAATGTAATTATTTTGTAATAAGAAGGAAATCACAAGAGAGCTTCTGGCCCTTGTGAATATCTTACCAGGAATTCAATTTTATAATGACAAAATTATTTATAAATATAGAGCCTATAACCTTAAAGATTAATGCTATTCACTCCTCGGGTCTTTCCAGTAATTGATTTTAAACCATATTTCATTTTTTCCTTCTTTTAAAAGTGCCTGGCCTTCATATCCCTTATATAATTCTTTTTATTTTTTGAATTTGTGAATATTCTTCAATATTCACACTTATTCTTTACAATATCAGTAAATGACTAATATAAAGTTTCTAAATTTAGAAAATAAAAATATAGGATGCCCAGTTAAAAGTGAATTTCAATAATAATGAATAAATTTTTGGTATTATTATATCCCATTCAATATTTGAGGCATAATTATACTATAAAATTATTCATTGTTTATCTGACATTCAAATTTAACTGGACATACTACATTAAAACAGTATATTACATTCTCAAAATCACCTGTTTCAAAACCTTCTTTTCCTTTCAGGGTTCCTCATTGAATATCATGGTTTCTTGTAGACTATAGTTTCAGCTATAATTCTAATTAAGGTTGAATCTAGGTCATATTATTATACTTTTTATTTTCATAAAAGTATGTTACATATGTTACATACTAAATTGTTTATTTTAACTGCTTAGATCATATTACTGGGGACACCTTATAGATGGGATTCTTACTGCTGTTTATCTTTGAACTATTTAGACCATGTTTTAGTTTTCTGGCCTGCTCTACCAAATATCATGCAATAGGTTGGTTTAAATAATGGGTATATAATGGCTCATTTAATTTAATGGTTTTGAGGCTAGAGGAAGTGCAAATCAAGTCCAAATCAAGGTCTCATTCAAGCAATACTTTCTTTCCACAAAATGGCCTTCTGTGGCTGACCACCAGTAATCTTTGTCCTTGGTTCCTCTGTCACATAGCAATGCACATAGTGACTTTTCCTGGGCTCTCCCTTCTCTTCTAGGTTCCACTGAATTTCAGTTTCTGGCTGTTCCCTCTGACTTTCTCTCTACCTGCCTGAATTACATGTTTCTTATAAAGGACTCCAGTTATAGGATTAAGTCTTATCCTGATGGAGTTGGGTCACACTTTAACTCAAGTAACCTCATCAAGAGAACCTACTTACATTGTGTTCACACCCACAATAATGGGTTTAAGAACGCACTTTTCTAGGGTACATAGGTCAAAACTCACCACAGACCAGATATACATTTCTAATTGCAGACTGCCATTTATATACATGTGAAAAGATATTCTTTCTTCCCATTAGTTCAAAGATTAATAGCTTCAATAGGTTTAGAACATTACTCAGAATCCTATGTTTAAATAAGGGGGGGAGGGGGGAGGGGGGAGGGGGGAGGGGAGGGGAGGGGAATTAAATAAATAAAAATAAATCTTAAAAAAAAAAAGATGCCAAATCTATCTAAATTGATGTACAGATTCAATGCAATCCCAAAAAAATTCCAACAGCCTTTTTTAAAGAAATGGAAAAGCCAATTATCAAATTTATTTGGAAGAGTAAGGGGTCCCAAATAGACAGAAACATCTTAAAAAGGAAGAAGTTGGAGGACTCTCACTTCTAGACTTTAAATCATACTACCTCACTACAGCATGGTACTGACATAAAGATAGAAATATAGACCAATGGAACTGAACTTATTGCTCAGAAACAGACACTCACATCTACGATCAAGTGATTTTTTGCAAGGCTGTCAAGGAACCTCATCAAAAGGTCCTACTTACATTGGGTTCACACCCACAAGAATAGGTTAAGTTTAAGAATACATTTTAAATGAACAGTATTTTCAATGTAGGGTGTTAGGAGGATTGGGTAATCATGCTAGAAGAAAGAGGACCCCTATCTCATACATTAAATAAAAATTAACTCAAAATGGACCAAAAGACCTAATTATAAAAACTAGAATCATAAAATTCTAGAGGAAAATGTAGGGAAACAACTTTAAGACCTGGTGGTAGTGGTGATTCCTTAAACCTTATATGGAAAGCATGAGCAATGAAAGAAAAAAGTGGATAAATGGGACATCCTCAAACTTAAATACTTTTGTGCTTCAAAGGACTTTGTCAAGAAGGTGAAAAGACAGCCTATTCAATGGGAGAAAATATTTGGAAACTAGATATCCAATAAGGGTTTGATTTCCATGCTATATAAAGAAATCATACAACTCAGCAATAAAAGAGCAAGCAATCCAATTTAAAAATGGGTAAAACACCCAGATATCGGTTCCTTTGAGGGCTAAAGAGACCCATGGGAGATATGGTCATGGCCGATGGGGTTAACTACCAGGTCAGATGGCCCCTTTTTGGAACTGATGTTTATGTGTGATGAATCTGGACTCAGATGGGATCTTCCTTCATAAGACTTTCATGCTAAGGTGATGGAGGTGCAGTTAATGTTGGGGTTTAAGATATATTTAGGGGATTTGAATCTCTGGACTGACAATGTGATAGCCAGGTCCTGAGCCTCAACAGACTCCAGCACCTACAATATGATTTATTGGACTTATCACACTCAGCTAAGATGGAGTTGAAGAAGGACAACCACCACACCATGGAGCCTAGAGTGATTACAACTGAAAGTGGGAGGATTGCATCCAACATCCATGTGGAATCTGAGCCTCCTCTTGACATAGAGGTGCAATGGACACAACCAATCCAATGTCCACATAGAAGAGGTGGCATTGGATTGGGAAAAGTGGACATGGTGGCTGATGGGTATGGGGAAAGGCAGGAAGAGATGAGAGGTGGAGGCGTCTTTGGGACATGGAGCTGCCCTGGATGGTGCTTCAGAGGCAATCACCGGACATTGTAAATCCTCACAGGGCCCACTGGATGGAATGGAGGAGAGTATGGGCCATGATGTGGACCATTGACTATGAGGTGCAGAGGTGCCCAAAGATGTACTTACCAAATCCAATGGATGTGTCATGATGATGGGAACGAGTGTTGCTGGGGGGGGGGGGGAAGAGGTGGGGTGGGGGGGTGAGGTTGAATGGGACCTCACATATATATTTTTAATGTAATATTATCACAAAATCAATAAAAAAAAATAAAAAAATAAAAAAGAGGATAATAAAAAAAAAAAACAAAGTAAAAAAAATAAAAATAAAAAAATAAAAATGGGTAAAACATTTAGACATTTTTCCAAAAAGGAAATACAAATGGCAATAAAACACATGAAAAAAATGTTCAATATCACTAGCTACTAGGGAAATACAAATTAAAATGACAATGAGATACCATCTCACACCTCATAGAATGGCCTTATTTTAAAAAACAACAGAAAACAAGTGCTGGAGATGATGTGGAGAAATAGAAACACCCCTTCACTGTTAGTAGGAATGTAGAATAGTTCAGCCTCTGTGGAAGATAGTTTGACTATTCCTCAGGAGGCTAAGTAAAGAGCTATCGTATGATCCAGCAATCCCTCTAGTAGGAATATATCTAGAAGAACTGAAAACAGGGACCCAAACTGACTTGAACACTGAGGTTCATAGTGGTGTTATTCAAAATTGCCAAAAGATGGAAACAACCCAAGTTGATAAACAAAATGTGGTATATACTTATGATGGAACACTATGCTGCTGCAAGAAGAAATGAAATGGGAACACATATGACAAAATGGATGAACCTCGAGGGCATTATGTTAAGGGAAATAAGCCAAACATAAAAGGACACATGTTATTATATATTCTCACTAATATGAACTAAATATGAAGAATAAATACAAGGATTAAAACCTGGGGTATAGGTTACTAGGAAATAGGATGAGGACTGAAAAGGGGTACTGATGCTTAATGTATGAAAAATTTTCAATTAGCTTGACTATAAAAGTGTGGAAATGGATGAAGTTGATAGTAACACATTATAGTAAGTATAACTAACACAGTTAGCTTACAAATTGGATTGTGGCTAAAAGAGGTAGTCTAGGGATATAAATATCAATTGAAAGAAATCTAGAGAATAATCTAGGGAATGAATAATATAGTGAACCTAGTGGTGGATGCAGATTGTGCTTAATAGTAAAAATATGAAAATGTTCTTCTATTACCTAGAACAAATATATGTCACTATTACAAGGTGCTAAGAAAATAGTGATGCATGGGAAAAATACAATTAATATGATTTATGACTATAGTTAATAACAATATTGTAATATACTTGCATCAATGCCAAAGATGATACTCTATCAATGCTAAGGGTCAATAATGAGGGGTATGGGAAGTTTTCTTTTGGACTAAAGAAAACATTTAAAAATTACTGAGGTGATGACTGCAAAACTCTGTGAGGAAGGTGAAAGTCACTGAGTGCACACTTTGAATGGATTTTTGAAAGCATGAGCTTTCTGTATAACAATGAAACTTGTGGTGGATGATGGACAGTAGTAAAAATAAGAGAGTGCTCTCTCATGAACTATGACAAATATCCAATATTGATACATGGTATTAATAATAGGGAAATGTAAGGAAAAATATTCCAAAAGTGAGCTATGGTCCATAGCTAGTAGTAATATCTTGATGATGTTCTTTCATAATCTGTAGCAGGTGTTCCACAACAATGTAAGGTATTGTCAGAAGAGTGATGTAGCAGTTTGATATTATTGATGAATTCCAAAAAGAAATATTGGATTATGTTTGTAAATTGATCTTTTCCTCTGGGCATATTATATATATGATTCATAGGTTTACTTGATTAAGTAATAATGTAAACCTCTTGTGCCAGTAGGGCGGTGGGTGGGGACTCACAGATAAAAGCCATGGCAAAGGACAGAGTTGGGGGCTTTCAATGTTGGAGTTTTGATGATGGAGTTTGATGCTGAAGCTGGAGCCTCAGGGAGAAAGATAGAGCCATTCACTTGATAGTCTACAGCTGACCTTGTGGACAGAGGCAAAGCCTAGAGAGTCACATAGTCTACAGCTAACCTTGTGGAGAAAACAGGAGCTGAGCCCAGAGGAACCCAGGAAGCCTGAGCCCTCACAAATATCGGCAGCCATCTTGCTCTAATATGTGAAAATAGACTTTGATGAGGGAAGTCACTTATGCTTTATGGCCTGGTATCTGTAAGCTACTACCCCAAATAAATACCCTTTATAAAAACCAACCAATTTCTGGTATTTTGCATCAGCACCCCTTTGGCTAACTAAAACATTGAACTTCCATTTGCTTGCTGATTTTCCAGTTCTCCATCTATTATTGATTTCCAGCTTCATTTTGCTGTGATCAGAGAAAGTGCTTTGTTTAATTTCAATCTTTTAAAAATTCACTGAGACTTGTTCTATGATCTAACATGTGGTCTATCCTGGAAATTGACCCAAGAGAAATTGAGAAGAATGTGTATCCTGCCATTTTGGGGTGCAATGTTCCATATATGTCCATTAAGTCTAGCTCTTTTATCACATTATTTAAGTTTTCTCTTTCCTTATTGATCCTTTGCTAGAAGTTCTGTCTATTGCAGAAGATGGTGTATTGAAATCTCCCACTATTATTGTAGCAACATCTATTTCTCCCCTCAGTTTTGCCAGTGTTTGCCTCATGTATTTTGGGGCACCCTACTCAGGTGCATAAATATTTATGATTGTTCTTTCTTCTTGGTAGATTGCCCCTTTTATCAATATATAGAGAAGCTTCTTTGTTTTTCAACTCTTTTCCATTTAAAGTCTGTTTTGTCAGATATTAGTATAGCTACCCTAGTTATTGTTTATTACTATTTTCATGGAAAATCATTGTCCAGCCTTTCACTTTCAACTTATTTGTGTTCTTTGCATCTAAAGTGAATCTCCTGTAGAGAATATATAGATGGATTATATATTTTTAAATCTATTCTGCCAATCAGTATCTCTTAATTGGGGATTATAATCTAACAAAATTCAATGTTATTACTGTAAAGGTAGTACTTACTTCAGCCATTTTATCTTTGGCTTTTATACATCATATCCTATTTTTGTCCCTCTTTATATTTTTTTTGTTAGCCTTACTAATAATCTTCATTTCTACCCTCTCTTCCAAACCTCTCTCTCCTCTCTTTTCCTTTCAGCCAGCAGACTTCCCTTTACTATTTTTTGTAAGGCAGTTCTCTTATTTACAAACTCTCATTTTTTGTATATCTGTTAACATTTTTAACTCTCCCTCATTTTTGAAAGGCAATTTTGCTGAATACAGAATTATTGGCTGCAGTTCTTCTCTTTCAGTACCTTAAATATGTCATTACAATGCCTTCATGCCTACATGGTTTCTGATGAGAAATCAACATTTAGTCATATTGAGTCTTGTGTGTGATGGATTGCTCTTTTCTTGCTGCTTTCAGGATTCTCTATCTTTGTCATTTGACAATCTGATTAATATATGTCTTGGAAAAGTTCTGTTAGGATTTATTCTCTTTGGAGTACTCTGCCCTTCCTGGACAAGTGTATCCATGTCCCTCATGAGAGGTGGGAAATTTTTGGCTAGTATTTCCTCAAACACCCTTTCTGCCCATTTTCCCTTCTCTTCTCCCTCTGGGACACCCATGGCATGTATTTTTTTTAAGATTTTTTTTTTATTCCCCCTCCCTGAGATGGCTCCCTCATCTGTCTGCTCATTGTGTCTGCTTGTCTTCGCTAAGAGGCACCAGAAACTGAACCCAGGACTCCCATGTGAGAGGTGAATGCCCAACTGCCTAAGCCACATCTTCTCCCCTTTGGTTTTGTGATCTGCGGGCTGTATTTTCTGCTGGTTGTGACATCTGCTGATTACAGTGGTTATGGCATCTACTGGTTGCAGTGGTTGCAGCATCTGTTCATTGCAGTGATTGCAGTGTCTACTCATTGTGGTGTCTGTTTGTTTTCTTTAGGAAGCACCAGGAACTGAACCTGCGACCTCCCATGTGGGAGGCAGGTACCCAACTTCTCAAGCCACATCTGCTCTCCCCTGTATTTTTGTGCACTTCATGCTGTCATTTAATTCCCCGAGACCCTGCTCAATTTTTTTTCCATTTTTTCCTGTCTGTTCTGATTTCAGATGTCCTATCCTCTAATTCACTGATCCTTTCTTCTACCTATTCAAATCTGCTGTTGTATGACTCTAGTGTAATTTTAGTCTATTCCTTTGTATCTTTCATTACCATAAGTTCTGCTATTTTTCTTTACATATTTTCAAATTCTTCTTTATGCTCACCTATTGTCTTTTTAATATCTTTATCTCTTCCTTCATCTCCTTGAATTGATTTAGGAGATTTGTTTGGACATCTTTGATAAGTTGTTCCAATACTGTGTCTCCTCTGACTTTTTAAATTTTTCCTTTGACTGGACCATATCTTCCTGTTTCTAGTATGGCTTGTAACTTTTTACTGAGGTCTATACATCTGATCATCTTGATGGGTTTACTCTGATGGGTCAGTTTATTCCTCTTGCCTAGGGTTTTATTATAACTTTGTGTTGTCTCTTCTTTGACACTTGTATCAACTTATTCTAAATCTTTAGAAATGCCTGTGTTTAATTAATCAAAACTTGGCCAGGGACCTACAAATGATGCACAGACCAGGTCAAAAGAACCCTTGGAAGAAGGTTGGGAAAGACTCAAAAAGACTCTTTTTGTCTCACTGGCTCCCTGAAATTCTCCTTTCCTTCCCAGAAGATGGTACTCATTGGCTAGCTATTCAACTCAGCCTTAGTGACGGGAGAGTATTGGTTTGTTTTTGCTTTGTTTTGTTTTTTCATTTTTATTCCCCCTCCACAAGCTTCACTACAATGGGTTGCTAAGTTGAAACAATAGGGGCCACAAGGAACCCTAACTTTGGCCAGCTGGAACCATGATTTAGCTGAGACCCAGTGATCCCAACTCTCTGATCACAAGCCTTGTTCAGCCTTCAACCCTGGCACCTGTTCCCAAGGAGGAAGAATTTTCTACCCTCCTCATCTATGGCTGCCAGTCAACCCCAGTTCATGCCCAAGGCTGCTTGTGTCAAGGGTGAGGAATGAGTGACACTTACTTCTGCAGAGCAATTGACTCATAGTTCTTCTGCAGCAGCCTCTCAGTCTCCCTGTCCTGCTCCATCCTGGATAATGTACCATTGTCCCTTGGCCTTCAGAGTCTGTGCACAACTAGCTCAGCCAATTTCTGCCTGTATTCTCAGCATTTCTGGAGGAGCTGTATGTTCTGTCATTCCCTAGTTCACCATCTTGGATCTCAGAACTCTAAAATGTATACTATTTTTTGGTTATGAAAATCATATGAGCTCAGAGTAGAAAATTTGGAAATACAGAAAGTATATAGAATAAAATGAAACTAATTTATTCCTCCAATATTTTTTAAAAGTTTTTATACTTCAATATATTTGTTACTATTCTTCTAAATGTTGCCTTTTTACAGGATTTGGATCATATTGAAGGTTTTTTAATATTAGGATAATTAAAATTATTAAGTCAGTGGGTGATATAAAGAACAAATTAGAGTAAACTGGAGAAATGTCATGGTGAAAAACAAATCTGATGAAATAAAATAAAATTTAGTACACTTTGTAAAGCATATAACATATAAGAAAAAAATTAAAAAGCATGGAAGAACCACTGAAAAGGATACAGACAATATTCAAAGAGATCAGAGGTAGACATTTTCCCAGAATTATTTAAAATAACATAGCTCAGCTTTAGCTTAATCTATCTTAAATAGAATAAAAATTCTTAAATACAGCTACATATATCATAGTAAAAGAAAATAAAAACAGATAAAAGTAGATTTAAAAATTATATGGGAGGGTAGGAGTGTTTACCTTTAAAAAAAAACAGAATAGACAGTTCTGTTTCAATAACCGGGAACTTAGGAATTATGGCCAATCCTCTTCCTCTGAGAACAACCAGAAGAACACACAGCAAATGGACATGGAGAGCAGACAACTCGGGGAGGGGTGGGGGGGGATAAATAAAAAATAAATCTTTAAAAAAAAAGAAAAATCTTTTTGAAATCTTTATAAAGCTAACAAGAAATGAAAATGTATGGGACTATGATACAGAACTGAAAAGAAACTCAGATTTGAGGCCTTTGGAAATGCTGTCTCCAAAAAAAAAAAAAATCATGTGTTCATTCTGGAAAAAGTTGACTATGAGGATGCAAATCTTACCAGAACTTTCAGAAGACATGTGAACCTGTGGGGAAAAAATCAGTGTTTGTAGTCTGCCAAAGCATGAGAGTGGGGGAAGCTAGAGTCTGGAAACCCAACTGAGCAACAAACAAGGAGGTAGGAGGATAGATAGTCATTTTAAGGTATTGACGTCATTTTGAATCATATCAATCCTTGATTGAATTAAGGTGTTATAGGATATTTGTTGCTTCTAGTTTCCTAAAGAAGAAAATGCAAATCATCTGTAGAGGATAACAACATTGTCTTAGAACTCAGATAATCTCAGCATCTTTCACTTTCAGTAAAGAGCTGGCATGTTCTAATCTCTAATGTAACCTCAAAAGAATTAATAGAAGAATGTGCAACTACTAAAAGTAATAGAAAGATAATGAAATAATTTTTAATATTTCCAATCATTCCAATAGTGGGCAAGAAGGGAGAAGAAAAAATATTGAAGAATTGGACTAATTAAAAGCAAATAGTAAGACAGTAGATGTAAACACAATAATTATACTAAATGTCAATGAAATAAATACACCAATTAAAAGAAAAACATTATTAAACTAGCTTTTAAAAACCTATCATTTGCTTACAAGAGGCATATACAAAACATAAGGACACATAAAGGTTATGGTAAACAGATGGAAAAAGACAGCTAATATGACTATATTAATGTGCGAAAGAATAGGCTTTAAAATGGAAAGTTTTCACTAAAGAGAGACAGTTCCTAATAATAAAATGTTCAGTAAAACATAACATTTCTAAATTTGTATGCATCTTATAACAGCCTTATAATTCATAAAGCAATATGCCAAAAATTAAAAGAGAAATAAACAAATCCATAATTATGGTAGCTAGTTTAATAAACCTCTTTAATAAATGATAGAGGAAGCACAAAAAATAAGTAAGACTATAGATTACTTGAACAACACAAGTAACAAATTTGGGTAAAATGTTCTATACTAACAGCTACAGAATATACATTGTTAACATTGAATTTTTTTAAAAATGATAAGCTGTAACAAATTTCAAAGGACTAAAATAATAGAGAGTATGTTCTAGAGTCACAGTGGAACTAATCTAGATAGCAATTTCAAAAGATACCTGGGGAAAGGATCTGACTCAAACAGTTGAGCACCCAGGAGGTCCCAGGTTTGGTTTCTGCTGCCTCCTGAAAAAAACAAAAACAAACAACAAGCAAAACAAACAATAAAACCAACCTCAGGGAAGATATAGCTCAGTGGGTGAGTGCTTGCTTCCCACATACAAGGTCCCAGGTTCAATCTCCAGACCCCAGTACTTAAAAAAAAAAAAAGATACTTGAGAGTAGATGTAGCTCAGTCAGTGGTTGAGTGCCTGTTTCCCATATATGAGCTCCCAATTTCAATCCCCAATGCCTCCTAAAAAACAAATGACAACAACAAAAATACCCAACTCTCATTAGGGAGCAGATGTGGCTCAGTGGTTGAGCACCTGCTTCCTGAGTATGAGGTCCTGGGTTCAATCCCTGGAACTTCCTGAAAAAAAAGAAGTAGATTCAGATTGTAAGAAAATATTGCACAAATATTTAAAAAACAATAACTGAAAACTCCCTTTGTTAAAAACCAATAACATAGGTCAAATAAAAGTTAAATAATGCATAGGTCAAAAACAAACTTAAAATGGAAATTTAAAAATATTTTCAACTGTATGTTGATGAAAACAAAATTTATGGGAAGCAAATAAAGCTATGTTTAGAAAGAAATTTATGGCCCTAAATGCATATAATGAAAAAGGAAGAAATGGAAGAAGGATAAGAGGGAAGGAGGAAAGGAAGATAGGAGTGTGGGAGGCAGGCAGAAAAATCAATAATCTTAGAATCCATATCATATAGTTATTTAAAAAAAGAAAAAGTAGCAATTACATCTCCCCAAATATAGAAGAAATAAAATAAAAAATAAGAGCAAAAATTACTTAAATATAAGATAACAATATTATACTAACAATGAGGGAATGATTAACACAATTCACCAGAACGGTTATCTCTGTCAAAGGAAGAAAGGGAATATCTGTATAAAAGAGTGAACTGAGCAGGCTTCAAAGTTCAGGTTAATGTATAATTACTTAAGCTGCAGTATATGGGGCTATAGTGTTATTGTTACACTTTAGACTACACATGACTGTTATAAATATGCATTCTAACATGCATATAGATATTTTTGTATATATTTTTCATAATATGAAAAATTAAAAACCCATCTGTGTCTTCCTCCTATATATGACTGATGGATTTTCTGGTTCTAATTCATTAATGTCTGACTTAATCTTTCTTTTCTTTTCTTTTTAATATTGTTCTATTTCTGACCTCAGGTTTAATCATTTATTTATTTTGCTTTATGTCTTGTTTAGTAATTTGGTTAATGCCATATATTTTCCTCATAACCTCCCAAAGTCCTTACTATGACCCAAAAGGAGCCACATCACCTGGGTCTTCTGCTACCTCTCTGAACTCATCTCCTACTCTCTTTTATTCACTGTGCTCCAGCTACATTGGCAATCTTGATTTTCCTTAAATGGGAGAGGTGTGCATACACACTTTGAATCTTCTATTGATTTTTTTTTTTTTGCCAAAATTCACTGAATTTTGCCTTTATTCTTTTTATTGTTTTTTTTTCCTCTTTTCTAGTCTCGTCTCTTAATTCTTTTTAATTGAATTTGGTTGGTTTTAGAGAGAAGAGTGGAGCAGAAATGCCTTATTCTATCATATTTAAATGGTAGTCATTGTCAGTTTTTCAAATTTATAAGAAAATGCTAGGATAAATGTAGTTGTATTTATGAATATGTGCACTTACATGATTATTTCCTTAGTGAAGCAGGCTAGGAAGATAGATAATCAATAGATGGATCTGGAACCTGGCAAGAAGTCCCTGTGGACATCAACAACCCCAAGATGGCTGCTGGAAGACCCTCCCCAAGATTCTGCCACTCAGGAAAAGACTTCCTCTGAAAGCCAGGAGAAGCCCCGGATATTCCCCAAGGACTTTATCATTGGGCCCTTGTGGGAGATTGATGGAAGAGATAATCAAAATGGGAAACAGCTGGAACTCCTCCCCTCCATTAGCAAAGGGGTGGGATAATTAACATTTCAAAAAGGCAGGCATAGGCCTGAGCTCTCTCTCATGCACTTTCTCACGTGTGGACCCCTGTCCTGCCTTCTGTGCACTGCTCTTGCCATTTTTCCTCTGCCATGTGGCCATGCAAGTAAAACTTGGGCATTTATTACCTATAACGGGGAATTGTAATCTGTAAATCAGCCCTCTGTATCACTTTTCAGCCCCTTCCTCTCCCCCTGGGACCCCTGATCTGTTATTTTCTCCAATTTCTCTTCCCTCCCTACCTGAATAAATTACTGGCCTAACTCACCTGACATGCTCTTGAAATTCATTTCTGCAGCATAGTCAAGAACCTAGTCAAAATCCAGTAGCATTGGGATAAATAATAAGAAGTGGAATAGCTGGGAAGGAGGTTATGACATAGTGAAATTGTCTTTCAGAAAGTGCATACCAGGTCAGAAGCCCATGATCAAAATATGTGTGTGTCTGTATTCCCACCTTTCCAATGGTGTTGTCAATCCTTTTAATCTTAGCATGACAAATAAGTAAAAATGCTATATCATCTCTTTAATTTGTAATTACTTGCTTCTAGTGTTAAATACTGTTTTATAATTATATCTGCAATTTGTAATTCTGTTTTGTTTGGGGTTTTTTGGTAAAAAGAAAAAAAAAAAGAAAAGAAACTCACCACTCTGTTTTTTTGAAAATAAAAACACTTTTCTGGTTGCCATTCATCCCCCTCACATCTTTAGTCAGATCCCATTGGAAACAGACATTCTGATAGAGATTTTTTTGCAGAAATTTTTAGGGAGTATCCTCAGTAGCAACACCAGTGAGGGAGTGGAGAAGTAATGTTAGGCAGAAGAATTGCTCTTCAGTCACAACAAAGCCTCTGGATCTGGTATGATCCTTGGAAGTTTTTCAACAATTAAGGCAAAAGGGCCAGGCCATGCTACTCTGTGCCTGACCACAAAACCCATCAGAATGTGGTATGATTTACCATGTTTAAGAAATGGTTTCAAAATTCACTCCTCATTTGAAGGTTTTTAATCAAGTTGGAAAATTTCATTTTCATGTTGTTAAAGTATACAGATTTGTGATTTTTTTTTTATCGACAACACATTTATATCATTAGCCACAAAAATCACCTTTGATAGAAACATTTTCTTATGTTCATTTTCAAAATCGTTTCTTTTTATCATGAGCTTCTTTTGGAAAGTTATTACTGTCTCACTCATTAATAAAAAAATGGCACTTTACCAAGAAGGGACAGATTAGCTGTATATTTTTTTCTCTAAAATATATGCCAAGTAATTTTCTGATGATCACTTGTCTTTATAGAAAATCTGGAATACTTGCTTTTTGTTGTGTTTGTTTGTTTCCTTTTATCATTGGAATACTTGTTTTCTTTTTTTCTTCTTCTTTATTTTCTTTTAAATGTTATATTAAAAAAATATGAGGTCCCCATATACCCCCAACCCCCCCACCCCACCCCACTCCTCCCACATCAACAACCCCTTCCATCATCGTGGCACATTCACTGCACCTGGTGAATACATTTTGGAGCACTGCTGTACCACATGGACAGTGGTCTACATTGTAGTCTATACTCTCCCCCATTCTACCCAGTGGGCCATGGCAAGACACACAATGTCCAGCATCTGTCCCTGCAGCACCACCCAGGACAACTCCAAATCCTGAAAAATGTGCCCACTTCAAATCTCTTCTTCCCTCTCCCTACCATCAGCAGCTACTGTAACCACTTTCTCCACATAAATATTACAATTTCTTCTCTCACTGATCACAATAGTTCCCCAGCAGAACACCAGTAAGTCCACTCTAATCCATACTCTATTCCTCCATCCCTGGGATGGTTTACTTGCTTTCTATAAGAGAAAAATCTATAGCCCATGTTCAAGCCCAACAACTTGTTTAAATGCTTTGTCATGAGTAGTATAAAATATTTTCATAGTCACTTATCTTGTGTCTGAAAAAATATCCTACTATTCAAGAAAATGTAATCTGTGATTATAGCTGGGCACTTAATACATTTCTATATGAAGACAGAAAAAGAGTGTCTGTTAGTGTCCCTGCCAACCTCTCTGTTCCATGGATTCTTGTCCTTCTTGTTATCTGTGTACTTCTTAGATTGAATGCTATTCATGACCATGGGAAATGTAAACCAACAGAAGCCACCAGTGCAGACTGTATAGTATATGTTAAGATTGGTTTATTTTCTTATTTTTTTTTTTAGTTTGAAAATAATATAATTAATAGATCTAATTTATTCTTCTAGCCCCTCAATTGGTCAATTTGTTCCCACCTACGATGCTCACACCTTTCATTGAATGTAATTGTATTCTTATCCACTAATTTGATTTCTGACAGTGTCAGTTCTGATCATCACTGTTCTCTTTCTGTGATCCTTCATTTCAGATTGCTTGATTTTCATCTCATTCATAGAGACCATATTTTCCTGAAATTGTAAAGAGTACAACATGGATGCTTACAAAATTTTGTATTATAAAGTAAGTTATGTTTAGATATGTTTTCCTCTTGTGTTTAGGGTGATATTTTATTTATATTGTGCAAGAAAATGTTTTCCTTGATTCTTCATATTGTTCATGGTTTTTTTTTTTCCATTAATGAGGAAGAATATATTCAGGCCCACAACTTGTTGACAGTGAGTGGGTGTTCCAAATTTGTGTCTACTCAATAGCCACTGGGATGCTGCCAAAATTCTCCTCTCCTACCTTAAGCTGGAGAACAAATAGAGGTACACAGAGTATCTCTAAATTTATGATGTCTAGCAAATACTTATTTGGTATGACTGGAACAGGATTGCTTTGCACTGGGGAGGCTGTTCAATGCCTTGTTTAGGAGCCTTGACTCAACTCAGACTGCCTGGCTTCAAATCCTGGTTTTACAACCTAAATTAGTTTTGTGATTTTAGGCAAATTACTTAGTTTGTCACTGCCATATTTACCATATCTCTAAATGGAGATGATGTTAATCTCTCCCTCACAGGATTATTATAATTTTGTGAAAAATGAGCATAAGATTTTGTTAATTTGTGTTTGGATCCACTTTTTATTAAAAATGCTATATGAAAATAAAAATCTCTTAAATATGAATTTACATTTTCACTCTTACTGCTGATTTAACAACCGGAGATTAGTAAGCCCCATCTGTCCCTTCCACTCTTGCCTAGTTTAGATATTATGAATTTCAGCCTCTCCGTGAATAAGGGCTATTTAGTTCATTCAGCAATTTTGTTTCCACCAGCAGGTGGATAATTGCCACTCTTTCTGATTGGAAGACAGGCCACCGTCTCTGATATTGGGATAGACAAGAAGGGTATACAAGAACTTCCTTCCATGTCCTACCTGCCTGTCTATGTAGCAGTTTCAGAGGCCCAGGAATGATGAGTGTGATTGTTCCTCAATCTAATCCTTCTACACATTTAATCCTTTGAGTTTGCTGGCTCTTATATATCCATCCCTAGTCCACCTTACCTTCAAACTGTTTTAATGTTTATTTTATTTCTCCCTGTAGCTAGAATGTTAGCTCTACAAGGGCAGTGTCTGAAATAGAAATGGCCTTCAAATAAGTATGTTTTAATACATTAATAACCTTACTTTCTAGTACAAGTATATCTTTACAAGGACTCCTGTGTTTTCAGAGATGTTTCAGTAGGGAACTCCATCAGACAAAGCTAGCTGGTTGCCATTATTTGGAGGTCAAGAGCATTGTTTTTAGAGCCAATCATCCAGACACTCTCCAATGCATATCAAATTTTTTAAAAAATTAACAGCCCAGGGAATCCCTTTTTGGCAATGTCAGAGAAGACAATTGAAGTCACTGAATTTGCATTAAGAGCAGTAATATTCCCTCAAACAATAGCTGCCCTAGGGCAAGGGCAAACTTCAGCACAGTCCTCCATTGGTTAGAGAGGAATGGAAAGCCTGACTGGTCCCAGACCCTGCTCTACATATATCATCCAATGAAACTGTCTTAGTTAGCAACATTAATGGTATTCCTTTTTCGGGTTTCCATAGCTTCTTTTCATTGTAAAGTTCTGCCTCCATTTCTGATGATTCCAACTGTCAGTCAAAAAAGCTTTTGTCCAAAGCTGCTAGCTGAGAGGATATTTGAAGTAGAATTTCTATAAATAATAAATAATTTCTATAAATGTTGTAAACAATGATTCAGTGTAACACCTGTAATAAATCATGTTAAATCATGGAGGAAATACATAAATTCTGTCTGGTGTGTTTTTTCTCTTGATGATTTTTATTCCTTCCTAATAATAACACATGTATTGCTAAGAAGGTAAGGGATATATTCATGATATTTACACCTCCTGACAATTTTGTGGTCTAATTAATATGCAGGGCAGATTTAAAAAACAGTCCAATAAAATGACATGGTAATGGTTGAAATCAGGGATTCTCCTTTGTATGTCACAGATTCAAAGGTGTCATTGCTGTTACATAAGCATTAATATCTGGACTAAACATCATTTACTACATGGAGAACAATATCTGAGCAAATCATAATTACTGGCCAATGACATTTTGCATATTTTATCAAAATAATACTAAATATTTTAGCACCATTATACTACTAGGTATTTTTAATGGAAACATAAAATTTTAAATTAACAATTTTTTTTTATTAGCAGGAGAATTTAATGTGAAGTGAAAGTACACATTCAAAATGAGAATGTGGGAGAACTTGTATGAGTTGCATGTGTGGCTCCAATATATTTTAAAGAACTTGGTTTAATATGCCAGTACCTGAAAATTCAAAGAATGTAAGGGATTAGAAATCATTACTGGAAGGAAGTAGGTTTGTCTAGAAGATTAATATTTCAAAAGAAAGCAAAATTTAAAATTTAGGTGTATTCTACTTTCTATTTTTATTACACACAAATTTAATTCCAGTTTTAGGTATGTATTAGTCAGCCAAAGGGTTGTAGATACAAAATACCAGAAATTGTTTGGTTTTTATAAAGGATATTTATTTGGGGTAGAAATTTACAGATAACAGGCCATAAAGCGTTAAGTTACTTCCCTCACCAATGTCTATTTGGAGCAAGATGGCTGCCAGCGTCTGCGAGGGTTTAAGTTTCCTGGGTTCCTACATTCCTGGGGCTTGCTTTTCTCTGGGTTCAAGGTTCCTTTCTTCCTGGGGCTGGCTTCTCTTTCCTCTGTGTGCTGACTTCCCAGGACTCCAGCTTAAGTCTTCAGCATCTAACTCCAACATCAAAACTCCAACATCAGAAAACCCTCAACTCTGTTCTTTGTCACCCCTTTTATCTGTAACTCAATGCCCTAATCATAACTCAATCATGCCCAGGTACAGATCGGATTACAAGCATAATCCAATATCTATTTTTGGAACTCATAATCATATCAAACTGCTACAAGGTAAATAAACTTAAAAAAAATTTTAAAAGTCCAGAAGTTAAAAAAAGGAAAAATTATTTTGGAGTCATTGTTCTTTAAAGTGCCAAAAAATTTTATTGGTGAAATATGAAAACAGACACAGAATAAGATCTTTAAATTTCATAACCAACATTTGATTTTCACCAATAAATAGCCTGTATAAGTATGCATTTGCAGGAGGAGTTTACGTAACTTCAATCTACCTTTTTACTTGTCTCTTCTTAACACATTAAGGCCATCCAAAATACATAATGAGGCAGCAAGGGCATTATACTCAGGTATAGATAATATATTTACATATACTGTTGCTGATTCACTATGTAATACTGAAAGACATAAATAATAAGTAACTAAGTCAAATGCTCTTTTAATGGTCACCTGGTAAAAAAAGTTTCTTTTTTTTAATTATCTAAAAATTAAAAAGACAGGTACAGTAATTTACATAAAGTAATTTAAATATTTATATTAATCTCACACTGGATAGCAATATTTTCTCAATTTACTCAGAAGATAATAGAAGATATCACCTAAATAATAATGATATACACATTTTTTCACTTTCTTATAGCATGGGTTAAATAGATATTCTTAGATTCTATGCTAATTGGTTCATTTTATCAGTTTTAAAATTGATATGCTAAAAGTTGTTGCACAGCTTGGGAATGTATTACCTTTGAATTTCCTCTAACTAGTGTCCAAATCTATCTTCTTAAGGAGATAGATCATCAAACCTGTACAATGTGTATTATTAAACAATAATGTAAATTATCAATACATATGAATACATATGCTCAAGCTAATTCCAATGACTATAAAGTCCTCCATGCTACACTTAAATACCTAGCTCAATTCCTATTTTGAGATCAAACACATTGATTATGATCTTTCAAGGTGTGAGGAGATTACATTAAATAATAGATTTCAGTGAAACCAGTGGTTAAATTCAGTACAAGGAAAATTGTGACAATTGTTACCAGTTAAAATACACTTTACCTCACATTCCATCTCCACAACAGCCACTAAGGTCGCCAGTGACCTAATAATTGACAAAGTTTCATTCCTATTCTACATTAATTCTATGCAGAATTACATTGCAACTCACAAATACTTCCCCCTCCCCTGAGACGGCTCCCTCATCTGTCTGCTCATTGTCTCTGCTTGTTGTATCCGCTCATTGTCTCTGCTCCCCTTCCTTAGGAAGCACTGGGAACTAAACCTGGGACCTTCCATGTGGTAGTCAGGTGCCTAAATACTTGAGCCACATCTGCTCCACCACAAATACTTTTGAATACTTACCATATGTGAGGTAATGTGTTTGGTGCTGGGAATACAAAAATGAATACAGTGATGATCATTGCCCTCCAAAAACTTACAGTCTGGTGCTGGAAACAAATTGTGATAGCTTCAATGTTAGTATATGTTGGCTAGGTCTTTTGGTGGTTTAAATAAAAGACATCTACTTAAAGGTAGCTCAAGGTATGAGGAGAAACTCAAAGACAGGAAATTGGGAGCCCATCATGATGCTGTGGTCTCCAGCTGGAATCTCTGCTTCTCTTGGGGCCCTGCTGATTCTTTTCCCAGTGAAATTCACTTTGGATGCTGACCTCCAGAACTACCAGATAATAAATTCCTATTGTTTTAAGGTAATAAGTTTAAGGAAACTTGCAAACTTATTATTGTAGTGATCAGCAATAGAACACTAATATAGAATTATACATCCATTTTTTCTAATAGTGGCTATATTCAAATTTTTTAAATTTTAGCTTATATTTCCCTGCCAACATCAAGAACAAAAAGGACGCATATAATGAATTTAAAATTCCACCAGGCACACAACAAGCGTTTAACAAATGTTAATTATTAGTAGTAGCATCATTTTACTTATCATATTCTTATAGAACTTCTAATTTACAAATTTTCCTTTGTGGGTTTTAGTTTCAGAGCAGTGTTTTTCATCTGAATGCAATCTTTGTTGACTGCTAAACAGTTACATTTGTATAGATTCCATGTTTTCTGGATTCTCATGGAGAATATGAATTACAGAATTTTGTAAATTTGCTCCTTTTTCTTGGAATAAGTCTGTTGCTATTTTTTTTTTTCCTAGAAGACATTTGCTTTATTTCCCCACTAAAGTTTTCCTCCCCCGAGCTACAAAAAAATGTTCATATGCTTGGTGATTTTTCTGTTTGTTCAACTTACAACAAGAAGTTTTGTTCAGTTTAGAGATTTGATATGGGATCCACCTAAGATTTTATGGGTTTCTTCCTTAACTTTTAACTCCAGTCCAAAGGGTAAAAGGAAATATCATTTTCTACAACTTTATTTTGCTAGATCTAAGAGTCCAAGAGGCTGCAATGAGCAGTGCAAGAGCTACTGGAGAAAGAGTCACATAATAGTTCTCTGGTTTAGTAAGAGGTTTCTTTTCCCACATTTGTTGAATAGTCCGAAGTAAGCTGAGCAGCAGTCCCTGCCTTCACCACCTAACATGACTAATCTCACTGGTGGCCTGTTTTAACTTTGCCAACCTCAGCCAGTCGTTCCATGGGTAGACACAATTTGCACCAACAAAATCATTTTATCTACACTCCTCTGACTACCCAGGGCACTCGCATTCCCAGCTTCCGCTGCCACAGGTTGGATGTTGCAGAGGAGGAGGTGGGCATTCCTGATCTATTATTTTGCAGGTAGATTTTTTTCTTCATAGGTGCCTGATCACAGACTGGCTTTCAATGTGACCCCATCTTCACTAGATTTTATAGAGAAATTTTCTGACTTGGGACTTCTCAATGGCCTTCTTTCTTATCCAACATTATTAATGATGTATTTTTCATTTTTCTCACTACTTATATTTCATTTGTCAATTCAATGGCACTCATAGAGTGTGTTAAATATTTGTGTCCCCATTACTATCCTAAAATGGAAAGCTGCTATTTTTCTTTTTTATGAGCAAGAGATCCTTACTTTCCCAAAACACTGACAGTAGTTTATAATGAACCCAGATTTGAAGTATGTGATTAAATACGTAATAAATCTCCTTGAAAGAGAATTCTGTTACCTTATTTGTAGTTAATTATATTAAGGCTACTCTCTTGGATTTGTTACTGGACTTCTGTTAAATAAATAAATAAGCCAGCTCATACGAAATTTTTAAGCTGCTATCTGATAATTGTATGAAAATATTCATAGTCCACATTGTGTTATAATGGGTAGATATACACAACAAATATATGGAAAATAATCTCACTTGAGTATTACAAAATACACTTTCTTAAAAAATTATAGCTATTAAATTGAATCCAGTTCTTCAGTGAGAACACATTTTTCTTTGGTTCACGTGACTTTGTTAATTCTAAAAGAATTCCATTTTATTAATATGTCTATTAGTATTTCCCCACTTCTTAAAATCCACATTATATTTATAGCAAAGACTTATTAAAGTCTTCAATCCAAAAATGTCTATTTCAAAAGGCATCTTTCATTAATAAATTTAATGAAATATTATAATAGTGGATTACAGTTTTTCAAATTATAGCAGTCCAGCAGAAAAAAATTCTGATGGGCCCACCAGGCTATATAATTATATATTTGACTCCTCTCTAATTGCTCTTAATAAAAATATTGATCTATGTGGAGAAAGTACATCTAAATCTAGGCTGTTTATTCGTTTTTAAAGTAGAGATAAGAGTGTAGCTAACAACAAAATTCTGATTTTGCCTTTTTAACTTCTCTGCTTATTGCCTGGGCATACCTACCCACTTCCAGTTCTAAGGGTATAAGTGGTATGTTCTCTCCATCTGCCTGAAGGCTGCCCTTGCCCTTTGACCTCAGTGCTACTCAGCCTACACGCTCACTTCATCCAAATCACCTCTACTCATCCATTGGTTATGAGTCCTCTTCTCTGGGAACTTCTGCCTGTACCACCAAGCTTGGCTTATATTCCCTGCATGTGTTCATCTCACTTTAGCACTTTTCACAGTGTTGAAAATGTCTCCCTAAATGCCTTTCTTACTGACTAAGTAAACTAAGCTCAGAACAGAGAAGGACTATGTTGTGCTCAGATTTGTGCCTATAATGCTAAGCATAATATCAATTCTCAAAAAAATATATTTGTGGGACTAACTCCTAACATGACCATGTTAAATATTGGAACAATAAAGTGAAAATTTTATCACAATGTTGGCCACTTAAAAATATCAGTAATTGTGGCAGAGCAGGTGTTGCTCAGTGGCTGAGCACCTGCTTTGCATGGATGAGGTCCCAGTTTCAATCCCTGATACCTCCTTTTAAAAAAGTAATTGTTAGTACTTTAAGTGTTTTAAGTGTGGGGTAACACCTGCTTTAAGATGAATTAATAGGTGTCTCTGGGTTTATTTTTTAGCAGTAATCATATAAATGTAAAGATTATGTAATGTTGACACTAGCTGGAATTTAACCATGACTCATACCAGGTTTTCATGGCAAACGTGACATATGAAGTGAGACCATTACCTAGGAAATTGGAGTGTGTGATGGGAATAGAAAGCATCGACCTAAGTGACAGTGATTGCATTATCTAATACAGCTTTGATTTTCAAATGTTACCAAAAAAGAGGTAGCTTTCCAATTATTTGAGAATATTCAGATTCCCTGGCCTCCATGTTCTAGTGCAGACTCTCCTTTTCAACCAGTGCTTTTCAATTTCAACAGCACATCAAAGTCATGTATTGTTCCTAAAGCAGAACTCTGAGGAAGACCAGAGCATCTAAATACTCATGAGAAGTATTCTAATTCCCTTATTGCTTACAATGATGAGTAAATAGATAATATTTCAAGAAATAGATAATTGACTGTTATACAAACATATAAATTACAGAGGAACAACAAGAAGAACTGAAAAAAACTGAAAAAAAGGGATACACATTCAAAAATATCAGAAGGAAAATACAAATGTACACACAAACAAGGAAACACAGACCACTGTGATAAATTAAAATGGAGAATTAAAAATAAACAAGCATAAAACAAGGTAACAGAACTAAGAATAGAGGACATTGTTTTAAATAGCAAAAGACTGGAGGCTAATTAAACAGCAATTGACAGAGGTCTGGCCAAATAAAGTTTGAGACTTACAGATAATCAAACATTACCTAGACATTAAAAATAAAAAGGTAGTTTTTTTCTATGTACTGTTATGGAACAATCGCCAAGATACACTCTTAAGGGATGAAAGCAAGGTACAAATTATTACTCATATGTTGCTACCTTTTGTGAGAAAAGCGGAAAGATAAGTATCCTATGTAAATATTAATGTAAAAATATATATATGTATACCTTTGAATATGTATTATGTGTTTAATATGAACAGAATATCTCAGCAAGGTTCACAAGAGATAGTGATTGTTCCTACGGAGCAGATCCAGAAGACTGGAAAACAGGAGTAGGAGATTTTCTTTTTATTGTGTATCTATTTGAGCAGTTGAAAAATTTTAATGTGCTTGTAATATCTTTTAAGTTTTTAAATAGCTAATAAAGTAAAAGTCTCTGGAAGTAATTCTGATACCTAGAATAAAAAGCCATTGGTCCACTATAAACCATTTTAGACCTTAACAAAGCCACTTCATAGCAGAAGTTTTTCAACTTGGTTGTGCCATGGACTCCTTTGACAGTCTAGGAGAGCCTATGGACACATTCCCCATAATATTCTGATGTTTTTAAGTGGATAAAATAAAATACATAGAATTATAAAGGAAGCCATCTCTTTAAATTAATGATCAAAATATTTAAAAATATTAAACTTGCAGGTCTAATATCAACCAGACTTGTGTAATAGTGATGAACATAAATAATATTTTGAGATAGCCACATCTCAATCATAATATGAAAACATCTTCAATTTATTTTGGTAGCAAAATCACAGGAAATGTTGATAATACATGCTTTGTTGTCTAATTATAGGAAATGCCATATTCCAGTTAAAACTAATAAAAATAAAGACATGGTTTTTTTTTCCCTTACAAATTCACAAACTGCTCCTAAGGTGTACCCAGAACCCTTTGAGAGAGTCTATGAACTCCTAATTAAGAACTCTTTCTTTATAAGAATCTTCTAGGTATAAATTCCTTCATATTCAAAATTAAAAATTTAATACTGAATTGTCATTAGGATTTTATTTGAGTCGCTAAAAACATTACTGTAGAATTTTTGTTAATTCCAACATAACATATGCTTGGAGTATTTATTTTCTCTCAGGTATAACAGACAATACATTAGTCAGAAATATTATGAATAATTTGAGTCTATGCCAACATAGGAAATGAAAAACATATAGAACAATTATCCAGTGAATCTCTTCCATGTAGACATCTGTTAATATTGATACTAGCCTTTATTTCTGTAACAGAATTTCCTCTTTTTTCTCCACTCCACCCCAAAATCAACAGTTTCAATTTTTAATGTTTTTTTGTTTTTCAGGACTCGGGTATTAGTGTCCCCAGTACCTCTCCACACTATCACAGATGGTTACTGAAACCTACATCTTTAATTTTATTTAGCATTGGCTTTTTAATCCAGGATAGGAGACTGAAAGAAATTGCTCACGTTCTAGTGCCTCTGACTTTTAAACATTTGTTGCTTCTTTTCTTCCTATTGTCTCAAGCATCCAACCTGTTAATACTCTGGACCCTCTTTAAGTTGCAAAATATCCACTGTTTTGAAAACCTTCATCAGTCAGAAAATTGGTAAATTATACCTTCACGCTATCCATATTGAGTACCCATTACTCCTGGACATAGCACATTAACTGACTCATTAGCTATTTCAAACCATATGGACTTGGGTTTGGGCGGGTCATTGTGATAATATCCTGAGGTGAGTTTCCTAATTATTGCAATTATGTGATCTCAATCATGAGGCCAGGCACACAAAATAGTGCCGGTGCCTTTAGAATGGTGTCAGTGCACCCAGACAATGACTGAGATGAGCAACATGCTCTTTGGTTGTTATAAGTCCCTTGATACCCAAAAAGTAATTACTTGAAAAGTTCTGAGAAACTGCCAGAAATAGTCTGAGAATCCAGTAAGCATGGAATAATGCCCCAGTGCTTGACAATCATGAATACATTGCCCAAAGTTGAAAGTGGGGAAACCTGATTGCCTTAATGTTGATGCTATTTAGACGTTGTTTCTAATGCAAAGCTTATGTAGTACTTGAAGCAAGAAGGCAGATACTAAAAAAAAAAAAAAAGGACTGGGTAAAGAGAAAATGTAAAAATCATATTGTCCTTGAGAAATTCTGTGATGGCATCCCAAAATGAATATAAAGGGTTAGAAGTTCATATACTAGAGGGCAGTGGAAGGGGAAAGTAGAAGGAGGGGAGCAAAATTGTGGGTTTTTTTTAAGTAATTGAAAGATATTTTTTAAGAGCAAAATAGTAAATATATATTTACTACCCTCTTCACAGGTGCGTGGAAATTATGAACTACAAATTAAAATATGGCTACAATTAAAATCATCATTTCACAAAGGAATTAGGAAAAACCCTAAAGATCACCATTTCCTTTCATATTATTTTTCTGGCTTCTTTAAATAACAGCCAAAGCTGAACCTTAGAAGCCAAAGATTTCTGCTTCGAGGGCTCTAAGATATGAAAGGAAAGGACTAGCACAATCTAACCTGGCAAGGTGGGTCTGCTGGTGACACCTGAACATCTTTAGAGAACTAGTATAAAAGCCTTTGGGAGAAGTGGTCACGCACAGGTTGATAGAAACTACAAAGCTATGGAAAAGTGGCGATTTAGTGGAGAAATGAAAAAAGCATGTCATCTCACAATTGAATATTTATGATGACCAGAAAACTAGCCAGTAGAAGACATTTTTGTCTTAGAAAGATTCTGGAGATGAGGAGACATAACGGTAGCTCCTGAAAGAAACATAGTTAGGCTGGAGTTGTCAGTGTAAGTGGCTCTCAGATGTGTCAAGCACCATTCAAACTTGTGAATAGTGTGAGGGTCCAGTGGCAGATATTTCCAATTTAGAGGTTGAAATGTCAGGTTTAGAAAACCAGGACATATCAGGAATTAATAGAAGATATTTTTGTCCTATTAGAAGAATTAAAACAGAGTGAAATCCTAATTGGTAGTAGGAGTCTAAATTCAGTATATTTATAATGTTCAACAATAAGTCCATCGAAAAGATATATTAATTAGCTTTAATGTTTTTAACTTTATTTTTGGTGGGAAAGAGAATCATGGCCTTCCTGATAGTTCATTTTGGAATTGTTCTTCTTAAACTGTGTCTTTATTCCTAACAGTCTAGCCACAGATCTGTTTGAAGCAAATCTATTCCCTATGGTGTAAGAGCCAAACACCCTAAAGACATTTCACTCCAAGGTTTTGATGCTTTCTAAAGGTCTGACTCCTAAAATTCTAAGATCTAAAGGTGTCACAGAACACCCAAGTACTTTATGCCTGCTGAAGGTACAAAATTTAATTGGATAATGTAACTGAAGTTTTATAATAAGGATCAATAATTCCTGGAGCTAAGAGTTATCTAAAAAGATTCAAATTTGAAGAAAATATCTTGAGCTAGAAACCAAATGTAAATGGTTGATGATGGTGCTCTCTTTCCTTGCATGGTTGTTGGCTATAGAATGAAAATAGAAAGACAAGGTGTGGGACATCTCTTCTGGGAAGAGGACACTTCCTTCACATGGCTTCTCTTTCGTCAAATCATCCTTGTCCTTAATTCTGTGTTATATGAACATTGTACTCAGTATAGTAGAGTTAGGAGCACAGGTTCTGCATCTAAACTCCCTAGGTTCACATTCTGTCTCTGTTGCTTCTAAGATATGTGATCCTAGGCAAATAACTAAGCCACTCAGAACCTCAGTTTTCTTCACTGTAAAACAGGGAAAACAATAATGCGTATCTCATCTTTTTTCTTTTTTAACTAATACATGATAACACCTATGAAGCAATTAGATCAGGGCCTGACATGTATTGATAACTTAATACATGGTAAGTCGTTATTATTGCTACAATTAAGACAATTTCCTTCTTTAATTTGATTTCTCAACAAGAATTACAGTAATCCCAAAGTCAAGAGCAAGAGAAAGAAATAACATCACAGGTCAATTTTTTTTCATTAAAATATTTGCTATATTTCAATCATTTCAAAGTTAATTGTATTTTACCTACCTTTATTGCTGCTCAGGGCTATTCTGTGAATTCTACTCATTCATAAGCCGTGGTTTATCTTATTGTCTAACTTCGATCTGACAGACAGCCAAGAACTGTGGCCTGAACATTTTTTTCTGAGATAAAATGAATCCTCAAGCTGGATTAAACAGGCCCTTCTCTTTTAGAATGCTTTATCTTTTTATATCAAGGTTGGTTGCATTTACCAGAGAAAGGATGCAGATCAGGTAAGGTTCTGCTAGAGATACTCCAATCATTTACCTGACATTTACAGATTACCATCTCCTGTATTAGTCATTCCTTCCAAGTAGTGCCTCTTTTATCTAACTTTTGCTCCCATATTACTACAAAGCATTCATCAGTTTGTAATGGTCCCCATGATTTCAATATAGATGACACACTTCATGCATTAAATTGTGTTCTAAAAACTTTATGTAAATAAAATAAAATGTGACTCTACTGGGGAATTTTAATACTTCAGTTACTGCAAGTTTTTCCTCTTTTCAATGTACTCTGTCTCAGTTGTTCCATTACTTTCATGAAGATGTACAAATGTGAAATTTTTGAATTGCTGCGAATATTTGAATGTCTGTTACATAACAGTGATGGTTGCTTGTAAGACCAGTGGGCAAGAGTGTGTGTGTATGTGACTGCTAAGTGTCTAATTTATATAATTAGTTTCTAAACATGAAAGCCTCTAGATATTTAGTTCAGGAAAGTTGATATGACCTCCAAAGAATAAAAATCTCTAGTAAGTATTTCCAGTGAATATTAATGAGGGCCCTAAATAATTCCTACTTCTTGAATGAGGCTTGTTGGCATTGGCATATGCAGCATTTAAAAGAGTGAGTATGATTCTGTTTCTTCTTAGAATGTATTGACTCTAATGGAGAAAAAGGTCATTTAATAACTTTATTTTTTTATAGGCTGGTGACAAAACAGAAACGTTTCTTTATTGACTGCTAAAGGTATAAGAACTTATAAGTTTTAGTAGGTTTTAGTTAACCTGTGGCTATATGATTTAAAACTTTTATTTAAATAAAGTAATGATAAGTTTTCAATAGTGGTACCATTTTTTTTTTCTCAAATTAAGTGTTCTAACATAGAGGGAACTGATGGTGGTAAGGGTAGAAAAGTAGTTGTTGGATATCATTAGCCATCTGTGGAAATGGTGACATCAGAACTATAGGAAACAGTCAATTACAGAGTTGGTAAACCATATAAATTAAAATTTTTGTATGTCTGAGTCAATGTACATAAATATTAATTTCAGTACAAGCAGAACGAACTTTCTTACAAGTGTTTCGAGTATTCTGGAATAGGAAAATAATACTTGGTTTCATTTCCAAGGTATAGAAGTATAAGTATCCAACATGAAAGGGTAACCAAAGAGGGGATACATAGGAATATTTACAGTAATAAAAGAGAAAAAAATGTTCATCATCTGAATGGAAACTTGCTTGCATTTCCATGAACATGGACAATATCTCAAAGTGTGATCTTAATAAAAAGAATTGGATAGGACTAATTAGTATACATAGTTTTGATAAAATAGGACTAACATTACTATTTGGTGGAAAAGGGAAACACCATGGCTAGGGCTTCCTGGTGAATAAATGCCTGGTAAGGAGGACAGTAACTGTTATTAGATAGGGCTCAGCCATCCTATAATCTATCTATTGAATCTAGATGGAAATATCTGAATGCTGCAAAAAGAATTTACCAGCTATCTTTAGGCCTTCGAGGACGAGAAAATGCTTTCATCCTTGGGGTGACTATTGATTCTAATTTAATGCATTGTACTCCAGTGTGACAGCATAAGGAAGTGATACTTAAGAGTGACAAGAGGTAGCATCATTTTCCGTTCTTGTCCATAGCTCCTATTTATAATAGCACTAGATCAAGAGTTAGTAATACATAAGAAAGGTGAGCCAGTTCTTCCAAAGAGTAAACAGTAGAACAGTTTCTAGGTTCTTGAAACTCTTGACATCTACATTAAAAACATTTAGAAATTTGACCTCCTTCTAAACATATGCTTAGACCTTCTGGAAGATGAGAGATCTAATTGCAGTTTAGTCACCTAAAATTCCAAAAGCCACTAGAGGAGTCTATCTGATAAATGCTGTTAAAAGCCTAAAGAACTCTATGGAAACTGATAAGTTCTTTTCTATTTCTACTATAAAACAAATAGGAAAAATAAGAAGACAAACTTCCCAGCAGGAAGAGATCAATTTAAATAGGGTCTCCAGTTTTCTTCCACCTTTAATATCCTTTCTCTGTCTGGCCCACTTCCATCACTCTTCTCTGAATCTTGACTGGTCCTATCTTGGCCACCTCTGGACTTTCACTCTCAGAGGGCTCTGATTTTCCTCTCTAAATTGTCTTAGGTAGGATCATCTTGCTTTGTATCAATTTAGGTAGAAACAAGGTTTGGCTTTTTCAAAAGGAATTTTTACTAATTTAAGGGGAAACTTAAGTGATTCTATGTGGACCAAATGTAGACTTGACCAAAAGCTAGTAGTATGGTTTGCATAACTTATAAGGTCTTGCCCTGTTTTCTTTTATTAGCCAGTCTTTTCTCATGGTCAGATTAAATTATTCAGACTGCTACTCCGAGGCAGGTGTACACGGCCTCTCCTATCATGTTGAGGTTAACAGGAATGGACACTGCTGCTCTAGGCTGTGAGTTGCCTTTGACTCATCTGACTCACTTTCCCTTGAGTACCTGGATAAAGAAGGTGAATCCCTATCTGGCCCTAGCAATGCTTTCTGAGGCTCTGAAACAACCCACACAGCCCTTATCATTATAGTTTGCCTTTTCTGGATATTATTTGAGCTACATATTCTTGATTCTGAGTTTCTGTCCTTTAGAGGCAAGTTAGTGCCACTTCTCCCAGTAACACTTTATCCCTTATCTAAGTAAACAATCCTGGTTAGCCTCAGAGTTGAGTTTTTAGTAGGTGGCTTCAGGCATAAAATATGTTCTTAGAATAGTTAAAAGCCTTCTTTCTATTTTAAAGTTCTTGCTGTATTTTGAGGACTGCTTGAACTTTCACCAACTTGATAACTGATATCAAGCTTATCCTTAATAAATATGCCCACAAATATTGCTGCTTATTTTCCCAGACCTAATAACTTTAAGTTAGCTACGCCCTTACAATATTGCCATAACCCTGAGCTTTGGCATGGACCCCCCAAAAAATCATATTTTCTTATTTGATCATGTTATGGTTTAAATGTCTAAGATCCCATTAGAAATGTCAAGGGATAATTAGATATACAAGCTTGAAACAGGATTGGTCAATACTTGTGCAACAGATTGAATTTTCTAAAAAATGGCAGTGACTGTCTTTTTCATCCTTCAGGCTCTTTTCTGTTGTGATCTTGACAGTAAGGTAGGGTCTGTTCTTGACATACTTCTCTTCCTGCGTGCTCCCAAGTTAGCTGGGCTGGGGTTGCTTTCCAACAGGGGAAAGTTAAAGGAAAGAAGGGTTATCAAGGCTTGCCTTAATTACACAAGAGTGTTCTCCAAGTTCTACATGATCCAGCTCAGCTCACTAAGGCTAAGTTTCCACAGAAGGGTTTAGGGTCCTGTGACAGTTTTAAAACATGGCTCCAAAATTCTTTGACACTCTTCTTATTGAAGTATAGAGTGTATGTATCTCCTCTTAAATCTGTGCTCTGTGACTGGTTGACTGAAAGACCATGGTGGAAGCTACGCTGTGGCAGATTTTGGCCTTGAAAATTGGCAGCTTCCACTCCCCATCTCTTAGGATGCTCACTCTTGGAAGCCATTGTGCTGTAAGAGGAAGTCCTGCCAACAGCCAACACAAAAATGTGAATGAGCCATCTTGAAACTGGATCCTTTAGGCCCCAGTTGAGCTTCCCCAGCTGAGGCCATGTGGAACAGAGATGAGCTGTCCCCATTGAGCCCAGCACAAACTGCAAGTCACAAGCAAAATAAATGTTTGTTGTTATTTGAAAAGGAGGGGTGGGGGGGAGGAGAGGGAGAGATGATCTATGTCCCGTTTTCTCAAATCTGGGTGAGCTTGTGGATTGCTTGCCATCAATAGGATAAAATGACACTACAGGACTTTTAAGGTTGGGTCAGAAGAGGCAAGGCAGCTTCTGCTTTGTTCTTTGGAACACTCATGGCTTGATGCCATGAGTCACCATGTAAGCAGTCCTACTACCCTGGGGTTGGCACGCTGTGAGAAAGCCAAGTCACAGTCATCAATCAGACTTAAGTCTCCAAAACCAAATGTGAGTGATGAAACTGTCAGCTCATCCCATTTCCCAGGCTGTGAGTCACTCTAGCCTATGAATTTTCCCAGCTGAAACCTCAGACACAATAGAACAGAAACACGCCATCCTCATTGTGCCCTTTCCAAGATCCTGATCTACAGAATGCTAACAAACCTATTGTTTTATGCTGTTTTGTTGCATAGCAATGATAGCTAAAGCAACTGGGAGTATACATTTGAGAGCCCTCAACAGATACATTGCATCTAAACTTTTTTGTTCCATGTGCCCCTTTGCCAGTCAGGTGAAATAAATAGTACTGTAATTTATTTATTGCATACATTCATAAGTGAAGGAAATGCTAGATTTCAGTCAGAGGTCAGAGAAAATAAAGATAAGAAGTTAATTTTTTTTCAATTCAAGCCCATGGACTCCCTGAAATCTTTCCATGGACCTACTGAGGGTCCATGTACCCCTGGTTTAGAACCCCTGATCTAAAGCCTTGAAACTGGAGGAAATGAAAGAAAGCCAGTATCTTCATCCTGGAGTAGAGATGGAAAAGAGACATGAAACCAGTAGGCTGGGAGTAGTCCAGGGAGTATGGTTTCCTGGAAGTTTTAAGAAGAGAGCAGAGGTTAAAGAGGTAGCATTTGGTGAATGATAAGACCAAGACCTCCTCTTTTCCCCTCAAACTAGTTGGCTTAAGTAGGATGGGAATTAAGAGGTCAAATGAAGAAAACTTTAAAATTCATGTTACAATGATATTTAAAATAGTTATGTAGGCTTTAGATCATGAACATTTATAGGCAGTATCATACAACTGTAATTTTCCTAATTCATATACAACTGAATGTTAGGTGTTTCCCAGTCTCTTGTGATATAGGTAAAATTGACTCAAGACTCCTTCCTAAAATCTCTCTGGATTTTCATGGTTTCTTGTGTTCTCACTGCTACCTCTGGACTGCTGCTTCTTTGTGTGCCCTCTCTGATTTGAGTCACAGGTGCTTAGATGTGGAAAATGGATGCTTCAATTTATACCATCACTCATATAAAATGAAAATTGGAAGGAAGGTAGAGAGGAGTTGAAATTACAGCAACCCAAACAACTTAGAGTGGAATAGTAGATAGTGTTGGTCTTAAAGAGTCCTTTGTCCACCCCACAACCAATATGTCTCCACAATGACTCCTTACCCCATTCAGAATTCAGCTTCAAAACATCTCTTTCTTTGGTCTCTCTTCCCCTTTCTGAATTGTTTCCTACCCCTTCACTCCTGGACAATTCTTGGAACTCCAAATTCTTTCTGATTCCTACAGAATGATTTTTCCTTCATATCCTAATCCCCAGAACCTTTGACTATGTTACGTTACAAGGCAAAAGGCAGTTTGCAGATGTAATTGCATTAAGGATCTTGAGATAAGGAAATTATCCTGGATTACCTGGGTGGACCCAGTAATTACAAGGGTGCTTATCATAATGGGGGAATACGGTGAAAGTCAAATAGAAAAGATGGAAGATACTAATCTGCTGATTTTGACAATGGCAGGTAGGGTCACCAGCCAAGGAATGCAGAAAGCTGGAAGCTAGAAAAAGTAAGGAAACCACTTCTCCCCTAGAAATTTTAGAAGGAATTCAGTCCTGCCAACATCTTGATTTTAGGACTTCTGATTCCAAAACAATAAGAGAGTAAATATATGCTGTTGAAAACACTAAGCTGAGGGTACTTTGCTACATCAGCAATAGGAAATTAATACATATGTGTGGCAGTTTGAAGTTCTTTTGTGAATTCCAGAAAATCGCATTATTGAAACTGGTCCATTCCTGTGGATGAGGGACCTTTTGCATTAGAGTCAGTTAGGGGACCTTGATTAGATCACTTTTGATTAGATTGCTTTGGGGTCTTTGATTGGACCATGTCGGTGAGGCAAGTCCCAGGTAAGACTCCACCCTCTTGCTGGTGTCTTCAATAAACTGAGAACTGAAAGCAGAAGCACACACACAGAGAAAGAGAGCTGCCATTATGACCGTGCCATGTAAGAGAGAGTACTCCCGGATTGCCAGCAGTCACAGAAAGACAAAGAAGCCCCAAGGCTGAGAATGAGGCCTAAAGAAACCCCCATGAGACTGAAAGAGAGGCCAGAGGCTGGAGGCTAGAATAAGTAGAGCACAGAGGCACAGAAAGAGGCCCCTGAGAGGCTAGGCTCATGGAGCAGCTCAAAGCTGAAAAGACAAGCTGCTATGTGCTTGATCACCCACACCTGAGGTCTGGGAGAAACCAGCCCAGAGGAGAAAGCAGAGACCCAGACAGAGAGCAACCACTTTACCTCACCATGTAGCAGGAGTCCAGGATTCCGCAGCCATCTTTTGGTGAAAAAGCATTTCTTCTGCTGCCTTGATTTGGACATTTTCACAGCCTCAGAACTGTAAGATTTCCTCCTAATAAAATTCTCATTGTAAAAGCCAACCCATTTCTTGTATATTGCTTTGCAGCCTCAGCAAACTGAAATATGCTTTCTTTAGTATCATATATGAAAAATGCCTTCTTTAACTTTATTGTATATGTGAACAAAAGTTTTCTGTAGAATGGTTTTCTACTTATTGTAGTACATTTATTTTTATAAAAATAATTTCCTCAAAAGAAGGAAAATAGTTTAAATTATAGGAACTTTCCTCAGGCATGTAAATTTTTCTATTTGGTCATCCATAGACAGCTATCTATGCTTCTCCCATCTTGTTTATGGCCACGTAGAAATGGCGATGGTTTCTGTTAGCCTGATATGAGTTCCTACTAGAATCCATCCAGTCTAGATCAGAGGCTATTTTAGTTTGCTAAATGCTGCCAGAGTATCAGAAATAAGTTGGCTTTTACAATGGGATTTATTGGGTTAAAAGTTTACCATTTTGAGGCTGTGAAAGTATTCAGATAAAGGCATAATCAGAGACGCTTTCTCACCAAGCTGCAACTGTGGGTGATCAGGCACATGACTGGGCACAATGGTGACATCTGAAAGTTTCCACCTCTTCCTCCAGGCTCACTTTCTCCCCGAGCTGTAGCTATGGACAGTCTGGCAAATGGCAGCATCTACTCCCCTCTCCCCTCTCCTCCAGGCCTCATTGCTTTTGTCTTCAGTCTAAAGTGGCTTCCTCAGCTCCCAGGCCCATCTCTCTCACCTCCTGGGTTCCTCTCCATCTCTGTAGCCTTCTTTCTGTGTCTGTGACTTTTTATTCCTCTGTTTCCAGGATCATCTACTAATATCATTGTTCTTTTGCCATATAAAACACACCAAGTTCTTTCCCACGTCAGGACCTTTGCATTTATTCTTTTGCCATGAAATGTTCTTTCTTCTCCTCTTTGCCTCTTAGTAACTCCTCATTCTTCAAGTTCTCAATTAGATGTCACTCCCTCAGAGGTACCTCATGACCTTGCCTGCCAGTTGAAATTAACTCCTCCGGTTATTACTTCATGTAGAACCCTATTGTTACACTCTACTCCAGAATCAAAGAATATTTGAATTGCTGTTTCTAGCTTCTCTGTAGTGATTTCTGGCCATTTCATCTCACCCTGTTCCATTCCCTCAATTCGCCTTAGCTCCTTGGCAGGAGCACCACCTCTCATCTTTGTTCTTCACTTCCCAAAGCAGTGCTAAGAGAACACTGACCCCAGATTTTGGGCTGTGTTTAGCTTCATTAACGTAATCATTCAAAAATATTTATTGAGCAACTATATGCTATGTTCTAAATGCTTGTCATAAATCAGTAGAAAAAAGAAATATTCCTACTCCTGTAAACTTCAAAACTTCAAACTCTTAAACTAAATTTATCATTAGGTAATGACTGCCAAAAAACAAAAACTTGAAATTTGATGTTACTATTAATATTTCCATCAACCACAGTGATCACAACAGGTTATTCTCTCTCCCTGGCCTAGCCTGGTCCTGGGTTACCTCGTTACAGATTCCCTCATCTTTAAGCCACATCAGGAGAAACCAAACTTCTCCATTAACACATTAACAGAATTTACCATTATCAACATCATCAACAGTAGTTTAAGTTCTTGGTATTAACTTCCCTTTTCCAGACTAGGCCCTTTGTGAAATGAACTGACCCCTCAAATTTTGTTTTTAAAGAGAGCATGATCTCCTGAAGATGGGTTAAGTTGCCAACCTTTCAACACCTTACCTGTAAAAATTCCTTAATCCATGTAAACTAGTATTTTTCTTTTCCTCTACAAAGAAAATTTACATGATAGTTTTCAAGATCTAGTAGCCTTGGGACATCATTCTTACAACAAGGAAAGTTATTTCTGTTTGCCTCAAGTCTTGTATATTTGGTATGGCCACCTGAATTGAAAACAAAACAAAAAAACATGAACTTCAAGAGCCTGATCCTCCCTTGGTGCAGGGAACAGGCTTCCATGATGCCAGCTCACTGTTCCATGAGGCCCTGCAGTCCCAGTGGTGGTCCAAATGTTTCTGGATCTGTATAGGTGAAGTTGTGTCCTGATGATACTGTTCCTAGGTTTCATCTTTATCCTTAATACCCCAAATTTCGGCTGGGGGGGTGGGGAGGTAGTGATCAGTCAGTATTTTCTCTACTAAGTTATGGGCACATTGTTCTTCCAAAGGAGGATGCTTGTTGTTGGTACTCCATGACTTCCTTCAATACAATTCTACCTATACTATATTTAACAGAAATGTCTCAAAGTGTCTTGCATTCAGTCAGTATACATCTTCACTTTCTGGTGCTAAGGTGTACTTTTTCCTCCATCCCCCCATCCTTACTAATATTACATTGGGGATTTCAATGGGAAGTAAGGAGTAGGAAGATAAAAATCTGTGCTCTTCTCATGATCTCACCGAGAAACTTCAAATAATTTCTTCACCAGACTGTGATCTCCTAGAAACTCTTACTCTCTTTCTGTTGCGTTGCCTATTTGTCAGTTTCTTTTTGTTATGGGTAGGATTTTCATTTCAGGAAAATATTATGTATATTAAAAATTCAAGAGTATCTATATGATATGCAATATTCTGGAATAGATTGGCCAGATAGCTTCAGAGGAAGATTTCACGATTTTAGAAACATTTGGATTTCATAGCTGAGTATCTTTGTGAAATGAGTCAGCACTGTCATGAATACTTCAAAGTGTTGATTGCTTCCAGTATTTTCGTATTTGAATGCTTATCACCCCTGTCAAATCAATTCAGCATTTCTAACTCCACTTCTAGGAAATAGGATTTTGTAGTCTTCCTCTTTGTAACTTGGAAGAAGAGAATGGAGAAAGCTGCAGGAAGCTTGATCAGAATTCCTACATTTTATAAGTGGATTCAACTGACATCAGATGAAACCCAACCATGTTTGTGTGAAAACATGAAACACTAAGATGTGGATAATATTCAGATATAAAATTAGACTTTTGTGTAAGAGGACACTGTCCTCAAAAGAGTGTTGTTCTTTTGCACCGTATTATTGGGAATTTAAGTTAGAAGCAAAAATTTCCAATACGAATTATAGTTGTTATTCACCAGAATGACTTCATAAGAATGGCTTATAAATATCATTTTAAACATCCTTAAACAAGAGAATTTTTTATTATTATGCCTGAGATAGCTAAATAAAGTACAGTATTTTTCTAGAATTTAGAACAACATAATATATGATTAATATTATCCAATTGCTTCCCAACTAGTTCCACTTTTATGATTTTTTCTCACCTAATCTGTTTGCTTAACAGGGAGTAAAATATAAGCATCATCATATTTCATTTTCCAACAAGAAAAGGGAGTATATTTGATATAATAATATTACTTTTGCCCCTTTATATAGAGCAAAAGGAATATATTGCTATGAAGTACCCATGTTCTACTTGGTGCCAAATTATCTTTCCTTATAACCTTTCGTAAAACAAATGTAGTGAAGAGGTGGTGGTTGTGGCAGTTTGAGATTATTTATGAATTCCAGAAGAGAGATTATGCTTGTAAACTGGTCTTTTCCTCTGGGTATGATAACCCTTTCATTGTATTAGATTCAGCTGAGATGCATGATTAAATTATGTTAAGATTAGGATTTTGATTCAACCACATAATTAGAGTGCCAATCAGCATTGAGTCCCAGCCCCGTTGGAGGGCTGATAAAATACACTTCACACAGAAGTAGATACACAGAGAAGAAGTAGACACAGAGAAGAAGAACACAGAGGAAGAGAAACAGCTCATTAGACACAGTAGAGGCCTGGGAAGAAGGATGAGCCCAATAGTCTACAGCTGACCTTTTGAAGAGACCGAAGCAGCTGAGCCAGGAAAGAAACAAGCCCTGGGGTGATAGATAAGCCTTATGCCAGCCTACAACCGAGATCGGAAGATGCTGAGACTATAGAGGTTTAAGAGGATGAAGGAAGCCTGAACACTCACAGACATCACCTGCCATCTTGCTTCAACACATGATAAATGACTGAGTGAAAAAGTATCTCTTATAGTACCTTGAGTTGGACTCTTTAGGGCCTTGTGACTGTAAGCTTCTACCCCCAAATAAATATTCTTTATAAAAGCCAACAGATTTCTGATACTTTGCACCAGACCCCTTTTGGCTGACTAATACAGTGGGCATATCATTAATTTCATTGTAGAGAGGCAACATGGATTTTTCTTTGTTGTGGCAAGTAAAATATTTCAGTGGTCTAAAATAAAATGTTCATTTACTGCCACCCTTCCTATCCAAGACTGGAATAACTCAATATAATCAGTAATAGGATGGCATGTATATTGCATAACCCTTTCTATGTTCATACAAATGAAATTAATATATGCATATACAGAAAGAACAAGAAGTTAGTATAACCAAGAAAAAATTTTAAAAAGAATGGAGAAATGCTTAAATGTACTATAAAATTATTATAATCAAAGAATATGGGGGAGGAATTATAGCTCAAGTGATTGAGTGCCTGCTTCCCACTTATGAGGTCCCAGGTTTGATCCCTGGTAGCTCCTAAAAACAAACAAAAAAACAACTCTCATTGGGAAGTGGATGTAGCTCAGTGGTTGAGCACCTGCTTCCCATGTATGTGGTTCTGGGTTCGATCTCAGGTACCTCTTTAAAAAAAAAAACAATATCATATTGGCTAAGGAATAGACCTTTCACATATGGACTACTTTACATTCTGTGTGGCAGTTAGTGTTAGTCTCCTGCTCAAGTTCCAGTGATTCTCCATTTTCTACAGTAGTGCTGTTCAATAGAACTTTCTATGATGGAAATATTCTATAATCTGTCTGGTCCAATAAGATAGTCACTAGCCACTATTAAGCGGTTACTGATCACCTGAAATGTGGCTAGTGAAACTGCGGTACTAAATTTTTAATTTTATTAAAATTTAACTAATTTAAATACAAATGACTAATGACTACATATGGCTATATGTCTACTGTACTGGACAGTACAAACTTCTTGTCAAGCATTTATCTCATAATTTTATCTTCAACAACCTGAACTCAAAGCGTCTAGGCACTAAGGATAAAAATGGAAAAACCTGTTAGAATCTAACTGCTTGTCTTCTGGGGGGGGTGAGGGGAAACAGAAGTAGTTTATGAATCTTTTAAATATTTGCATACGCACAATGAAAAAATTAAAGAAGAAAATTTGTTTGTGGAAGACACAGAGACCAAACTCCCAATTATTACCTGAGTATTTAAAGGACATGGACCAATTAGAGCCATACATTGATACTGGATTGCTTTGAAACTCGTCACTACTCAACGCACTTTGAGGTGAACACTTTGTCCCGGTACTCTAATCGTTTGTTTGGTACTTGATGCTCAAGATGGAACTTGTCAATGTTGGTTGCCTCATGACTCACTACACCTTCCAGCCAAAACAAAGAGTCATGCATTAGTCATGTGGAAGCTCTTGCCCTCTGCGCATCCCATTGCAGTCTTATCTTAGCTTCTGTGGTCATTTAGTGTATTTTTGCAGTTTTTTTCCCTTATCACATCCTAAGAAAATAAGTAGTGATAGCAGCGGGCAGAAAAGAAAATTACTTTGCACCACCACTGAGTAAAAGAAGAGAAATAACAGGTAAATATGAGAGTGGCATTTACATTACTGATCTTGCTAGGGAATACAGTATGCCTAGAACAAAGGTCACCATCATCATTAAGAATAAAGAAGCGATAAAAAAAGGTGGATGTTGTGAAAGGAGTTAAAGCAGTAACAAAGCAACATTCCCAAACACTTGAGGAAGTTGAAAAGCTGTTAAAAATTTGGGTAAATGAAGCAGTTAGCAAGCGACAGTGTATTGGAAGCCACACTATGTGACAGAGCAAAAGTGTTGCATGCCAATTTTTTGAAAAACCAACCAGAACTGATTGATGAGTGTTGAAGGTTTTAAGGCCCACCACAGCTGGTTTGAAAAATTTTAAAAGAGGACCAGCATGAATATGGCATGGAAGAATTTGTGGCCAGAAATTGGGACTCAGAGAGACTTTGAAGGGTTTGAGGCTGACCCCAAGTCTGCAGGTACAGAGGGCACAGTTGTGCAGGATACTGTCTTTGGGCCAATCCATGGGTCTGGAGGTCGATGCTGCTGATGTTGAGGAGTTAGTGGAGGAACATCTGGACAAAGCTCTGACAAGCCAAAATGTGAATTTATTGAATGGCGAAACAATTTCACACTTTTGAGGAATTCTGAAAAGATGACAGAAGCAGTTCACATTTGGTAAGTTTCTAGTGAAGGTAACAAAGAGTGTGTCAGACCCTGTGGTGCAAGTTGAAAAAAGGCAGCAAAGAGAAAGAACACCTGAAGTGCAAGTGCCCGATGTTTTATTAGAGGGGTCTCTCCTTCCAAGCAACCCTCCATGTAACCTCTCCTCCTCACCACTCTCCTCCCACCACCCCATTAAGCCATGGACTCTTCTCAGTACAGGTAAAGTGATGTTTTTATTTTATTTAAATCTAAATATTTATTAATTTTTAGGTTTGTTTCTCATGTAAAGTAATGATAAACAACCCTATATTTTTACATATTACCTTAAAAATGTGCATTGTCTTTGGTTTGGGAACACATTAAATTTATTTACATTATACCCTATGGGGAAAATTTCTTTGTACTTGTTTTTGGTACTTGTCCTGACTCCTGGAACCAATTATCGATGAGTAACGAGATACCACTGTACTTCCTACTTAAGAGTATTCCCAGGATTAAGGAAATTGAAGATGGAATACTAAAATCTGAGGGGGTATCTTCTATGTTAGGTTCTTAATCACCTCTATCAGTCAGGAATCTTCAGTGAAAGAGAATATATACATTATATTTATATTAATAATAGAGAATATAACAAACATATTACATAGAGATACAATACAAAGATAAAAATGTATTTATTTTATTTTAAAGAAATAACTTATGCACTTGTGGGGACTGGAAAACCTGAAATCTGTAGGGTAGGCTGGCAGGCTGAAATTCAGGCAAGAACTTATGCTGCAGTTTTCAGGCAGAATTTTTTTTCTGGGAAACCTCTGTTTTTGCTCTTAAGGCCTTCAACATTATCAAGGGTAAACACCTTTACATACAGTCAACTGATTTTAAGTGTTAATCACATCTAAAAAATACTGTCACAGCAACAGTTGGATTAATATTTGATTAAATAACTAGGTACTATGGCCTAGCCAAGTTTACATACAGAATTAACCATCATATGATCTTTTCCTCATTTAAACCTCACAATACCCCTCTAATATAATGGTTTTCATTCTCCTTTTGCCAGTAAGGTAACTGTTTTCAGAAAAAGATCAAAATATTGAATAGAAAACTGAGTAAAGCTATGAACCAAAAATTAATTTTAAAAAGTCCAGTAAACAAATGGGAAGTTGTTCAACCTCACTGGTAATCAGGGAAATGGAAATGAAAGCAGCAAAAATAATTTGCTATCTGATTGGAAATAATATGCAGTATAGCAAGTATTCATTCAAAACTCATATATTTGATTGCCTGCTTCATGCCAGGAAGTACCCTAGGTGCTAGTGAAATAATACAGATAAAAATTCCTGTTTTCATGATCATTTGTAATAAAATTGAAAATAACTAAATATCCATGTAAAGGGTAATGGTTAAATTATGATACATCCATACTGTGGAATACTAGAAAACATTTAAAAATAAAATGTGGTAAAATAATTATAAACTGATGCTGGTTAGGGGAACTCAGGAACCGTTAATTGATTTTTTAAAAAATCAAAATATGGAACAGCCAGTCGAGTATTATTCAGTTATGTAAAAATAAAACAATTTTAAAAAAAGAAAACAAACCTTCACTACTCTCTATAACTTGCATAATCATGGTCAGCTTGCTCCCTCATTTTGAAAACAGCCTCAGCATAGGATCATGTTCTAAAAAACAACTCTCCTGTAGCCAAAATGTTCCTGAGAACATTGCCAAAAGGGGGACTACATTCAAGTCTTTAAAATGCTCTTTTATATCTCTTTCAGTCTCACAACAGCTGCTCTCCAAAAAGTTTTTCCTCCTCTTCTCTCCTTATTCCCTAAAAGTCTTTCCTAAACCCAGTAGGATTGAACCATTGTCTTCTCTATTTCTTCTTGTCTTGTTCTATTATTTTTTTCTCTCTTGTATTTCTCCTTTAATTCAATATAAATTTGCTGGCTTCCTGAGATTCCCTCCTCTTCTTCCCTGCATTTATTACCTTAACAGGCATATTAAAGTTCAGGACTTGAGGAGTAAATACTTAGTGGTGGAAAGAGCATGACTAGAGAGAAAAAAAATGGGCTTGTTATACTGAGATCTGAAAAGAGCTGAATAAAAACATTACGTACATACAGTATAGACAAACAATGGAAAACAGATAACTTAAAACATTTTATGGAAAGAAAAAAAACACTGAAAAGAAATGCACTAAAATGTTAACTGGTATTTTTTTTTTTTTAATGTTCTTCTATGAGCAGTTTTCCCTCCTTAGATCAGGTTTTGGTATGTTTCTCAATTATTTATTATAAATAAGATTTTATAATAAATGGACTTAAATATTGGCATACCTTAACAAATTCGATAATTGTGTGGGTCCCAGCTTGAGTGTACATTTTTGCTTATGTTGAGATTCATACACATTTGAGTCTACTTGTCTGGGAGAACAAAATGTCTCCAGGGAAGGAGAGAACTCACCGTAACAAAAGGGGAAGTCAGGAAGACAGAGTTTGTCCAACAACTTTTCTGATGTCCAAAGGAGTAACAAATCTGAATACTATGTGGTGTCTGTTTCTTGATGTATCTGCTCCTCTCCACTCCATGTTTAAGTTCTGAGTTTAGGGTGAGACTTTGAAGAAAACCTGAATAAAGTGCTTACACTAAAAATCTGATAGCCTCTGTAGTAAAGGGAATTAGGCCTAGGTCTTTTTTTTTTTAAAGATTTATTTTTCATTTATTTCTCTCCCCTTCCCGGCCCCCCTGTGCCCTCCCCCCCCCCCCCCCCCAGCTGTCTGCTCTCTGTGTCCATTTGCTGTGTGTTGCTCTGTGTCCACTTGTATTCTCAGCAGCAGCACTGGGAATCTGTGTCTCTTTTTGTTGCATCATCTTGCTGCATCAATTCTCCATGTGTGCGGCACCACTCTGGGCAGGCTGCACTTTTTTCACGCTGGGTGGCTCTCCTTAGGGGGTGCACTCCTTGCATGTGAGGCTCCCCTGCATGGCATGGCACTCCTTGTGCGCATCAGTACTGCCCTGGGTTTGAACCTTGGACCTCCCATGTAGTAGGCAGATGCTCCATCCATTGAGCCAAATCTGCTTCCCAAGCCTAGGGCTTTTAAGACAAATGTGACCCAAAAGGGTAAAAGAGCCCTTGCTTCTTCTGCATGGACCACAGCTTGGCTTGAGTTATTTGAAGGCTCCAGAGAATACAGATCCACTTTGACTCCCCGTAGGCTACAGGAAGTTAGGGATGGAACTATCTGGAAGGAGGCAGGTGCCTTCCACCTAGCTTTTCAGGGAGCCCATGCCTCAGCAGTGAGTATCAATGAAGAGGTCTATAGAAGAAGAAAGAAAAGGACAGGGCTCATTTAGGAGGACATCTGAAATAGCTGCTGGCAAATGACAGGAATATTTGAGGAATAGAGGATTCTTTTCAGGAAAACCCAAAAGAATGACTTACAAATGGGAAATTGTTTCATACTACTCCTCTGAATACATCACCAACTCTATTCCTGCAGAACACACAGCTTCTCTACCAGGTGACTCCTACATTTTCAGCTTTTTAAAAATTTTATTGGAAGCATGTTAGTTGGGAAGAAAGATGATATGAAATATAAATATAGTCAGGATTAAACTTTTATCCATTTGAGGAATGGACAGGATAGGACAAACACTACTTTTTCGGCTACCAAATGTTACTCTTTATTCAATTATGTCTGAGAGATCATCGGGTACATTTTTAGATCCAAATTGCTGGGCAACAAGAATTTACTGTTTTTATTATTATCCCTGGAAAAGAGTTTGTTGAACTTGTTGACATACCAACATATGACATTTTAAATTATTTTTGTATCCTTGTCCTTCATTTATATGGACGATCAAGAAATATATCTATTAGATAACTTCATACACTTTGTAATGGTCTTATATATAAAGAATGCAAAGGATATACATATTTAGTCTGATTATATATATATGACAGGTTTGAGACTTCTTTTATCTAAGTAACTTATTTTCAGTATTTCTTTTGATAACTGCTTAGCTTTCCAGGTATTGTGGGTTTATGAGTGGAAATCACCTCCTGATATTTATAAAACAAAAACCAGCTCTTCTTTGGCAGGCAAATATATTTCTTACTGAAGTGATTTCTTTTTCTAACATTAAACTAAAATGTTGGATTTCTAAATGTTTTCTCTATGCATCATCTTTAACACTTTGATATGAAATAACCTTGGCCTTGTAGTGTTCTCACAAAATGGTTACTTTTTTTCTTTTTCCTTTAAAACAATACAAGCATTTTTACAGCACCTGGTTCTTTGAAAAGTCAAACAAACCCAAACCATACCTACAAGTTGGCATATAGCCAAAAAGCCCTTTGTGTGTGTATGTGTATGTATATTTGTGTTGACTCATTCACTGTCTGTAAGATTTATCAAAATGGTTTGAAAACCTTGTTTTCCCTATTTTTTTCTGATGACTCAGGCCAGTACTTTCAAATCTAGATTCTTATCGTTCTTGTTTCTCATCGTGTTCATTCAGAAGAAGTTCCAAAATTTGTAAATCTGTATTCTGTCAGCTTTCGTCTTGAAACATACACACAGCAATATGCTCTGAATCATAAAATTCTACATTAAATCTCAAAACTTAAGAAAAAATTTCAATATAGACTTACCTGCACTTCTGTTCCCATTTCTATTTAGTACAGATTCATTCTTTTAAAATTCATTGGCAGTTATGAAACTTAAAACTTTATTTTATCTATAGGAAGAGTTGGCTGCAAAAAGCAGAATAACAAATGCGAAGTGGCTTAAACAATAAGAACATTCAACATCTCCTGGATGAATATGAAAAATATAGTGACTCCATTCTTTTTTTTTTAAACCAGTTCAATTGAAGTTCATTTTATGTGTAATAAAATTCATCAACTATCTGTGTACAATTTGAAGAATTCTGACCAGTATGTAACCACCACTGATATTGAATATTTCCATATTCCAAAAGCTCTGTCAGTTCCTTTGCAGTTAATCCTGTCTCAACCAACTTACTGCCCAGCAATTTCATATAAATGGAATAACACAGCACGCATTCTTTTGTGTACTCTTTCTTTCCCAGGATCATGCTTTTGAGTTTCATCCAGGTTATTATTCCTCATGTCAGTAGTTTTTTTTCCCTTTTTATTGTCAAGGGGTATTACATAGTACAGGAGAGTCATAATTTGTTTATCCATTCTCCAGCTGATGGGCATTTTGGTTGTTTTTAGTTTTGGCTGTAATGAATGAAACTGCTCTAAACGCTCTCATAGGAGTCTTTGTGAAAACATAATTTTACATTTCTCTTGCATAAATACCTAGTAATGGGATTGCTGGCTATATGTTAAGTATATGTTTAACTTTATAAGAAACAGTTAAATGGTTTTCTAAAATGGGAGTACCATTTTGGAACCCCAAAGGCAATGTAAGAGTTCCAGTAATGCCACATCTTTGTTAGCACTGCATTTTAACAGTAGTGTTTGGAAAGCAAACGTTTTTAGTTTTGGTAAAGTTGGCTTATCAACATCTTCTTTTAGGGTTCATGCTTGTTAGTGTACTCCATAAGATGAAAAAAAGCAAAGTTTAGTAAAGTAATTGCATTTATTCAAGATTATCCAAATATTAAATGGCAGAACTAGCTCCTGAGTCGCTAAACCTTTGATAATGTAAATGCTGTTACAGGCTGTGCTACTTATAACTACTCTTCACTCTCCAGAGAGCACTGTAATTGTGAGTAGTTGCCTCAAGTGCTCAATGTGGGGGTCCAGGGCCTGAGAGGACCTGGGTCCCACCTAAGTCCCCAGCACAAAGCCGCCTGTGTAACCTACACATAAGTTATAGGTTAACAACCCTCCCTGGAGAGGAAAGAATGTATAGATGGTATCTTAAACCAAATCTCCTCAGAGCGATAAAACCTCATCCCTGCCGTAACATCACCGGACTCTATACGCCCTGTCACTGGACCCTAGCAGGAACTCTGTTCTCATACCCTGTGAAATGTCCTTGTTATTCCTTATATCAGCCCTCATTTTCCTGTCTCTTTGCAGAGTCCTATCTTTATTCCCCTACTGGCCACCATCAAGACTCTCTCCTGTCCATAAGTCTCAATGAAGCTTATATCTGATTCAATGCCAAGTGCATTTTTTGGTTTCAATTCTGCTCTTCAGGAGTTGGGTTGAATCACAGTTAAGTACGTCCCAATTTATTTGGAAGCTCTTGGTACGCAAATAATGATGCAGGGGACCTAAAATTTGTCCTACACAAACTCCTGACTGATGCGACAGTTCATCCTCCAAACTCCGGGGGCGGGGATGGATAACAATAATAACATTTCATTCCCGATTGCGATCCGCCACACCCCCTTCTTCTTTTCCCTTAGGTGAAAAGAAGGGGCCTGTCCACGGCCCCGCAGGCTCCAGGTCTGCTGTCTCCGCCACGAATGAGGCTGTGCGGCCCGCCAGCCGCTGCCCAAGTACTGAAGAAAGTTATCCCGGCTTCCTTCCTGCGGCCCATGCCGCCTCCCCGCGGGATTGGAGGCCCCCGGGCCCCCGGGTCCTGTTTCGCGCGGGGAGGCAGACGGGAGGCGTCGAGCGTGGCCGGAAAACAGCCGCGGCAGCTCGGACTTCTCGAGTTCTGCGGGCCGGGGCGGGACCCCGGCAGGTCCCCGCCCTCGCTTCCCGGGCCCACCCCGCGCCGCGCCCTAGGCCCGGGTGAAGCTGCCTTCCGAGTGAGGAGCGCGGGCCCGTGGCCGCGCCCCAGTTCCAGCCCTGGAGGGCATCGCTGCGTCCTAGGCCGGGGCCCTACGTTTCCCCAAGCCGGAGTGAGAAAGCGCGGGTCGGGTTAGGGACGCTGGCGGGCGGGGGAGTTATTTCGGAGGGGGCTGGGTTTCCTTTCCGCCGCCCGGGCGACAGCCGGCCCCTGACGCCCCGCGGGCTTCGCCGTTTGGCTTAGGGGAGGCCTGCGGGTCCCGCGGCCGCCGAGGAGGGGCCGGACCGGGCGGGCTCGGGCTGGGGTTCCGCGAGGCTGGGTTGGGGACGCCCTGGCTTCGCCCCGACCTCCGGGGTCGCTGGCAGAGGCCGGCCGCGAGCCTAGTCCTTGCTCCAGTTTAGGTCTCTAGGCACGGGTTTGTCCCCGGAAGCTCGTGTTTAGCGCTTTCATCATGTTTCCGGGAAACAAGTAGCCCAGAAGCAGAAGGGGCAGGCGAGTCAGGGACTGGCCTTGAGAAGTGGGTGCCGCCTACCCCGGAAAAGTGAGCTCGGGATGCATCCAGGGTTTACATTTTATAGCCAGGATCTCTTTTCAGGTCTCAAGTTCTAACGCCACTAAAGCCTAGGTTTTAAATCAGCAAATATATACTAAACACCAGTATTCAAGAGGAACCCCCATAAAACTTTTCCTACTTTGTTATACAACCCCCTAACCGTCTAAATTGCCGGCTTCTCATGTTCTGTCAGGAGGAGAACAAGAGACTATTGTTAAGGGTTTCGGCTGTTTGTCGCCTCTGGGACGTTGCTACTGTTGAGTGAAAGCTGGGCATTGAATTAAAGTAGGTGAAGGGTGTGGACATCATTTTAAAGGGATCAAGTTTTCCCATGGGAAGATGGGACGGTTAATACAAGGAAAACTTTTCGTTGAATATATCATATTAGATTAATTATATTATTTATATAGTACATATTTTGTTGTTTACATATGTGCACAATAGTATATAATAAATTGTATTAGAATTAAACTTGTATCATAAATATATGTATATATATAAAATCTTTAGAAATATAGCATCCTACTTACCTTTAAATTAGTTTTTTAAACATACATGCTAGTATTTTTTTTCCTAAGAACTTTTCTTCCTCAAAATCCCACATCGTAAAATTCACTAACCTGTGTACAGTTACAAATAATTGATTAAAGTTATATGGCCAGACTATGTAGATTGCTTTTTTCGGAAGTACAGTAATCTGTAAGGCAGGGCAACTTTCACTCTGAAGAGGATGCAGAGGGAGAGAAAGTAGAGAAAGGGCAAGAAACCCAGACAGTATAGTCCGCCAGCCCTGAAACTGCTCATTGGCCTAGGATTATTCTGTTGTTCATTCATGAATATTGCTCCCGCATTTAACAAATATTTACTGAGTATCTACTCAATGTCAGATGCTTTGCTTACTGGTGATGTGCACTGCCATTGCACATGTCTTCCCAGTCCAAAGTTGAATTCTTTCCTAGTGACTGAAGACCTTTTGATCTTTTGACACTTAGCATTATCAGAAAAAGGAATATTTGTATGTACATGAACTTTATTTTCTCTGTCATTGGACATTAACTCATTGTTTCTCAAAGTGTATTTTGCACTAATGATATTCAACAGGTTTATTTTTGTTTTTAAAATTATTACCTCTTAGCTTTCAATATTGTATGCTGATTTTTTATTGGAATATAGAGCGTGGTCTTTCTCAAACTGAATTGACCTAGAATCCTAATTTCAAGGAAGCTGGGGAACGTGCACTGTACACAATTTGGGAAATGTGTTTTAATTCTAAAGAGTATGTTTTTGTTTTTAATCACTTATCCCACTCCTTTTGCCAGTAGAAGTGATGGCACCAAAACGAAGGGAGAAATACAAACTTCCTGTTCCACTTCCAGAAGGCAAGGTTCTGGATGATATGGAAGGAAAACAATGGATTCTGGGCAAAATGATTGGTTCTGGAGGATTTGGATTGATATATTTAGGTAAGTATAATTATAAAATTACCAAATATTCTTATATATGTGTAATTGTGAGTACATAATATATTTTAAAAATTGAAACTTTGAAATAAAAGGAAATCGTAAGTATACTTAATTAAATAACATGAAGACAGTGTTCAGTAAAATGTCTAGGTTCAAGACATATGTGACCTCATTCCTTGTTCTCCATGTTTTCTGAATGATTCTTAGAAGTCTTTTCAGAGCATAATTACACAATCTGTCAGATAAAACCTTAATTCTCTTTTTTCAGCCATTGTTTTCCTTGAATCATTGGTCAGAAACCACAATTGTACAAATACAAATACTTTCCATTTGTGAATCTTAATCATTAATGTTTAAGTAATACAAAGGCTTTGTCTTTTCTTAACTAGGTTCCCATAGAGAATTAAACCTTAATGTCCCTAATGTATGGAATTAATTAAATTCCTTCCTGTGTGTCTGGAGTGGTACTGGTTATATGCCATCCTTAGTATAATTGAGAAAATAGACACTGAAATTAATTTCTGTGTTCTTTGGTACAGATGAGGAACCCTGGTTGAGAATTGATTGAGAAAAGGATCATTGAAGACTACTATAAATATGTGCTAAAATGAAAGGTGGGGGTGGGGGTATCCTTTACATGATTGAATTTAATGATTAAAATAGGATATATATTGGTGATTTGAAAGAAAATTTTCCCTCAAGGACAAATTCTCCTGACCATTAATTCATTACATCTGGTTCTGTAGGAAATTAAGTCATTAAAAGGCCTTTATTGGGGGAATCTTGGGTTCTCCACCAAATGTTTCCAGACAAACTTGTTTCATGGATCATGAAGGATCTAGCTCCTCTTCTGATAAAATTGACTATAGTTTTGAGCAAATGAATGAATTCAGTCAATAAACAGCTTGACTTCTAATCTCCTTGGGAAGACAAAACCAAAATAAAAATTCATATGGGCTAAATAAAGGACAGTTTCCCCATTTAAATGTTTTGAACTTGCTTGAAAAAGGCTGTGGTTCTAAGTGCCAGATTGAGTGACATAGGCAGGACTGCCTAATAAAATGGAATGTGAACCACCTATGTAACCTAAAATTTTCTGATAGCCACATTTAAAAAATAAAAAGAAAGAGATAAAATTTATTTTAATAATATATATTATTTAATCCAGTATATCCAAAATATTGCCATTTCAACATGTTATCAATGAAAAAAATATTTTACTTTCTTTTATTCAGACTAAGTCTTCAAAATATAGTGTGTATCTAGCCACATTTCAAGAACTTAATAGTCACATGTGGCTAGTAGCTACTGAATTGGACCATGCACATCAAGACCATGAGAGTATTTGGAGTCCACAGAAGAGTATGAGACTTTGAATAAGCAAATTCTCTTTAATAATAAACAGTGAAGATCTCTAGTATACTGTCTTAACTCAAGGTCAGAGTTTTGGAGGTGAATACATTATTTCTTTTTTTTTTTCTTTTCTTTATTTTTTATTTTTTCTTCATTTTCTTTTAAATGTTACATTCAAAAAATATGAAGTCCCCATATACCCCCCACCCACCCCACCCCTCCCACATCAACAACCCCTTCCATCATCGTGGCACATCCACTGCACCTGGCGAATACGTTCTGGAGCACTGCTGCACCACATGGATAGTGGGCCACATTATAGTCCACACTCTCCCCCAGTCCACCCAGTGGGCCATGACAGGACACACAATGTCCAGCATCCATCCCTGCAGCACCACCCAGGACAACTCCGAATCCTGAAAATGCCCCCACACCATATCTTTTCTTCCATCTCCCTACCATGAGCAGCCACTGTGGCAACCTTCTCCATGTTACTACTACATTTTCTTCCCTTGTTGATCACAATAGTTCCCCAGCAGAACACCAGTAAGTCCACTCTAATCCATACTCTATTCCTCCATCCTGCGGACCCTGGGATGGTTATGTCCCGTCCCCCTCTACATCAAGAGGGGGCTGAGATTCCACAAGGATGATGGATGCAATTCTCCTGCTTGCAGCTGTAGGCACTCTTGGCTCCCTGGTGTGGTGGTTGACCCTCTTCACCTCCCTGACAGCTGGCCAGGGTAAGTGCAACAAACCAGAGGGTAGGTGCCACAAGTTTGCTGAGGCCCAGGGCCTGGCCGTCACATGGACAGTCCAGAGATTCAGGTCTCCTGAGTATACATCTACCCAAATGCCAGCCACAGGTCTTGTAAAAGTAACAGAAGAGGCATGTGTAGAAAGGTCATATCTGAGTCCAACTCCATCACACTCAGTAACACAAACTCCAAAGTAGGGTCAACTGACATGGCCCTGAACTCCAGAGCCATCTACCATGACCATAGAACCTGTGGGACTCTGCAGCCCTCAGGAGAACCAGCACCTCGGTTTCCATCTGCATTAGCTGTCTTTGGTACCCTGCTGAGGCGTGCATAAGCATCGCCCCTTTGATGACCTCCCGACTCTTTTTTGGAGACTCATAGCCATATAAACTCACCTGTCCTTTCCATTTCCCCCTTTTATCCAAAGTCAAAAAGCAGCTTTTAGTACCTGATATTACATGTAGGCTGAGATATTCTGCCAGTCTGAGTTGACCCCTTTATTCAAGGTCTTTTTCTAGTTACATCATCAGCTGGTGCTTGGTAGTAATGCCTTGGCGCCACAGAGGCTGATCCCCAGGAGTCATGTCCCATGCTGGGGGGAATGCAGTACATCTGCATGCTGAGTTTCGCTTAGAGAGTAGCCACATTGGAGCAACATGGAGGCTCTCAGGAGGTAACTCTTAGGTACCCTGCAGCTCTAGGCCTTGTTCATATTTCAGGCACACAAACTCATAATCAGAGCCAGCAGTATCAAGAGCTTATCGTTGGACCATCCATCTTTGTTGGTCTTTGCCATTTCACTTGGGGAATTGTTGCTGTTCCATTGGGGAATGTGATAGAGCTCCCCTGGCCAGGAACTCAGCACTCTCTCAGCTGTTGTTCTGATTGAAACCTCTATGAAAATATCCAAACCTTTCTATGTATCCTGTATGCATACCCTGGAGAACTCCCTCCCTACCAGGTGCCCCCCACCAATAACACCCAACACGAGTGCTCCTCCCCCACCATAGTTGTTGAACCTTCCTGTAGTACAAAAGTTCTTCAAGATGGAAGCCCAATATGTTGCCAGGTTCCATTAATAGTAAAATGGAATATAGTGATGGGTTTAAAGGTTAGATATAGAATACATAGCAATTTAGAAAAATAACGGAAAAATTAATTGAGGTATCAAAAAATGAAAAAAAGGAAAAAGCTTTGTTTTTGACATTTTGCCTTTCATCACTGCTATAGGTGTTGCCCTGTATGTATAGTGGCAAGGGAATTTCTTCCTCAGTGTCTACATCCTTTCTTTTTTTTTTTTTCTAATTAAGTTTGTCTTCACATAAGTTTTAGATCACAGTAATTCACATATACAATATATGGTACTCCCACATATCCAACATCAAACCCTTTGTCCCTTCACCAGCAATGATCTTTTACACGTTCATATGTATTTGCCACAGCTGATGTACAGATATTGAAACAATAGCTTTCAATTATGGTTCCATTTGGATTTACATTATGGTTTATATTTTAGACTATACAATGTTCTAAATTTTTAGTTATCTTATGTTTTACATTATGGTTTACATTTTAGCCTATAGACTTTTATACATTTTTGGTGTAATTTAATATGTCCTATATCCATCAATGCATGATCTTATGGAACACTTCCATTGTCCCACAGTTAAACTGGTTCCATTGAATACATTATTTCTGATGTGACTTAAGCTATAGCCTTGGAGACCATAGCTTATCACATATACTTTTATTTTTTTAAGGTTTTAGTTATAATCATCTCATCCTCTTTTTTTTTAATGTCAATATTATATGTATAATATGTATTTACATCTAAATACATATTTAAGTTTAAATGTTATATACCTATATATGCAAGTATATATGTACATAGACTCACTACTTTTGTGATTCCTGTTATGTAAAATGGATGTATTTGGTAAGGCTTGTGATTTATTTGTCCCTATTCAAATGCAGAACATTTCCCGCTTCTTTTTCTCTTAAGGATTTGTCACGTATTTTTTGTCTTTTTTTTCCTCATTAAAAAAATATTTATTTTACAACATATTTCAAGATTCCATATGTTACACTATCTGAACCTGGGCTCTGGGTCAATTAGCAAGTATACACTTTGGGGAAAGACTTTAAAGAAATGCTTAGCTATTTTGAGAAAAATGCTCCAGACTGCAACATACATAATAAAGCTGTGTGTCTCACATGTTGTTGTTGTTCCATCAAAAAGGATGCTAATAAATCAGAATTAGCACTTTAGTGAGCTGCCATTGGTAAAAAACTCCATTAAACTTAGTTTTTACTGATTTCTTCCTTAGCTATCTAAGCAAATCCCCGAAATTACATCATGTTTTTGTATTTTACTGTGGTTCTCATTACTTCATATATATAAGAAGAAACAGATAAATTTAAGTTTTTCTTGATACCTTCATGTCCAGATACGATTATTCTTTCCAGACACACTGTTCTGGCAGATACTTCATCAGCATATGTCACCTAAGCCTAAGAAGGAACTAGCAGCTATGTCTAACTCATTGTGCATATATAGCTGTCCTCTACCTTTGAAATCAATAACCAAGGCCTTTCAGTAAAAAGGAGCTTACAGCTAAGGAATGGGGTGAAGTTTGGTATTTACCCCCTTTTTTTTTTAAGATTATATTTATTTATTTATTTTTTAATGTATTTCTCTCCCCTCTCCCCTCCTCCCAGTGGCCTGCTGTGTCCATTCACTCTGTGTTCTGTGTCCACTTGTATTCTGGTCAGTGGCACCAGGAATCTGTGTCTCTTTTTGTTGCGCCATCCTGTTGCATCAGCTCTCCGTGTGTGTGGTGCTACTCCTGGGCAGGCTGCACTTTTTTCGCGCTGGGCAGCTCTCCTTATGGGGCACACTCCTTGCCTGTGGAGCTCCCCTATGTGGGGGACACCCCTGCATGGCATGGAACTCCTTGCGTGCATCAGCACTGCGCATGGGCCAGCTAATCACAGGTCAGGAGGCCCTGGGTTTGAGCCCTGGACCTCCCATGTGGTAGACGGACGCTCTATCTGTTGAGCCAAATCCGCTTCTCTGGTATTTACTCTTGGCTTGGAGAAATAATGTGCTTGTATAGTTATGAGGGAAAAGAAAATTCTGCATGTAAGAACAAAGTCAAGGTTCTTTCTTTGTATAGAAAAGAGGGGGGAAGAAAAGGAAGAAAGGAAAGTGGTTTAGGAGGAGAGAAAAATTGTTGTCAGTTTAGTATCAAATAACTGAAAAAGTTTCTAAAATTCCAGGGGAGGAGTGAGAGCTGAGGTTGAGGTCTGCTTTAATGCTAGGTATAATGAAAAATAAGGGAGAATCATAAATAAAAGCATGGGTTTTGTTGTTAGGCAAATCTAGATTTGAATCCTGACCTGATTAAACTGCTTAAAAACTGTGCGACCTTTAGTTAGTCATTTAACCTTCTGTAGTTGAGTCTTTGTTTTATTCTGTGTAATTGGGCTAATAATAGTTGTGAGGATTAAATGAGAGAATGTCTTTAAAAAACTTGAAACTTGATAAGCAATTTCCAAAATTTAATTAATTAAAAATTTCTGGGGCTGCGGACTTGGCCCAGTGGTTAGGGCGTCTGTCTACCACATGGGAGGTCCGCGGTTCAAACCCTGGGCCTCCTTGACTCGTGTGGAGCTGGCCCATGCGCAGTGCTGATGTGCGCAAGGAGTGCCATGCCACGCCAGGGTGTCCCCTGCATAGAGGAGCCCCATGTGCAAGGAGTGCGCCCCGTAATGAGAGCCGCCCAGCACCAACGAAAGTGCAGCCTGCCTAAGAATGGCACCACCCACACGGAGAAATGACACAAGATGACACAGCAAAAATAAACACAGATTTCCGAGCAGCGGACAAAGAAGACGCAGCAAATAGACACAGAGAACAGACAACCGGGGTGGGGGAAAAGGGGAGAGAAATAAATAAATCTTTAAAAAAAAATTTCTGGTCCTCAGTGATAGTTGAATTCTAGGTTCTGTATTTTATCTGCTGTCACAGGGCTTTAGGATGATGACAAAGGCATCCCTTGAAGGGATTTTGATGGACCACGATAGATTTAGCTACTATTATGGTAAAACTAAGAACATAGAGGATGTCAGTAGACGATGTTATTACATTTTGCTTACTAACCATTATCTATTATTCCCCCTAAAATTCACTACAGTGGCAATGATGACATGATGAATAATTCTCATTTAAGCTATATCTTACCTGCTTTGGGTTTGAAAGATGTTCGGTTTCATAAATTAGTCAAAATCCCCACAAAATGAATTTACAGGATACATTTTAGTCAAATTCCTTTGAAGGATAGTTATATAAATGAAAATGTAAATCATTTTTTGTGGATTTTTTTTTTCAATTTTGTGTATAGGGGTGACCATTTAGCATCTTTGAGACTCAGGCACAGACTTGCAGTTATTTGCTTGAGAGACTGAGACAGACATTGGGTTATTTATCCTACTCTAGCCAGTTTGTTTTGTTCTTTTCGTAATTATAAATGGCACCTGTAGCTCTAGCCTCAGTCTTACAGATGAGTACCCTTAGTCACAGAGGAAAGTGGAGACAATATACTATCATGGTATCATCTAAAATATTATGCATGCTTTACTGATAGTAAATCAATAGCATTCTCTTTTGTAAAGGATAACACCTTATTATAACTAAAATCAACTTTGGTAGAACGCTTAAGATAGCATCATTTATCATGGATAGAGATTACATGGTTAGACTTCATCCAAGTGACTGTCAGAAAATTGTGTGAGGTCATGTGCTCAGAGTAGCTTAATTTTTGTGCTTTAGAAAAAGAAAAGGAAACTTTTTTTTTTGGCTGGGGAATGGAGGATAGCTAGGATTTTCAGAAATTATCAAAGTTTAACTCCTTTGTTTTACTGCTAAGGAAATAGATTTCTGTTTATGAAGAAGTAGAAAAAATTCTTTGTATGTGTGTGGCTTTTATTTGCTTTATTATTTTTTTGAGGCCGCTATAATGGATTGATTTTTTTGATAGACAGACTAATGTCAAAAGAGCCCAATGATAATGCTAGTACAAGGTAGAGTTATTGGAATACATATTGATTCATTACACAGTGTAGTATTAAATATTATTTTGAAAGTGTTTTATAGCAAGCTTGAGATAAGCTTATTTTGCACAATTCAGCATTATGGTATCACTCTGATTGTTACTGGGAAATTTTGCAAATGATTCTGTGGAGGTGACGTGAAGAGGAGTTAAATTTTGAAGGCTAGGATAATTTGTACTAGAAACTATAGCATAAATGATTAATGAATTCCCAGATGAAGGTGTAGGCAATAGGTGTTGTACAGCTCAAAAAAGGAAGGGATCAATTGGGATTTTGTGAGTTTCATTTACTTGTTGGCTCTATAGACAAGAAATAAATGTCCTTAGAAAATATGTTTTAATTTTGTATGGACTACTACCCTTAGGTTATTAATTTTGAATTTTTAAAAGAGATAGCAGTATTCATTTATCTCTGCTGAAAATTCTGAATATTTAAGAAAGTTTCTATTAAAGTTTTTTAATGAAAGTTTCTGTAAAGGGAGAGTTCATGTAAGGGTTAGCCTTTGCTTGTCTTTTTCATTTTTTAAATTTCTGATCTTTTTATCATATTTTCACTGTGATTTCTCATTTTCAAATTACTCTCAAACTCTTGCCTTAAGGGAAGGTTTATAAACTACTCTGTTTTTCAGTGCATTTATATGTTATGTCTCTTCCACAGCCCTTGTTACTATCCTGCAACTGTTTACAATGGTCAAGGTGTTTTAATTTAAAATCTTTTGCTATAAGGGTAACTTTTTCCTGAATTGCTCTCACCTCTGTTGTCACATGATAAAAGAATTCTCAGCTTTTGAGAGCTTCTGGCTTCCTTATGAAATATGGATGGACTTCTGCTTCTAAGTGATTTAGGTTTTTTTCTTTAGATAGGGAAAAGAAAAAATAAATAGTAGGAGGGATGGTCCTTCTTTTAAGACATGGTATAACATACTTTTATATATGTTTATAAAATAAGTGAGAAGAAATTAAATTTCAAAGCTGTAAATGAAAAGGATTCACCAGAAATTAGCCATTTGGATGGTCAGAATTTGCCTATTACCCACACTTAACAATGATACAAAGTTGTTTCTGGATTTTATATTGCTTAGATACCTGATTTTGCAATTAGTGCTACTTCAGAATGTTTGTCCCCTCTAAATCCATTATCTGGACTGAATTTTTCCTATATACTATATAGTAGACTATGTAAAAGAGTATTTTAGGAGAAAAGGCAGAAAACTCAGCGATTGTTTCAAGAAAATTGTTAAAAGACTTCCATTGTTTCTAGTTAGCTAGGTAGGTTTCTTTTCTTTAAAATCTCTAATCAAGTAATACTTGAGGGAAAAGATTCCATGGAAAGACATCCATTGAAGGCCAGAGACATCTACAGATGCAATGTGATCCCAAGCAATGAAGCATGTGGCCCTTCATTGGCATTATATGATAACAGGAGGATCTTCTGGCAGTAGAACTGACTTTTGCTGCGTTCTGCATGCTGCCCCTCCAAACCCATCTTTGATTGGCACCTATGCCCTATTGAAACTGGCATCACACCTTCTGAATGGGCACATTGCCAGGCTAACAGATGGGTATGGGCAAAAGCATGCCAGAAACCCAGTATGTGCATCAAGTTTAAGTATCAGGGGCACAAACTCTCATCCAGGGATGTAAAAACTGCAGTCTTTTGAGTGCTTTTTGTGCTTAAGGTTAAAGGACATGCCACCTCTACTCCAGCTTAGAGGCTGATTAATTTTGAAAGTCAAACAGGAGCTCCTGTGGCTGTGTCGGGCAAAATCCTGTCTTGGTGAATGAGAATTACCACTTAATGGGGGGAAGAGAAGGTATTGTAATGAAGTTTCCAATGAGAGATACTCTCCTGCAAGTGCCTTCAGCACTTAAGCAGCATGCATTCAGTTGAGATGAATATTTCTGTTCTCCAGCAGAGTCAGGTGCAGTCAAAGCCAGATCTTCAACCTGGTGCAGTAAAGAACCCTAAATTTAGAAAGGGCAGGCAAAGTTTGCAAGAATTCCTAGGTGGCAACTTTTTTCACTGTGAACTGATGAGGCTTCACAAAAGTGTGTAAAGGACATGAAGGAAAAAGTCCGAATAAAAACCCTTCACTACTTCAGCCTGAAATAGAAAGATATTTAATAAACAAGGAAAAAGTTGTCCTTTCTTCTCAATCTAGAATTTTATGTCAATAAAACCTTAGTTTACTAAAATTTTAGAACCAGTTCAATATATAAGTATCAAAGCTTCCTGTTTTTACATTTATTTCACTGAATTGAATGTCTATCATGTATATGAACTTTGCTTCTTGAATAATGGATTTTGCATAAAATTGAGTTCTAAACATCATATTCCTTATGATTGTCTCACACACGCTCCAAGCTGGGCAAAACAAAGAGGACACCATTTCTTGTGATCACTTAAATCACATCCCCTTAATGCTATTAAATTTACAGGAATGCCTATAAGACCAGCTGTGAGCAAGAGAAGCTTTTCCTAATCACCTTATAGCCATTGCTTTTTCTTTTCCACTGTGTAAACTTTATCTATGCAACAGATTCCATGAGACCGTTGTGAATACTTCAACGTATTCAAAACATATAACTGCCACAAATTAAACTACTAAAACTAAAGCTGGTGCATTGTAACTGCCAAGTAAAACTGGCACATCCCTCTGTCAGACTGCAGGAGAGTATGCCATACAGTCCTCAGAAAACACAATTCATCCAGAAGCACTCTTGTCACTTGCTCTGATATTAAACCAGAGAAAGTGACATTAATTAAAGAAGTGACATGAGCCAACAAAGGCAATGAAATTCTAAGCTTTGACTTGCTTGTAGACCTTAATGCAACCTATTCTGCTTAGGTATTATGGCCATTTCTAAAGAGTCAGTAGTATGGTTACTGGAAAGTAGCCCCTTCTCCTCTCATTTTCCCATTCTGAAACATTTTTTAAGCAGTTAAAAATTCATATCCAGGATTAGACTAACAAGTTGGTCCTCTGCTGGTCATTGCAGGGCTTCCCAAAATAATAGTGTGATGGCTTGTGATGCATTTTCTGCACTTGGTAACTGCACGAGATGGACAACAGTAGAGACACAGGAGAGTAGGCCTAACAGAAAGGCAGGCAACAGTCAAGCAAAGCAGGGTACCTAGACTGGGAGCTAGGAGGATCCATTGCCAGGATTGGTTGTTAAAGCAAATGGTTGCTGGTAGGCCTTCTTATAAAAATTCTAACATGCTAAACAGGCAAGCAGGGAGTGTATATCTCTCTTCTTTGTTTGTTCCCATAGTGTTCTGTATCAGAGTTGATCTCATTGTTTCATATGATCACCATTTGTATACAGAGTGTTTCCAATGTGGCTTTGCATATTATAGTCTTTTTGAAAAATGATTTGTTAAATGAACTCTAGAACTAGTCTGTTGAGAAAAAGTTTTCCCAGTAAATAGGTAATATAAGACTGATTTTGGTTCTCTATCTGCTTTAATATATCTGTGTATAAACCACTGTATTCTTAGATTTAGAGACATTATTTTGTATATTTGGTGGTGGGGGAATTTGAGGGGAGAGAAGTATCTGTTCATTTTCTTTTCAGGTGTATTTTTAGAAGACAACAGCCATGTACTTAATCCATAGATTGTAGTATTTATTGGGAAAAGTCTGTTCTGCTAGTACATAGTGTGGGAGGGGTTAAAAAAAAAGGACATTGTGTTAATACTGACCAGTTTTGTATATAGAATAAAACAATTCTGAGTAGCATTTCACTGTAGTAGACCTCATAGCAAGTACTAACTTTTGTGGGGAAAAGGATGGCATTTACTGTTAAATGAATTGACTTATAGGTATATAATATGTATAAGAAATCAACCTTTCAAAGAATGTAAACATAACTTTACCAGAAAATGGATTATTGCATTTCTTTTAATCCAAGTCTGTGAAAGGTTTGGTTAAGGGATTTGGACTTATGTTTTTGTTATGGTATCTGAGCATAGGCATTTTGTATTTATGATTGGGAATTTTCCATCTTTATAATTAGTTATGAAGGTTTATGTACATTTTTCATCTCAGGCAGACAATGGCTTCAAAGAAACAGCAGTGCTGCAAAGGAACAAGAAAAGAAGGCCAAAGTTGACATACACAGAGGCAAAACAATGTAGGAAAAACCAACACAGTTTGCAAAATCAATCATTGAAAATATGTCAGTATGTAGGAGACCATCCTTAATTTGCAATCCAAGTGAAATAGAGTATTTAAATATGAGAGGCAGCATTATTGAGCCCAGCATGCCTGATATCACTTGTTTGACTAGCTCAGAATAGAGTGCTGAGAGGCAAGGCAAAGTTAAATGAACATTTATACATTTTACATCAAATAAAAGATTCAGAGTATATTCTCGAATTAAAATTTTTTTTGAGGACCCTAAATTTAATCAGCTGGAATTACTTTTAAAATGTCATTCTATTTAACTTTTGGGAATGATGAATTCGTCTTTTAATAGGGATGCTGTATTTTATCATGAAGATGAAACAAACTGTCTTCTGTTAATTATTCTCCAGAGATACTGGCCATTTTTCTCTGCTATGCTTAGCGAGGAGTAAAAAGACGGCTTCCCACAAATTTATTTCAAGCAAGAGGGCTGGGAAGCTATGACATTTGTGAAAGAGGTGCATGGAGAACATAGCTTCCATTTCATGTGTTCTGAGTGCTACCTAATGAAACTCTTAGAGTTAATGTTACTAAAGCACTACTGAGGAGGCCATGAGCATAGAACATAGAAAATTTAAAAAGAATGAAAGAGGGGGTCTAGTGAAAAGTAGTGGATGTGTCAGATGCTGTTGCATCTGATGATAAATAGTACTGCTGGGAATAGTTCTTGAATTCTTTTTTAGGAAACCATTTTCATCATCACCTACTAAATCTTTCACAAAGTGTGTGCCAAGCTCTGTGCTAATTAACATCGTTCTATGCGTTATTTCATTCAGTCCTAACAACCTACTAGGAAAGATGTTAGGCCTAGAAAGGTTAAGTAATTTGCCTGTAGGCCACACTTTTGGTAATTGTCTCCATCCGCATTTGAAGCCAAGTCTTTTGTTCTACTTGTTGATGTCCCTTGTCAAAGAACACTTTGAATTTATTGCTAACTAGAGGAAATAGTGGCAAATGACATGCTTAGGACACACTTATTTTGAAAGTAAGGATAAAGTATGTAATTGATGGTATCAGCAGCTAATTTAAGATATGTTAGTGATGATGTGGCACTAATAATGGTGTCATATTCCATTCAGATTGGCAACTCAAGGTGTAGAGCATCTGTGATATATTTTATTATAGTATTAAGATCACAAAATCTGTGAAAGAACATTTGATATTGATAGTAAGCTTTAAGTTATGAATTGGGAAAAATACATTAAAAATATACTATGCAAACAGTATTTTTCTAGGGGAAAAAATGAAAATAGTCAACCAGTAGTACAGATAGTCTGAAGAGAAAAATTTGATGGATTTTCATTCTTTTTCGTAAATGAATAACTTTTTCTAGTTTATAGGGACTTTACACATTTATTGAGTCTAATAAATAACAGGAAGATCAAAAGAGGCCGCTTCTACATTCCTATGGTTATGTTTTTAATAAGCATCTTGTAAAAATAGATGTTCACAAATATGAAATAATTCTTCACCGTGCTTTTTCATTGGATGTTTATTTAAAGAGGTACTATTTAGAAAACTAAGTCTTATATTAAAGTAAAACAAATAAAAATACTTGAACAAGTAGAACCTTGATGTAGAATATATTCCCTTATAAAATTTGTTTCAGTTTCTAAAATATTAATTTATTATTAAATTCTAGCTTTTGAAAAATTATTCACTTATTTCAGGATATTATTACATAGTAGTGATTTATTACATACCTGTAAATGATTTTATGAAAAATATGAGAACATTTCATATAGAGGTAAATCCTGAGAAGCTTTTACTGGAAAAGAGATATTAGATCTTACAGTGCTAGTTTTTATATGAGACTAATTTTTTTCCTTGGCTTATATACAGAATAAGGAAAAGAATGAACAAAATATAAAATACTAAATTAAAATTCACGTTTTTGAGCACTTCAGTGATACGGCATTATTAATTTAAATTTCTGGAGAATGTGAAGAAAAGCTATTTATTATACTTGATCCTGTGTCTATTAAAAGATCATGTGTTAAATTTCTGTCTTTGATTTCCAGTGTCAAATGTGAGAGTTACAATTGGGACTATTAGTTATATAGACCTTCCTCCTTAAAAACTATTAGGAGGATAGTAGAATGAAAAGAAATGAAAAGTAGTAAAACACACTAGAAAATCCCAACATAGTACACTGCAAGAAAAGGGGGAAAAAAACAAAACATAGCTGTATGTCCAGTGGGCAAATGTGCTATGTGATGAAAAGAGAAGGAAAAAGTTGTATAGACTTCTATAATCATCAGAATTTCCACTCCAGCTGCAAAAGCATTTGAGCAAGTAAAAAATGTTCTCAAATTAACTACTTTAATGTGGATTGAATTTAATATGAGGATCTGTATAAAAATAAGTTTTTATAGGTTTTTATTTAAGTTCCCTCTGACCCCCAAAATATAATATGTGAGATACTAAAGAAATTATATTAAACATATAAATGCTCTAACAATACTGAAACATGGATAGAGGCTTTAGGGAAAGAACTGATGCAGCTGAGCAAAGAATTAGTTGTATTATGGTAAGCAAATAGAGCAAATCTACGTCACAGTAAAATAACATAAAATGATAATCAAGAAAAAAATTAATGGTTCTATTAGCTATTTATAAAGTATATGTTTAGGTAGTAAGAATGTCACATGACATAGTGAAGACCTGCAAAAAAGAGACCATAATGAAGGACATAAGAAAAGTTTCCTTATTTGAAACTTCATTTTATTGTGAATATTAAAAAGCATTTCCAAAAAGCAGAGGTGGATCTAAAGATTCTTACATAGTAGGTTTTTACACCTAAAATATAGAATATCATTTAAAGAAGGAAGGTCAAGACCTTGAGTCCTATTACTTAGACTTTGAAAAATAGAAAGACTTCATGATATGGCTATCATTAGAATGTATTATATGGCCAAACTGAATGTCTCATAGGGGATAGAAAGAAACATTTGATGTCTTAGAAAACCCGAAATCACTTTATAAAACAAAGATGTCACAAAGATAAAAATAGATTTGAGTATATGATTGACATTTAAAAGAGATAAATAAAATGTTAAGAAAAGATTTGATGAAATGAAATAAACCCAGCTTAATAAAAATTGGAAAACATAAGAACTATAAACTATGATTATACGATTTTATAATTGAATTCACATTTCTAAATTAAATTGATGAATTGAGCTTTGGAAGCATAGGGTTAAAGGTTAAACCAAGAAGTTAAGTTACATATCAGCCTTTCAAGGAAGCTCAAAATATATTTAGCTAATAATAAAAATAATGAAAACAGCTGAATTAGAGTTTGTCAGTGTTAAGAATGTTTGGAAAAATAGGTAGATTGAGAGAGATAATGTTACAGAATGAAATGAAATATGTAATGTCTACCACATATAGGAAGTAATTGGTGAAGGAGAGCTAAGAACAACAACAATATAAACTTACAGCATGCTGGCTTATAGCTGTGCTGTTAGTTCCTACATTGAATAAAAACTGTCTGAAGTGCCCTGCATTAAAAAAAAATCATACATAAAATCCTGTAGTCAGTTGCCGAAAGAGAAGAACTTAAAATAAGTTATAAAGACATTAAAAGTTCAAAGTTTTTCATGCATATATAAGTAAAGAATAAAACAATAAGCAGGTGAGTTGCTTTTTTTTTTTTTTAAGATGCAATAGTAAAAATCATTAAGTGAGCTAAGCAAGGACATTATATAATGGTAAAGTTTAATAAAACAAAGTGAAAAAATAGTTTTCTATGACCTAAATGCTGCTGTTCATTTTAATCCTTAAAAATAAGAGTAAAAAAGCTAGCAGACATTTAATAAGAAATTATTATAAATATCATTATAACTAGAGTTACAGCAAACAATGAGAATTTAGAGAATTAACTTTGGTCTGTCTGGAAACCAAGAATTTCAGGTGAGGGGGAATGTTTCTGGTGCCCCTGCCCATGCTTCATTTCTGTGTTTATCTGTTCTGTATATCCAGCTTTTACCAAAAGAGTTTGATGTTATCTGACAGTGCTATAATGATTAGTAAGCTACAAAGTTGAATATGTAATAAATAATGATTTTATTTGGAGGGGATTTTAACAGTGTTACAGAGAATAAGCTTTTTTTCTACCTATACAAGAACCCATTTTAAAAATTACATGTGTAGTGACTTAATAAATACTAAAAAAACAGTTTTTTTGGTGTTGGAATCTATTAATGGAAGTTAATACCAGGATCATCTTGCTTGCTCTGTTTTCTCCTTACCTGCTATTTGATGTCTACTTTCCCTCTGAAGCTTATGGTTCTCCTTTTTGCACCTTCTACCAAAGTAGTACATTGTGCTTTTCTTCTCTGCAATATTTTTGCCTCTATTTTGGCACTAAGCATATTCTACTTTGTATTATGATTATGTATTAAATCTTTTTTCTCAATATTTAAAGAATTAATATACAGAAAAATATACTTTGTGTGTGTTTCATTTCTGTGAATTTAAACACATTTGTATAACCACCACCACCACCACAATTAGGATACAAGGTAGTTCCATCACCCCTAAAATCTTCCTCATGCTCTCCCTTTGTAGTCACCGTCTTCCCCATCTCTAACCATTGGCAACCACTGATCTGTTCTCTATCACTATAGTTTTGTATATTTCAGAATGTTCAAGATTCCTGTAGATGGAATCACACAGTATGTAACCTTTTGAGACTGGCTTTTTTCCTTTTCTAAGAATTATGAGATTCAACCAATTTGTATGTATACATAGTTCATTTCTTTCTATTTTAAATTGTAGAGTAGTATTCTATTGTATGGATGTAGCAGAGTTTGTTTATTCTGTTGTTGAAGGACATTCAAGTTGTTTCCATTATTTGCTGATCATAAATAGAGCGGCTATAAACATTTGTGTACATATTTTTGTGTGAATGTGTTTTTATTTCTTTAGGGTAAATAGTTGGAGTGGTATTTCTGAGTCATCTGGTTATGTATAACTAAAAAATAAAACAGAACCTGCCAAACTTGAGAGGCTGTACCATTTAGGTTTCCCACGAGCAATGTATGTGAGGTCCAGTTGCTCCATAGCCTTCCAGCACTTGGTATTGTCAGTATTTTTCATTTGAGAATAAGTGTCTAATGGTGTCTCACCATGATTTTAATTTTAATTTTCCTAATGGCTGATGATGGTGAGCATCTTTTCATGCACTTTTTTTGCCATTCATGTATTCTCTTTTGTACATCCTCTTTGGTAAAGTATCTGTTGACGTTTTTTGTCCATCATTTCATGGGCTTATTTGTCGTCAATATATTTGCTTTGGTGAATAATCTCAAGTTTCTTGCCTATTTTATGATTGGTTTATTAGTTTTTCTTACTATTGATTTTTTTGTTTGTTTGCTTTTTTGAGGTACCAAGAGCCAGGGATTGAACCCAGGACTTCATATGTGGGAAGTGGCACTCAACCACTGAGCCCCATGGGCTTCCCTGAGTTGGTTTTTTCATTTTTTTGCTTGTTGTTTGTTTTTGTTTTTTCAGGAGGCACTGGGAACTGAATCCACATCTCCCATGTGGAAGGCGGACGCTTAACTACTTGAGCGACATTCCCTCCTTTACTGTTAATTTTTAAGAGTTCTTTATATATTCTGGGTAAAAGTCCTTTGTTAGGTATATAATCTGCAAATATTTTCTCCAAGTCTTTAGCTTTTTTTTGTTTTTTTTTATGAGGCTCAGTAATGAACCAAGGAACTTGTACATGTGAAGCAGGCACTCAACTACTAAACTATACCTGCTTCCCTAGTCTTTAATTTTTAATAATGTCTTTCATAGAAAATAAGATATTAATGTTGATGAAATTCATTTTTTTAAATGAATTGTGTTTTGATGATGTGTCTAAGAACCTATCACCAAATCAAAGGTCACATTGATTTTCTCCTATTTTCATCTAGAAGTTTTACCATTTTATATTTTACATTCAAATCTAAGATACATGCTGCATTAGTTTTTCAGTAAGGTATGAGTTTTAGATCAAGGTTCAGTTTTTTTGCATATAGATGTCAGATTGCCAGAACATATTTTGTTGTTGAATTGCTTTTGCACCTTTGTCATTGATTTATAATGATTTGTATAGCATTTTTTTTCTTTCCATTGATCTCTTTGTCAATCCCTTCCCCAGTAGCATGCTATTGTAATTACTCTAGCTTTATAGTAAATCTTAAAATTGGGTTGTGTGATTCCTTCAACTCTGTTCTTTTAAAAATTTGTTTTAGCTTTTCTAATTCCATTTGCTTTCCATATACAGTTTAGAATCAATTTATCTATATATACTGAAAAAATCCTACTATCGTTTTTATTGGTATTGAGTTAAACCTACAGATTAATTTGGGGAAAATTTACAGCTTTACTATTTTGAGTTTTTCAACTCATGAATACAGTATACCTCTCTATCTTTTTATTTTATTTTTTTTTTTTTTAAAGATTTATTTTATTATTTATTTCTCTCCCCTTCCCCCACCCCTCTCGCCCCAGTTGTCTGTTCTCTGTGTCCCTTTGCTGTGTGTTCTTCTTTTTGTCCGCTTCTGTTGTTGTCAGTGGCACAGGAATCTGTGTTTCTTTTTGTTGCGTCATCTTGCTGCATCAGCTCTCCGTGTGTGCAGTGCCATTCTTGGGCAGGCTGCACTTTGTTTGCCCTGGGCGGCTCTCCTTACGGGGTGCACTCCTTGCGCATGGGGTTTCTCTATGTGGGGTGCACCCCTGCATGGCATGGCGCTCCTTGAGCGCATCAGCACTGAGCGTGGGCCAGCTCCACATGGGTCAAGGAGGCCCAGGGTTTGAACTGCAGATCTCCCATATGGTAGATGGACACCCTATCCACTGGGCCAAGTCTGCCTCCCTCTATCTTTTTAAAGTCTTTGATTTCTTTCATCAGCATTTGTAGTTTTTAGCATATAATCCTGTACATGTTTTGTTGGATATATGTGTAAGTTTTTCTGGTTTTATTTTTTTAGTGTTTTTGAAAATGGTATTACTTTTGTATTTTTGGTTTCCAATTATATGTTATTAGTATATAGACATATGATTTGACTTCTGTAAGTTGGCCCTGTATCCCATGATCCTGGAAAATTCACTTATTAGATCCAGGATTTTAAAAAAAAATTTTGGTATGTTTTGGGAATGTTCTTTGTTAATAATCTGCAGATAGAGACTTCTATTTCTTCATTTCCACTCTGTATGTCTCATTTCTTTTTCCTATTGTGCTGACTAGAACTTCAGTACTTTATTGAACAGGAATGGTGAGACTGGATATTCTTGACTTGTTCCTGATTCTAGGGGTGAACTGTTCAGTCTTTTGCCATTTAGTATGGTGTTAGCTGTAGGGTTTTGTTGGTTTTTTTAAATTATCTTTTTCAAGTTAAGAAAGCTCCCCACTAATCCTGTGTATTAGAGTTTTTGTCATGAAAGGGTATTGAATTTTGTATATGCTTTTATATATATATATATCAATTGATATGGTCAGTTGTTTTCTCTTCTTTAAATTCTTAATATGGTGAGTCACATTGATTTTCTTTTTATTTTTTATTTATTTCTCTCCCCTTTCCCCCCACCTCCACGGTCGCCTGCTCTCTGTGTCCATTCGCTGTGTTTTCTTCTGTGTCTGCTTATATTCTTGTCAGAGGCACCATGAATCTGTGCCTCTTTTTGTTGCATCATCTTGCTGTATCAGCTCTCCATGTGCACAGCGCCACTCCTGGGCAGGCTGCACTTTTTTCATGCTGGTGGCTTTCCTTACGGGGCGCACTCCTTGCGCATGCGGCTCCCCTATGTGGGGGACACCCCTGCGTGGCATGGCACTCCTTTTGCACATCAACACTGTATGCAGGCCAGCTCATCATGCAGGTCAGGAGGCCCTGGGTTTGAACCCTGGACCTCCCACGTGGTAGGCGGATGCTCTATCTGTTGAGCCAAATCTGGTTCCCCACATTGATTTTCAAATATTGAACCAGTCATGTATTCTTTGAATCAACTTCACTTAGTCATGGTGTAGTATTCTTTTCATATTTTGCTGGATTCAATTTGCTATTATTTTATTGAGGAGTTTTGCATCTGCATTTATGAGGGCTGTTGGCCTGTTGTTTTATTCTTTTTTCTTTTTCATTTTTTAAAATAGTATCAGGGTAATGCTGTCCTCCTCAAATGGTTGTGAAGTATTCCCTTATTTTCTGCTTTCTGGAAGTGAAAATGGAGGATTTGTGCTAATTTTTCTTTTAAGTGTTTTGTAGAATTCTCCATTGAAAGTATCTGGAAAAATTTTGGAGAATTTCCCTTTGTCACAAGATTTTTGTTTATTTTTATGAAGAATTCAGATTCTTTAATAGTTATAGGACTACTCTGATTGTCTGTTTCATCTCAGGTGAGTTTTAGTAGTTTCTCTTTTTTTTATCAAGGAATTGCTCAATTTCATCTAAGTTGTCAAATATTCCCTTATTACACTTCTAATGTCTTCATGTTCTATAGTGATATCCCCTTCATTTCTGATATTAGCCATTTTGATCTTCTCTCTCTCTCTCTCTTTTAAAATTCATTTTTACTAGAAGTTTATCAATATTATTGACCATTTCAAAGAAACAGCTTTTTCTTTTGGTTTTGTTGATTTTTCTCTTTTGTTTTTGTTTTCAATTTCATTGATTTCTGCTTTTATCTTTATTATTTCCTTTCTTCTTCTTGCTTTGGGCTCGCTTGCCATTTTTTTCCTTTTCCTCAGGTAGAAATATATTTATTTGAACTATTCTTTTGTTTTTATACTTTCCTTAGTTGGAAACATATTTATTTGAACTCTTCTTCTTTTGTTCTTCTTTTATTGCTATACGTTTTTTTTCTCTGTGCCCTGCTTTGCATCCTTAAATTTTGATACATATATTACAGTTGAATTGACTCAAAATCCCATCAGATCATGTTTTAAATTTTGCTTCCAACTTCCAAGCATATTTTAAAGAACTCTAGAAGTGAAGCATAATCTATTATATTTCCCAGATATTTAACTTTTTTTTCTCTTTATTCCATATGGTCTGTGTTTCCTTCTTGTGTGATTTCCCTTCTTTCTGAAGGTTTTCCTTAGCAATTCTTACAGACTAGGTCTGCTGGTTATGGATTCTTTTTGTTTTTCTTCACCTGAGAATGTATTTATTTAGCCTTCATTCTTGCAGAATATTTTTGCTGAACATGAAATTCTGGAGTAACATCTTTTTTTCAGCACATCAAAAAAGTTTTGCCAATATCCTCTTGTCTTCATCCTTTCTGATGAGAGATCTACAGTCATGTGAGTGATTGTTCCCTTTTAGGTAATGTTTTTCTTTGGTTTCTTTCAAGTTTTTTATTTTTTTTTAATTTTTTAACGTTTTCAGCACTCTAATTATGTTTCAGCACTGATTTCCTTGTTTTTTCTTTTTGGGAGAATCAGTGAACTCTTTGAGTTCATTGAATTAAGTCTGCATAAAACTTGGGAAATGTCAGTTATTTTCATGAAACATTTTGTCAGTACAACATTCTTACATCTGTATACATCTGGGACTTTGATGCATGTCTTTGCTACATTGTTTTGTCATTCTGTTTGTTACAGAAGTACTTGTGTTACTGGAGCATTTTGAGAATATGAGTATTTTTGTTTAGCAAACAATCTTCGTGGTTGTGTTCAGGCCTCAATTTTGGCTGTCCTTTGGTGGGTTGTGGGCATAACGTCAGGTCAGTTTTCAATAGCCAAAGTGCTGTTCGCATCTGTCCCATATATGCTCTGTCCAGTGTCCAGTCTTGGACATGGATGGTTGTCTGTTCTATAATTCACTTTCCAAAGTCTATTTATGCTGTTTAGGGTCAGATCCACATATATGCAATTTAGGCATGAGCCTAGGAGTTTATAAACAATTTTTAGTTCTGGCTTTCCCAATTTCTCTCTCTATGAGCTCCCGTATATTTTCTGGTTTTCTGGGGCTTTCATTTTCTGGTTCTCTGACCAGAGAGTTGGGCCTTTATTTATCAACCCCCTTGCCATGTAGCTGTGTCTAAGACCAGTGGTGAGAGGACAGAGAGGGAAAAAACAGCAGGTTCATCCTATTCTCTTGGGACCACAGATCAAGTGATTGGAGAGGAAGTTTCTTCACAGTTTTAGGTCTCTGTGGGTCCCTGCTGCTGCTGCTGCTCTCTTCACTATAAAATTGCTAGGGCAGAAGAGAACTGAGAAAAGAAAAAAGAAAGGGAATTTTCAACACTGTCTCTGAATGTCTGGAGACCCATTTCCCACGCATCCAGACTTAACTAGGGTGAATTCTCCTGGGGCTCTTTTTGTCTGCACTAATGTCACCTTCTAGGTTCTGGCTGCATTGAGTTTAGATCAGGAGTTACTACAGATGAAAAATGAAAAAATGTACCACAGGTTTAGTGGTAGATTGAATTCTCACCTTTAACTGCTCCATTCTTTCTATCTAGATTTTATAGCTACAGTCAATGGGAGAGATAGGTGGGCCTGTCTCTGTGCTGAACTCTATTATATCTATTTTCTTAACTATTGATTTGATTTCTTTAATGATTATATTTCTATTCAGTTTTGTTTTTTTTGTTTTTTTTTTTTACCCTGCTATTAGAAATCAGGGGGAAGCAAATGATCGTAAAAGAACACACAAGGGATTTCTATAGTGCTGTAGAATATACTGTTTCCTAATCTGGATGAAGCTCATATGGGTGTATTTATTTTGTGAAAATTCATCAAGCAAGGAACTTCCGGGTACCTCTTAGTGTGATGAACAACCTACCAAAATTGCCTCTTTGATCAATATAAAATAATTTCACATCTATGAAAATTAAGACAAAATATGCCAAAATTGAAAAATAACTGTGAGTTAAAAAAAAAAAAAAAGGAAACATCAGCAAATACCAGTGCTATTGATTCTACCTGCTCCCTCCCTACCCCTGCCCTGCCAGGGGGTTTCATGGCAAGCAAAGGCTGACCAGGAAAAACAAAATGGAGGAGGTGAGTTGATGCAACTATCAGAAAGACTAAATCCATCTTGAATCTGGAAATACTAAAATAAATAACAATTGAATAGATCAGGGTTCTTAAGAGCACTAGGAAGGGGAAGGGATAAGTTACAAAGAAGCAAGTCTTAAAGCACTAGATGTGAATAAAGGGTAAGAACACAATTTAAAGAGACAGATACCATATAAAGGGCCAATCCCTGAGCAGTATTCCATTTTATGTATATACCACATTTTGTTGCAAGTATCTATGAATCTTGTCCTTCTAGCAGTGAAGCTTGCTTGTCATTGTGGGCCCTGAGGGGAGGGGGAGAGAGGAATAGAATAGATGGAAGAGGAGTAACTGGGGGGCAATGGAAGTGTTCTGCATGATCCTGCAATGATGGATACAGGCCATGTTAAATATCACGAAAAATTTATAAAGGTGTATAGTCTAAAATGCAAATCATAATTTAAATCATAATGTAACCAAAAAAAAGTTTTAGGTCACAGTAAAGTCACATACAGAACATAGAAGTCCCGTATACCCAACATCAAACCTTTACCCCCTTCCTCAGCAATGATCTTTTTACATGTGGATTGTACATTTGCTGCAACTGATGTACGGATATTGAAACATAGCTACCAACCATGGTTCCATTATGGTTTACATTTTGGTTTACATTTTAGACTTTACGCTAATCTTACTCAGTTTTTACCAGTTGTCCTACTACTATTCATTTTCTATTCCAGAATACAGGATGATACACTATGTTTTGTTATCTCTTTCATTTGGAATAGTTCTTCAACCTGTCTTTTATGAGGTTGGTAATTTTGAATAGGACTAGCCAGTTATTTTGCAGAATGTTCCTCAATTTGGATTTGTTTTGTCATGATTAAATTCAAGTTGTGTATTTTTTAGCAAGATTATCACAGAACCAATTTTGTGCTCTTCCCAGTGAACTTTATCCAGAGGTACACCTTGTTACAATGCATCATTACTGATGGAGTTAACTTTGGTCACTTTGCTAAATAAGGTGGTATCTGCTAGGTTATTCCACCGAAAAATGACTTTCTCCATTTGCGATTCATAAGTGTCTTGTGAGGAGGTATGTTGAGAGTAGGCAAATATTTTATTTCTCATCATCCAGTTGCCTACTAATTTTAAAATACTTAATGATGTTTGTTTGCCACAGTTGTTACTACTGTAATATATGCCAAATGGTTTTCTATTTCCATAGTTCCTTCTACATTTATTAATGGGAATTCAACTGTGAGGAAGAACTGTCCCATCTCTCTCATTTTAAAATTTATTCAATTTTTCTATCAGTATGGACCATGGATATTTCTTTTTTCTATAGTTATAATTCGTTACTATCTATGTATTTTATTGCTCAAATTGCTCATCTTGTATTTTCCTTGTCCGATCCCTGGACTCAGCCATTTCTTCAAGGAGTCCTCTTTCTTTTTATTAGAAACCATGATATCAATGCTTGTTTCTACTAGAAGATTATTCTTTTAGGCCTTCTTAGCTAACAATCTGTTATTTTCATTAATTTCTGTTCATATCTTTATTTTTTCAGTTTTTTGGGTTGGTTACATAGCTCAGTCATTTTTCAGTGTTCTTAATATATAAACATGAAATTCTATAAATTACTTGTAGATAGACACTACTTCCATTCATTAATTTATTCACCAAATATTTCTTTTTTTTTAAAATTGATTTTGTAAAAATGTTACATTAAAAAAATACATATATATATATATATATATATATATATATATATATATGAGGTCCCATTCAGCCCCACCACCCCCACCCCACCACTCCCCCCCCAGCAACACTCACTCCCCTCATCATGACACATCCATTGCACCTGGCAAGTACATCTCTGGGCATCTCTGCACCTCATGGTCAATGGAAAGAACTAACACCAATCCTGCTGAAACTAAAAAATTGAAATTCCAAAAAATTGAAACAGAAGGAACATTGCCGAACTCCTTCTATGACGCCAACATTACCCTAGTACCAAAGCCAAACAAAGACACCACAAGAAAGGAAAATTACAGACCAATTTCTCTAATGAACCTAGATGCAAAAATACTTAACAAAATACTTGCTAATCATATCCAACAACACATTAAACGAATTATACACCACGACCAAGTGGGATTTATTCCAGGTATGCAAGGATGGTTCAACATAAGAAAATCAATCAACGTAATACACCATATAAACAGATTGAAGGAAAAAAATCACATGATTATATCTATAGATGCAGAAAAAGCATTGGACAAAATACAGCACCCTTTCTTGATAAAAACACTCCAAAAGATTGGAATACAAGGAAATTTTTTGAACATGATAAAGAGTATATACGGAAAACCTAAAGCCAGCATTGTTTACAATGGAGAAATCCTAAAATCCTTCCCTCTAAACTCAGGAACAAGACAAGGATGCCCATTGTCTCCGCTCCTATTTAACATTGTCTTAGAAGTACTTGCTCGAGCACTGAGGCAAGAACTAGATATAAAAGGCATTCAAATCGGAAAGGAAGAAGCAAAAATTTCCTATTTGCAGATGACATGATCCTATACATAGAAAACCCTGAGAGATCTACAACAAAGCTTCTAGAACTCATAAATGAGTTTAGTAAAGTCGCAGGTTATAAGATCAATGCGCAAAAATCAGTAGCATTTCTGTACACCAATAATGAGCAAGATCAGGAGGAAATCAAGAAACAAATACCATTCACAATAGTAAATAAAAAAACCAAATACTTAGGAATAAATTTAACTAAAGAGGTAAAAAACTTATACACCGAGAACTATACAAGACTGTTCAAGGAAATCAAAGAAGACCTAAATAAATGGAAGAATATTCCTTGTTCATGGATAGGAAGACTGATTATTATTAAGATGTCTATCCTACCAAAACTGATCTACACATTCAATGCAATCCCAATAAAAATCAACACAGCCTTCTTTAAGGAACTAGAAAAACTAACTATGAAATTTATTTGGAAAGGAAAGAGACCCCGAATAGCCAAAGACATACTGAAAAAGAAAATCGAAATTGGAGGAATCACGCTACCTGACTTCAAAACATACTACAAAGCTACAGTAGTGAAAACAGCATGGTATTGGCATAAGGAGAGACACACAGACCAATGGAATCGAATTGAAAGCTCAGATATAGAACCTCACATATATAGCCATATAATATTCGATAAAGCCATCAAACCCTCTCAACTGGGAGAGAGTGGCCTATTCAACAAATGGTGCCTGGAGAACTGGATAGCCATATGTAGAAGAATGAAAGAGGATTACCATCTCACACCTTATGCAAAGATCAACTCAAGATGGATCAAAGACCTAAATATAAGAGCCAAGACCATAAAAACCTTGGAAAGCAGTGTAGGGAAACATCTACAGGACCTTGTAATAGGAAATGGATTCATGAATATCACACCAAAAGCACGAGCAGCAAAAGAACTAATAGATAAATGGGACTTCCTCAAAATTAAATCCTTCTGCACCTCAAAGGAGTTTGTCAAGAAAGTAAAAAGGGAGCCAACACAGTGGGAGAAAATATTTGGCAACCATATATCTGATAAGAAACTTACAACTTGCATATATAAAGAACTCCTATATCTTGAAAATAAAAAGATAAACAACCCATTTAAAAAATGGGAAAAAGATTTAAACAGACACTTCTCCAAAGAAGAAATACAAATGGCTAAAAAGCACATGAAAAATGCTCCAAATCTCTAGCTATCAGGGAAATGCAAATCAAAACTACAGTGAGATACCATCTTACTCCCATAAGATTGGCAGCTATGAAAAAAACAGAAGAATACAAATGCTAGAGAGGATGTGAAGAAAGGGGAACACTCAACCAAATATTTAATGAATGCCTAGGACGCCCTATTCTAAGTGCTGGGGACATACCTGAGTATTTCTTTGTGGCACTTAGGTTCTAGTAAGGAGAAATAAGTAATAAATATGCACTTTACATCCTAACTCTTTTTTTCTTTTTTCTTTTTTTCAGGATGAGGGTAGCTATGCCCTGGTATTCACTAATTTATTGATTAGTTCAAGTTTCTGTCTATATATATATAACATTTTAAAGAAGCTTTAGATTGCATAACTGTTACATCACGAATATAGGGGATTCCCATATACCCCAACACCTCCCCCTCCCATTCTTTCCCCCATTAATAAAATCTTTCATTAATGAGGTCCATTGTTACAACTGATGAACAAATATTGAAGCACTGCTACTAACCATGGTCTATAGTTTACATTATGATGTACACTTTGCACCACACAATTTTATAGGTTTTGATAAAATGTATGATGGCTTGTATCTATCATTACAATATCATGCAAAACAAAAAAAATGTCTCAAAAATACCCCATGTTTTACACCTTTTCTTCCCTGTTCCTCCCCTCTGAACATCTAGTGACCACTGCCTTTATATCAATATTACAAATTCTTCCAGTCCTAGAATAATAATAAGTCTACTTTAGTTCATAGTTACATACCCCTTTATGTTTGTTCATGCCTCAGAACTGAGGATTTTGGGATGCTGATGCCCACTCTTCTGATTGAAAGGGGGAAAAAACAACAGAAGAATAAGAAGACAATTGAATAATATCTTCAAAAGCTAAGGAAAGTAATTGTCAGTACTTTTGAGAAGTCTTGTCACTTCATCTCTCTTTTGTATCTATCTTTGCTATCAGTAAGTTTGTAAGAATTTTGTTTTTAATGATCTCCAGCTCTATTTGGTGGATTAAAGTGCAGACTTATTACTGTTTATCTTGGTGGGGCCTTATGTTGCTGAGAATTCATGACTTTCATTACTGCTAGAAAGTTATCAGACATTTCTCAAATACTGCTTGCCTTCCATTCTCTATTCTGTACTTCTGATACTTTAGTTAGAAAAATTGTTGTCTGGCATGATACACCCTTTGTGTCTCATAAACTCTTCCTCATTTTTTTTTTTTTTTTTTTGAGGTACCAGGGGCCAGGAATTGAACCTGGAACTTTGTATGTGGAAAGCCAGCGATCAACCATTGAGCCACATCAGCTTCCAAGAGTTAGTTTTCTCGTTTGTTTTGCTTGTTGTTTGTTTTTGTTTCTTCAGGAGGCACTGGGAACTGAACCTGGGACTATGTGGGAGGCAGGAACTCAACTGCTCAAGCCACATTCACTCCCATCTTCCTCATATTTTTATGTCTCTTTACCTCTGTTCTGAATTCATGTTTATTTCCTCAGCTTTATCTTCTGGTTCACTAATTCTCTTTCTAGCTCTTTCTAATTTGCCATTTTGTTTTATTGATTTTTAAATATCATGGCTTTATGCATTTTATATATATATGAAATCAATATATAGAAAAGTGAATAAAGCATTAAACATAGAGTTCATCAAAATTCTGTAAAATGAACAGTTATAGACCCCATTAAGATTAAGAATATAATGTAACATAACACATAACATAAAGAAAACCAGTACTCAGAAGCCCCAGTGCTTCTTTGCTCTCTTGTAGTAGTAGCAACACTATTCAGACTATTTCTTGTTCTTCACTTTATTGTTTTTCATTATAGTTTTAATATGTATCCCGTAACAATATAATTTGAGGGGTGTTAAACTCAAATAAATAGTATTATACATTATGCATTCTGTTTTATCTGGCTTATTTCATTCAACATTATATCTCTAAAATATATCCATATTGCTACAGTATCTATATGTCATTTATTTGTTGCATACCATTGTATACTATGCCTGCCAATTGTTTAGATATTTTACTGAAGATAAACATGTGGGTTCTTTCCAGTCTTTGACTATTACAAACCTAAACTCACTTCCAAATATTTTTGTGTGTGTAGTCTTAATCTATTCTCTGTTCTGATCACTATCATTTAGATCTTTAGTGCTTTTTAAATTACATCAACTTGTTCATTTGTCTTTATAGGTTCTTATCTTTTTTCATGTTCTTGATAATTTTGTTTATGTTTGTTATCATTTTTAAGGAGACCTTAGGTCTATCTGTAGGTCCAAAGTTTTTGGGTTTTTTCTTTCGTTATCTATCCTGTTTTGTAATTTTGGATCACTAGCACATCTTTAGTAGTACTATGTCTCTGGGATTTCTGTGGGTCCCAGATGTTTTTTTAATGGGCAGGGCTATTGGTCCCCAGTCTCAAGTACCATACTAGTAAAAGTAGTTTGCCATATTGTGGAATGAAAGTCATTTTTCAGCCCTCATTCCATAGAAGTTTCAGGATTTACTACTTATATACTTTCTTCAGTTTTCCTTTATCATTGATCTGGATAATGCATTCTTCTGCAGTTCATTTGGGACTACTCCATGGGTGAAAAATGAAATCTCTTTACATGAGAAAGATGAAAAGGGAATTTTAATTGATATAGTTTCTTTGTTACTGTGATGAGAGCTTGTTCACAATTTATAATATCAGCTAGAATTCATCACTTTAATTTCTTCAAATGTCTAATCTAAAAAATTTGGAGAATGGTTAAGAAAATTTTGCATGAATTCACTCAACCATAAAATAGGATATATATACTATAGTAAATCTGTTATGTATTTTTTTCACATCTATGATGTGAGCTAATAGATAAAAGAGCAATTGATAGAGTTAGGAGAAAGAAATGGTAAAACATTACGTAGTGATAAGAGGACACAGGTATTTGCTATATACTGAAACTGTTTCTGAAGTATATGATCTTGTTCTCAGTCTAAGTTCCAATTTTTAGGTATAGTCAATACTAGTTTCATACTTTTTTTCCCTTTCTATTTCATTAAAACATTGTTCTAACTATCATTTAACACAGTGCCTGACATATTCTAGCTTCTTGATAAATATTATCTAGTTGAATGGATGAAGGAATAAATGAGTGAATGAAGAATGAATAAATGAATGATTGACAAAATTCTAGACTTTCACAATACAAATCAATATGAATGTTAATGTCCCTTATTGTGATTTGAAAACAATAATTCTTTAATAATTCAGATACTATAGAGGAAAGGATTATTTTTTCTTAAAAATTTGAATCCTGCAATTTTCAAAAGTTGGATTACTCATCAGAAATGCAAATAGAAAATAAGATTAAAATAGTGTTAGGTAATAACTTGGTATTGTAATGAACCTACATTATATTTTGAGATACATACTATCTAATGTAGGAATGATGGTTGCTAACCTCAGAACATGAACTTTTAAGACTTTATTCACATTTAAACTGGTTTATTCTGGAAGTCTTCCAAGTAAACATCTGAAAATTGATCAAATCCTAACTGAATTATATTAATAGATTCTAATTTAGTGAAATTGAATGGGTGAATTTTACTGTATATCATATAATTGATTTGTCATTTATCTAGAAAATATTTTCCCCTGCTCTTTTAGTTTGTTAAATGCTGCCCAAGCAGAATACCAGAAATGGGTTGACTTATAATGGGAATTTATTAGGGTAAATTCTTACAGTTTTGAAGCAGTGAAAATGTCCACATCAAGGCAGCAGGTAAAGCATTTTTCCTGAAGGTCAGCTGCTAACTATCCTGGACTCCTGCCACATGGCAAGACACAATGGTGGCTCAGTCAGTCTCATCTTTGTTCTAGGCTCACTTTCTCTTAGAGAACAGCTGTGGGCAATCAGGCACATGGCTAGTCTCTCCCTGCACCACTTCTCTCCAGTTTCAGCCTGTTCTGCTGATTTCAGCCTCTGGCCTATCTCTTAGCCTCTCAGGGTTTCTCTTTCTGTAGCTGTAGGTGATTCTTGGTCCTCTCTCACATGGCAGGATAAAAAGGCAGCTCTCTTTCTCTGTGTGTCTCTGAATGTTTCTCCCATTTATAAAAAATTCCAGGAAGAGGGCCGAGACCCACCCTGGGTCATGCTTCACTGAAGTAATCCAATCAAAGGCCCCCAGCTAAATTCAGTCCTATCAAAGGGCCCCACACTCACAGGAAAGGATTAGCTCCAAAACATGATCTTTTCGGGGATTCACAAAAGCTTCAAACTGTCACACCTGTATTTTAGATCCCTGTAGTTAATAGTGTTATCAGTTGGTTTCTGTGTTTGAATATGTAAATATTGTTTATGGTAAGAGTGTGGGCTCCCGTATCAGATTTGAGTTTCAGTCCTTAGTGTGCCACTTCTTTGCAAATTATTCAACTTCTCTAAACCATAGCCACATCTTCCATCCTATATAAAATGGAGATGATACATATGGTAAGAGACAATTGTGAAAATTAAATGAATATATATAAAGTGCTTAGCTAAGTGACTGGTACATAGTAGGGATTCAGTAACTGGAAGTAACTTTTTTTTTCACTCTGTTTTTTTCTACAGCTTTCCCCATAAATAAACCAGATAAAGATGCAAGACATGTAATAAAAGTGGTAAGCATTGCTCTTAAATTTGTATTTCACAGTATTTCAAAATATTGTGAAAATATTTTTCTTTTATACTTATTTTTGTAAAATTAACTTAATTTTTATAATTGTTTACTTCCCAGGGAAATAGTGTTATGATATATTTTCACATTATTAAAGTGAAAAAACCTCTGTTCTTCTATATTGACTTCTTTCATCCTTCTATTTTATTTTACCTAGCTATCTATCATCTGTCTTTTTCTTTTAACTTTATTTCAGCTTCTTAAAATAAACAGACAAAAGGCAGGTTAAAAAAGTATGGAAACAATACTTTAAAAAATCATGTCTAGGATTTATCTTAATTTAATATCTATCTTAACTCTAGAGAGTAAGGTATTTAAGTAATATTTAAAGGTAGGGCTAGGGTTTTATTTCTCTTTGCATTCTCTATGCCTAGTACAATGAATGCAGTACAGTAGAAGCTCAGTAAAGGTATCATGTCTGAACCACCAGAATAGTTTATGATGTCTCTACCCTAATGTACATGTTGGTACACTATGTTTGTGTGTGTGTGTGTGCGCGCACAGTGCTTTTGGTGAGTGCTTTCCTTAAACAGGTAAGTTTCATGTGTCAAACTATGTAAGGAGAGCTATCACAAGATACCAAATTTAAAATTGAGATTCTTCAAGTTTATTTAGTGCTTTACTGAGAATTTTATGGAAATTTGCTGTTTGTGTTTCACAAAAAATGATTCAAATACTATTACAAGCTAATCAATCATGTAAAGTCATATTTTCACAGTTGAAGTGCTAATTCCATCTTTACAGTTCTTGTTTCTTTCCTAGTAAAATTAATTATTCTTTCCTTTCATAGGAATATCAAGAAAATGGACCATTGTTTTCAGAACTTAAATTTTATCAGAGAGCTGCAAAAAAAGACTATAGTAAGTAAAATTATCAATCTAGCCAGTTATACTGATCATTTGCTTGCTAAAGTGAGTATTAATATTTTGGTCTTTTTCTGGACTTCTGGATAATTATTCTCAAGAAATTTTATCATAATATATGATAATTTTATCATAATATGATATGATGATTATACCATGTAAAAGCAAAACAGATGTGCAAATCTCGATATGCTATACATAATGGATTATATATTTTATTTTAAGTCAAAGTTGATTCTACTAAACATAAAATGTTGGGTTGTTGAGCTAAGCTTTGAGGAATTATCTAAGTATTAAAAATAGTTTAATGAATTTATTTCTTTATAGTAAACTGGGTAGGAAGGATATAGGGAAAATGCATGTAATGGGCAGTAGATATATATATATAAATAAAAGTAATGGTCTTAGAAAGATTTAGAGTAAGGTGTACAGAAATGATTAGACATTAATTCAGGAAAATAAGTTAGAAATGTTAGAAACCTGAAGGTTGGGAAATTAATTTGTGCTGCGTATCAGAGGCAAGAAATAGGTTAGGTAGAGGATTTGAATATGAAATAAATATGAGCCTACATTTAGAAGAATAAAAGCGTTTATCAATACTATATTATATAGATGGACTAAGTAAAACATTACAGAGGTTGATAAGAGTAATGACTGTATTATAGTGAAGGTTCTCTGCATCATGTTTAGGGGAAAGAATGATGGGTCTGGCATCAATAATTAACTTTGTTTTCCCTAATAAATGCTTATAAACATTAAGATTATAGTCTTTACTAATCGCTTAAACTATGTCAGAGTGACAAATAGAATCCATTAAACTTGATTGTTTATCGGTTGAGCTACCTTAAACAGTAAACATATATGTTAAAAGAATAAAACAGTTAAATAAGGTAGTTCATTATTTAAGTGGATTTGATATTTTAAAGCTAAACTTAATCAAAACAATTTCTGTAAAACATAATTTCAGAGTAAGGTCATTTTTCTGTCCAGTTTCTGCTTTTTAGACTATCATGGCTTTAGATTTTGAAGGAATAAGGAAGAAAAAGACCTTTTAGAGTTAGTATATGTTATATTAAAAAATTTAGCCAATGTGTAAGGGAATAAAATTTTGTCATGTTGGAAACATTTGTGACTTTGATACCAAAGTATTTTATGTAACTTTGATACTTGTTTTGGTTAGTTTGTTTCAGTTAAAAAATTTCTCTACATATTTTGAGTTAATTACGGTGGTAACAAAGAGACTTTGAAATCATTATATATATATATTTCATTTTAAGTCCTAGTATCTATACAAAAGTAAGAAATAGTTTTCCAAATAATGTGAACTGTTTTCTCATTAAATTGTCTTTGCAGTCAAAAGATGGATAACACTCAAACAACTTGACTACCTAGGAATTCCTCTTTTTTATGGATCTGGTCTGACTGAATTCAAGGGAAGAAGGTAAAATGGAAATTCCTTTTTTTAAGGAGATAGCAGGGATTGAACCTGGGACCTCGTGCATAGGAAGCAGGTGTCAACCACTCAGTTATATCCGCTCCCTGGAATTTTTATATAATCAAATATTACCCCTAACTATTCCTTATATGTTGTGTTAGTTATCTATTGTTAACATAACAAATTATCTGAAACTTAGTGGTTTTAAACAATGAACCTTTAACCTTTATTATCTCATGGTTTTTTGTGGGTCAGGAATCTGAGAGTGGCTCATCTGGATGGTTCTGGCTCAGGCTGCAGTTATCTAAAGGCTCAACTGGGAAAGGATCTGCTTCCAAGCTCACTCATCTGGCTACTTGCTGGCCACAGAAGATCTGCTTATAAATTCACTCATGTGAATGCTTGCAAGCCTCTCACCATGTGGGCTTCACATAGGCATCCTAAGTGTCCTAATGATCTGGCAACTGGCTTCCCCCAAAGCTAGTGATTCAAAAAGAGAGAGTAATAGAAATCAAGTCTTTTATAACCTAATCTTGGAATTGATAGCCTGTCATTTCTGTTATATTCTCTTTGTTAGAAGCAAGTCATTTAGTCCACTCTAAACTCAAGAGAGGGGAATTAAGCTTCCTTTGTTGGGAAGTGGAGGAAAAAAAATTGTAGAACCATTTTTAAAATCACCAAATATGACTAGTGATCTTATCTAAATAATATGTTAATAGTGAAAAAAGAAGAAATAACAGTCATTTATTAGGTAACTGTTTATAGTAGGGATTTTCAAATACACTGTCTCATTTTGTCCTTTCAGTACTTTAAGATAGTTGATGTTTTTATTTCATAGGTGAGAAAATAGGTTGGAGGTCATTACTTTGCTCAAATGGTCTCTAAAGGCTATAAATGAAAATAAAATGAACAAACAATAATCTTGATATAAATGGTTACCAGTAGGGGACTGAATGAGTAAATTATGGTACATCCACATTATGTAATATGCTGTGGGTCATTAAAGAAATCAATTAGTGCTGTAACAGTTAACTTGGAAGGACTTCGGTGAGATAATATTTTTAAAAAGTAAGATGCAGAAAATACACATAATAAGATCACATTTTTGTAAAACAGATTAAAAATTCTTATACGTGTAAGTGTGCTGTTTGTATGTATATGTACATAGATAGATTTAGAACGAAGGCTGATAAGGGTATGTAGGTGAAGGGCAGAACAAAAGGAGTGGGGGGTGGGCGCCAAATAGAAGAGGAAGGATTGTATTTAAAAAGGCATGTATGTTATGATAAAATTATAACTCTTACTTAAATAAAATGGTGGTTTGTAAATGTATAGAGAAAGCAAATATGAACTTATAATGTCAAAAACAAATATCAATACAAATTTCTATGTGGACAAATAGTTCAAGGTCATATGGCAAGAAGACAATGGAATCAAAATGTATTAAATTCAAGACCATCTAATTTAAGAAATTTCCTCTTGATGTACGACAGTGTGAGTGGTTCAGCACAGCAATCTCTTCTACTAGGAAAATAATTACAAAGTAAATACAGAGTAGTATCTTTCTGAAGACCCTCAGAATTGTTAGTGAGCATGCGTTCTCTAGAAGTTCAGATGGCATCATACTTCCTTGTTAGCCTGAGAGTATTTTTCCTTGTTTCAAATTCAAGCATTCCTACTTCAGGAAGATCTTTTTCTGATGTCTCTTTTTTTATAGTTACAGGTTTATGGTAATGGAAAGACTAGGGATAGATTTACAGAAGATCTCAGACCATAATGGCACTTTTAAAAAGGCAACTGTCCTGCATCTAGGTATCCGAATGGTAAGAAGGAATGGCTTATTTCACATGCTCTATTTTCAGATTATGTACTTGTTACAATACACAAATATTTACCTTTTGTGGAATCACCAAATAATAAGGGATTATTGCCCTAAAAAAGTCAGTTATTGAGAGTAGAGGCTATTTTACTGTAATAGATAACAGTGGGCAGTCTAAGTGACAGAATGAGCTATGTTTGGCACTACAAACTCTATTAGGCATTGGTTCTACAGTTTAATTTTTTTTTCCTCACAGCTTTGTTTTATGTATCAGAACAAGTTTGCATTGCTGTAAGAGTAACCTCTTTTGTCAGTTATATCTGTAACAATATAAATTATGGCAACATATATTATTTTCCATATTAAATATGTGTTGATACAGGGATGCTTTAAAATTTTTGTTATGAGTTTGGGATAGTGGCATTGTTTAATCATGTAAATGACTAATAGATACTTGGTTAAATAAAAAGCAGTGAAATCTTAATAGCATCCATGCATGCATTTTACTTATACCATATATTTGCCTTATTTTGTTTGTGTTTGGTTTGCCTAAACCTCACTTTATTTTTTTCCATTTTAAGTACACTGAAACTACTTGTGCCAGGTTGTGACAAATAGAACTCAATTAATTTGTTCATTCATCCATCTCTCCAGTCAGCAAAGGCTTATTGAGCACTATCTATATGTGACATGCAAAAAGCTCAAGGGCTTCAAAGATGAAGCTAAGGCGTTTTCTCTTCCTATCCAGAGGGAGAATGCTTTTCCCTATCCTCAAGAACATGGTGTTTTGTTCTAGGGTCCCCAAGTCTTGACTTATAATTATAGCTTGGCTGAGGAGTAGCTGAGTCGGTTGCATGATTATTTCACTATAGATCTCTTTGACTTCATTCTGCCTTTCTCTTCATGTCACACTGTAATTTGGCTACTGGGCTGTCAGGAGCATAGGCATTGATGAATTCAGGTTTCCTTCTGTCAGAGCTTCAGTTAAAGCACTTGATATTTGATGATCATTTTATTAACATTTTTCCAAATTGAATGACTAATAGATGTTATATTTTAGAATAAGATAATTAATGTGTAATTTTGAAATACATTACTTTGTCATTGTTAATGTGAAAACAAATACATTTTAATTCTGTATTCAAAATGTTCAAGTTGATCATCAGTTCTAAATAGACAGTGGTATAACCTTAAATTATCTGTTTCTTTTCACAGTTGGATGTATTGGAATATATACATGAAAATGAATATATTCACGGTGATATAAAAGCAGCAAATCTACTTTTAGGTTACAAAAATCCAGATCGGGTAAATATAATATTAAGGTTTTGCTTTCATTACAGATCTGCAGCTGAGAAATTCAAAACTCAAACTCAGAAGAGTTTACAAATGAGGACTCAAACGATGAATATTGTAATTGTAATTTATCTTACCTTATTTAACTTAATCCTTGAACTAAACTATTAAGAGGATGAAGAAACTGAGAGTCAGAGGAGTTAAGGAAGTGGTTAATGGGTACTTAAGAAGTGGCTGAGCAGAATTTGAACTTCTGAGCAAATGTAGTTGATCAAAGGAACCATCCAAACCCAGTGGGAGAAAAGATGGATTATATAGGGAAAAAAAACAAAAACAAACCTTGTCAGGATCGTTGTTCTTCTGCTGTGTAATCAGTTAAGTTTGCAATAGAACTGCATTTTCCATAGAACTTTCTGTGGTGATGGAAATTTTCTGTATTTGACTATCTGTTATGGTAGACACTAGCCACATGTGGCTACTTAGCACTTGAAATTTGACTGGTATGATTGAGGAACTGAATTTTTAATTCAATTTAATTTTAGTAAATTTTAATTTAAACAACCAAATGTGCCTGATAGTTACTGTATTAGTGCTGGTTTAAAGAGGTGAAAAATTGAGTCTATAATTCAGTAAATTGACATTTACTGAATGAAAATGTCATTCAGTATTTAATTGATCTCTGCATGGAGAAGAAATTTTTAAAAATAAAAAATGCAAGAGAAGAAATTGAAAAAGGAAACACTGATTTAAAATTTTAAGATGTGTTTATGTTTAGGAACAAAAAATGAAAGGCAAATGAGAAACGGGGAAATAATATTTAAAACAAATATTTAGGAAATACGTAATATCTTTTATATATAAAAAGCTCTAAAAAATTAATATGAAACATTCCCAAAAACTTTCCTAAAACCCTGATTAAAAGGAATGGACAGACAGATCAAAGAAGAAGAAATGTGACTGTTCAGGAATCATGAAAGTTTACCTTTCCTAGGAAGAAGAAGATATGCAGATCAGAACAATGAGGCACTGTTTTTTAAAACTTATCAAATTGGAAAAGTGTAAAGAAAATATCAGGAAAGACTGATGAGGGCGCAGGCATTTGAAGAATACTGGTGAAAATGTAAATATGCTGGGATATTGATTGGGATTGTGTTGAACTATAGAGATCAATTTGGGTGAATTGACATTTTAACAATATTGAGTCTTCTGATTAGGTACCAAGGTAATTCACTGAGAAAAGATTGATCTTTTCAACACTCATTTTTATTTATTTTGTTTTAATATGTATTAGGTTCAAATATTTTTTTATCTACGTTGTGATTTGTTTTTCAGACCCTTGGGTTATTTGGAAGTATGTTTAATTTCTAAATATTTGGGTGTTATCAGATATCTCCTGATTATTCAATCTCTGATTTAATTCTTTTATGTTCAGAGAAATACTCTGTATGATTTCAGTATTTGTTTGTTTAATGAGATTTATTTAATGTCCACACATACGGGCTAACTTGTTGAATGTTTCATGAGCTTTTGGAAAGAATACATATTCTAATGTTGTGGGTTAGAGTGTTTTATAAATGTCAGTTAGGTCAAGTGGTTGAGTTGTTGAAAATCTCTACATTCCTACTGAGAAGAGGATGGAAATCTCCAATTATAATTGTGGATTTGTCTTTTTTCCTTTTTTTTGCTTCATGTATATTGGAATTCTGTTATTGGGTGTGTATATGTTTAGGATTTTATGTTTTCCTTATGAGTTATCTACTTTATCATTAGAAAATGTCTTTCTTTATCTCAGGTAGTATTTCTTTTCTGAAATCTACTTTGAATGATGTTAATATATCCACACCAGCTTCCTTTTGACTAGTGTTTACATGGTATAGCTTTCTTATTTTATTTTCAATCTATTTAAGGTGAATTTCTTGAGAGAGTTACAGTCAGTACTTGCTCTTTCTTCCATTTGGTGATTAAAAATATGCTCAGACCTTTTGAATTTAAGGTATTTATTTATATGGTTGAGTTTAAAACCACCAAAGAATTTTTGTTTGGGATTTTTTTTCCCCTTTCAATGTCATATTGTTGTCTTCTGACTTGCATAGTATCTGACAGGAAATCTGCTGTCATTCTTATATTTGTTCTTTATAAGATGCATCTTCATTGCCTTGCTGTTTTTAAATTTTCCTCTTTGTCACTGATTTTTAGCTATTTCATTAAGATGTTCCTTGGTAACTGTGTGTGTATGTATGTGCATGTATGTATGTAACTTGGTTGAAGCTTGTTGAGCTTCTTGGAGGCATGGGTTTATAGTTTTCATAACCTTTAGTCATTACATCTTTAACATTTTTAAAATTTTAGAACAGTTTTACATCTACACAATTATTTCAGAATTAGTATGGGGAATTCCATATATCACACTCTGCTCCCCTTATTATTAGTATCTTACGTTAGTATTGTACATTTGTCACATTTAATGAACCAATATTGATACATTATTTATTTACTAAAGCTCATTCTCTATTCATATTTCCTCAGCTTTTCCATAATGTTCTTTTTCCATTCTAATAGCCCATACAGAATATCAAATTACAAAAGAAAAAATGTCATGTTTTATTAGGCCTCTTTTAGTTATGACAGTTTTTCAGACTTTCCTGGTCTTTGAGGACCTTGACCATTTTCTGGATTACTGAGTAGGTATTTGGTTGAATATCCCTCAGTTGACATTTTTCTCATGTTTTCCTCACGATTAGACTGGGAAAGTGCAATTTTGCAATGAGGACACAGAGGTAATGTGCTGTTATCATCACAACATTTCAAGTGTACAGGCATACCTCAGAGATATTATGGGTTCATTTCCAGACTGCAATAATGTGAATATTGCAGTAAGCAGAGTCACAGTAATTTTTTGGTTTCAGTGCATATAGAAGTTATGCTTTTATATATATATATATATAGTCTAGTAAGTGTGTAGTAGCATTATGTCTAAAAAAGTGCATATACCTTAATTAAAATGTGATACAGACCCACAAATTGAGCACATGGTACTGATAGATTTGATCAATGCATGGGAACCACTAACCTTCAATTTTTAAAAATGCAGTATCTGAAAAGCACAAAAAAAGAGAAACACAATAAAATAAGATATGCCTATTTACACTATAACATGACTTATCACTGTTGATGTTAACTTTCAACACCTGGCTTGAAGTAGTGTTTGGCAGGGTCCTTGACTGTATATTTACTCGTTTTTCCCTCCATTTTCATACTATATTCTCTAAAATGGCAGAAGTCACTATTCATTGCTCATACTTAAGGAGTAGGGAAGTATAGCTCTCCTTTTTCAAGGTGAAAAATATAGTAGTTTAAAACTGTATGTACCTTAGAAAAAAACGTTCTTAAATCTAATCCATTCTTGTGCATGTAAGGCCATCATAAGTAGACTTTTTGATGAGGTTACATCAATTAAGGTGTGTCCCACCTCAATCAGGATGGGTCTTAATCCTGTTACTGGATTACTTTATAAATAAAATGAACTTTAGACAGAGAGAGAAAGCCACAGAGGAAGCACCCAGAAGCTGAAATCAATGGAACCTGGAAGAGAAGGGAAAGACTAAGAGAGGCCTCCATTTCCTTGCCACGTGACAAACCAATAATTGCCAGTAACCAGTTCTAGGGCACAGTTTTTGGAAAGACAGCATTGCCTTGATGACACCTTGGTTAGGACTTTCTTTTAGCCTCAAAATTATGAGTGATTAGATTCCCTTTATCTAACCTGACCCATTTTATTGTATTTGCTTGAGGAGCCTAGGAAGATAAAACAGATTCTAGTGCCAGGAGAGTGGGATGCTGCTATTGCAAATAGCAAAAATGTGGAAACAGCTTTGGAATTGTGTATTGGGTAAAGTCTGGAAGAATTGTAGGGTGCTTGATAAAAAAAAAAGCATAAGCTGTTAGAACTGTGAGGTTCCATGCAAAAAATCTGTATTGCTTGAAGAGACTGTAGGTGGAAATATGGATTCTAAAGGTACATCCAATGAAGCCTTAGAAGGAAATAATGAATGTGTTATTGGAAAAGGACAAAAGGTCATTCTTGTTTTATAATGGCAGAGAACTTGGTGAAATTGAGTTCTGATATTGGATGGAAGGCAGAACTTGAGAGTGATGAACTTCGATATTTAGCTAAGGAGATATCCAAGCTAAATGTAGAAAGTTCACGCTGCTTTTTCCTCGTACCTTATAGTAAAATTTGAGAGGAAAAGTATAAGCTGAGATCTGAATTCCTGAGCACAAAGAAACCAGAAATTGATCATTTGGAAAATTCTGAACTTCCTGAAAGTGAGTCTCCATAGAATAGTGCTCCATGTGATGGTTTAACTGAACATGGATCCAGTCAGCCATTTCCTTGCAATTTAAGATTGAGTATGCAGTTATCCAGGAAGGATCTGTAGAAAGTTCTTTCTTCTGATGTTTGGACCCCTGTGAACTGCATGCAAAACTGACAAATATTTTGCATAATCTGTATGAGCAGAATCACTGCCAGCCTATACTAAAAGAAATAGAAAAGGGACAAATTTGAAGAAAAATTCACATCAAGGTCTAATGCATAGAAGCTGAGGTTGGACCAAAGACATTTTCTTGGACCAAGAGAATGGGTCCTCCCATGTGTGGGAAAGTGTGAGTCTGCCCTGGCACTTGGAGAGTGGGCCTCCACCCCATTGTTTAAGAAAAGGGCTGCCACCACAGCACTGAAATGGTAGTTCCTGTACCGTGGCACTTGCAGAGAGCTTGGCTGCCATCCTGATGCTTGAAGTGGGTGGAGCCTTCACCCCAGTGTTCAAGGAGAGCATGGATGCTGCCACACACTTGGAAGGGATGAAGCTGCTACTTCATCAGGCCCAGAGGACAAATTATCATTCCGTAGATATCTCTCAGACCTTGAAATCTAGTGAAGTATGGGAATTGTTGGGAATCCATGACTCTTGTTTTCCTTCCAGTTTCTCCCCGTGGGAATGGAAATGTTTATACTATGCCCATCACTCCTCTAACAAGCTAGGAAACTAAAGCAAGTAGCTACATATATTATTTGGAATTCTTCTACCTAAGGGATTTCTCTAGTCTCTCTCCATTTATTTGTTTATTAAGTCATTTATTTCCATCATTATGGGACTGTGGATATTTATTTTATACTTTGAGTTATAAACCAGTACTCCTTTATTTTGTTCATCAAATTGTTCTTTCCTTGGCCATTAGGATGATATAGTCCCATCATTGTGTGTTTTTATTGTTCTCTTGTGGTTGTTGAGTATTTCTTATTTCCTGGCTGTACGAGATGCTCCAGGCTCATCTCAAATATTTTTTGCCCTAGTCCTGTTTTCACCCATTTTTCTAAGGAGCAGTGATTCCTTTTATTGGCAAGTAGGATAATAATAATAATAGGAGAATAAGAAAATAGACTAGGAGATGCTGCCATGTTCTTTGCCATGTGGCAGAGGGAGGAGCTACGGATCACCAGCAGCCAGCCCAAAAGACAGTCTTTAGGAAGAAAGCATCACCTTGATTTGGACTTTTTACCAGGCTTAAACCATGAGCCCATCAATTTCCATTGTTTAACCTTACCCATTTCATGGTATTTGTTTGAGCAGCCTAGGAAACTAAAACATAGTGTGATAGCTAATTTTTTAAATCACTGAATAATATTCTACCATATAATCTACCACAATTTAATCCCATTCACTGATTGAAGGACACATGGTTGTATCCCAACTTTTAGCAATTATGAATAAAGGTACTATAAATATTTGTATGCAGGTATTTGTGTGGACATAAAATTCAACTCATTTGGGTAAATACATAGAAGTGTAATTGCTGTGGATGATAGTACTATGTTTAGTTGTGTAGGAAACTGACCAATTGTCTTTGAAAGTGTACCGTTTTGCATTCCCACCAGCAATGAATGAGAATTCCACATCCACACCAATTTAGATATTGCCAGATTTTGGGTTTCTAGCCCAAAATTTTATGGGTATATAATTTAATGGGTATATAGTGCTATCTTATTGTTTTTTAAATTTCTTATTCCCTAATAACAGATGATATTGAGTATCTTTTCATATACACAGTTGCCATCTCTATATCTTCTTTTTTAGGTATATATCTAGATCTTTGGTCCATTTTTAACTTGTGTTTGTTTTCTTATGAGTTTTGAGAGTTCTGTATATATTCTTGATATAAGTCCTTTGTCAGATAGGTGTTTTGCAAGTATTTTCTTATATACTGTCTTGTCTTTTCATTCTCTTAACAATGTTGTTTGTAGAGCAGGAGTTTTAAATTTTAATAGAGTCCAATTTTTCAGTTTTTCTTTTATGGATCATGGTATTGGTGGTGTATTCAAAAATTCATCACTAAACCCAATGCCATGTAGATTTTCTTTTATGTTTTCTCTATGACATTTATAATATTACATCTTGCATTTATGTCTTTGATACATACTGAATTCATTTTTGTGTAGGATGTAAGGCCTGTGTCTAGGTTCAGGTTCTTTTTATTTTTTTATTTTTCTTATGGATGTCCGATTGTCCAGCAGTACCATTTACTGAAAAGATCTTCCTTTCTCCATTAAATTACTGTTGCTCCTTTGCAACATCATTGACTATATGGGACTCTATTTGGACTTACCATTCTGTTTCACTCATCACTATCAAACTGTCTTGATGCTATAGCCTAATGGTGAGTCATAAGTCCTCTAGTTTTAGTTCTACAGCTTTGTTCTTCATTAGTATTGTGTTGGTTATTCTAGGTGTTTTTTCTTTCCTTATACACTTTAAAATCAGTTTGTTTTTTTCTATAAAATAACTTCCTGAGAGTTTGGGATTGTGTTAAATTCATAGATCATATTGGGAAGAATTGTTATAATATTGGATCTTTTAATCCATGAACAAGAAATATCTCCTTATTTAGATTTAATTTTTTTTAATCAGGATTTTTTTAAGTTTTCCCCATATAGGTTCCGAATATATTATATTACTTAAGCATTTCATTTATAAATGGTATTGTGTTTTAAATTTCAGATTTCAACTGTTCATTGCTGGTAATTAGGAAAGCAATTGATTTTTTTATATTGATTTTGAATATTGCAACTTTCCTATACTATTTTATTAGTTTCAGGAAGGTTTTTCAGTGGTTCTTTGGGAATTTTTACATAGAAAATCATGTCATCTGCCAATAAAGACAGTTTTATTTCTTCCTTTTCAGTATTTATACCTTTATATTTCCTTTTCATTTCATATTTTAGTAGCTAGGACTTCTGCTAAGAGAGGATTTCTTTGCCTTGTTCTCAGTATTAGGTAGAAAGGATTCATTTTCTCATCTTTCAGTAGGATGTTAGCTGTAGGTTTCTTGTAGATGTTCTTTATCAAGTTGGCTAAGTTCCCTTCTATTCCTGATTTGCTGAGAGTTTTTTAAAATGAATGGATGTTGTGATACTGTATTTTTAAAAATGCTGTTTTTATGCAGTGTTCAGTTCGGTCATATGATTTTAAATAGTCTGTTGATGTGGTATATTATTTTGAATTTTTGAATTTTGAACCAGCCTGGAATATCGGGAATAATTCCCACTAGACTGTAGTGTATAATTCCCTTTATACAATGTTCAATACAATTTGAGGATTTTTGCATCTACTTTCATAAGCTATGTTGCTGTGTTTTTTACCTTTCTTGTTGTATCTTTATCTGGTTTTGGTATTCAGGTAATTCTGGCCTTATTGAATGAATTAGGAAGTATACTTCTATCTGGGAGAGATGTGGAGAATTAGTATCATTTCTTCCATAAGTATTTGTGGAATTTACCAATGAAATCATCTGAGCCTGGTGCTTTCTGTTTTGGAAGGTGTGGAAGTTTGACATTGTTTTGTGAATCC